>NC_050579.1:177979037-179179037 GCF_011100635.1 Trichosurus vulpecula
CTTAACATCACAATGTTGCCAGAGAACATATGTCCTAGCCATTGATGATCCTTCCCTCTGGTCATGTCAGTAGCTCATTTTGGTTCACTCTTAAATGTCTTAAACAATCCTTTAGTCCACTTTTCCTCCATAATTCCCTGTTTGTGATACATTGTCAAACTACTCACACCATGATGTCTTTTTTCATTGCTCTTCATATGATACTCATTTTCAATTTGTGGAATAAGAGAGATTCATATTATAATATTTTGTCTTGCATTACAGCAAACCTGTTGCCTAAAACCTCAAATCCCAATAATGACTCCTCTGGACAGTATGAGCTAATTAAAATAAGTGCAGAACAATTATCAGAAGAAGTTAAAGTAAATCTGGAGTTCTCAAAAGAAAAAAAATTTATTTTATATATGGAAAACTATAGTCTGGACATAAATTGCTTGTTATCTGGGTAAACATTGAATGAAGAATGTAGTAGTTACAAAGTTTTTGAGAAAGATTTTGGTTTGTGTGAATTTGGATGTATGTGAGGAGGCTAAGGGATAATCAAATTATCAAACTAGAAAAGTCCATAGAAGAAATGTTATAATGATGCAAGAAGAAACGATTGAAATTAGGAGAAGAGTAAAAACCTGTAATAGTAGGGAAAGATTTGCATCAAAAGCTACATTGACCTTTCAACCAGGTTTCACTAAAGTACTAATTGCGTGTAGTATTTCACTACATAGAAAGAAAATATACTTAGGAATTTGATTGTATTTTCCAGCTCTGAACTATTCTTTTCATCTTGTTGAAGAATAATCAGCAACCTACAATGATAACACTTCTGCTACTCTAGGGAAAGGAGCTATTAGTGGAAACGGGGAGAGTTATAAGGTCATGGAATTTAGAATATGCTTCTGATCCAGTCTGAGATACAGGCCATAGCAAAATGCACCTGTCCTTTGAGAGTCTACTTAAACAGTGAAATTGAACCCTCTGTCAAGTGATTATATATTGTCATTCCTGTGTGTGCCTATAACAATATTTCTGCCAATATTGAAATATTGAGTGTTTGATTGAATTTAGGTGGTAATCATGACTTAAAGAAAAAAGATAGTATTAATAAAACTCAAAACCAAACAAGTTATCTTTTGGAATAATACAGTTTGGCTCTCTTCTCTCAGAGTCAAATGGGATTTTTTTTTTCACAAATACAACCTATATATGAAAATATCACCCCAAAACTTTTTCTCACAAATTAGGAGTAAATTACTTTGTTTTTGTAAAGCACATCTCTTAAAGATTTTTTTTATAATCCTATGATAGTTCTTTTTGCTGAAGACATTCTTAGAACATGGTAGTGATAGGATGCCTCAGGGCACGCTGGAATTAGGCAATCATGTCAAGAAAGTACCACTATCCTTTGAAAGATTAATAAAAAAAACATGACCTTGAGGGGCTGAGTGTTTGAAGGTATATTAACACTTTCACATCCTAAAAGCTCTATACAATTTTCCAGTGGAAATAAACGAATTATAGAGGCTAGAGTCAATTAAAACAGATATCAGAAAGTGATTTATTCTCTCTTTCACTGGCTCAAAATTTTATTTCCCCCACTGACTCCCCTGTCTTCCTATCATTTTAAAGATTTTTTAAAAATGACAATATAAATTAGATTTTATATAATAATGTTTTATATACATTGCCTCATTTGACCCTCACAACAATGCTTTGACATAGGTTTTAGTATTATCCATATTTTACAGATGGGGAAACTGAGGAAAGTGACTTTAAGTGATTTGTTCAAGTTTACGTAGCTAGTAAGTGTCTTAAATTTAAATTTAAATTCAGTTCTTCCAGTTCTCAGGATCAGTGCTCTATCCACTGTTCCAAAAAATAACTTCTCCCTTTGCTTAATGCATATACTATTTATTTTTGATAATAAAAACTTTTCTTTGATTTTTAATTTACACAGTCAAATCTCAATATCACACCAGTTCAGAATTGCAGGTTCTAGCCCCTTGTTAGCTAGTTAGAAGAAAATATCATTTCAGTGAGTGACCATGTTTCCTGCATCTACCCCTTATTTCAGCGAGAATGTGAGTCTAATTCCCCTAAAAGCAACAGAGCTTTAAGTCTGTTCTTCTGAGTCCAGAGGCTAGGTGATTCTCTCAGTCTGGGATCAGAGGAAAGATACTGTGCCCTCTTCTGAGTCCAGGGGCTAAGTCAGTGATACCAGCCTACATCCTTGTCTTCAGTTCCTGCCCTGGGTATTTGCCTCTGGGCTGAATTAGTGACCTTGGAATAGAGAAAGAAAATGATTCAATGTGGTTTCTCCTTAGAGTTCTCAAACACTACTCAGTCCATATCCTTCATGAAACCATTCTGTCTTTGAGATCACTACTGCCATTTCTAAAGCCTCACACACAATTTCTTTGCAAATTTTACAATTTTTTCTAGGAATACAAGTCAAGCACAATAGCCTTTAATTTGGAGAATCCATTTTTTAAGAAATTCAGGATATTTTTCTGACTGTAAACATTTGTGTCTCCTCTCCTTTTCCATGTTTTTTCAAGGCTCAGCAATAACAATTCCACAGTCATATATACCAATTCTTTCAGTACATTGAAATATAGTTCATTTAGCCTTCATGACTTGAAATCATTGATCATAGGTAAATGTTTTCTTTCTACTCCATCACTTATCTTAGATTTCCTCTCTTTAACAGTTTTTTTCTGTTGTCTGTTACTCTTGGCAGGGAAAACAGAATAAAAGCAATTCTGCCTTCTTTTTTAATCCATTATCATCACTTTATCCAGCTCAAGCAATAGTCTGAGCCACTCATATACTTCTCTTGCTTCCAATATTGCTTTAATAGTGTTTTCTCTTTATTAGCATTGATCATTAGCCTCAGCTCTCTCTGAGTTTTAGAACTCCTGGCATAATCTTACAGAAATGTGCCACTCAACCTATTTCCATCTAATGGTTCAGTCTGTTATCAATCAGTCAACAAACATTTATTAAATGCCTCCTGGGTGCCTAGGACTGTGCTAGGCTCTGAGGATAAAAATCAAAGGGATGAAAAAAATCTCAACTTACAAATAGTTAACAAGGACAAATTATACACACACACACACACACACACACACACACACACACACACACACACACACATATATATGAAGAATGCAAATAATTACCAAGTAGTTAAGTAAAAAATATTTTGGAGAGGAAGGACACTTGTATTTGGAAAAATCAAGGAAGTGTTCATGTCAAAGATGAGGTTTAGATTTCATTTTGAACAAAAAGATGGATTCTTTGAAATGCAGATGTGGAAGGAATGCTCTTCAGATACTGTGGATCACCAGTAAAAAGTTAAAGCAATAGGAGATGGAGAGATATATGTAAGGAATGGAGAGAAGGCCAGTTTGGTTAGATCACAGAGTATGTTAAAGTAGTAATGTTCACCTAAGTTGTAAAAAGGTAGTGACCAGATTTTGAAGGGCTTTAAAAGCTATTCAGAATAGTTAACATTTGATCCTAGAGGCAATAGGAAGCTAGTCAAGTTTTATTGGTTAGAAGAATAACATGGTCAGATCTGGAATTAATGAAAAAAAAGCAACAGAGGGTGGACTAGTGTCAGGAGAAACTTTAGATTGGATGACCATTTAGGAGGTAATTCTAATAATCTAAGTGACAAATGCTGATGACCTGAACTAAAGTGACAGACATGTGAGTGGAGAGATAGGATCAGGTAAGAGAAATAGTGAAGACACTTAAAATGCAAGATTTGGTGATTGATTAGATAGTTGAGGTGAGAAATTCTCCTTGCCTAGTCCTTAATAAAGCAGAGTATATTTTATATCCTTTCTTCTTGAAATTAAACTTCTGGTAATACAGAGTTGGGTAAGATTGATTTTGTTTTTGATGGTATGTCATTCAAGTCGTGGTAAGTATGCAGGTACTTTTCCTTTTTATTTTTTTAATTGGCATCCTTTGTTTTAACATCACTTGTGCCAGTTCCTAGTAATTTGGTAGTTCAGGTCAAATACTGCAACAAAATGAGATATCTGAAGGCTAATTCAACAATTTAAGGAAATGAAATTTACTTAACCATAGCAATGGAAGGATAGTAAATAAGAGTGAGCATCAAGGCACAGTACTAATTTAAGAGTTTTCTCGCCCTTAGTTGCCCCTTAGACCTCAGTATAGGACTTTAGAATTATCCTTCTTAAACTTAATCTCAGTAGCCTGCCAAGATATTTGTGAATCCTGATTTGGTCACCTATATGTTGTCTATTTTCTCCATCTTCATAGCACTTACAAATTTGACATGAACACCATCTATTCCTTCATCCAAATCATTGCCAATAATGTCAAGACTGATTACTAAGTGAGAAATTTTAAATTTCATCACTGAGGCCTTTTGAAATATGTGACTGGCTGCAGCAAATCAGAAGACCAAATCTTTGCTAAAAAATCATATGTTGTGATTTAGCTGCATTTCAGTATATCCAACCAAGTTGAAAAAATATATGGTATATACTGTTTCTTGAATAAAGGAAATTTTTGATACCATGCATGATACCAAAACATTCATATGAAAAAGAAAAAAAATCAATCCATCACTCAGGTGCTCTTTCTTAAAAGTAGCTATACTTTGTTCCTGCTGCTTGGTAGTATATTGACCGAACATCTGTATGAGATTGTTTTAATTTTACTTTTTCTCCAGATGTTTTAGCAGCATGTAGACAAAGCCTTTGTTGTATAAAATAACCTGAACTAATATGAGATGATATAAATGAGAATCTACATGCATGAATGTGTAATACAGATGCTTAATATTTCACAACTGTGATCTTTTATACATAACTAATCTCTGAGGGTGGACTTGAATTATTTATTGCCTATAAGGCATGTAGGCTTACAAATAAAAATAGGAAGGAAAGGGACATAATGCCTCAATGTTATATTTTAACTTTAAATATTAGAATAAAATTAAAGAATAAAGAAAATGTTAACATGCATGTATACCTACCACACTATATATCTAAAGATTTTATATACTCCATCCATTTTCATAGTTAATACTTTTGTAGTATTTTAAAGTTTGTAAAGTGTTTTATAAATTTCTCTCTATTCCTACCACTATCTTTACCTGGATATAGATATAAATACTGATAGATAGCTATAGATAGATGATAAATAGGTAAATATATCCAAGACAAGTATTTCATTGGTAAAGAAAATTCTTTCAACCTATGCGGATTGGCACTGGCTCCCTAATCTATGGTCTTAGAGAGTTACCTGGAGGTATTAAGTGGTGCTTAGAGTAACTTACCCTATGTCACACAAGCTGTATGTATAATAGGGAAGACATGAAGACAAGTCTTCCTAACCCTAAAGCCAATCTCTAATGACTATGCAGCTCTGCTTTTCTAAAACTAAATACCTTCCTTTGATGAGGTGAGTTGGTTACTGAGGTTTCCTAAACAAATATTTCTCATACTATGAGTATTTCTGATCTCTTACTACATCTCTCTGTAAAGTACATAGCAATAGTCTTAATGAAAGACTGATGAAAAAGTATTGGGGATATATATTAAGGAGGATATTGCTAAGGATATAGAATAAAAAGTCTTCCCCCAAAATATAAAGAAGACAATGAAAGAAGCTATCAGTCTAAACACAGTTTGAAGGTTAGTAAGAACACCTTTAAGAGACCATAAAATGCGTAATTCAAATAAGAGGGATGACTAGAAGATATGCCTTAGAAAAGGAAATCACAAAATTGCAGCTTGATCACATTTAAAATAAAATCCCAGCAAATGAGCTAATTATAGAGAGAGGCCAATTAAATGCAATCCCCAGTGAGAAAGTGTAATACATGAGAGAGCTGGTGAAAAAGTAATTTATTTAGTGAGGCCAATAAGCTTGATAGTTTTTTGGCAAGGCTATTGTGACAGAGAGCTCAGAGGGAGCCCATTTGAGAAATAAGGGGAAGTAAAGGACTAACCTGTAAAACAAAAGAAATTGCTCAGGTCTATTTTACAGGAACAGTGCTACACATGAATTAGAAAGAGAGGAGGTAATGGATAGGTCTCAATGCAGTATCTTAATAATATGACCATTTCATAAATTCCAAGAATTTATGTGGAGGTAATATACTGATCCTATATTTCAAAGAGTGATGACATCATACTTTATCATAATGAAACGGGAGCCACAAACATCACAGCTACTATTACTCCCTGGACTTTGACCTGTCCTCTATACTATGAAGGTATGCTCTGAAAGGTACAGTGGTGATAGGCAGTAAAAAGAATGCCATAATGGAGAACTGGGAACAGATAAGAAGGAGGTGAAAGGGTAGGGAAGAATTAATGATGGTCAAAAATTCTGAGCGGTAATAGGTGAAAGGGCATTGGCCTCCATTAACACAAATATTTGGGCTGTTTCCATTCATCAAAGTTAAGCTGCCTTCTGATAAACTCTTACTCTGTCTTCCATGTGGATAGGATATGGAAAATACCAAGAGACTATTTCTTTCAGTGTAGGAATGAGGAAGAGAAATGTATGTTGTTGGAGTAGCAACATGTTTTCATAACGTTTATCACTGACATGACTAGAAACAAAATATGTATTCGGCAGGCTTCTATAGTTAAAAAACACTAAGTTTTTGGAATAAATAAGTATACCCTTCCACACTCATAACCTCTACCATTGGTTCCTATTAATTAAGAATTATGTTTTCCAGTACAGGAGTTTAGCTTCATTATTAGAGAAAGACTTTGATCAGGTTGTATTTGTGATAGAAGAATAGCTGAAAGCTTACAACTTTCAAATTCCCTGAGGGGATACGTAAGAGACTAGGAACTACAATACAGAGTTAGTGTGCTCTGTTGACTCTGCTCCCAAATACCCCTGGTCATTTCTCCTTTTCCTCTTGTGGGGAACTGTTACATAAATATGATGAATGACTCTATTTTCACTTAGTAGGAATCATAAATTCAAAGAATTTCTAATTTAGGAGGAGCCTCAGAGGCTGTTTATTCCACTTCCTGCTTGAAAAAGAATTCTTATTACAGCACATCTATGGTTATTCAGGCTTTGCTTGAAGAACAGAGAGAGGAAATTCACTCACAACTTCTAGAGGAAACATGTTTTCACTTGATAAGGGGGTGGAACTCAAATTGTGATGATCATGGAATCAGAGGACCTGAGTTAAAATCTCACCTCTGATACTTACTACCTAGGTGAACTTTAGCAAGTCTTTTGTGGGTCTTACTGAACAGTCCACAACACATGGTGTTTAATGAATGTTCAGTTAGTAATTTTATTCAGCATTTTTTCAGTCACATTCAACTCTTTGGGGTTTTCTTGGCAAAGATACTAGAGTGGTTTGCCATTTCCTTCTACAACTCATTTTACAGATAAAGAAATGCAGGCAAACAGGGTTGAGTGATTTGCCCAGGGTCACACAGCTAGCAAGTGTCTGGGACTAGATTTGAACTTAGGAAAAGGAGTCTTCCTGAATTCAAGTCCAGTACTCTATTCACTGTACCTCCTAGATGCCCAGATTAACTGCCTCATGTGTAAAATGGGCTAAACCCATACCAATCCAATAAACATTTTAAGTGCCCATTGTGTGCCAGATACTGTGATACATGCTGGGATATGATTACTAAAAAGACAGTCCCTGCCCTCTAGGAGCTTGCAATCTACATTATTTTTATCTAATATTTTTAGTTTTCAACCTTAATTTCCACCAGATTTTGGGTTACAAAGTTTCTCCCCATTTCTACCCTCCCCCCACTTTTTCCTCTACTTCTCTTACTTGCTTTTCTAAATCCTTTTTGAGCTCTTCCATGGCCTGAGACCAATTCATATTTTTCTCGGAGGTTTTTGATGTAGGATCTTTGCCAGAAGCAGCCGCCACTGCTGCTGCTGCTGCTGCTGCTGCCACTGCTGCTGGAGCCACTTCTGCCACCTGGGGACTGTGGCTGGACTATACATATCCCTCAGCTGGATCCAGCAGTTTTCCTACTGACCTGCTCAGTTGTCTTTGGCTTTTGTGGGTTTTGAAGTCTGATCACTGCCACAACTCAGTAATTCAGGGCCCTGAAGCTTGCTCTGTCCCATCTACTTCAGCCTGATCTGTCTCAATGCAGCCCAAGTTGGGCTGTGCTCTGCTCCCAGCATAGTGTGATAGACCCTTCCCAATGACCATCTGGGCCATCTTGGCTGGATACTTGTTTCTCTCTGTTATTTCATGAGTTCTGTAGCTGCAGAATTTGTTTAGAGTCATTTTTACAAGTGTTTGGAGGGATTTGGGGGAGAAATTAAGTGAGTCCACATTTTCAAGAAGCCATCTTGGCTCAGGAGCTTACTACCATCTAAAGTGAGAATCAACACACACACAAAAATGAGTCAGGAAAGAGGGAAAGAGGGATCTTAGGGAATACTTGTCCCAGTGGCATCTTTTTTCCCTCAAGTTGAAACCAGGCAGGGTAGCTGTTGTAAAGTTGAGTCGAGTTGACCTCTTAAGTCCCTTCCAGTTTTCAACCTGTGGTCCTAGTTCTTCTTGGATAGTTATAATTGTTAGGAAGGTTTTCTTTTCTTTATCAAATGTAAATGGGTTTCTTTTCAACTTCAACCCTTTGCTCCTATTTCTGCCTTCTGGGACCCAGCCAAACAAGATTTTTTCTGCTTGCCTGAGGACATATAAAGAAGCCTAGTATATGTTCTCATACAGTAAAGATACTATCACTGTGGCTTCAGGGTGCTTAAGCATGTCTTTACAAATAACTGAAACATAATTTCTTTTATCAAACAAAAATAGATGGGTTTTTTATGTTTTACAAGATACTTACAAGAAATTTGACAGAGTTGAATGCAATGTCTTCATTGCCTGTAGAAATGGAGTTACTTTAGGAAATAACAGCAACAACCACAAAAATCAAAATGGTCCTTTGAAATTTTTGAATGGCTCAGTAATGATCCAATACGTTCAGGTTAACCCTGAGATACATGATTCCTTTGCTAAATAGTTAGAATGCTATTCATATGCTCTGAAAGAGTTCTCCCTCAAAATCTCTAAAATTATTACACAGATCTGAAATTTCTCAAAACGGATATAATGAGTAGATAGATCTCTGGTGTTTTTTCTTATTCAGATACCACAGTCAGCTGAAATCTACAATGAATAAATGAGTGAAAGAACATCAATTAAACACTTATTGTGTTCTAAGCACCCTGCCGAGCTCTGGGGATACAAATCAAAAATAGAAGATAGCCCCTACCCTCAAAGAGCTTAAATTCTCATGGGAGACACAAAACATATATAAGGCGATAGGGTCAGGAAGGGAAATTTTGGTTTGGTAAGTTATAGAGGGGGTACATGGAGTAAAGGACAGAAAAGCAACACAGATTCTCCCAGAGAAGAATAAAGCTGATTTGATTGTAGTTCCAGATTTGGAAGGGGCTGTGGAGAAAGGCACATGGTCTCCCTGAGTATATGACCTGTTCCTTGGGAGAAGGGTGGGTTTTGTTTTGTGTTGTTTTTGTTCAGTCATTTCAGTCTTGTCTGACTCTGTACAATGTCATTTGGGGTTTCCTTGGCAAAGATACTAGAATGATTTGCCATTTGCTTTACCAACTCATTTTACAGATGAGGAAAAAAGACAAACAGATTTAAGTGACTTGCCCATGGTCACATAGCTGGTAAGTGTCTGAGGCCAGATTTGAACTCGGGAAGATGAGTCTTCTTGACTTCTGGTCCGATGCTGTATCCACTGAGTGTCCTTTGCCTTTCTTTGTATCCCTAGCGATTAACACAGAACTTAATTAATGCCTATTGACTGACATTGAAAGCAAAATATCAGTGGATCGAATCCTTGGCCTGGAGTCAGAAAGACCTGGATTCAAATTTGGCCTCTGCTCCTCACTAGCTGTGGGGCCTTGGGCAAGTCACTTAACCTCTGTTTGCTTAAGTTTCCTCATCTGTAAAATGGGAACAATAATATTTATCTCACAAGGTAGCTGTGATGATAAAATGAGATAATTACAAAGCACTTAGCACAGTAAGCACTATGTAAATAGTACTAAAAACGTAGTAGTAGTAGCAGTAGTAGCAGTTGTAGTAGTAGCAGTAGTAGTAGTAGTAAGAGTAGTAGTAGTAGTAGTAAGAGTAGTAGTAGTAGTAGTAGTAGTAGAAGTGATAGTAGTAGTAGTAGTAGTAAGAGTAGTAGTAGTAGTAGTAGTAGTAGTAGTAGTAGTAGTAGAAGTGGTAGTAGTAGTAGTGGTAGTAGTAGTAGTAGTAGTAGTAGTAGTAGTAGTGGTAGTAGTAGTAGTAGTGGTGGTAGTAGTAGTAGTAGTGGTAGTAGTAGTGTAGTAGTAGTAGTAGTAGTAGTAGTGACATGGAGCCAGGAAGAGTAAGGTCCAGGAATGAAGTGAAGTTGGGCGTTTATCTCTATCTCTTTCTATCTCTATCCCTATCCAACTAGCTATCAATCTAGCTAGCTAGTAACTGAGTAAGACAATCACCACTAAGGAAAGTGAGGCGGCAGGTCCCTCTTAATCATGATAAAGAAGATGAGTGCTATTGTTTCTTCGGTTTGTAATAAAATCTGTAACTCCATCCGTGTGGACAATTCTAGGTAACAAAACATTTGCCCACGTAAATAATCACCTCATCTGTAACTTAAAGTTTGGAACAACTGTCTGGGGTCTTGGGTCATGAAGTACATTGCCCAATGTCACATACCTTGTATGTTTCAGAGCTAGTACATGCATACAGGTCTTCCTGATTTCCAGGTCAGCTTTTTCCACTCTACCGTGGCTAATTCTGAAAATCAAATGCTTAAGGTTCAGGCTTCATTTCATGTGCATCCAAAAGAACTCTAAATTTAAGGGAACAACTTGATGCCAACACCTAGTTCTTGAAGTAAGGAGCTTTCAAGAGGTTAAATCTGACTTGGTAAACATGTTGTATTTTCTTCTGGGCATCACCAAAGTCTATGTTGACTTTAAGAAACATCTTTATTTTAATATCACCAAACTGTGAGTTGGGGGAAAAAATTACAAACACATTTCCTTCCCTGTGAATATGTTAAAATGTATGTCCTCCAGAAATGCAGCTAGAAAAACTGTCAGATTGTTCTGGTAGCTGCAATTAGTTAGAGTAAGCTGTCAATGTGGACAGCTCTCTTTTTAACTAAGAGGGTGTCCGAGATGATCTCTGAATGTTCCTTATAATTGGGCACTAAATCTCACAACAATTTGCGGAGCATTAGGGAATGAATGGCTGGTATTACAGGAAGCTTCAGCTATATAGACAGAATGCTTTTATTTATTTATTTTACAAAGCCTGAAGGAAAGAATTGGACTTCCAGATTTCATGCACATAAAATGTTAATGACCCCCTTTGTCAAGTGTGTTTGTGCATGTGTGCATGTCCCTGTATATGTGTGTGCACCCATAGATATGTGAAGGTACAAAGACAGAGAATATTTGGTTGCTGCCCTCAAAAAATTCAAATTATTCCCTCCCCTAGCATGCTCACATTCAATCAGATATTAAATCTTCACCATTCTACTAATTCAATTCTCTCTCATATCCACTACTGGTTCCTTCCTTCACTACTTCTCACCTGTAATATTGTAATAGTATAATAGCTGGTACACTTTTCTCTATCCTCTACCCTTTTTCAATCCATCCTTCTCACAGCTGGCAAAATAATCCCCCTAATTAAAAGTTTTGACACAATTGTTGTCATGTTAAAAATCCTTCATTGTCTCCCTATCGACTCTTGGACTAAGTGGGGGAATGGGTGGGCAATCATAAGCCTGGCATCTCAGATCCTCAATAATCTAGCTACAGCATACTTTCCAAATTGATTTAATACTATTACTCAATCACACTATGTCCCAGTCAAACTACTGCATGATATGGTCCTGTATTCTCCTCTGCCTCAGCATTATTGGTTGATCATGAATAGTGTATGTTTGTGCACCCCAGGCTTTGTAGTGTAGATATGAGGAAAGGTATTATTAAGAATATATGTGTATATATAAACACACGTATATATGTGTATGAATATATACATACATATTCATTTATATATATATATTTGTACACACACACACACGCACGCACACACATACACGCACACACATGTACACATGCACCATTCTAGGAAATGCTTTTGCCAGAAGCCACTTAAGTCTACTATTTGATTGGTGTTGAGAGGCTACAACTATTTGAAAAGACAATATTTAATCAAACAAAACTGAGTTCTATCTATCCCCTTTAGTAGGCCAGGGAGAAAATTCAATATCGTATAAATATTACAAAAAGGAAAATGATAATTTTTTGCTGATAGTATTACAAGTACTCAACATACAGGACTCATCCTCTCTTATTCCTTGTGTTGATGCAGTAGATAGAGCATTGGACCTGGATTTGGAAAGACTTGAATTCAAATACAACCTCAGACACTTACTAACCATGTGAGTCTTGGTAAGTCACTTAACCTCTATTTGCCTCAGTTTCCTCATTTGGAAAATGAGGATGATAAAAATATTCACCTTCCAGGTTTATTGTAAGGATGAAATGAGATAATTATAAAGCACTTAGCACACTTTCTGGAATGTAGTGAGCACTACACAAATGTTATCTACAATTTTGAGTAATATTTTTCAATGTTACCATCATCAATTATGTCTAAATATTGAAATCATTGTGTATAAACAGTAATAAAAAGTAGAAAAACATAAAATCTGGCATGATTTGGTGGGTCTAATCTTGCTTTTCATAGAACTTCTAGACTACATCATCTTCTGCAACAAATGTTGGCCCATAAGCTGTAATTAATTTTCATGGTTTCCTTTTGGGGCATACTTCTCAAGAGCAATGCAATATGAAATGACCAAATACCTTTGTTTGAACTTATCCTTTTTGTTGCCTTTGGATATATAGCAAATGCAACTAAACCAACTCCTTTGTCTGTTTCTCCAAAGAGAAGCTAAAAGGCTATTAACTCTATCTTTCAGATGATAGGGTCATCTCTACCAAATTCAGGCAAGGGAATCATATTTCATGGAGAAGTCATAAAGTTACATTAAAAGTTAATAATGTGCTTATTGAAATACTCAAGTAACATAATATTACAAATTTAAGGTATAGTTTCTGGCTTTGAAATAGTTATTAATTTTAAACACTCATCTTATTTCTATTGATATATTTTGCTTTTACAGCAATTTATTTTTTAATATATCCTTCCCCTTCCACTGGCCAGAAAAACAATCTCTAAAAACAGAGAGAGAAAGAGAGAGAGAGAGAGAGAGAGAGAGAGAGAGAGAGCACAATGAAAAATTACCAAAACATTGTAAACCATACTGATGGTTCACAAAATCTGCTAAACTCCTTTTATGAAACATAACTGATCCTAATATGTAAAACAAAGAAAGATAAAGCAAAAAAATAAAACAGCTCTGGATCAATAGTACCAATGAACATTGAGGCAAACATTTTAAATATTATAGCAAGATGAATACAGCAATATGTCAAAAACAAATTTGGGAATGAACAAATTTTGTTAACTATCAGTAAAACAGCCTAACAGCATAGGTAATGTTCCACACAATGTCCTCATCCTCTTCAATGACCGGAAGAAAGTATATTTTTGCAAATAGTCTCCTGGGAGATTTTTTTATTATTTTAATTACACAGTTTGAAGTTGTTTTGTAGTAATTGCTCTTCCCATGTTTTCTTGAATTCTTCATTTTAATTGCTGCTTATGGCTCAGTAACATTCATTGAAACCACAGTTTCTCTAGGAACTCCCTAAACAATGGGCATCTACATTCTTTCTAGGTGTTTATTTTTTTTTCAATCAAAAAGAAGGTTCTACAACTTCTTTGGAGGATATCTGAAATTTGTTTTTGTCTTTGACCTCCTTTTGGTACATGCCTAACAATGGGGTCTCTGAATCACTAGTTACGGACATTTTATTTTTTTAAGCAAAATTCCAAATGGTTTTCAAGAACAATTGAATCAATTTACAAGTCCACTAAGAATGTGTAACCCTGTTACAATGTGAGTGCTTTTAGGGAAAGTGCTTTTTTTTTTTACTTCTCTGTATTCTCATTGCTTAAGACAGGGACTGCCATATAGTAAGCATGTAATTTATGCTTGTTGACTGACTGCCTGTTTTCTTGCAGCTGCTCTGATATTAACTAGTTCAATCATTTGTCACCTTTGCTCATTTGTTAAATATGAGGTGAATCCTCAACGGATTTATAATTTTTATTTCTTTTAGTACTTCAGACTAAATTTTCACATGGTATTTAAGTGTATAAAAATTGTTTCTGAAATATTTGGCCATATTTTTATTACAGTGGGGAGAGTATCTTATTCTTATATATTTGAGCAAATCCTGTATTGGATATCAGACCCTTTCAGAATCATTTCATGCAGTGATTTTCCACAATTGAAAAATTCCCTATGTATCCTATTGAATTCATTTTGTCATTCAAAAGTATTTTTCAATTTCATGTAGTTGAAATTCTTGATATTACCTTTTGTGATGGTGATTAACTGAAACTTTAGTTTTCTTATAAAACTAGAAAACAAAGGGCTCTTATGAGATCCATGACATGGGCTGAAGTGTTTCCTAGTAGCATATGAATTACTAGCAAAACACTTTGCCAGCATTATATAAAACTAATCCCATTTCTCTCTTTAAAAAAAAAGATGACATGTCATTCTTCCTTGGGGGTCTGTCATCATTCAAACTTCTCTATTTTTCACAACTGTTTTAAAGATTGACTGATGGTGAATTGTTTATTTTCCTCATTTGAGCTGCTTTTGCTCTTTGAAGTTTGCTTTCAATTGCTGAATAAAAGAATCTATATTTTCTGATAAGCTTTTGGTTTCCTGATTCTGTTTCATTTCTATCTTTACTGATTGCCTTTAACTGGGTAATGTGGTATCCAGATTTCCTATTATATGTACAAACTATCTAGATATGGATGTGATCTCTCAATATCTATCTGAAGATTGTCATAATGCTCTCAAATTTCTTCAGCCATGATGGTGTTTGACAATAGGCCTTTGGAGTATCCCTTGATAATGCTACTTTTTCTCCTATGGTTCTAAGTGCAAAAACCCGACATAATATTGTGTTAAGCCCTAACATATTTTCACATTTTTCCTCAAATAATGTTTGAATATTTTGCTAAATATTCATTCTTAATAGTTATGGCAGATGTCATCTTTTCTGGCATACTTTTGGTGTAGAAGGTCTGATAGAGTCATGATATCGAAGCAAAAAGGACTTTTATAAGTGTCAACATAAATATACTTATTTCCTTTTGTAAAATTAATTGAGACATCAGTATTGTTTCCATCATTCATCTCACTTTTAGTTAGAATTTTTGTAGTTTCCTTTAGATAAAGATTTTTAATGATCTCAAGTTCTTCGACATTTACCTCCTAAGATTTTAGCAACTCTTTGATTTCATTTTCTATTTGATTTAATTTAAAATTGGAGAGAGGTTTACTTCTTTTTATCTCTTTGTACTAGTTAGAGTTCAGATTAGAGTGAAGTATTTTTGTTTTTTGATGTAGGGAGTTAAACAAAAAATCTTTATTATGGTGTGGAAAAATTCAAGTGAAAAATAAGAAAGAAAAGGGAGTATATGGTAAAAAGATCAAAGCAAGCTTGACAGGTGAGCCTATCTTGGAGTTTCTTCCACTATTAATTTTTGTTTATTCACAAATTCAACTGGGTTGTTCTCCATGATCACCCTCTTCTCCCCTCTTCCTCATTTCCTATCAATTCATTTGTCTTCTGCCACTCTATCATCCTTCATTTTCATGCAATGAAATGGCATTCCTCCTTACTTGTTCATGTGATTCCATTCCATCCCATCTCTTCCAACACACTGCCCTCTCTGTCATTCCCACTCATTCACTTATTTTAATCACTTTTCTCTACTGGCTCATTTCCTACTACCTACAAATATGTCCATCTCTGCCTTACTCTGGAAAATGCCTCATTTGACCATTCCATGTCTGCTAACTACCATCTTACTTCTCTTCTGCCTTCTGTAGCTAGACTCAAAGAATGACCTGTCTAAAATAGCTACCTCTACTTTCCCTTTTCTCTTTCTCTTCTTAACTCCTTACAGTCTAGTTTATAACTGTCATTCCACTGCAACTGCTCTCTCCAAAGCTACTAATGATCTAGTTGCCAATACAATTGCTTTTTCTCAACCCTAATTCTCGGTGACCTCTTTGAAACCTTTGACACTGTTGGTTACTCTCTCTTCCTTGATACTTTCTTCTCTCTAGGATTTTGGGATACCACTCTCTTCTGGTTTTCCTCCTACTTATCTGAAGGCTGCTTATCTGTCTCATTTGCTAAATCCTCCTACAGATCATGCCCTCTCACTGCGGGGTACTTACTTCACTTAGTGACTTCACCAACTCCCATGGATTTAATATCATCTCCATGCTGATGATTCTCACATTTACCTTTCCTGCCCCAATTTCTCTGTTGACCTCCAATCTCACATCTCCAATTGTTTTTCAGACACTTTGACCTGGATATAAAATAGCACCTTAAAATCAATATGTCCAAAACAGAACTCATGATCTTCCCCCCTACCTCTTCCCCATGTACCTCTTACCTTCACTATTACCATGTTCCCAATTCTTCAGGCGTGCAAGCTAGGAGGCATCCTGAATTCCACAATTATCTCTCACTACCAGACCCCATGTGCAAATCGTTGTCAAGGTCTGTAGATTTCACCTTTGTTAAAATAAACAAACAAAAAAACCCTCTCAAATATGACACTCTCTTTCCTCTGGCACCGCCACCACTCTATTGCAGGCCCTCATCATATCCTGCCTTGTTTATTGCAAGAGTTTGCTGGTAGGTGTACCTGCCTTAAGGTTTTCCCCACTTCTATTCATGCTCCATTTGGCAACTGAAGTGTGTGTTTCTTTTTTAAATGAAGACTTGATCATGCCACACATACCCTTGCACTCAGTAAACTCCAGTGTCTTCCTATTACCTTCAGGAGGAAATATGAAATTCTCTGTTTGGTATTGAAAGCCCTTCAAAATATGCCTCCCTCCTGCCTTTCAAGTCTTATTATACCTTATCCTCCAATGTATACTCTTTTGTTATTTTTTTTTATTTTTTATTTAATATTTTTAGTTTTCAGCATTGATTTACACAAGATTTGAATTACAAATTTTCTCCCCATTTCTACCCTTGCCCCCACTCCAAGATGGCATATATTCTGATTGCCCCATTCCCCAGGCAGCCCTCCCTTCTGTCACCCCACTCCACCCCCATCCCCTTTTCCCTTACTTTTTTGTAGGGCAAGATACATTTCTATGCCCCATTACCTATATATCTTACTTCCTAGTTGCATGCAAAATCAACTTTTTTTGAACATCTGCTTTTAAAACTTTGAGCTTCAAATTCTCTCCCCTCTTCCCTCCCCACCCCCAAGAAGGCAAGAAATTCAACATAGATCACACATGTATAATTATGTAAAACCATTCCACAATACTATTGTTGTGAAAGACTAACTATATTTTGCTCCCTCTTATCCAGTCCCCCTTTATTCAATTTTCTCCCTTGACCCTGTCCTTTTTCAAAAGTGTTTGCTTTTGATTACCTCCTCCCCCTATTTGCCCTCCCTTCTATTGTCCCCTCTTTTGTATCTTCTTCCTCGTCTTTCCTGTGGGGTAAGATACCCAATTGAGTGTGCATGTTATTCCCTCCTCAAGTCAAATCCAAAGAAAGCAAGATTCACTCATTCCCCCTCACCTGCCCCCCTTCCAATTCCTAGAGAACTGCTTTTTCTTGTCACTTTTATGTGAGATAATTTACCCACATTCTATCTCTCCCTTTCTCCTTCTCTCAATATATTCCCCTCTCATCCCTTAATTTGATTTGATTTTTTTAGGTATCATCCCTTCATATTCAACTCACCCTGTGCCCTATATATATATATATATATGTAGTAGTGATAGTGTATATAGTATATATATATAGTATATATATATATATATATATATATATATATATATATATATGGGACATATATATATATCCATGTAGGAATGTAAACAAAACAGTTCAACTTTAGTAAGTCCTTTATGATTTCTCTTTCTTGTTTACCTTTTCATGCTTCACTTGATTCTTGTGTTTGAAAGCCAAATTTTCTATTCATCTCTGGTCTTTTCACTGAGAAACTTGAAAGTCCTATATTTTATTGAAAATCCATATTTTGCCTTGGAGCATGATACTCAGTTTTGCTGGGTAGGTGATTCTTGGTTTTCATCCTAATTGCATTGACCTCTGGGATATCATATTCCAAGCCCTTTGATCCCTTAATGGGGAAGCTGCTAGATTCTGTGTTATCTGGATTGTGTTTCCACAATACTCAAACTGTTTCTTTCTGGCTGCTTGCAGTATTTTCTCCCTGATCTGGAATTTGGCAACAATATTCCTAGGAGTTTTCTTTTGGGGATCTTTTGCAGGAGGCACTTGGTGGATTCTTTCAATTTCTATTTTACCCTCTGGCTCTAGAATATCAGGGCAGTTCTCCTTGATAATTTTTGAAAGATGATATCTAGGCCCTTTTTTTTGATCATGGCTTTCAGGTAATCCAATAATTTTTAAATTATCTCTCTGTGATCCATTTTCCAGGTCAGTGGTTTTTCCAATGAGATATATCACATTGTCTACCATTTTTTCATTACTTTGGTTCTGTTTTATGATATCTTGATTTCTCATAAAGTCACTAGCTTCCACTTGTTCCAATCTTATTTTTAAGGTAGTATTTTCTTCAGTGGTCTTTTGGATCTCCTTTTCCATTTGGCTAATTCTGTCTTTCAAGGCATTCTTCTCCTCATTAGCTTTTTGGAGCTCTTTTGCCATTTGAGTTAGTCAGTTTCCTTCAGTTTTTTTTGGGTCTCCTTTAGCAAGCTATTGAGTTGTTTTTCATGGTTTTCTCATATTGCTCTTATTTCTCTTCTCATTTTTCCTCTAGTTCTCTAATTTGCTTTTCCAAATCCTTTTTGAGCTCTTCCATGGCCTGAGACCAATTCATATTTTTCTTGGAGGCTTTTGATGTAAGCTTTTTGACTTTGTTGACTTCTTCTGGGTGTATGTTTTTGTCTTCTTTGTCACCAAAAAAAGATTCCAAAGTCAGAGTCTGAATCTGAGACTGTTTTGCTGCCTGTTCATGTTCCCAGCCAACTACTTGGTCCTTGCACTTTTTGTTGGGGTATGACTGCTTGTAGAGTAGAGAGTACTTTGTCCCAAGCTTGAGGGGCTGTGCTGCTATTTTCAGAGCTACTTCTACACAGCAAGCTCTGCCACACCAGCACTCCTTCTCCCCTAAGAACCACCAACCAGGATTGGGGCCCAGATACTGGCAAGACAAAGCAGGCTTTGTGCTCCTGCCCTAATTGCTGCTTAATTCCTCCCACCAGGAGGGCCTGTGGCCAGAAGCAACTGCAGCTGTAGCTCTGGAAACAGCCTCAGAGCTGTACCACCTGCACCACCCCCAGGGTGGTGACCAATGATAAACTCCTTTCACTCTGTCCTGGGAGCTTTTCCCACTAATCTCTGTTGTCTTTGGCGTTTGTGGGTTGAGAAGTCTGGTAACTGCCACAGCTCACTGATTCAGGGTGCTTCACCTGTTCCACCCAGCCCCCAGTCTGGTTGGTCCTGGCATGGCCCACACTGGACTCTGCTCCTTTCTGTTCCCAACTCCATGTGATAGACCCTTCACAGAGACCATCCAGGCTGTCCTGTGCTGGAGCCCTGCTTCCTTTCACTATTTTGTGGGTTCTGCAGCTCTAGAAATTGTCCAGAGACATTTTTAGAGGTGTTTGGAGGGACCTGGGTGGGGAGTTTAAGCAAGTCCCTGCTTTCCAGCTGCCATCTTGGCCTCACCAACTGCTCCTATATATATTCTTTAATTCAGTGACACTAGTCTCGTGGCTCTTCCAAAAACCACACACTCCAGCTCTTACCTCAGACATTCTCTCTCAGTATCATTCATGACTGGAATGCTTTCCCCCTGCCATGCTTACTACTTACCTTTATAGCTTCTTTTAAGTCCCAAAGAAGCTCACCTTCTACAGGATGTGTTCACCAATCCCTCTTAATTATAGTGCCTTCCTTCTATTAATTATGTCTTATTTATTCTCTATATAGCTTACTTTGTATATATTTATTTGCATATTTTCTTCCACATTAGATTGTAAGCTACTTAAGGGCAGGAGATATCTTTTGCCTCTTTTGTATCCTTAGTAATTAGCACAGTGCCTTGCACAGAGTGGGTCCTTAATAAATGTTTATTGATTGATTGCTTGATCTTGGGCACAAAGTTATATTTTCAGGCCAAGCCAGATTCCCAGGAAATGTGAGGTGAAATGGAGGAAGAGCCAATGAGGATATTTAGACCTGTGTTATAGGGGCATAGAGAATGAAGTTCCGTGCTGGAAGGATGGTGACCTTGAATTCTTAATTTGTTGTATACTTTGAAACTGAAGATGTGAGTAACAAAAAAGTAATGAGAAACTCCTCCATTTAAAATTTAATGTACTATAGATTTACCACATCACTAGTGAATAATGATATTACTTAGGCTTTTAAGCCATTTCATGCACAGTCATTCATACTTCGACATCTTCCATGGGTCCGTGCCATCCACACAAGCATTTTGCTTCAGTGGGGTAATGATGTTTCTTATCTGCTTTTTAAAAAAAAATCCTTTTTACTCTATCAAACCATTAAGGAGTATCACTCACTCTTCTATCTTCTAAGTCATACAAGACAGTTTTATATATGGCCAGCCTACAATGCTATGACACACTATTTATTTATGTGACTCTTTGGAGTAATTCTGCCATATTGATCAGGTGGTATTGCCAATGCCCAATTTGCCAAGATTCCAAAACCACTATAATATTTTGAAAGTAACACATCTCCCAGTGTATAACACTCTGTCTGGAATTCCCCCACTCTACTGCTGCTTCTCCTCCCACCTCCCAACCTCTTCCATGAAAAATGAGCTGGTTTTGATATAATCATGATAGTGAATATCTCATTTTTTTAATGTCTTCTTATTGGAGTTCAGAAAGAAATGTTCTAAGTACAAGATGCTACCCTACAGTGACTTATGAAATATATGCCATTGCCAATTAGAATGGTCTCCATTATACTTTCTCTTCTGCAAATACTAATTATTACCAGCTATACTCAATAGCAAACACTGAAGAGTTTGTATGTTTACCAATCCAATATAACATGCTTTTGATGTTTTTTTAAGTAGCTAAAGTAGTGCTACTTTCATTTTTCTTAATAAAATTATTTAATTTTATTTATTAATTATTATTTCAATTTATTATTTATATTAATGATTAATAATTATTAATAAAAATTAATAGAGCTAATTTTAACAATTTATAATATAATGTATAAAATATAAATAATGGGGCAGCTAGGTGGCTCAGTGAGTAGAGCACCGGCCCTGGAGTCGAGTCAGGAGGACCTGAGTTCAAATCCAGCCTCAGACACTTGACATGCTAACTAGCTGTGTGACCTTGGGCAAGTCACTTAACCCCAATTGCTCTGCCTTCCCCCCTGCAAAAAAAATGTAAAAAAACGTATAAATTATAATATAATTTAGAGTTAAACCAATCTGAACAAAATAAATAAATGATATTACTAATATTATATTTATATCAAAATATTATTTATTAATCAATTAATTTTAATTAATAAAATAAATATTAATAAAATCAGTTAATTTTAATTATAGAAATTAATTATCATTTAAATACTCCATGCATGATATTGGATAGTGCTAAGAATATAATTTTTAAAGTTTTTTATTTATTTCATTAAATATTTCTTAATTACATGTTAAAATATTTTTAACAATCATTTTTAAACTTTTGGTTTCAAATTCTCTCCCTTTCTCCTCTTTCCCCTTCTTTGAGAAAGCAAGCACTTTGATTGCTATTACACAGGAGAGGTCATGCAATAAAAAATTTCCATTCTAGCTATTTTGCAAAAGAAAATACAAATAAAATAAAACAATTAAAAGCTTTAAAATGTATGCTTCAATCTACATTTAGAGTTCATCTCTTCTCTCTTTTAAGATGGATGGAATTTTTTTTTCATCATGGGTCCTTTGGTGTTGTCTTGAATTACTGTCTTGATCAGAGTAGCTAAGACTTTCATGGTTGATCATCCTTGTTGTTCTTCAGTCATGTTTGAGTCTTCCTAATCAATTTGAGGTTTTCTTGGCAAAGAGACCAGAGCAGTTTGCCATTTCCTTCTCTATCTCATTTGACAGATGAGGAAACTGAGGAAAATAGGTTAAATGACTTGCCCAAGGTCACAGAGCTAGTAGGTATCTGAGGAGGTGTCTTTGCCACAACAAAATAAGCTGCTATAAGTATTTTTGCACAAATAGATCCTTTTTCTTTTTCCTTTGATTTCTTTGGTGTACAAATCTACTAGTGCTACTGCGGGTTAAGATGGGCACAGATGGATAGCACTTTGGGCATAGTTGCAAATTGTTCTCCAGAATGGTTAAACTAGTTCACAACTCTGCCTACAATGCATTAATATCTCAATTTTTTCTACATCCCCTCCAGCATTTGTCATTTTCCTCTTCTGTTATATTAGCCAGTGTGATAGGTTTGAAATGGTATCTCAGAGTTGTATTAATGGGCATATCTCTTACCAGTCATGAATTAGTGCACTTTTTCAGGTGACTGTAGAAAGCTTTGATTTCTTCCTCTGAAAACTGACTGTTCATGTCCTTTCACTATTTATCAATTGGAGAATGACTCTTATTTTCTTTTTTATAAATTTGGCACAGTTCTCTAATATTTGAAAGATGAGAACTTTATCAGAGAATCATTGCAAATTTTTTCTTCAGTTTTCTGTTTTCCTTCTAATTTTAGTTGCATTAGATTTATTTGTGTAATTTTTTTTTAGTTTCATGTAAGCAAAGTTATCCACTTTACTTCCTGTCATCCCTAAATCTCATGTTTGATCATAAACTGTCCCCTTAGAAAAAATCTGATATGTACATTTTTCCATGCTTTCCTAATTTACTTATGGTCTTACTCTCTGTATCTAAATTGTGTATTCATTTTGACCTTATCATAGTATATCATATGAACTATTAGTATATACTTAACATTTACCAAACTGCTTTCTAGTTTCCCCAGCAATTTTTTGTCACATGGTGAATTTTTACCCCAAAAGCCTGGATCTTTGTATTTATCAAAGCCACATATTACTAGAGTAATTTACTACTTTATATTGTGTACCCTATGTATTCCAATGATCCACCACTCCATTTTTAAACCAGTAAGAGATTTTCTAAGGATTAGCACTTTATAGTGTAGTTTGAAATCTGGATCTGCTAGGCCACCTTCCTTAACATTTTTTCCATTGATTTCCTTGAATTTCTTGACATTGTGTTCTTCCAGATGAATTTTGTTTACATTTTTTCTAGCTCTCTAAAATAATTCTTAGATAGTTTGATTGCTTTGGCACTAAATAAGTAAATTAACTTAGGCACAATTGTCATTTTTATTATATTGGCTCAGCCAACTAATAAACAATTGATATTTCTCTAATTCTTTAGACCTGTCTTTATTTGTGTGAAAACTTTTGTAATTGTATTCATATAATCCTTGGGTTTGTCTTGGCAGGTAGATTCCAAAGTATTTTATGTTGTCTGAAGTTATTTTAAATGGGATTTCTCTTTATAGCTCTTCTTCCTGGGTTTTGTTGACAGTACAAAGAAATGCTAATAGTTTATGTGGGTTTATTTTACGTCCCACAGATTTGTTGAAATTGTTAATTGCTTCAACTATTTTTTTAGTTGATTCTCTAAATATATCATCATATCATCTATAAAAAGTGATATTTTAGTTCCTTATTATCTGTTTTTATTTCTTCTATCTTATTTCAATAGCTAATATTTCTAACAAAATATTGAATAACAATGTGATAATGGACATCCTTGCTTCGCTCTTGATCTTATTGGAAAGACTTCAAGTTTATTCCATTATAGATAATGCTTGCTCTTGATTTTACGTAGATACTACCTATCATTCAAAAAAAGGCTTTATTTCTTCCTATGTTTTCTCATGTTTTTAAAAGACTGGATGCATTTTGTCACAGGCTTTTTTTCTACATCTTTGATAAAATTAAATAATTTTTGTTGTGGTTGATATGGTCAATTATGCTGATAGTTTTACTAATATTGAACCCACCTGCATTCCAGGGATAAATCTCAGCTGTTATCATGTATGATCTTTGTGGTATATTGCTGTAATCTCCCCTCTGGTATTTTATTTAAAATTTTTGCGTCAATGTTCACTAAGGAAATTATCAATAGTTGTTTTCCCCCTCTGTTTTTGTTCTCTTTGGTTTAGATATCAAATCCGTATTTTTATCATAAAAGGAATTTGTTGACTCCTTATTTACCTATTTTTTCATGTAGTTTATAGAGTATTAGGATTAATTGTTCCTCAAATTTTTGGAAGAATTCATTTGTAAATCCATCTGGTCCTGGGGAACTTTTTCTTAGGGAGCTCATTTATGGCTTGTTAATTTTTTTTCCTAAAATGGGGTTATTAAAGCATTCTAGTTTCTCTTTCCTTAATCAGAGCAGTTGCTGCTTTTATAGCTATTTATCCATTTCACTAAGAATGTCAGTTAATCTAGCATATAATTGTGCAAAATAATTCCTAGTAATTGCTTAATTTCATCGTCATTGGTGATACATTCACCCTTTTCTTTTTTTGGTATTAGTAATTTGGTTTTCTGCTTTCTTTTTTAAAATCAAATTAACCAATGGTTTATATTTTTCATAAAACTAGCTTTTAGTTATATTTATTAGTTCCATGGTTTTCTTACTTTCAATTTTATCAATCTCTGCATTGATTTTTAGGTTTTCCATTTTGGTGCTTAATTAGGGATTAATAATTTTTTAAATTACATGCACAATTTATGGGTCTGTCCTTTCTCTTTTTTTATTGCTGTACTCATTTAGAGATATAAATTTTCCACTAAGTACTGCCTTGTTTGTATCCCACAAATTTTGGAATGTTTTTTCATTGTTGTCACTCTATGTAATGAAATTATTCATTGCTTTTATGATTTGTTCTTTACCTCAATCATTCTTTAGAATTAGATTATTTTGTTTCTAATTAGTTTTTAATCTCTTCTTCCAGTCCTTTTTAAAATGTAATTTTATCCCATTTTTTTCTGAAAAGGGTGCTTTTAATAGTTCTGCTTTTCTGAAATTGGTTGTGAAGTTTTGATGTCCTAATGCATGGTCAATTTTTGGTGAAGCTCTCATATACTGCTGAGAAAAAGGTACGTTCCTTTCTATTCCCATTCAGGTTTTTCCAGCGATTGATCATATCTAATTTTTCTAAGATTCTAATCATCTCCTTGACTTCTTTCATCTTTATTTTATGGTTAGATTTATCTATCTCTGAGAAGGAAAATTTGAGGTCCTCTAGTAGTATGGTTTTACTATCTCCTACAGTAATTCATTTTATTTTCCTTTAGGAATTTGTATGCTATGCCATTTGGTGCATATATCTTTAGTAAAACACTACTTCATTGTCAATCATTGCTTTTGGCAGGTTGTAGCTTCCCTGCTAATCCCTTTTAATTAGGTCTTTTTTTTTTTGCTTTTACTTTGTCTGAGATCACAATTGCTACCTGCTGCTATTTTATGTCATCTGAAGCAAAATCAATTCTGCTCCAACCCTTTACTTTAACTCTGTGTTTGTGTGTCTCTGTTTCAAGTGTGTTTCTTGTAAACAATACATCATTAAATTCTGTTTTCTAATCCATTCTGCTATCCACTTCCATTTTATGGGTGAGCTCATCCCATTCACATTCACAATTATGATTGCTAATTGTGCATTTCCCTCTACCTTATTTTGTTTTCTTTATCATTCTCTATGTGTGTCTGTCTGTCTCTTTTTGTCCTGTCTCTCCTCTAAAGTTTGTTTTGCTTCTTACCACTGCCTCCTTTTGTCTGCTCTACCTTTTATCATCCCCCTTTTCTTTTATACCCTTCCCCTCCTACTTCTTTGTTGCATAAAATAGATTTCTATGTCCAGTTAGGGATACATGCATACACACATATATTTGCACATATATACACATGTGTACATTTGTATGTGTATATATTGATGTGTATACATGTGTATATGATTTTTTTCTTTTTTTTCTTTTTGAACTAATTTGAATGTGCATGAAGTTCATGCATTCCTCCCCCCAGAATTTCCCCCTCCACCATAAAAACTCTTCCTTTCATACCTCTTTATGTCAGATAATTTACCCCATTCTACCTCTCCCTTTCCCTTTTTTCTAGTGCATCCCTATTTCTCAGAATTTAATTTAATTTTTTAAAATCATTCCATCATAAACTCATTTTTGTACCCTCTTTCTATATAGAATCTTTCTAATTGCCCTAATAATGGTAAATGTTTACATATATCATCATCCCATATAGAAAAGCAAACAGTTTAACCAGATTGGGGTGCTTATGATTTCTTTTTCATGTTTACCTTTTTATGCTTATCTTGAGTCTTGTATTTGAAGGTCAGATTTTCTACTAAGCTCTGGTCCTTTTATCAGGAATGCTTGATAGTTCTTCTATTCATTAAATATCCATTTTACTCTGAAAGAATCCTCTCCGTTTTGCCAGGTGATTCCTGGCCATAATACTAAATACTTTGCCTTTTGGAATATCATCTTCCAAGCCCTGCTGTCCCTTAATGTGGTAACTGCAAAATATTGCATGATCCTCACTGCAGCTTCATGGTGATTGAATGCTTTCTTTCTGGCTGCTTGACATATTTTCTCTTTGACCTGGCAGATTTTAAATTTGGCTATAATACCCCTGTGTATTTTCATTTGAGGATCTCATTCAGGTAGTACTGGGTGGGTTCTTTCAATTTCTTTTTTACCTTCTGGTTTGAGGATATCAGGAGAGTTTTCCTTGGTAACTTCTTGAAATATGAAATCTAGGATGTTTCCTTGATTATGGCTTTCTGGTAAATCCAATAACTCTAAAATTATTTCTTTTTGATCTCTTTTCCTGTTCAGTTGTTTTTCCAATGATATATTTCACATTTTCTATTTTTTTTGTTTTTTTTCTTGAAGCTTCAAGAGATTGTTGTTGTTTGTGCTTTATTCTCTAAGAGGACAAATGACATCATAAGGGTGAATTTTTGACTTATGTGTGAATTGGATATGAACAGGGCAGAGCTGCATGAAGTCATCACTCTACATCTCTCTTCTGGAATCATCCAAGTCCAATGGCAAGAGAAAGGTCAAGATGACCAGCAATGGCCCAGGATGTTGGGAGTGACCTTGGTCTTTCTAAATTAGGATCTTTCTGAGGTCTCAGTTTGTCTAAGGCAGTGTCTATTCAATGTCTAAGGTCTGGGTAAGAGTTGAGACAAAAGATGGCTTAATTTATAATCATAAAAATGTCAATTTGGGAGGTGAAGACCCTCAGAGTTTCTGGCCAGAACTGAAAATGATTGTTATTTTCACTCATTCTGAGCCATTAAAATCTAAACAATGAGCCACAGAGACTTGGGTAATGGTTATTATTAGCTGTTTGTTGAAAGCCTGAATGATTTGAGGTTTAAAGTAGAAACAAGTAGTTCCATTTAAAAGGACTTTCAAAAGCCTGCCTTTTTAGAGCTATATTTCAAGAAATCAAAAATGAAAACCATGCAGGACAAAAGGTAAATTTTCCCAGCTATTGGGGGGGAAGTGATTAAAATTAATTAAATAAGTGGATGAGAGAAGAATCAGAAGAAGGAGAAGCAGAAGAAAGAGAAGAAGGAGGAGGAGGAGGAGGAGGAGGAGGAGGAGGAGGAGGAGGAGGAGGAGAACAAGAACAAGAACAAGAACAAGAACAAGAACAAAAAGAACAAGAACAAGAAGAACAAGAAGAAGAACAAGAAGGAAAGAAAGAAAGAAATAGAGAGGGGAGAGAGAGAGAGAGAGAGAGAGAGAGAGAGAGAGAGAGAGAGAGAGAGAGAGAGAGAAAGGAGGAAAGCAAGACAGAAAGAAAGAAACAAAGAAAGAAAGAAAGAAAGAAAGAAAGAAAAAGAAGGGAGAGGTGTAGCATGTGGGAGAGGCATTGTCTCAAGCTTCAGGCTTTTTTGAACTGAATTTTCAGTTAGTTCTGGAGGTCTGGAAGTTTTTTGTTTTGTTTTTTTGCTTCCTCAGTGGTGTAATCTGGGGAGAGATGTGGTCACTGCTTTCTTGATCTGAACTCTGGTCCTTACTTGGGAAGGGCCTCTGATCCCTCAGGATTGCAATCAGTACTGCTCTTGAGAGTCCCTGATCCCTTGGGGCCAGAACTGAGACTGCCCTTTAGGGTTTTCACTCCCTCTTGCCTGAAAGTAGAAGTGGATACAGGGAATGGAGTTGTTAAACAGCTTCTGTTTTTGTAGCCGGTGCTAGCACAGAGCTGTCCTGTAATCTCTTTCTGACCAATTGTCAATCCCCACACCATCAGAAGCACCCCAAACTTCTGTAGCTTCCATCTCCACCACTTAGTCCTGCAACTGGTGTTTCATCCATGTGGGCTGCAATCTAGCCTCCTCCCTTGTGTCACAGATCCCTCTTTCTGACCTCTTAAGTTGTCTTGGGGTGGAAGTATGTCTCACTCTGACCATTTGCTGGCTCTACTATTCCAGAATCCAACAGGGGCATTATTTTAAAGTTGTTTGTAGGGGAATATTGGGAGAGTTTGGCTGAATGTTTATCTACCGGGTGTCCCTAAAGTCTGGGCACATAGGAAAATTAACACCAACATGGAGTTACTGCATCTAGTTCACATGAATCTTGCAAAGTATGTCAAACTTTACATCACAAATGATGGAAATCATATTGAAGATGTTATTTGTCGATATTCCAATTAAATAAAATGTGGTTGAAAATTTTATTCATTTAATTTCTTTAAAATATGCATTTTTGCCTATGTGTCCAGACTTTAGGGACACACTGTACTTTGCTCTTAGCTCTATACCTGGAAGTGAGAATAGAATTTTGATCTCCTTGCTTCTGGCCTGGCATACTATCCACTGACCACACAAATGGTGTATTCACCACTGCCTCTCTCTAAAGGATCTGTTTCTATCCCTATAGCAACATTTCCTGCCCAATAGTGTCTGTCTATCCATAGTGATTAATCAGCCCTATACTACATCTCTATCAGTCTTTTGGTCCTCTCCCAGCTCCATATCTAATTCTCTGGATATCTTCACTGTGTTACAGCACACTTTTTACCTCAAAAATGCCTTTAACCCTACAGCCTCATCACCTTTGAAGATCCCTCTGCCACTGGTCTCTCCTGCAACTGGGTAGTTCCTCCCCAAATCACAATTTTAATGAGGTGTCAAGGCCAGCTCTTCTCCCTTCGCTCTAATCACAAGTCCATATGACTTGCCAAACTTCTCCACCGTTTCATTCCCCACATCTTTTCAGCTCCTTTCTATCTATTGCCTTCAGTCTTTAAAATGCAAGCTCCTTGAGAGCTGTTATTTTCTTTCTTTTTGCTTGCACTGATATTCCCAGCACTGAGAACAGTGACTGATACATAGTCAGTACCTAATTAATGATTTACTTCTAACTTGGCAAATAGAGTTCAGAAAATTTAATGTAGGGGTAAAGGGAAAGCATTCTCAAAATTCATGCTTCAAGAAACAAAAAGCTTCTACCACTACTGGGTCTTGCAGTTCTTTTTGTGGTGGCAAAGAATTAAAGAGGGGATGCCCATCAATTAGGGAATGTCTGAACAAGTTATGGTCATTGAATGTAATAGGATACTATTGTGCTGTAAGAATTGAGGAAAGAACTGTCAGAAAAATCTGAGAAGACTATGATGAATTGATGAAAGTGAAGTGAGCAGAACCAGGAATATGATTTATAAAATAACAATATTGTTAACATAATCAACTTTGACAGACTTAGGGACTTAGGAACTCTAATCAACACAATAAATAACCACAGTTCCAGAAGACTCATGATGAAATGTATTATCTACCTCTAAATAGAAAAGTGATGGACTCAAGCGTAATTTAATGTTTATGTGTTTTTTTTTTCTTGTTTAGACATGGTTAATGCAGGAAATTGTTTTTCTTAACCCTATACGTTTGATTCAAGTTTTTTTTTCCTTTTTTTTTTCCTCAAAGGGGGTAGCTGTAGAGAGAGGTGAGACAGAGAGAATTCAAACTGGAAATAAAATTGAACTTTTAAAATAAAAATGAATGATTTAAAAAATATTATGTTATAAAATTGCATTCCCTAATACCTTAGCCTTGTGAGAACATGCCTCAATCAATCAGTCATAAGCTTTAAAATAAATGTGAGAAAGTCCTTGATTAGCTATCATAATGTTGCATAGAAAGAGCACTTGGACTTACTAAGGGTACCCTGTGAGCCATGTATAAATCCAGAGAATTCCTTCAGTATCCAAGAAACTAGAGAATAAGTGGAGAGCAATGACCTTTCCACTTAAATCCTTTGAGAGGAAAGATTGTCTTAATTTTCTGTTTATCCTTAGTACTTTGCAGATAGTAAGATCTTAATATATGCTTTATCATTCCTTTTCATTAATTCAGAATGAAGTAAGCAGAACCAAGGAAACAATATACACCATAACAATGTAAATGGAAGGAAGAAATAATGGAAAAGAACACTATGTAATTATAATGATCAAGTTTGGCCTTGGAGGAGAGAAAAAGCACATTCCTCCCTTGCCTGCGGAGATGGGGAACTATCATTGTAGGATGTTGCATGTACTGTAAAACAGAGCAGTGGAGTAGGTTAATTTTATTTCTTTGTTTTCTGAGACATTTTTTTTCTCTCTTTTTAAATTTATGCTACAAGAAATGACTCAATGGTGTGGGTTAGAGTGGAGAGAATATGTTCAGAAATGATACATTGCACAAACAAAAAGTACCCATTAAAAATAGATAAACCTTAACTTGGAAGAACATGCCTTAATCAATCTATCAGTCATAGGCTTTAGACTAAGAATGAAATTTTTAAATAAATTTGGTAGAGATAATTGTTTCTTTTAACAATTAGGAAAAACAATTATAACAATAACTGCTTTTTGGTATTGTTTAGTTTTTAGTTCTTGTTTCTCTTATTTGCTTTATTTTTACCTTTTATTACTTTTCAGCTACTTGACAGTTTATATTGGTTGTTAGAAATTTAAACTATTTTTAAAAATAAAATGAAGTTTTCTTGAGGAGCCAAAAGCAAGAAACAAAAATCTTCATCTGAGAAATAATAACTAATCTTTGTCTATGTCCCACAGAGATGAGGTTATCTTAAGCCCCTGGGAGGCAGCTTTGTGTGGAATTATTGAAAAAGGATAGAAGTGAAGAAGGAATATGGAATTCTCCTAAGTATTGCTTATACACACTTTTTCTAAGATGAATACACAAAAACATATTTTCCAAAATGGTGGCGCTTTGCTCAGTAACTTCATAGCCCAGAGGAGAAAATCACGCCAGATAATCAGGTTGCTAATACAATGAGCTGTGTATAATAGTTTGTTTAAGCTGCATATCCTCAAATACATTTCCTTGGAAGGGGTTCCTGGTTTGTTAAAAGTTGAAAATGTTACTATATCCATCAAGATGGAAAGCTATTAGTCTTTATATACCTTGATTTTAGCACTGATATTGGAAAGGCAAGCTCACTGCTATGCAGTTCACTGTACACTATAATTATAGCTCCTATTATTATAGCAATAACTCAGGAATCAAATAAACAAGTCAGGATTTTGACATTTGTGGAAAATAGTACTGAAAAATCATTACAAGAAAATGAATATTAAATACCCATAAGTGAAATATGATCAACTTACTCACCTAGTGCGGAAAGTGAATAATGGCCTTTGTAAGGGTGCATTACAAGGGGAAAAACAGCCAGTTACATTTCAAATAAATCACTTTTTATCCCATCGTTGTGACACCCAGCCTCGGAAGTGAGTAACTCTGAGAATTAGAGTAACCTCAAAAAAAAAAAAGGATTCCTTTTGAAAAGCTTTTTAAGGCACTAAAGCATGAAGTGTTCCTAGCTCTTCTCTTTCCCCATGACATTCACTGTGGATGCTTCTTAAAAAAATGATATAATTCTGAGATATTCAGATTAACTGATTTGATAAGTGACAAGTCCAATCCTAAGTAATGTCAGAAGGGAGGAAAAGACTTGAAATATTCGACATTTCTTCACCTGTGCAGCACATATGATATTGAAACAGGACACTTGGCTGATAAAAGTAATGGCTTACTGCTCAGTGGTTCATTTACTGATAATCAACAGGGTTCACATACTTGAAATCTTTCGTATTCAGAAACCTTGAAAAAGGCAGCATGAGCACGTTCTGCTTTATGATGCTGATTTGCAAAACAATGAGGATAGTAATGATGTGAACAGTTTAAGGAACTCACTCTCTCCTTGTTTCTCCTCTATCTCAGCTGACTGTTATTTGTATAGAGTAATCTCCTTAAATCCATGGTTCCCACAGGATGATGAGCAGCCAGGCCCTGGGCCATGGATGACATCCCACGTCAGGGATCAGGGAGCATCCAGTTAATAGCCTTGCACTTAGAATTCTATAATATTTTCCCCATTAAAGGCCAAATTTCTAACATCTAATGTCATTTTTACATTCTTAGTGTATTATGGAAGGGCACATTCTTTGAAAATAGCTACAGCCTTAAGTGATTTTTAAGACAATGTAACACATTAAAAAGTCATACTATTCATCAAAGATTTTTATTGACATTAAGGACAAAGGCCAAAACAAATATCTAACAACAACTGTCAGTCATCACTGGCTACATAACCAACATATCATTTTGCATGTTATTTTAAAATGGTGTTTTGTAATAATGGGTTTGTTTTATTAAAATAATGGTGACCCAACCTTTGCCACTCTAGTTATTAGAAATGATTTTCTGTTAAGCAGTCAAACTAAGAGCTTAGAAGTTCTTTTGAATAGGCTCGAAAAGAGTGTTATGTGTAGAGGGGAGGAGGGAAGGCAGTGAAGGAGTGAATAGGAAGGATCAACAATCTAAATTTCCCAGCATATGTAATATGAAGACTAAACCTAAAAAAATGTTTTATGGGCTGGCATCATGGTATAGTGGAATGGGCATTGGTCTTAGGATCACAGAATGAATAAATGAATGTATGAATCATTCAAGAGATAAATTTTTAAAAAGCCTTTTAGAAAGTACTTACTTTATGACAACCACTGTGCTAAGCACTGAAAATTTTAAAATGCCAAAGTGAGTCAGTCCCTGTCCACAAAGATCTTACAGTTTAATAGGGGTTAGGGGCAAGGTACAGCAGATTAGGGATATCTCAGGGATCTCAATTGGCATGCCCTTTTGAGAAGCAATGACAATGTTGGTTTGATTCCAGTTAACACAGAAAAAGGTAGAGAGGATGGGGAATTTAGAGAAGGGATAGACTATGGGGCAGAGGATGGAAAATAGCTGTGGTGAAAGAACCAGGGCTGGTTCTAAAGAATACTCACATTTAGGATAGTTGTCCCCGGAGAGAATTCCAAAGCTCTGTGTTTGGCCTGGAGTGATTGCTCTCAAGCGGATGAGGCTCAGTTTTCTCATCTGAAAAAAATGAAAGGAATTATCCTTGCAGCACTTGGCTGATGAGGTAATTTTGAAAAAAAATAGTTTGTAAACTACAAAGTTTTATATGAATGCAAGCTAAATGGAAACATTAATCAACCTACTTTTCACTGCCTTATTTGTCAATGCCTTGAACGTAGTAGATAGTCAATAATTGTTTATGAAATTGGATCAGATTTGTAATGGTATGAGAAGCTCCAACAAAGTATTACATTTGGAGAAAACCTGAAAATTTTCACTTTTGAACAAGAGTACTGTCCTACCATTCCTCCTTTTGGTTGTGCTAAAGATGGGATCAGTTTGTCACTGTCCACAAAAAGGAGGCATGAGGAAGAGGGAAGGGTTGAAAGTGGGAGTGGGGAAATAGAGCATTGACTTCACTCCTGAATTTGACATATTCCTTCTTGGCCTCTAGCTATGTAAAAAATATTGACTATGTTTCAAATACTTCCTCTCTTATCATATGTGACTCCAGCATTCTCCCTCTACACCAAGATGGGTCTAAAACTCATCAGTGTTAATTAATGAGGTAAACTCCCTCCACTGGTTCAGATCAGAATCTATCCACATTTCCTCCTGTGAAAGACATTATAGAGCAGTGAAAAGTGAGTTGAACTGGGAGTCACAACTCCTGTGTTCAGTTCCCAGGGTTGGCACTATCTATATGATCTTGGGATGGGCACTTTTTCTCTCTGGCCCTCAGTTTCTTCATTGGGAAAATGGGCAAATCCATTGATCATATGATCTTGTAAATATCTCCTTATGAATCCTGTATGGAGGGTCCCCCCAAAGTAGTAGGTGGTTGGTGGAATGTCTTCTAGGTTTCTTAATACTGCTTTGGATAGCAATGGAACATGAAAAGTTCCCAAAAGAGTGGCCACCCTTGCTTCACCCTTCCAGATCATATCTTTCTCTGATTGTATGTGTGTGTGTGTGTGTGTATTTAGTCTTTATACCAGAAGTGTCAAAAATGCAGCCACTCCCCAGTAAAACATGAACTATGTTAAAATGTAATTGGGAAATATTTTAACAAAGTAAATAAAAATAGAATTGAATATAATGTTAATATTTTGGTTTTCTAATTCAATGTGAGGACAGCAGGGATACTTAGATATTGTTTAGTGCCCCCCATTTCTATTATAGTTTGACACCATTGTTTCATTACGCTATATTGCAGCATACTCACAGCCACCTAATACCATTACATAACCCTTTGGGTGACCCAGAACTTAAATTCTCCAGAGAATTGTTTTCCATGATTCATAGTAATACAGCATCAGTGGAAGAATGCTAATATTAAAAAGATGAGCCTTAAGGGGAGGCTTAAAGGGTCATTAAAAGAATTGCAATCTAGACTGCTCCCAAAGCAATTTAACCTGCTCCCCTCCTCACAGTTAATTCTGGGACAAGCTCACACACCTAGATCAAGATCTGAGAGTTAGTCAACAAGCCCATATTATGCACTAGAGATAGGCAAACATGGTCCCTGTTCTTAAGGCCTTGAAAATCTATAAGGTGTCTGTCCATATCTGCATATCAATGCCTACATAATTTATATCTATATTTATCTGTGGAATACATACATACACATATTATTTATCTTTCTTTCAGCAGGCCTACTCTATGGATTGTTCAACCATATATATACATATATATATATATATATGGTTGTCCAGATTTTATATATATATATAAAATCTGGACATTTGTTGTTGCCATTCAATCATTTTTCCTGTCATGTCTGACTCTTTGTCACCCCGTTTGGTGCTTTCCTAGCAAAGATACTGAAGTGGTTTGACATTTCCTTCTCCAGCTCATTTTACAGAAGAGAAAAGTAGGGTAAACGAGGATAAGTGATTTGCCCAGGTTCATATAACTAGTAGTATCTGAGGCCAGATTTGAACTCACAAAATTAGTCTTCCTGACTCCAGGCCTGGCACTCTATGCATTGTGCCACCTAACTTCCCCAATCTGGACAATATGCATTCTTTAATACTTGTTTCTTTGTTTTTTCTGTGTTATGTCAAATACTTTTAAATGATTTAGATCTTCTTTATGAAGTAGCTTAATCCAAGGCATGATTCAGTCAACACAATTTAATTTTGTACACAGAGATACACAGACACTTGTGAATTTATCAGTGTAAGCACCTCCCTCTACCAAGGCAAATAAATATGATTTGAACCCAGGTCTTTCCAACTTCAAAGTCAGCCTCTTCATTTATCTACCCTGTTTCTCGATGAGTTCTATACCACATAAACAGGAACATCTGGAAGAAATAATCTATAGGAAAGATCTTTGATCAAGCATCCTATTAAAATAAAGCCAACAAAATAGTTTCCACAACTTTTCTTCCCTCCCTCCTTCCTTCATTCCTTCCTTCCTCCTTTGCTTCCTTCCTTCCTCCCTTCTTTCCTTCCTTCCTCCCTTCCTTCCTTCCTTCCTTTTTTCAAGATAAAACCGAAAAAAGTTTACCACTTTTCTTCTTTCTTTCCTACTTTCTTTCTTTCCTTTGTTTGTTTCTTTCTTACTTCTCCTCTCTTCCTCTTCTTCCTTTCCCTCTTCTTCCTCTTCTTCTTTTTGTTCTTATTTTTTATCCTCCTTTCCTTCCTCTTCCTCCTCCTCCTCCTCCTCCCTCTTCACCTCCTCTTTCTCCTCCTTCTTCTTCATCATCTCCTTCTCATCCTTGTCCATGTCTTTCTCTAGCTTTTGCTACTTCTGTTCATCTCATCCCACTTTCTCTCCTTCAACTTCTGAAACTTTGTTTTTCACATCCACTCCTTCCATTGTGAATTGTGGCAGAATCTTCTAGCCTACAGTGTGTGTGATGTATTAGCCTTTATGACTCTGAGTCAGATACTGCACTGATTTCTTTAGCTGCTAGTAAATACCGTAACTCACCAGGCAAGTGAATGTGCAAAACCAAAAACAACAGCAGGTGCTGCATCTGTGGAAGGGAATAAAGTTGAGAAGTGTCGATGACTCAGTGACATTTCTATTGATTGGTTTTTTCGGAGGAGATGATGCAAAATAAACGTCTAAGCAAGGCAGCCTTCATGGCGACGGGATTTACACATTGCTATTATTTTTAGCTTGTTTTGTGAAGCTAGCTGCCACAATTACTAATAATATTATAGAATCCATTTACAGTCTGCTATCTGAGGACCCAATAGCAGGCACCTGAATAAATGTGAAAGCCTGGCCTCGGAATTATTTTTCCATTTGTTTTATAGTTAATTACTCACATGAGTTGGGAAAAGTTGTCTAAATATAACCTCAGAGGGAACCACACTGGCAAAGAACACTTTCTTCTCTGAAGCTAAATCACTCACTGCTTGTTTTAGCCCAACAAAGTCTGATTGAATTTTGCCCTAAATGCTGTGGTACTGAAAGCCTAGGATGTCTTCCCAAGTATCTTTTTTTTAATGTTCTCAACCTCATGTTTATAGATTTGGCTCTGATTCCTCAATTGCGGGTAAAATCCACAGAAAATTCAGGTGGTCTTTTTCTGTCTTTCTCACAATTCCTTCCTATTTAAGACAATTTAGAATTTGTTTAAATTCAATTCAACAAATATGTATTAAGTACCTGCACTGTAAGGAATTGTGCTAGATCCTAGACATACAAAGGAAAGGAAAGTCCCAAGCTTAATATTTACTCTATTTTGTTTTAGAGAAAATCTGTAAATGTAATGAAAATCCTTCATGGTGATCTTTCAAGCAAAATAAGCACATAAGGCTTTTAAACTTGACCTTCAATGCTGCCTCACTAATTTTTTTTTCCCATGAATTTCTTTAGGGATCATAATCTTGTCTTATCTGTCTCTCTGTATGCCCCCAGCATTTAGCAGATATTCTCATTGCAGGGTGGGAATCATTCCTGACTCAGACCTGTATCCTGATAGCTAATTTTTGATATTGGAACAGAATGAGACAGGCATAGGATATTAATTAAGAGCAAAACCAAAAAGTATTAGTTAGCCATAGCAGAAGGATATTTCACTAAAGATAGACATTGAGGACAGTTCAAGTTGACTCAAGTGCATGAAGCTTCATTATATGAATTGTCTATTTTATTCACCACACAAGCATCATTGAGTATACCTTTTCCTGGCTTCTTTGTCCTCAGGTAATCCCATTGTGATGTGAACAGTCTGAGCCTTGAGTCTTTTGAATTAAAAAAAACAATCAAACTCAAGAATGATGTCAATGACTTTTAAGGAAAAAAATAGCCTAACTTATGCAGGGGTGGGAAATAGGAAATTGTACCTACCATAATTGCAGTATTAAGTATGCACTTAATATTAATCATTTGACAATTAATTAATCAACAACATGGGCTCACTTTATAGTACTACACTTAATAATATTATTTCTTATTATTTCTGTAACATGAAAAATATTTCTTTATTGACTTCAAATATTATGTTTTAGATGTATTTCTGGGTTTTCTCCAGTTCTTATCTTGAACTGAGAGAATCAAAAGAGTACTGCCTTCCTATGGCAAACAGTTAATGGGGCGGTGCAATGCAGCAAGTGCTGGATTTGGAATCAGGAGCAACTGAGTTCAAATCCTACCTCAGATGATTGTAGTGAGACATAGTTCCCTATTTGCTCACAGCCTCAAGATTCCTCATCCATAAAAGGGGGGAAATGGGTAAAATAATATTATAGCCCTCCCACATCCCGCTCATCTTTCTAAATCTCAACCATCCTTCAAGGATCAGCAAATGGTCCACTTACTTCATGAAAGAATTTCTCCCTCTTCTGAACTCTTCACACAATACAAATTGCCTGCATCACCCATTTAGAACTTAATTATATGCTCTTCTAAATGTAGGTCTGCTGCTTCTTCTAACTTCACTATTTCTCCTGGTGGCACCACCATTTGCCCACAATGATAATCTTGCACTTATCTTTTTACTATTCCCTCTCCTTCAGCTTTCATACCCAAGCACGTATCACATCTTGTTAATTCCATTTCTGCAGCAAATCTCATGTTACCCATCCTTTCTTCTCTTTTCCAACTACCATTAACCTGATAGAGGTTCCCATTACCACCTGACAATACTATTACAATAGACTTCAAATAGGTTTTTCCACCTCCACTTTCTTCCCTGGCCAAGCTACTTTTCATATGACTAGCATCATGATTTTCTTATATACACATATATAGTCAGTCACTTCTCTGATGACTGATCTTTAGAGTCCCTCTAACCTACTCAACAAAGTTCAAATTCCTTTACTTGGCATTCAAAGCTATCCACAATGGCATGTCCTAACTTTGCTTTTTTATATTAGTCCCCTAAACAATTACACATTCTAACTATATCAATCAGTCAACCAGTAAGCTTTGTTAAACATCTGTTATGTGACAGATAATGTGCTAAACAAAGGAAATATAAAGACAAGTGGGAAATCCTGCTTCCAGGCAGATTACCTTCTATCAAGGGAGAAAACCTTGTGTGTGTGCATATACATACATACACCATATATTTGTATGTATATCAGATATATGTATCTATATATACATGCATACATATATTATAATTATAAATATAATTATGTGTATATAATCATATATATATATAATTAATACAAGATGGTTTTAGGAGAAAGGACACTTTCAGGGGTAGGGGATAAAGGATGGGATAGTGTGTCAAGAAAAAGAAGCTGGAACTTGAGCTAAGTTCTTAAGGAACAAAGGAATTCCAAGAAGTATAGTTGAAGAGGGAGTGCATCTGCATCTAGGCATGGCAGTCTGTATTAGTCTTTTCCTCTTCCATCCCCAGCATGCCCTCCAACTTCTGTGTCATTGCTTATGCTGTGTTCTCTAGCTAGAATATTCTTCCTCTTCATCTTCGCCTGCTGAATTTCAAACCATCCTTAAAAGCCCAAATAAAATCCCCCCAATTGCCTGAAGCTTTATCTAGTTTGTCTCTCCCTAGTTCATAATAACTTTCCTTTTAGAGTTATTATAACCCTTCCTATTAGAGCTCTATAATAAACTTACTGTCAAATACTGTAATTGATAGTTACCTGTTTGTGTCAATCCTTATTTGACTAAAAGCTCCCTGAGGGAATAGAGTTGTTTTATCTAAATATTTTATCTACTCTTAATACCTAACACAGTGCTCTACACACTGGGTAATCTCTTATTTAAATGTTCAATTAATAAGTCAATACTATTTCACCATCCTTAAGTCAGTTCTCTTAATTTTAAGCTTCTTGGAAACCTAGACCTCATCTTTCCCCACTACATAATGCCTCAAAAGTGTTCATGAATATAAGTAATCAGCCATAATTTTATTTGAATAACTGCTATATTCAATGACTTGACTTTTCAACAAATCAGAGTTTTTTCATTGCACAGAAGTGCCAATAGTACCTATGAAGATCAGAAAGGAAACTGAAGAGTGCAGTATTTGTAGTGCCAGTTCCCTACTCATCTATTTACAAACCTGATCAGAGAAAAAACAACCTAGTGTCTAGACAGTGTTAACACTTGAGTGATTGAAGTAACACATTAATGTTAGCAAGGTAATGGTAATATTTCTATAGTTTTGAACTGAGAAGAGAAATGGTAACTGAAAATGTTAAGCATCTAGGTGGTACCATGGAGATAGTGCTGGGTTTGGGGGCAGGAAGATCTGAGTTCAAATTCAGCCTCAGATATTTACTAGCTACATGACTTTGGGCAGATCACTTAATCTCTTTCTCAATTTCCTCATGTCTAAATAGGGATAACAATAGTGCCCACCTCCCAGGGTAATTTTGAGGATCCAATGAGATATTTGTAATGAGCTCCATACAGTATCTGACACATAGTAGTTGCTACGCATAAGGATAAATGTGTGTGTGTGCATTTATATGGTAGTTGTTAATATTATTAATGAATGGGTAATATGATTCCTTGGAAGGCTAATGATGATAAGGGTTAGGGTGAAGGAGCAGGGTGATATGCAATAACTGAGAGATTTTAGAAAAACTGAGTTTAGAGAAAAGATGTCTGAAGATTAAATAAGAGACAAGGTGTTTATCCTGAGCAAGTTGAAAGTAGGATGAATGTATTTTAGGTCAGTTATGTGGATAGAATTCTAGGAATGCCACCATGTAGGTTTTCGTGTGTTTTCAAGGATTGTTTTGGCTGGGAACTTTTTTAATGGTCCTGTGATCGAAAAACTAAACAGTCAATAATCAACTCCCATTCATTAAGTATCAATTCTATGCCAAGTATTTTATTGGGCAATGGCACTTGGGCAAATAGAAAAAAATAAAAAACTCCCTATTCTCAATAAATTTCCATTCTAGCAAAGGGGACAGAATGCACCTATACAATTATATACAAAATAAATACATACAAAGTAATTTGGGATTGTGCAGAGGCACTACCAATGTTTCTGCAGGGTGCTTAAGCTAAGAAAGCTCTTAAGTTAAAAGTAAAACTGAGCCTTGAATGGAGCTTGAGATGCTAAGAATCAGAGGTGAAGACAGACAGCATTCCAGGCATTGGGACAATCTGGACATAGCTCCAGTGGCAGAAGATGGAGTATCGCAAGAGAGGAATAGCAAGGAGGCCAATTTCGCTAGTAAAGGAGAATGTAAAAGAGAGAGGAATACATTTTCAAAAGGCTGGAAAGAAATGTTAAAATTAGCTCACATTTATGTATCACTTTAGTTTGCAGAGTTTTTATGTATATCACTTCATTTCATTTTACAACAACTTTGAGAGGTAAATGCTTTTATCACCCTCATTTTCAAGATGAGAAAACTGAAGCTCAAGAATAGCCCAGTAAGTGTCTAAGGTAGAATTTGAACTCAGGGCACCCTGACTCTGAATTCAATGCTCTGTGAACTGTCTCATTATTGTTTATTCAGTGATAGACACACATTCACACATACAGTCAAACTTTTGTTTTGATTAAAGAATGAATAAAGAATAGCCTAGGAAGTAGAAGTGGAAAAGACATTTAAAGTCTAATTTATGTTTTAATCTGTGCCAAGTTAAAGTGAGTAATGAGGCTGAACATGTAATACTTCAGAAAATCTGTGATCTCATCAGTATGGGCCTCTCCTTTGCTTATATATATATAAACTTTAATAAAGGGTCAAAGTCAGTTTCTGTGGCCAAAGGGATTCATCACCTGGTGGCCAACCATTGGGTAATGAAGCTTTACAAACTGGCCCTAGTACAACAGTGTACATTTGAGCCCAAATTCAGAGCCCTTCAAAGTTTGCAGTGAGTTGGAATCATCTTTGAAACTCCAGCATTAGTTCCATGCCATTTGAATTCAAAGCACCTAGCTCTGAACCTAGGATCTTACTTTACCTTCCTTATTTATATGACCTTGTGCAAGTCAATTAGCTTCTCTAATGCTCAGTTTGTTCAACTATAAAATTCAGAGCCTGAGTTAAATGAATACTAATATCATCTTCTAGATGTAGATCTTTAAGTCTATGATATTGTGACTTTTAGTGGAGGCCATGTCATCATCACCTGATAAGAAGTTCATCCTCCAAAGCCTCACCTGTGGAAGCAGAGAAATCTTTCATCACATATAAGACAAAATGTCTCAAGTATGGAAAGGAGAAGTGAAGGGAAAAGTATTAATTTCACGATCATGATTATTGGAGGAGAAGCTCTGATTTCTCCTGTGCAGTAGCAATGAAAGTTAACCAAACAGTGAAAATTATCCAGAGACCTTACCATTTGAAAACTGTCCTGGGTGATGTTTAATCACAAAAGAGATGACAGCTAAAGTTTTACTCTCAGGAAATCTCCCAGGGAAGTAACTGGAGGTTTTTCTTCTAAAGGGCTTGTGGGTTGTGTGGTTTCTCCTTCATTCTTGAAGAGGACCATGACATCATGGAGAGGATGACACAACTTGCAATTGACTATGATTTGAGTGAGTGAGGGCTGTGCAAAGTCACCAGCCTCACTTACTCTTCCAGAGCCATCTGGGTCCAATGGCCATGTATTGATCATCTATCAGGGTAGTTTAGAATCACAGCTTCCTAGTTGCGTACACTTCAGCAACAGTCAGAGCACACTAGAGCTGACTCTGGAGTATTGTTTTCGTTGTTGTTTGTTGTTCTTTCCCAGATTCATACTCCCAAACACTGGGAAAGTTCTTTTGAAATGTTTAGAACTTCTGTAGAGTTCAGAAAGAAGTCTGCTGCCAAACACTTATGTACAGTTAGAAAATTATAGCTTATCTGAGAGCTCCAAGGAGATGCAACAAAATATAATAAAGCACTAGCCTCAGAGACAGAGGATTTTGCTTTGAATTCCAGTTTTCTTTCAAATGAACTCTCTGATGTTGGTTAAAACACTTGACATCTCTGGGCTTTATTTTCCTCATCTGTAAAATGAGTCTCTCAGGTCCCTTTGAGTTTCAAACCTTATGATTTTATGTGGCAGGTATATAGACAGCTTCCCCTTCCAGGCTTAGAGAATTCAGATGGAACCAATAATCAGGGCTGGCGCTTGTACTTAAGTACAACTTGGAAGTACAGATCATGTCAATTGGTCATCATGATATCAGAGCAAATATACTGAGCCCTGATGAGAACTTTTCTGTACTTCAATAGTATCTCGTTTCCTAATCAGACACCCTACCTGAGCTCTCTGATTTCCCCTGCAACTGTTAGTCCCATGGCTAGATTCCCTCTGTATCAGTTCCTTTCTCATGGTCTCTAGATGCCATTCATTGGCCTTGGATAGGCTACCATGTCTGTTTCTCTCCTATTCTGGACAGAATTCCAAATATATTTCTCCTGTTCAAAGGATCCATCCTTACCAAATCATCCAATGCCCTTGGAACCATTCCTAGCTTGCCCATTCCCAGCTTGCCCATTCCTATTCCACCCATGCTATTCCACACATGCAATACTACATTGCCATAGTGTCCCACTGAGATACATCCTAGGACTTTCTACATCACCTTCTACCCCCACCCCCAGGCAAGTGTGGATTATAATTTCCCACCATTCTATCATAGAATCATACAATTGTGGGAATGAAAAGTGGATTAGAGACAACCTTTTGCCTTTATGCCATATCACTAGCTACTCCTTGGTAAATATCCAATTCCTATGGATAATATCAAAAGAGAAGATATTTGGAGTTCTGTGTGCTCATAAAGTAAGTGGCTAATATGCATCTTTCTGAGGCTGCCAGATTCCAAAAGGAGATCAGCTTGGAGCCCCTAACATGATCCATCTCAACATTCCTGGAACCCTATGGATGTCTTTGCAGGAATGCTGCCTTTATCCTGTGTTTCTCAAAACCCAACTATTTAAAAAGGCCTAAGGTCAATATAAATGAAATAAATGGAGGCTAAGATAAAATATGTCAGAAAATTTGCTGAAAGGTTACTGTAAGGTGGCTTGTTAAAAACAATAATGGGCCATTAGGCTGTCTTGTTAAAGACTTTAAAGGCACACCCGCAATGTGTGACTCACATAGGCAGGCATTTCCTATCTGTACTGAAAAAGTGGAATCTTGAAATTTCTGGTAAAAGTAAAAGAACAGAAATGTTCTATAGAGGATTGTAAACATCAGATACAAAATATAAGTAAGCTAGATAGTATTTGTAGAAATCCAGAAATCCCTTATGTTCCTTTACAATTAGTTGATTAGTGCAGACTCTGACTACACATTATTTGTTTGTCATTAAATTTAGGGTTGCTATGTTTTTTTTACATGCAAGTGTGTTCTTCATATTCCAAAATAATGGAGCTGACAGTGATTTTACTCTGTGTAGGTGTGACTATTAAAAAATGTTTACTGTTTTGGAAATCATCTGAGCAAGAGATAAAAAAATTCACAAAATTGGCTGCTGGCTAGTTTTTGTCTTCTTTATACCCAGCTCTTTTACCTAATTCCCCATTGTTCAGCCCATTTTTGTATCGTGTAAGAAAGCAATGAAAATACCCCCATTCCACTGTCACAATTATTGGATTTAAAGAAAAGATACATTGAAAGTACACCAAGATCTTTGTGCTAAAGTTTCTTACTTGGGATGACACACCATTGTTTTTGTTGAATTTCAAATGCCCTTTCATTTGAGACTAGAAGCAACAATTATTACCTAATTCTGAGAAAAATGTGTGTGTGTAGATGTACACACACATACATACATGTAATATACTTATATATAAAAATGTGCATATATTATACACACAGGATTATATTTATATATGTATATTATAGACACATAGGATTTCATGACACCTAGTTAAAACCACCTGCTACTTCACTATGGAAATTTGGGATCTTTCAAGTTTTCTGTCTATTTTAATTACATGTCTTATGAAATATACCATATGGAAATATTTCGTCTTTCCCTTGCAGGATTTCTGCTGCCATATATTGCCTATTTAATTACCTTATGACTGTCTTGCATTGTCATATATTTTTAAAATCATTAAAAATAATTGAAAAATATCTTTGTTTTTCATCCAGCAGTGCATGGTAGTTTAGGAAGAAGCTGACTCATGAGTCAGATGCTGGGACACTGTCGAGTCTCAGCAGGCAATCTGTATTTTGTAGCTCTGTAACACAAATTCATGTCATGGATTGGTGCTGGGAGAGGGGGAAGGAAGAAGAAAAAAAGTGAAGAAATAGAATATGGCAGAAGACTCCAGATGCTAAATCTCACAGATGCTTTGATTACAGGAAACTCATATAAATGATGACGTGTGTACCAAACTAGATGTGGAGGGAAGAAAAAAGACACCCAATCACAAGATATGCATCTTTATTCAGAAAATCATGAGTGAGAACAGTGAAAACAACTGTAGGGGGTTTCATGACTGAATCCCTGTGGCTGGATCACTGAACAGGAAATTTTTCACTTCCAGTTTCCATGTTTTGGCTGACCTAGTAAATCTCACAGTCTTGCCTTGTGACATGGGCTTTTAGGAAAACCTGTTATTTCTGCTGCTATGCACTGCTCCATCTCCACTGAACTGCCAAGCTTTTCTCTAGAATTTAGAATTTCAGTACAGTGAGAAGATGCAGGGAAATAATATGATGGCATATAGCAGGAGGGACTTGTGTTGACAGGTTGTTCTAGCATTCGGTGGGCTGCAGTCAGAAAGAGGGACTGCTTGCCATCCAGTGTTTTATCAATGCCTATTTTAAGTAGTTTCCAAATTAGGAATGGAAAAGCAAACACACACACACACACACACACACGCACGCGCACACATATACATTTTGAAATCTCCTTCTCCCTTAAAATAAAAATAGATTGAAACAGCCTTAGAAAACACAGGTATGTAAATATCAACCTCCACTTTTCAAGATCTTTTCATTCAGTTTCTAGGTATTTTTCCGAGTATGACAAAAAGGGAAGAGAAAAATTGGAGGTCAGTAAATTTAATGGAGTAAGGGTTGAGGTGTACAGAATTTCAGTCAAGACCAAAAGGGGAATATGAAGAACAAAGGTTTCTCTTTCATGTGTTATGATCATCTTTCAAGTCTGATTTCTAATGAATACTTTCCAAATACTGAAAATGAGGTATTGTAGTCTTTAAAAGAAGGTTTTTCCCAGGAAAAATTTTTGACTTTGTGCCTGTGTGTTTCTGTGTGTGTATGTGTGTGTGTGTGTGTGTGTGTGAGAGAGAGAGAGAGAGAGAGAGAGAGAGAGAGAGAGAGAGAGAGAGAAAGAGAGAGAGAGAGAGAGAGAGAGAGAGAGAGAGAGAGAGAGAGAGAGAGAGAAATAGGGAATAAAGAGAGTTTGGATCAGCATTCCCCAAGACAGTCTCTTTAAATGTTTTATAAGATCATTGATTTAGTGCTGGAAGTTTAGACGTCATCAAGCAAAATTCTTCATATTATAGAGAAGGAAACTGAGTCCTGCTGAGGAAGTATCATGGCACAGAGAAAAGATCATTTACCCTGGAGTCAAAGGGCATGGAATTATATCCCATTTCTATTGCTGACTGTTTGTCTGATCTTGTGCCAGTCAGTTAACTCCTTGGGCCTCCGCTTCCTATTCTGTAAAATGAGGGTGCTGGACTAGATTTCCTCTGAGGTCCCTTCCAATTTTATATCTGTGATTGACCAGAGATAACTATAAAGGCAAAAATGTGTTCCCTTCATTCAAAGGGTTTACATTTTATTGGAAGAGACAACTTGTAAATAACTATACATGTAAGATATACTTTGTGCAAATGGTGGTGGGTGTAATATCAAAGGGATGGTATTCCCAAGAGGTGATGGGTTAGGGAGTCTACCCTCAGCTAAGGGAAATCAGAATTAAAGTAAACCAGAAAGTTTTAACCTTCTCCTTACTCAGTGGTTACATTTAGCATTGTGAGGGGGCATGACTGGATCAGTGCCCATGACACCAAAGCAGCTATAACTAACTTCACAAGAAGTATTCAGTCCAAACTAAACCACCTTCTTTTTTCCCAGGGAGCTGGCCCTGGGTGCTTTAGAGCCATGTGGACTGCTGCATTCTGTGCCCACCCTCCACAATCAGGAGAAATAAGTTGAGATCAAAATTAGGAGAAGAGAAGCAATTAGAAGCTATGGGCAATAGCAGAGGCTCCTACACTATCTTTTCTTCATCTGTCCCACTCTCAAGCTGGTAGCTCAGCTACATGTGTTTGATAAAAGGACATAGAACCCCAAACTTGAGTTTGATGTTTAGGCTGGCCAATTGTGATATTGTTTGTAGGCCCCAGTGCTGGATATATAAGAAAGAGGAAAAAGTAAGAAAGCCCAGAGAGATATACTGCTGCAGAAGATCAGGATAGTCAAAGGAGTCTGGTATTCCTTGGCAGCTTTCTCTATAGATGGTTATTTACGCCCCATCATCCTACCCACCCTTTAGGAGTGTACCCACAGAAAGGCCATACTAAGACCTGTCCAAAGCCTGAGATGCAAAAAACAAAACAAAACAAAAAAAACAAAATATCATAGTATTGGGGGTAATTATGTCTGTGTAACCCCAAATTAGTGTTGGCAACAACATCTGCTAAAATTTTCCCCCTTTTCTTGGTGAGGAGAGGAATACATGGTCAAATGATGCAAGACCCTGGCAGCTACAGGAAATCTACCCCACAACCCTGGTTGGTGAGGCCAGAAAAAGAGCACTTGTTGAGTGGGAATAGCAATTTTGAGAGAAGCTATTAAGGTGAGCTCTTAGAATGTGCATAGGGACTCAGCTTTACTCTTTCCCTGAGTTAATGTGCCCCTAAGGTCCCATAATACAGTAATTGGAGAATAATACAATGACGAAGCTTTGCTGCACAAGCACTTGCTCCCTTTATTTGTTGGCCTGTTGGTGCTTCACATAACACAGTTATGTTTCCAGAAACTCACTTGACCCTATGTGCATTTGTCTTTCTCAGCTGTAACACACATAGGTGTTTTCTAATTTAACTTAATAATCTGTTATTCTGTGCCTACTATGCTCAAGGTGTTTATTGAACATCTTAAACTCAACATGCCCAAATTTGAATTCAATACCACTCTTCCAACCCTCCTCTCTTCCTAAATTCCCTATTACTGTCCAAGGCACCACGATCTTCCCAGTTCCCCATGCTCTCAACCTAGTTATCTTTGACTTCTGACTTTGTCTCACCCCTCCAAATCTAATCTGTTGCCATGCCTTATTATTTCTACTTTTACAACACCTCTTGTATATTCCCTCTTCTGTCACCACCATAATGAAGTTCCTGGTCACCTAGTCAGTTCCCCTACCTTAAGTAGCTTCCCACTTCAGCTCATTGTCCATTCAGCTATCAAAGTGCTCTTCCTGGGGCAGCTAGATGGTGCAGTGAGTAGAACACTGGCCTTGGAGTCAGGAGGACCTAAGTTCAAATCCGGCCTCAAACACTTGACACATTTACTAGCTGTGTGACCTTGGGTAAGTCACTTAATGCCAATTACCCTGCCTTCCCCTCCTCCAAAAAACAAACAAAGTGATCTGCCTAAAGCTCTGGACTGACCATGTCACTGTGATGTCCTTCCCGCCCCCCCCCAACCACCAATTGCACACCCATTCAATAAATTCCAGTGGCCAGGTATTACCTCCAGGATCAAATACAAAATCTGCTGTTTGCCTTTATAGAGCCCTTCCTAGTGTGATCCCTACTCACCTTTCCATTCTCCTTAGAATTTACTTCTGTCCACGTACTCTAAAATCCAGCGACACTGGACTGTTCACTGTCTGATTGTCCTCCATGCCTATAATACTCTCCCTTCTTGCCTCCACCTGTTGTCTTCTCTGCTTCTCTGGCTTCCTTCAAATCTCAACTAAAATCCTACCTTTGGGAAGAAGTCAAAGCATTTCCTGAAACCCCTTAATACTTGTCTTACTTTTAAAATTACCTCCCTAACTTCCAGTGCCAAGATGATGGAGTGAAGAAGGAACCCTCTGAACTCCTCCCAAATTCCCCTCCAAACAACTAGAAAACCACCTCAGAATTGCCCTAGGAGCCGAGAAGCAGCTTATCAGCCTGGGAGACAATGTTTGTCTCATTGTGGTGGGAGAAGCTAGGCCCAAAAGCAGCAGCAACAGCCAGCCTTACAGCAGGGGTCCTTCAGCAGAGCTCCAAGCCTGGGGCAAACCACCATCAAGGCCCTGCCCTTCTGTAAGCCAGGAGTCCCCTAGTTAAGTGAGCAGCCTCTGCAGCACAGCAAGATCATCCCACTCTAGCAACCCCCACCCCCAGCACAAGCCGTCAGTGAGGGCTTGACCCCTTTGCCGACAAGTAGTGAAGCCCTGCCTCAGGACTGGCCAACAGTGAGACCCTCTCTCTGGTGCCTACCAGCAGAGAAACCTTGTTTCCATAGCAACTCAGCAGCAAGGCCCCACACTTGGAGCAGGCCAACAGCTAAACTTGTACACTCAGGGGGAGGCCAACACAGAGGTCCCACTTCCTACTACAAGCCAGAAGAGAAGCTTACCCTCCATAGGAAGCAAGCAGCTACAGCCTTCGCACAAAAAGTTTGGGACAGTGAAAGACCAGATACCAACTCTCACATAAAAAACACCAAGTTACAAAAAAAGAAAAAAATAGACAAAAAACAAATAAAAGAGCTTGACTATGGAAAGTTACTATGGTGACAGGGAGGATGAAGGCATAAATGCCTCAATATTATATAAATATTTAGAAAAATATGCAGTTGTACCAAAGTCATTTTATGATACAAATATGGTGCTGATACCCAAACCAGGAAGAGCCAAAACACAGAAAGAAAATTATAGACTAATTTTCCTAATAAATACTGATGCAAATGTTTTAAACAAAATACTATCAAGATGATTAGAGTAATTTAATATCACAAGTATCATACACTATGACTAGGTGGGATTTATACCAGAAATGCAGAGTTGGTTCAATATTAGGAAAAGTATCAGCACAATTGACTATCACAACAACAAAACCAACAGAAATCATATGATTATCTCAATAGATGTAGAAAAAGCTTTTGACAAAATACAGCACCCATTCCTATTAAAAAACACCAGAGAGAATAGGAATAAAGGAGCTTATCTTAAAAAGATGAGTAATATTTATCTAAAACAAGGAGCAAGGGTTATTTGTAATGGGGTTAAGGTAGAAGCCTTCCCAATGAATGCATGGGTGAAGCAAGCCTGCCCATTATCAATCTCTATTATTTGATATTGTACTAGAAATGTTAGCTATCGCAATAAGAAAATAAAAATAAGTTAAAGAAATTAGAATAGGAAATAAGGAAACAAAACTATCACTGTTTGCAGATAAAGTTTTGTTCTACTTAGAAAATCCTAGAGAATCAACTAAAAATTATTTGAAATTATTAACAACTTCAGCAAAGTTGCAGGATGCAAAATAAATGCACATAAATCATCAGCATTTCTATATACTACCAACAAAGTTCAGGAGCTATTGATAGAAAAATTCTATTTAAAATAACTGCACCCAATATAAAATACTTGGGAGTCTATCTACCAAGAGGAGTCTAGGAACTATATGAACACAACTGTAAAAAATTTTCACACAAATAAAGTGAGATCTAAACAATTAGAAAAATATTAATTGCCCATGGATAGGCAAGCCAATATAATAAAATTGATAAATCTACCTAAATTAATCTATTTCTTCAATACCATACCAACCAAACTATCAAAAAACATTTTATAGCACTAGAAAAAGTAATAACAAAATTCATTTGGAAGAGCAAAACCTCAAAGATATCAAGAGAATCAATGGAAAAAAATGTGAAAGAAGATGGTCTAGCCATACCAGATTTCAAATTGTATTATAAAGTTGTAAGTATCAAAACAATCTGGTGCTGGCTAAAAATAGAGTGCTAGATAAGTGGAATAGATTAGGTACAAATCACATTATAGTAAATTGCCATTATAATCTATTATATGGTAATTCCAAAGATCCAAGCTTATGGAACAAACATTCATTATTTGACAAAAACTGCTGGGAAAATTCAAAAATAGCATTGCAGAAACAAGGAATTGACCAATAGCTCACATTGTATACCAGAATAACGTCAAAATGGATACATGATTTACATACATAAAGAGTGATACTATAAACAAATTAAGAGAGCTTGGAATAATTTATTTATCATATTTATGCATAAGGGAAGAATTTAGGACCAAGGAAAGTATAGAGAGCATTATAAAACATAGAATAGATAATTTTGATTATGTAAAATTTAAAGAATTTTGCACATACAAAACCAATGCAATCTAAATTATAAAGAAAGCAGAAAAATGGGAGAAAACATTATGACAGGTATCTCTGATAAAGGCCTTATTTCTCAAATATATGGTGAACTGAGTCAAATTTATAAAAATGTGAATCATTCCACAATTGATATATGGTCAAAGGATATGAACAGGAAGTTTTCAGACAAAGAAATCAAAGCTATCTATAATCATATAAAAATTCTTTAAATCACCATTGATCAGAGAAATGCAAATTAAACAACTCTGAAGTACCACTTCATACCTATCAAAGTGGATAATATGTTGAAAAAAAGCGAGAAAATGTTGGATATTGAAGGGGATATGAAAAAAACTGGGGCATTAATGCACTGTTGCTGGAGTTTTGAGCTGATCAAATCATTCTGAAGAGCAACATGGAACAATGCCTAAATGGCTATAAAATAGTGCATACTCTTTAATTCAGCAATAGCACTGCTAGGTCTCTATGCCAAAGACATCCAACAAAAAATGGGAAAGGATCTATTTGTACAAAACTATTTATAGCAGCTCTTTTTGTAGTGGCTAAGAATTGAAAATCAAAGGGATGTCCACCAATTGGGGAATGGCTAAACAAGCTGTGATATATGATTGTAATGGAATATTATTGTGCTACAAGAAATAACAAGAGGATGATTTCAGGAAAAAAAAAACTTTTAAAGACTTACATGAACTGATGCATAGTGAAGCAAACAGAAACAGAACATTGTACACGGTAACTGTGAATGGCTTAGCTATTCTCAGCAATATAATGATCTAAGACAATCCTAAAAGACTAGTGATGAAGCATGCTATCTGTCTCCAGAGAAAGAACTAATATTAACTGAAAACAGACTGAAGTATGCTGTCTTCATTTTCTTTATTTCATTATTTTTTCTTTTATTCAAGTCTTCTTGTACAAAATGACTAATATGGAAATGTTTTAAATAATTGCATATATATATATATATATATATATATATATATAAAATCTGCTTGCCATCTCAGGGAAGGGGAAGAGGGTGGGGGGCAGGCAGGGAGGGATTGAATTTGGAACTCAAAACTTTAAATAAAAATATTTTAAAATTGAGAGGGAAAAGACTACCTCTCATTTACAATGTTTATAGCCCGTATGTACCTGGTCATTTACATTTTGTTTCCACTATTACATTATGAGCTTGTGTGGGAAAGTATCACTTTTTGTTTGTTTGTTTATTCCTTACTTTGTATCTCCAGTGCTTATCACAGTGCCTGGCATATAATAAACACTTAGCAAATGCTTGTTAACTTGACTTGACAGTTACTGGGGATACAAGACAAAAAGAAACAGCCCCTGCCTTGGAGAAGCTTTCATTTTGCTATAGTCCAACTCCTCAACTACAGATTATGGCTGAGCATATTCATAAGGCACAGTGGACTGAACTAATAAAGGGCTGTCAAGTGTCCTTCCTGAAAATGAACCACTAACTTTCTTGATTGAAATACTATTAATGAATATGTGGAACTCACACACAAGTCACCTTTTTCCCCCTCTGAAGGCTTTGATTACTTTGACAGAATAAGATATGGTAATGATACAAATTAGAAAGAAAAAAGAATTAAAAGGGTGTTTAACTCTGATGCCAGGCTGTCAATTTCCTATAGTGCCACCAATTTACAGATAGATGATTAAAGTCGTTTCATTTTAAAATGTGGAATATTTTAAAGATTGAATGGGTTTCTGGGGGAGGAGAAAAGAAAGAAAAAAAATGCCAGTGTTCAGGTAATTAAGCATCCTTTTGTAAAAATGTTCAATTTGATGATATGAAAGGATTATCCTTTGAGCACTAAGATCCCAAACTTAGCTCCATTGCTCCTGGAGAATCTTTCTCTTACTGTTGTATCATCATACCGGGTGTAACACTATTTTCTGTTTATATGTGTGTGTCTTTTTATTATTATTTATTTATGTCTAGCCCTATTTTAAATTGCATGGCTCCTTTGCTGGCACTCAAAGCAAGATCTCAGGTGTATGCTACTACTTAGGTTACGTTTACACATTTTAATACATCAAGAGTCAGTTATTTCATCAATGTGAGAATTCTCTCCTCTAATGCAGATTATAACCATCTATATTGTAATCAATGTGCTTAAAGTATAGTCAAAAGCTCATGACTTGCCAATGTCAGCCAACTAGTATATATCAGAGGTGAGATCTGAACCCAGGTGCTCTTTACTTCATGTCCAGCACTTATCTACTACATCAGCAGCCTCAAGTCACAATTATATTGTTCTTTAATAATAGTTAATATTTATATAATCTTTAATATTTGCAAAATGCTTTACAAATATCTCACTTGATCCTCACAATAACCCTGATAGGTAGATGCTATTATAATCCATGTTGTACTCTTGAAAAAACTGAGACAGACAGAGGTAAGGTGACTTGTCCCTGGTCACACAGATAGTAAATATCTGAGGCTGGATTTGAACTCAGCTCTTCCTGATTCTAGGTTCAGAGCTCTGACCACTATGTAACCTAGCTACTTCTAAGTACTTTATAACAACACTGTTAATATATAACATATAACAACATGTGAACATAACAGCTCTGTGAAGTACGTAGTATATATAATGGCAACCTTTTTGAAAGATGAGGAAACTGTGTCTCTGAAAGTTTCATTTTGACCATGGTCACAAAGCCAGAAATAAACAGCCAAAGCTAAGACTCAAACTCACATGTCCTAATTCTAACTCTTTTGCTGTTTGTATTATGTCAAGTTGTCTCTCTGGCAGTCTGAGGGAAAAATCATCTTAGCTTCATGTATCCTACACTTTAACATTTGTAATATACTTTAGACATAGTAGATCATTGGATCTTCAAAAAAAACCCTGTGAAGCATGGACTATCATTACCCCAATTTTACAAAAAAGGAAACTGAGGATCAGAGAACTTAAGTCACTTTTCTTTGAGGTTTAGAACCCAAGGTCTTTCTTACAGACTTCTAACTAATACCCTGAATGACTTCTTAATAACTACACCACTGCACTGACATTATACTCATTGTAGAAGTGATAACACCATGCTGAATTTATTCATCTCATTTCTTAACTGCATTTTCCTATGAAATGCTTTTATATGGACAGATATGCTAGTCTGGAAGAAGTCTATTAATAATACCATGTTGCTTAAATATCATAATGCTTTGATCTTCTTTGGGATTTATTATTTCACCTAATGTGTATTCCTTTTGAACAATGAAGGTTATGGTATCTCCACACTCTCATTCTGGGCATTATTTTCACAAAACCTCCCTAGACCCACAGGGGCCTTTCTTTAATACTTTTAGCATTTCAAAAGCCACTCAGAAAAGATTTGCTGATTAAAAATAAGTGATTGATTGTGTAATGTCCAGTAATACTATATACACAGTGGTAAAGGCATAACAATGAACAACCATACATCTATCCAGAATTTAATGGAAATCAGTTTTGTTTGCTTGGGTGTTTTTGTTTGTTTTATGCTTTTGCCAACAAATATTAAAGGAAAAAGTAGCATGCTCTAATGAATAAACCCTGGACTGTGAAACAGAAGACATGGATTCTGGACATTGGGATCACGGATTTAGATAGAGACAGAAAAGACCACCCAGTCTGAGTGCTGGACTTGGGGTCAGGAAGACCTGAATTCACACACAGCATCAGACAGTTACTAGCTTTGTGGCCATGGACAAGCAACTTGGTCACTATCTCCCTCAGGTTATTCATCTGTAAGCTGAAGATAATAGTGGCACCTACTTCCAGGATTGTTGTAAATATTAAATGAGATCATATTTATAAAGAACTTAGCACAGTGCTGGACACATAATACTCTTCCTTCTCATCTTCCTTCAGGCACAAAAACCCAAGTAGGTCATATGACCTATTCATGCCCACGAAAGCAACAAAGTGTCAGAGGGTAGGCACCAACTCAATTTCCCAGACTTTGAATTTAGTGCTCTTTCTACTATGCCACAGTGTCTCCTTTGCTATTCTTCTGACATGATCTTGGTTAAGTCCCAAGTCTTAGTTTCTTCATCTGTAAAATGAGAAGGATAACCTAGATCACTTCAATAGTATTTTCCATCAATTAAATCTTAGTCATTACTTTGTATGATTTTCTTAGATATTAAGTTAGGTGTGTTTGACTGCCATGAGTAAACATATGTTATCTTAGTCCAGACTGATAAGGAATTATATGAAAAGAAGAGGGGAAAAAGCTAAATTTTAAAAGAGGTACTATCAAAAACTAGAGGGGAGTGGGTACAGTGCCATAGCCCAAATGCTATTTCTGTTACCTTCAGGAATTTGATTGGCTGTTAAGTTATCTATCTGTCAGCGGAAGGTACATTGTTTTCTTAATTATTCAATAATGTTAATTGAATAGCTTGGGCATTTTTAAATATCATATTGTCCTAGGAAAACACATACATGGAAATTATTTTTTTTCTTTCCTGCTTGGCAAGTAGCTGAATATTTTACAATGAAGTTCCACTCTGATCTGTCTGAAATAGAGTAATAAATCAATAAATAGCCATTAAGCAATTTATAAAACATCATGTCTCACATTTATATCAAACGAGAAAATTGTCTAATAAGTTTTACCTTCTTTATCTCCTTTAATCACCACAGTAACATCACCATAATATCTCTTATTTGTATAGCACTTTAAGGTTTGTGAAGTTCTTTATATTTGATCCACATAATCGCCTTATGCGAAATGTGATCAACACTTATTTAATAGATAAGGAATTGAAGTTCAGAGAAGTTGTGACTTTCCCATGATCATGAAACTAGTAAATATGAGATGATTTGAAATGCTGAGCTCTTTCCACAATGCCAATTTCCTAGTCAAGACAATTTGCCTTGGACCTTGGAAATATGGGCTGGATGTGAGGGAGGGGAAGTTCACTAAGAGGATATGGGCAAATTTTGATGTATATAACCATCAGTTCCCATTTAGCAACTGCTGGGCAGCCACTTCCTTCTCACCCACAGGCCATCTAACAGGAAATCAACAAGAATTTATTAAGCACATAGTCCGTGCCAAGCAGTGAGCTAAATTGTTTTTGTCTTGTAATAGCTAAAATAATAGACACATTTTTAAAAGGGAAAGAACATGAGGAAATGGAAGAATTTCCATTTGGATGGGAATTGAAAAATGGGGGAAACAACATGAAAATATCTATGTACATATAAGATATATACAGAGTAAATGACGATAATTGTTGAGTGAAGACTATCAGTGTGTTGATGTAGAGGAAGAAACTGAGAACAGCTTCTTGCAGAAGGTGGTATTTAAAATGAATCTTAAAGGCAGCCAAGGAAGCAAGGAGGATTAGCATTTCAGACATGGGAGAGAGTCAGTGAAAACACGCAAAGTTGGGAGGTGAAATATCTTGTTCAAGAAACCATAAGGAAGCCAGAGTCACTGGATCTTAGAGTACCAATAGGGAAGTATAGTGGAAGAATACTGGGAAGGTAGAAAGGAGTCTGGTTATGAACAACTTGAAAATCAGAAAGAGCATTTTACATTTTATCCTGGGAATAATAGGAAGCCACCAGAATTTACTGAATGGGAGTGGGAGTGGCATGGTCTGAACTTCACTGTGGCAGCTGAGTGGAAGACGTATTGGAGTGGGGAGAGTTTTGAGGCAGGGAGACAATAGTCCAGGTGGGAGGTGATGAGAATATAAAGCAGTGTATAAATGGAAATTCTCTAACACCACCAACAGTAACTCTTATTCTTCTTTTTTGTAGCAGTTAAAATAATACATTCATACATATCCTTTTTAAAAAAGGAATGACAGTGCTTCATCTATGAGAACATTGCTTTTATTCAAATTTTGGTTTTACCCATTTAGCTGTGTAACTTTGGCCAAGTCACTCAATTACTCTGAGATGGTGAACCATCTATAAAATGAAGGTGTTGGACTAGAATGCTCTTTAAGGTCCCTTTTATATCTAAACCCATGATCCTATAATTGTATGACTTCATTTTATAGCAGTTAAAATTATAAATACACACAAACACACACACACACACACACACACACACACACACACCACTGAAACAGAATCCCTATGCTTTACCTATATGAAGTCTACTTTCATTCAAACTCCAGGTCTAATGCTTATTCAGTGTGGTAATTTTGGGGATATCAATTACCTTCTCTGGGCATCAGATAATTTGCCTATAAAAATATAATGATTCTTGCACAGTCCCACCTTATAGGGTCACTGTGAAGAACACAAGAGTATTATAATGCATTGTGAAAGCACTTTGTAAGTATCAGCTATTCTCCTACCACAGCAATGCTGTCTAATGGCCAGCTAGCATGACCACTTTATCTAAGCCTTCTATACCCCTTAGTATGGAGCATAGATGATACTCAGAAATAGATAGATTTAAACATATGTATATGTATGTGTGTATACGTGTGTCTGTGTGTATACTCAGATATTTTAGAATTTTTTTTCTCTTTTCAAAGCAGAAGCTGCTGAATAATATGACACATCCTGTGGGATGTTCTCCCATTGACTGTGGGAGCATTTCCATTAACTATGATATTGCTCACCCACTATATGTTTTGTGTACTTGGCCCATGCACTATCCAGAATTATGATTCAAAAAACTTTACATGTATTCCAAAAGACCAGGTCTCTCTTTATTTTCGAGTTCCTATGTATTTTTCCTTTCTCTTCACCTACGTTTGACACTTTAGAGACTCTTACTCGTACCTGGGCAGATTATCTGACTGTCCTAATGTCCCATGAAATACTGAGTTGTATACGTATGTGGGTATTAAATTTTGTTTTGTTTTGTTTTGTTTCCCTGCAGTGTCCCTAACCCAGGGCAAAGAGGCACAGGTACCAGCATGAATCACATGATGGCAAAAGTTCTTGATTGAATTTCTTTATGCTTAAAAATGTCAGAGAAGAAATATGCAACAAATAATAACATGGATGCAAACATCCATCAGCTGCAGCAGGTTGCCACTTCAGGGCTATTAGAAGGGTCCTCAGAGTGACAATACAAATCCATGTTGGCAGGCCAATCACAGCTTTAGAAAAAAAAAGTTCCATAACAGCCCCTGGATTCTATAAGGCTAGTGACAGCCAGACTACAATCTCATTTTTCTTGACATTAGTTGTGAATTGTTTTATTACATTATTTTCACTCTGACCCTTTGGTTGTCACTTAAATGCCAATACTGTTGATGGCTATAAAATGTAGCATATCTCACTGTTCTTTAGAGACCAGGTTTTTTTGGATATATTTATGATTTTTTGTAAAAGTCTAGAGATAATATTGATAACTTTTATTCCCTTTTGTAGGAAAACTGAAAAGAAATCCAAAGAAAATAATTGTGAAAGGAGGGATAAAAGAAGAGAGAATAAAGAGGGAAGAAAAAACAGAATGCAAAAAGGAAGGAAAGTAGGAAGGAAGGGAGGAAGGAAGGGAGGGAGGAAGAGAGGGAGAGAGGAAGGAAAAGGAATTGGGGAGGGAAGGAGGAAGGTGGAGGATACGGGAAACTCCTTTTTTATATATCACCACCAATTCAAGAGCCTATTAGCTTAGTTCTTTGTCTAACTCATAGTAATCTATAACTCTAGGGAAAGCTTATTAACAATAACTTCTTCTCTATTCCTTAATTAATTTAGCTTTGAATTGAGACAGATTACACAGAAAAGCCCAAATTCCTATATCTATTTTTTAACAGTGGGGTTACTTTACCCTTTAGCCTCTTTAGCATCCAAAGGTTATTCAGTAAATTATTATCATTTATATACCACAATTCTCAGCATGATTTATACTTTATTTTTGCTCAACCACTATCCTTGTTGTATGTGTATAAGGTGGGGGGAGGAGAGGAGGGAGGGTATAACTCATAGCACTGAAAGGAAGGGATCTTTTTAATGCACACAAATGAATAGAAATTTCCATTTAGATTTTCATTTCAAGCTGGGAAAGCAGATGTATTTGGAGAAAAAGAGCCACTGAGCTCAAATTCTTCTTGTACCCAGCATTTCTCTCTCAGGGCAAATCTCTTTTTCCTTTCTTCCTAAATAATTCACAAATTGCTTCTGCACAGAGGCCAAAGAGGGTCAGAACAAAATTCAATTACTTCATATCACCAGAATATTTGCCTACATTGGGGACTCTGTGGTTATTTGGTTAGCTAACTGAATAACCATAAGTGAAGGTTCAATATCACCCAAACGATTACCTCACATGTGGGTCAGAGCCATATCTTTTAGATTTGTGTGTGCTATATTACAAGAAAGACATTTCTATTCTCAGGCTTCTTATGGTAATATATTTTATTTCTATAGCATACCTTGAAAGATGTTTCATCTACGGTTCTGCTATATTCTAGTTTTTAGAACTGAGGCTGATGCCAAGTCTATGTTACATCATTCTCATCAGCGCATCTTCTTGTGTCAAGTAGTTTTACACTGCATAGTGTGATACGTCAGACAACATGTAAAGCATTGGCACATTCCTTGGCATAAGAAGGCATGAAAAAAAAAGATCTCTCATTTGTCTAGTTTATTGCCTCTCTCTGAAGCACACATATATGTAAAAATATTTAGAATTGTTTTATAGTCAGCTTCCTAATTCATTAATAGCATAAAAGGAGTTCTAAATTTATTCTATCTGTTCAAACTCATTTTTTCACATTGGAAGTGGGTGGTTATAAATCTGGCATATTTTTGAAAATGAGAAGTCATATCAGATAAATAACAAGAAGAAAAGAGAATCATAGATCTACAACTAGAAATAACTTTAAAAGTTGTCTGATACAACCCTATTATTTTGCTTCTTAAATTTCTGAATAATATTTTGTTTTTTCCAATTACATGTAAAAACAATTTTTAACTTTTTTTCATAATTTTAGTTCCAAATTCTATCCCTCCCTCCCTCCTCTCCCCACACCCTGAGAAAGTTAGCATTTTGATATAGGTTATACATATGCAATCATGTAAAACATTTCTATATTAGTTATTTTGTGAAAGCAAACTCAAACAAAAAGAAAGAAAAGAAGGAAGGAAGGAAGTAAGAAAGAAAGAGAGAGAGAGAGAAAGGAAGGAAGGAAGGAAGGAAGAAAGAAAACAAAGAAGGAAAAAGGAATGGAAGGAAGGAAAAAGGAATGGAAGGAAGGAAGAAAGGAAGAAATAAATAGCATGCTTTGGGTTGGGTCTGTATTTAGATGACATCAATTCTCTCTGTGGAGGTGGATGGCATTTTTCATCATGAATTCTTTTAGATTATCTTGGATCATTGTATTGTTGAGAATAGTTAAGTCATTCACCACTTTCATTGTACAATACTGCTGTTATTGTGTACAATGTTTTCCTGGTTCTTCTCACTTCACTTTGTATCAGTTCATATAAGTCTTTCTAGGTTTTTCTGAGAACATCATTCTTGTTATTTCTTATAGCACAATAATAGTCCATTACAGTCATATGCCACAACTTGCTCAGCTGATTGATGGGCATCCCCTCAACTTCCAATTCTTTGTTACCACAAAAAGAACTGCTATAATTATTTTTGTACAAATAGGTTGTTCCCTCATCCCATGCCACCTTCTTAAAATCTCTTTCAGAAGCAAATATTAGTAGTACTGAAGGATCAAAAAGTATGCACAGTTTTATAGCTCTTTGAGCATATTTACAAATTGTTCTCTGGAATGCTTGAATCATTTCACAATTCCATCAGTAGGTGCATTAGTGTCCCAGTTCTCCCACATCCCCTCCAACATTTATCATTTTCCTTTTTTGTCATATTAGCCAATATGGTAGGTGTGATGTAGTACCTCAAACTAACACCACTATCTTAAAGATTATGAAAATTAAGGCTAAGAAAGATTTAGTGATTCACTCAAGATCACCCACATAAGAAATGGCAAAGCCAGGATTTGAACTCATGTTCTGTGATTCTGATTTAAGTCAGTTTTCCACTGCACACCACTGCTTCTCCTGACAATAACATTACAAAAACTTATATATATTGAGTGCTTTATAAATAAATGTAATTACTTTTCTCAAACATTCAACTTCAACATTCAAAGTATCAATATGTAGTTCTCTCATTTGATTCATACAGCTATATACATAAGAACTATAGAAACTCTTAACTCTATGTTATATAATGGAACAGTTAAGGTGGAAAGAATTTAAGTGCTTTATTGTATTTAGAACCAGAGGGGACATTGGATATCAATTTGTCCATTGTTTTCTTTTACTATAAGTAAACAGAAACTAAATGACAGATAGGAACTATAATCCAAGTCCTGTATCTCCCAGTTCACAACAGCTTTTGCAACTAGAACAAATAAGATATTATGTGTGCAATATTTTGTAAACCTTAAGGAAGATCAAGAAGAAGAGGAGGAGGAGGAAGAGAAAGAGGATATAGGGATGGAAAAAGGAAGAAAAGAAGGAGAATAAGAAAGAGGAACGGGAGAAGGAAAAAGAGGAAATGGAATAGAAGGAGAAAAAGAAATCTGGATATATTGGGCCTCGAAATGATAAAACTTTTAGAGTTAAATGAACATGGGGATAATATATGCTTATTTTGTTTCTTTAAATATGGAAATGTTGTAGAACAACTATAAAGCACAATTTAATCTATAAATGTCTTTCATTTTATATTCTATAAACACATACACACAGTTTGCTGATTATGGCTGATATTTACATCTCGTGGATTAGCAGCCTTGGGCTGATTACTGATCACTCTTCACTTCCTTCAGGGTTTCTAAAGATCCAAGATTTCTTTAATCTTGGCACTCTTTCCATTGCTGCAGATCTCAACCAGTCAGGGACTTAGTAAAAAGTTTTTATGAGTGGCGGGTTAAAATTATTCATCACCTGGAGGAAGAGGTATGCTAATAAATGTTTAATACTCTGACTCTCTAGAAAATAAAAAAAAAATAACCACCCACCCACACAGTTTGCTTAATCTGCATTACTAACATTTTCTTAAGTCTAGACAAATAAGAAAATAATTAATCAAACACTGATTCGTAAAGAGTGCAGATTTCTCAATTGTAAATGCTTACCCAAACATTTAACAGTGGGTTGTTGGGAGCAGGTTAGAGCTGGATCCCACAACTTATCTACAGCCTAACCTTCCACTATGGAGTAAGGAACCTATCTCAAAGCAATTAAATCACAGCCCATTGCGGGATCTGTACTTAGAAATTCTACATTTTAGGCCCTGACAGAGCTTATGCTCCATTGGCTTATCCTTAAGGAATTTGAGTATTCAAAATGCTTTCATGAGAATCAGAGTTGAATTTTTAGGATCACGTATTTATAGCTGGAAGGAACCTTAGAATAATTATTAAGCATATCCTGTTCATTTAATAGCTGAGGAAACTCTGGCCCAGAGTTACACAGGGATTTGAACTCAGGTTTTCCTGACTTGAATTCCAACAGAAACTACATTGCACTGTGGACTCCACTGATTACTCACATATGGAACATTAAAAGTCTTGCAAAGCATTTTTCATACAATCCCAGAGGTAGTTGGTAAAAGTACAAGGCATCTTAGTGTGGTTTTAAAGTTTAAAACTAAATCTGTTGTGACACCCTGTATTATCTACATTTTACAGATAATTGGTCCAGGGGTAGGGAACCTGCAGGCTGGAGGCCACATGTGGCCCTCTAGGTCCTCAAGTGTGGCCCTTTGACTGACCCCAAACTTCACAGAACAAATCCTTTTATTTGTTCTATGAAACCTAGATTCAGTCAAAGGGTGGCACTCCAGGTCCTAGAGGGCCAAAGATGCTCTCAAGGCCACATGTTCCTCATCTTGGCTAGACAATTGTATAAAATGATAGCTTTAGAATATGTCAAATATCTGGAGCCAAAGAGTAGTCATTAACAGTTCGATGTCTTTTAGTTTGTCAGCAATGAAGTATCCCAAGGATCTGTGCTTTTTGAAGACTTCGTCAATGACTTAGTTAAAGGAATAGATCTGACTCAAATGAGTCAAAATTCAATAGGAATAAATGTTAAAGTCTTAATTGCCAATTGATAGGTTGCTGAGAGTTATAGCTTGCACACTTGCATACCAGGTCAAAGATTTTAAAATATCTTGATAGGCTAAAATATTGATCTGACTCAAATGAGTCAAAATTCAATAGGAATAAATGTTAAAGTCTTAATTTTAGGTTAAAAAGTAATGTTCACAAATACAAAATAGAGATTATTCTGGGAAGATGGTGGAGTAGGTAAGAAGATTCCAAGCCCTCCAGATTTCCTCCACAAACAAGACAAAATAGAGCCTCAGAGAAATATAGAGCAGGTAAAAACAAACAAAATTTGGGGCAGAATAGTTGTCCTCCTGGGACAACTGGGAGAACATCCAAAGAAAAATTCCAGGACAAAGGATTGGTCCACATGAAGTGTAAATACCTCTGGGCTAGTTCTGCTGAAATAGCAAGCAGCAAGCCCTGGGGCTACCTAGATTGGGAGGTAGCCTTGGTCCAAGCCACAGGAATTTTTACCTCCTGGACAGTGTGGGGAGTTGAGCATCTTAGCAGGGGAAGATTGAGGGAACCTCTGCTGATAAGGGTTGCCAGGCTTAGCTGTGCTGCAGAGATGCAGCCCTGAGCAAGAAGAAATCAGCATACACCTGACAAGTACTGAAGCAGCGGGGCAGGGACACTGTTAATTGTGTGCGTTTATAGGAGGACAGAGTTCTTGGTTTTAGTTCCATGCCAGAGGGGAGAAGTAAGGGAGGATATTACTCTAGGGACACCATTCCCCCCATACGCCAGGACTAGAGGTGATTACAACAATAAGCTACTATGAATTTAAAAAAAAATTAGCAGCCCCAGGAGAAAGAGTTCAATTGTAGAAAGTAACTATTCCTCTTCAGAGGAGGACACTGAAGCAGAAGAAGCTTCTTCTACCCCAAAGTGTAATATCAAGTGGTAATCTGCCCAAAAAGAATTCTTAGAAGAATTTTCAAAAGACTTTAAAAATCAAATGAGAGAGATTGAGTAAAAATATTAAAAAACTAAAAACAATTCAAGAAAAACAAGATTATGAAAAGAAAATCAACCACTTGGAAAAGGAGATCCAGAATCTTAAGGAAGAAAACAACTCCTTGAAAATTAGAATTGGGCAAGGGGAAGCCAGTGAAGTTACAAGAGACCAAGAAATAATTAAACAAAATATAAAGAATGAAAAATTAGAAGAGAATGTGAAACACCTCATAAGAAAAACAACTGTACTACAGAACACATCATGAAGAGAAAACATAAGAATAATCAGACTACCTGAAAGCTACATTCAAAAAAAAAATCTTGATAAAATAATATAAGAAATAAGTCCTGAGGAACTAGAAAGAGGGGAAAGTAGAAATAGAAAAATATCCATCAATCACCACCTGAAAGAGGCCCTGGGAGGAAAACCTATAGGATCATATCAAGTCCCAAAACTCCCAGCTCAAGGAGAAAATATTACAAGCAACAAGAAAAAATAAACAATTCAAATATGGCAGAGCCACAGTTAGAATCATACAAGACCTATCACCATTCACTCTAAAAGAGCACAGGTCTTAGAACATTGTATATCAAAGAATGATAGAACTGAGGTTAAAGCAGAAAATATCATACCCAGCAAAATAAAGCATAATTCTGAATGAAAAAAATGGATATTTAATGAATTGCCAGAATTTCGGGATCTTGTTGTCCAAAACAACAACAACAGCAACAACAACAACCCTGAACTCAACAGAAAATTTGGCACACAAGATCCAAGAGAAATATAAGTTAAACATAAAGAGTAACTACAAGGTACTCAGTAAGGACAGACTTTATTTTGTATACAAGGAAATGTAAAATGTATGTCTAAGATTGTTAGTAGTAATTGATAGTAATAGTAGCTTAATTAGTAATAGTAGTTCAAAAGAAAGATTAGGGTAAATCTAAGTATGATGTGATTTTAAAAAGTAACTGATTAGGAAAAGATGAAAAGGGCGATTATATTATACAAAGGAGGTGTGAAAGGAAGAACTGACACAGAGGAATTAGATGAGGGAGGGGGGCTGGTATTTCTGGAACCTTACTGTTATTAGAAATGTGTTAAAGAGGAGACAATACCTACATACATGTATATATATATATATATATATATATATATTGGTATAAAGGTTTTTTTTAATTCAGATAGAAATAAAAGGCTAAGAGGATAGGAAAGGGGGAGAAGATAAGGGAAGGATTCCTGGAGGGACTCCTACTCACATCAGATCTCTGTTAAAGAGAGCACAATATATACATTTAGAAGGAAATAAAAGTCTTTTAAATTATAAAGAAATAAAAGGGTAAGGTAATAGGATAAAGGGGGTATAGAAGAGTGTTTAGATTAATGGGAATGGGAGGATAGTGGAAGAATCTTTGGAGAGTCGTAGGTTAAGTCATAGGAGGGCAAGGTAGCAAGTAGAAGTGAAGTACAGGAGTCAGGAAGTATAGAAAATAAGGGATACACACAAACAAAATAAAGATCAGGAGAAGATTTCAATAAAAAAGCAGAGATAGTAATCATAATCTCAGACAAAGTTAAAGCTAGAATAGATTTGATCAAAAGAGAAAAATAGGGAAACTGTACTATATGTCAGCCATATTAATCAATATAGTTTTAGACTATTTACAATAACTAGTCAGTATAATGTTGAAATTTGCTGGAGTATAGGAAATGATGCGTTGGTGGACTTAGAAAAATATGGAAGGACTTGAACTTAAGAAGAAAAATGTTTCCCCCCCCCCAGAGAAACAGAAGACAAATAAGTAAAGTACAATCTTACATAATAGATGCATTTGAATGTATATGTCTGTATGTGAGTATGCTTATAGATATCTAACCATATGTGTGTATGTGTATATGAGTGTATGTATGTGTGAGTATATATTTATATGTGTGTATATATAGATGTTTGAGTGCATGTGTATATGTATATGTGTGTATGTATATGTATATGTATACCAATATCTCCAGTTGTCCTTATGTATATCTTGCCACTTCACCCAGGTGGCTCCAGAGGAGAAAGTGAAGCTGGTGACTTTTCACAGCCCTCTCACTTAAATCCAATTCCCTTGCAAGTCATGGCATCACCTTCCTGATGTCATGGTCCTCTTCAAGAATGAAACACAAACAACAAGAAAATATCTAAGTAAATGTCTGTGTATGTCTCTGTATGTATATATGTGTATATGTATGTTATATATATATGTATATATATGTTTTGTGTATATGTATATACATATATGTATGTTTGAAAATGTATGTGTATATATATCTTGGGGAGGGGGAAGAGCAAAGTAAAAAGTGCACAGCAGAGAACAAAAGAAAACTTATAAGGAAGCAACAATGGACACCTCTGAACACAGTGTGTACTATTTATTATATAGGCTTACTTGAAATGGAAATTTGTTGCTACAGGTTTTAGATCCTCTCTTACACTCTGATGTACACATAGCAATTCTTTTTTTCTTTTCTTATTTTGTATTTAATTTTAATATTTAACTTTAAAGTAAATTAATAAAAATATAAAATGGAGTGGGAAGAATAATGGGGCAACAGATTTTCTGGAAAAATACTTCAAAAAATGTATGAGATCTAGCAGACAGAGCTCATATGCAACAATAGTATGACATGGTAGCGAAGAATGCTAATGCCTCATAGTCTAGCTTCAAGGAATTACAGAAAGATATGAGAGTGCTATACTCTACAATGATCAGATCAAAACCAGAGTGTTGTACTCTGTTCATCACACTTTAGAAAAACTTGATAAGCTAAAGAACTTACAGAAGAGAGTAACCAGGAAGGTAAAGATCCTCAAGGTCATGCTCCTTGTGGATCAGCTGACAGATGTTTAGCCTGGTGATTTTGAAGCTGAAAGAGACAAGATTTATGGGGGACATGATATTTATATTCAAATATTTGTAACGCTGCCATCTGGAAGAGAAATTAGATATGTTCCACTTAACTCCATAGGGCAGAGTTGGAACCATAGGTGGAAGTTGAAAAGAAGAAAATTTAGGCATGATGGAAGGAAACATTTCCTAACAATTAAATTTATCTAAAAGTGAATTATTTTCCTGCCCTCCCTACATCCCTCCCTCTTTCCCAGTTGGAGATGTTCAAGGTAATGGTTTAGGGTCATTTGAGTTGTTATAATGGACTTCCTTTTTCAAGACTAAGTTGAATTAGATGACCGGTGATGTTACTTCTAATTCTGACATTCTGTGATTCTGTCATTTTTAATATGAGTTTTTGGTCAGTTAGAATGATAATGACTATCATGTAGTACATAGAAGTTTGCAAAGGCTTTTAGAAAAAAAACTTGTAAGATAGATATTGTATTATTATCTGATAAACATGTTACAGAACATTCCATGAAGTGAACAGTCGGGCATTGAGAATGCATAGAAATTAGTGAGTTTTAACTGGCAGCCTAGAAGAGATGAGAAGCTTTGAGGAACTTCCCAATAATCCACCAAGTGATCGTACATTTACAAATTATTGATAGTATTTTCATTTGATGGATGATGATACACTTATTGCTTGCCCATACCTTGACAAATTATAAGTATTTTGAGAAGGAATTAGTCAAGATAGTCATGTGCGTGAGTACCCATGCAAATGGAATACAGAAGTAAGGAATAGATATGGGGGAAATTTTTAGAAAATTAGCAAAGAACTATAATCTACTTTAAGAATTTTAATATTATCCCTAGTCCTTCTACACAACTGATATGGAAAATCAGAAAACTTTTGAATGAACTTAAAGACCCTGATACATAAATCTTTTTGGCTGAAAAAAATCAGCTATTTTTGGGTGATTTCTGCTAAGCCAGAATGTGAAAAGGATTAAGCCCTACTTCTTTTTTTAAAAAAATCATTATTTGTTTATTTATTTAATATTTTCAGTTTTGAGCATTAATTTTCACAAGAGTTTGAATTACAAATTTTCTCCCCATTTCTACCCTCCCCCCCCACTCCAAGATGACATATATTCTGATTGCACTGTTCCCCAGTCAGCCCTCCCTTCTGTCACCTCACTCCCCCCATCCCCTTTTCCCTTACTTTCTTGTAAGGCAAGATAGATTTCTATGCCCCATTGCCTGTATATCTTATTTTCCAGTTGCATGCAAAAACCTTTTTTTGAACATCTTCTTTTAAAACTTTGAGTTCCACATTCTCTCCCCTCTTCCCTCCCCACCCACACCCCCTAAGAAGGCAAGCAATTCAACATAGGCCACATGTGTATCATTATGTAAAACCCTTCCACAATACTCATGTGTGAAAGACTCACTATATTTTGCTCCTTCCTATTCTATCCCTCTTTATTGAATATCCTCCCCTGACCCTGTCCCTTTTCAAAAGTGTTTGGTTGTGATTACCTCCTCCCCCTATCTGCCCTCCCTTCTATCAAACCCCTTTTTTATCTCCCTCCTCCTTCTTTCCTGTGGGGTAAGATACCCAATTGAGTGTGTATGTTATTCTCTTCTCAGGCCAGATCCAATGAGAGCAAGATTCACTCATTCCCCCTCACCTACCCCCTCTTCCCTCCCAACAGAACTGCTTTTTCTTGCCACTTTTATGTGAGATAACTTACCCCATTCTCTCTCTTTCTCCCTCTCTCTCTATATTCTTCTCTCATCCTTTAATTCCATTTTATTTTTTAGATATCATCCCTTCATATTCAACTCACCCTGTGCCCTCTGTCTCTCTATATATGCATATTTCCTTCAGCTACCCTAATACTGAGGTCTCATGAATTATACACGTCATCTTTCCATGTGGGAAAGTAAACAAAACAGTTCAACTTTAGTAAGTCCCTTGTGATTTCTCTTTCTTGTTTAGCTCTTCATGCTTCACTTGATTCTTGTGTTTGAAAGTCAAATTTTCTATTCAGCTCTGGTCTTTTCACTGAGAAAGCTTGAACGTCCTCTACTTTATTGAAAGCCCATATTTTGCCTTGGAGCATGATGCTCAATTTTGCTGAGTAGGTGTTTCTTGGTTTTAATCCTAGCTCCATTGACCTCCAGAATATCATATTCCAAGCCCTTCAATCCCTTAATGTAGAAGCTGCTAGATATTGTGTTATTCTGATTATTTTTCCATAATACTCAAATTGTTTCTTTCTGGCTGCTTGCAGTATTTTCTCCATGATCTAGGAGCTCTGGAATTTGGTGACAGTATTCCTTGGAGTTTTCTTTTTGGGATCTTTTTCAGGGGGTGATTGGTGGATTCTTTCAATTTCTATTTTACCCTCTGGCTCTAGAATATCAGGGCAGTTCTCCTTGATAATTTCTTGAAAGATGATATCTAGGCTCTTTTTTTGATTATGGCTTTCAGGTAGTTCAATAATTTTTAAATTATCTCTCCGTGATCTATTTTCCAGGTCAGTAGTTTTTCCAATGAGATAGTTCACATTGTCCTCCACTTTTTCATTCATTTGTTTCTGTTTTTAACATCTCAATTTCTAGTAAAGTCACCTGCTTCCACTTGCACCAATCTCATTTTTAAGGTAGTATTTTCTTCAGTGGTCTTTTGGGCCTCCTTTTCCATTTGGCTAATTCTGCCTTTCAAGGCATTCTTCTCCTTATCAATTTTTGGAGCTCTTTTGCCATTTGAGTTAGTCCATTTTTAAGGTGTTGTTTTCTTCAGGATTTTTTGGGTCACCTTTAGCAAGTCATTGACTTGTTTTTCATGGTTTTCTCATATCAGTCACATTTCTCTTCCCAATTTTTCCTCTACTTCTCTAACTTGCTTTTCCAAATCTTCTTTGAGCTCTTCCATGGCTAGAGGCCAGTTCATATTTCTTTTGGAGGCTTTTGATATAGGCTCTTTGACTTTTTTGACTTCTTCTTGCCATATGTTTTGGTCTTCTTTGTCACCAAAGAAAGATTTCAAAGTCTGAGTCTGAATCTGAGTCTGTTTTCACTGCTAGGCCATGTTCCCAGCCAACTACTTGACCCTTGAGTTTTTCGATGGGGCATGACTGCTTGTAGAGTAGAGAGTACTTTTTTCCAAGCTTGAGGGGATGCACTGTTGTTTTCAGAGCTATTTGTATCCAGCAAGCTCTGCCACACCAGTGCTCCTCCTACCCCAATAACCACCAACCCAGACTGTGACTCAGACTATCCAGGCTGTCCTGGGCTGGAGCCCTGCTTCCCTCTGCTATTTCATGGGTTCTTCAGTTCTACAATTTGTTCAGAGCCATTTTTTATCAGTGTTTGGAGGGTCCTGGGGGAGAGTACTAGGCAAGTCCCTTATTTCCAGCCACCATCTTGCCCTATTTCTTTATATAACTGTTTATTAGGAAGAATTTTTAAAAAAAATGTTAAACAGAATAAAAGAAATAATCCAAAAAGAAAACAAGGATGAAAAATATTTTTGAGCAAGAGGGGAATATAAACCAATATCAAGAGTTTAACCCATGAAATCCAATGATGTAAAGGAAAAGAGGAAAGAAACTAAAAACTACTCATACTTTGACATTGAACAAATTTAGACCCTTTACTGAATAGTGAGGATACATAATTTTAACAGGTATGAGGAAACTTGGAACCTAAGAATCCTGGAAGAAAATGCATCATGGTTGTTAGTGATTTCTGGTAAGGCACATGGAGGGAACCATATAGAGACTTGATGTGGTCAGTTGGGAAATATGCTGTGCTGGGAACATCTATCAGGGACATAATGGAAAACTCAAAAAATCAATTCAGTTAAACAAACTATATAAAGAAAGCTCCTATTCTAGATGCCAAAGTCTATTCTGTCAAATACTGTATATTTCTGATAATTCAGTTAGGTTGAAAAAATCAGAAAGATACCCTCAGAACTACAAAATACTAGAGGAGAAATTGAAGGATTTGGTAGACACAAATGCCGTTACCACTGTTCATCCAAATTGACAGTTAAGACTTTGGCAGGAAGATGAAGCTATGGGAAGTGAAAAACCAAGTAAGTAAAGATTGGCAAAGATCAGTATTTGGTTTTCTGGGCTGTGACTCAAGATATTAGAAGGGTAAGCCTTGAACAGAATCACTGAAGTATCTCATAAGGACAAAAGAATATAGTTCCTTATGAAAGTCTGATTTAAACAAATGCATTAAGCTTAAAAAAAAAGAAATAGGAACAAGAAAAAAGTGTCCAGAAAGAAGTTTTTGAACAGGAAATAAGGAGTATTATTTCATAGGAGAGGCCACTAGGTGGAACAGTGGCTAGAGTGCCAATCCTGAAGTCAGGAAAACCTATTTTCCTGAGTTCAAGTCTGGCCTCAGACACTTACTAGCTTTATGCTCCTAGGAAAGTCACTTAACTCTATTTGCCTAAGCTCTTCATGTGTAAAATGAGCAGTGAAAAGAAATGGCAGACCACTCCAGTATCTTTGCCAAGATAATTACAAATGGGGTCATGACGAGTCAGATACAATGGAAATGACTGAACGACAATGACAACAAAAAAAAAGTTCATAGAGAGAATATCAGTAGATATTATGAGTAGAATAAGAGGAAGGTAGTTAGAAAGGCAAGGAAATAAGAAAAGGGAAATAAATGGAATATTAAGTAATTTTGGATTGGAACATTGAGAAAACTAAAAGAGTTTAACTTTTTAAAATGAATAATTGGTTATAGTTCTCTTTAACCAGTTGCTTAGGAAGGATGTATAAACAACCACAAGTACATTTGAGAAGCAAGGCTAAAAAACTCAACTGTTGTAAAGGGTAGGGAAAACTATGCAATAATATTTATATTACATATACAGCATTTTCATTTTATACATATGTCTATATATACATATACACACATATGTGTGTATTGATATGTATGTGTGTATATACATACATATATATGTGTGTGTGTGTGTGTGTGTGTGTGTATGCAACTGTAAAATTATGTCTCTCCCAGAAGAAAAGGTAAAAAAATGAAAGGAATACCACTTTTCTGTAGGTTTCCATAGCATTATCCTCTCCTAGTTCTCCTGTTACGTATCTGACTACACCTTTCCTTTCGCTTGATATTTATCCAGGACACACCTACTAGCACGTGGGCCCACCAAGGTTCTGTCCTGGTTCCTCTTCTCTTCTCTCCTTTTGTTCTCCTCTCCACCCCTCTACTCTTCTCTTTTCCCTGTGTACTGTTTCACTTAACAATCTCATGAAGTCCCAACCTTTCCATTGTCATATCTATGCTGATTACTAGGTGGTATTGTCCTTCTTATTATATTGCATAGCCTACTTATGAGAAATTAATATTGTTCCAATTATTTAGATCTGCGTGTGTGTAAAGAATATTTTGTAATTGTATTAATCTAATTCCAATGTTGGTTGGTTTTTTTTTTTTGAGCTTTCCATTATGTCCCTGATAGATGTTGCCAGCACAGCATATTTCCCAATGTCTTTTATATCTGTAAGAACTTCAAGTGGAATTTCTCTTTCTCGCTCTTCCTCCTGAATATTGTTGGAAATATACAGGAATCCTAAATGCATATGGGTTTTTATCCTGAAACTTTCCTGAAATTATATTTCTCTTTTCTTTAAGTTGGCTGTCTAGGTTCCTCAAAGTAAAGATTTCTATCATAAGCAAAATATAATAATGTTTCCTTCTTACCTATACTGTACTTATTCATTCAGTTTCTTTTTCTTATCTTATTGCTATAGCTAGCATTTATAGCATTATATTGAATAATAGTAGTGGTAAATTTATATCCTTGCTTTATTTATTACATCATTTGATCCTCACAATTACCCTGTGAGGCAGGTCATATTATTCTTCCCACTTTACAGATGATGAAACTCACGATGAGTACTTAATTCAGGGGAAGTTGTAGGTGCAGGACCTGTTTTATGTGATCTGGCCTGGCTTCACTTCAGGTGGTCTTCTTTGGGATCACCATTGTTTTAACTTTCTTGTAGCCTGAGGCATAAAGATCCAATCTATGGGGATTTTCTGTCAGAGTTCTCAGCAGAATTCCCTTTGGTCTGTCTATGAGAATGCCTTTCCAACATAGTATGGCTAGTTCCCTTGGTGAACATGGAGACAGATGGGCAGTAGCCATTGTATCTTAATACATTTTTCAAGTTGGGAATTGTAACTTTTTTATAACTTTTCACTTGCACTGTTTTTTTAATTACATTTTATGGTTCACAACTCCCTCATTACATTCTACCCACAATCCTGAATCATTGTATTGGCCTGCATTTACATATCAAGATATGTATTGTTTTGCTTGTTAGATCTTGTTAAGTTTATCACAGAATTTCTCTAAATATATTCTCCAACATATGTTTAATGTTGTAAAGGAGAATGATGAATAGTATGTTGGGATATATTGCTCAGAATACGGAAATGAAAGAGACCAATGGACAGTACTCTCCTCAAAAGGCTCATATCTTTCTATTATGAATATTTTGTATAAGAAGTACCTAGGTAATGAAATTTTTGTTGGGTAAATTTGACAAGAATATGGTTCCCTAATCATGGTTACTAGGCTTTGTATTAGCATATAATTAATTGATTGGGAGTCAGTGGATACCTATGAAACTCCCTCTTTGTATCACCAGAGAGTTAAATATAGGCTTACAGTTATTTTTTTCTTTAAAGTTTTATCATTAAGGCAGAATTCATGAATTCAAAGAAAAGCATGAATATGCCTGAATGGTCCAGAATAGCAATATATAAGGAATTATCTAAGTAGAAGGCAGAGGAGTTAAAGCATTTATTCAAGCTCCAAATTAGCAGACCCATAGACCAGTGTCCCTAATCCGATATCCTGGCAAGAACCTTCCAAAACCAACATGCCTATCTCACAATAGTGACCAGAAGGTTACAGAAAAATATGGCAGCAAGCCAAGCCATACTGGTGCTTCCCCCCCAATTCTAGGGCCCTCCAGTAAGAAGATAACCCATTGGCCATTGGCCTCAAGCCCTTGCTCAGCACTCTCTGGTATGCATGAGGGTCAGTCCTGTTTCAGTAGCTCCTGCTGCCGCCACCATCATTTCTCCTTCTCCCTCCACTACGTCTCAGTCTCCAAGCTGTGTTCTCTCCTTTTTATGTAGTCACCAGACGTCATCCCATCAACTAGAATGTCATCTAGGCCACCAGAACTGAAGTGCCTACCATTGGCTCCGGTCTCAGCCACTCCCCCTAGGACCCTGAGAGCCCCACCTGAAGCCTATTCAAATGGGTGGGAAAGATCTTACTTACTGATTCCCTTCACAAAAGTCTAGGGCAATTTGTTCTCTTCTGGCTGTTACCCACTGGATTCTCCCTTCCTACCACTTCTCTATACCAAATACCCAGAACACAATAAAAGTCAGCTTGTTTTATATGAAAAAAAAACATTCAAGAATATACTTTTAAATGTGTAACCAATGAGGAACTTTATTTTTAATATTTTATTCCCCCCTCACAATTACATGCAAAAAGCAATTATTACCATTCTTTTTTTCTAAATTTGAATTCTAAATTCTTTTTTTCCTCCTCCTCTCCCCCCTCCCTGTGGTACTAAGCAATTGGACAAAAGTTATATATATGCAGTCATGTAAAACATATTTCCATATTAGTCATTTTATGGAAGAAGAGGGGGAGAGGGAGAGGGAGAGAGAGAGAGAGAGAGAGAGAGAGAGAGAGAGAGCAAAAAAGTTAGTTTGCTTTGGTGTGTACTCAGGCTCCATCCATTTTTTTCTACAAAGTGGTATAGCAAATAAAAATTAGGCAGATTGCAAAAATATATTGATAGGATCACAATAATATTAGCAGAAATTAATATTACTTTCTCGGATCTGGAGTAAACCAACAGATAAATAAACAAGATATATAGGCATGAATGGATTGTTGGATAAACTAGATATGAATGACAGATGACATTTCTAAATGAGAACATTAAAGAGTATGCATATATCTCATCTTCAAATAATACATTTTAAACTGATGGTTTTATGATTTTAAAAATCAATAACAAATGTTAAAATTCATAAATAATAAACATGATTTAATTTTCAATAAAATGGACTTAAAGAAAAGGAAAATCAGCAAAAGTTATTAATTGAAGAATAAGTAGTGATATATTGAATTATGAGTATATCAAGGAGCAAACAATAGAAACAAGTTATGGCATAGAAACATAAAAACAATTAAAAATTTATAAAGATTTTTTTTAAATTAAGCAACATACCAAACTTTATGGGATTCAGCTAAAGTGGTTCTTCAAGAAAAAATTATATTAATATATTAAAAGAGGAAAATCATTGAACTGAGCATTTAAAAACTCTTATAGAAAAAAAATTAACAACCTGTTTGCAAGTACAAAAGTTTAACTTAAAAATCAAAGAAAAAATAGATAAAACTTTTAAAATACAGTAGAACTGTTAAACTTAGGAGAGCTATTTTTAAATTTCTAACAAAATCAATAAACCATTAGCTTGTCTAATAAAGACAGAGGAAAATCTAATTAATAAAATTCTAAAATGAATAATGTAAATTTGTAAGAAATATATAGGAAATAAAGAGAATGATATGAAATTGCTGTTCATAACTATCATCCATTAAAACTGAAAATTTGACAGAAATGGATGAGTACCTATAAAAATACAAGTTATCAAAACAAGAAATACAGATCTTATACAACATGATGATAGAAAAAGAAATTGAGCATTCCATAAAGGAACCACAAAAACAATTCTGATTGTGATGGATTTGCAAGTGAACAGCATCAACATTTAAAGACCAATTATTGTCTAATCAACAAAAAAAGTACTTATAAAGATAGAGGAAAGATAGATAAATGTAGTAAGAGGATTGAGCATTTATTAAGTATTTTTGTAGTTAATTCCTGAATGTGTGGAATACCATCATGATTCTTTTTTCTTTCCTTTTCTTCAACTCTCTGATTTTATTCATTTAGAGAATTCCTGTTATGGAAATTGCTTCTACTGATACAAATCAGCAAACTTAGCTGTGATTTATAGTCTTAAAGAATCACCTGGGAACTTCAGAGATAAAGTAACGTTCTCGTGGTCGTAGAGCTAGATATGTCAGAAGTAGGCCAGGAATCCAAGTCTTACTGAATCCAAGGCTAACTATTTTTTGATTATGCCACTCTGCATTAACTACATTTCTTTCTATTCATTGAGATTGAAAGTAGTGTGACTTCTATAATAAACCAACTTATGTTTCTGAGTACTTTACCAAGTCACAGCTAGAGGAGCTTAAATGAAATCATTTGAGACAGTTTCATCACCACAAGTCTTCAAAATAGAACAGCAAATTCACAAATTCTTAAGAAAGAAATTATGGAGAGAGAACAAGAAGGGAGATAATTCACCATAGGAGAATTTCACCACAGGGAAAGGATTGCTTCCAACTATTCTAGCCAGAGGCTGCTAAAGAATGGAGGAAGAAACATACCAGGCAAATTTAAGACATGATTATTCTCCAAATTAGGGATGGGTAAAATTAAATTCTTCTTAGAAATTCATAATTTCTATCTAGCTATGTTATGAAGATAATTTTGCCTTCAGGAAGTCTATACTAGCATGAGTCTGAACTGTGGCATGTGGTACTAAACTGGAAAGAGTTCTCAATTATCAGCCTGGATTATATCCACCATTTGAGTATGAACTTAAGTAAATTCAAAAAGATTCATGACTAGTTGGTTGGCCACCAGGTGATTGATATTTCTTGGCCATGGAAAGACATTAACTTATATAGAATGGCTAGTGGGGGGAAGGGTTAACGATCTGTACTGGTAAAGGGAAAATACACACTGAGAAAACTGGATAGACCTGCTATTTAGTAGAGTTTCTTGAGTAAATAGATGATGTCATAGCTGCAAGGCAGGATTTCCTTCAAAGGTGGTGGCAATGGAAGAACCTAGACTTCAAGGCAGTAGATTGAGTTACGCTGTGTCAAATCTCTGGCCATCTGAAATTTGGTTCTCACTCATCCTACAAGAAGAATCAGGAACTTATTGTTCCCAGCTAAGTGGTTGAAAGGAAGAAAGCAAAGGAGGAATTGTGCAAAACAATGACATGAACAGTTGAGTCAGGGCTGAGAGAAAAGGGACTGAAAGCAAACAATAAGGCTGGTTTGGTGACTGGAGAAATTACTCAGAATGGGATCAATGCTGCCAAACTTTGTGATGCTGAAATTCTGAAGGCTAGAGTAATTTTGTAGCCAAGCACTGGAAGGGGGGGGGGAGGCTGGGTGGGGGGAGAGCGGGCCTGGTGGTGCATACCAGCAAAGATAGGAAGTGCAGAAAGTATGACAGTATTTTTTTAAGTGAAACACTAAAGAGACCAAGACAAATGATTTAATAGAAATCCCAGGAGACAAATGGATAGATAAATGGAGAAGATTCTAAACCAGAAGGATAAGTAATACTTCACAGAGAATTCAAGGCTGTCTTAATAAATATCATATGAAGCAAAGTGAATCAATAGTGCTCAGTGAAAAACAGAAGAGTATGGACTCCACAGAGAACATTGAATTACAATAAGAATTTATGGAACAATTCAAAAGCAAAATAAAATACACAAAAAATAGAAATGAATGTACATAAGAAGTTAAAGCTATCACCATAGAATATAAAAACACAATACATCAGAAAAAAATGAATACTTGTAGAATCTCTCCAAAGAAGTGAAAGAGAATTTCACATATCTGAAATACAAAAATGCTCAAGTAGAAGAAACATTGTGCAAAGGGAAAAAATGGCAGGAAAGTGAAAAGAGCACATTAATTAAGCCAAAGGCCCAGGCCAGGAGACAAAATATAAATCCTAAACAATTGAGTCTTAGAAAAAGGTATAAAACTAGCTGCAAAGGAATTACCAAAGGAAAAAGAAAGAAAGATGAAAAAGCCCTAGTCTTGATGTTGCCACAAGAGAATGCTATTAAACTTTTAAAGAATAATTAGTACTAACATTACAGAACTTATTATCAAAAAAATGAGAAAAAGTACCCTACAGATTTCTTTTTTAGCATGGAAAATATAGTGCCAATAAATATTGTGTTAAACCAGGGAAGAAAAACAACAGAGGATAACCAATATCATAATGAATACCAATGCAAAATTTTTAAGTATGGTGGAGGCAAACAAGCTGTAGTCATTCATCCAAGAAATCATTCAACATATCCAACATGGATTTATTCCAGGGATGCAAGGACAGATCAACATTATGAAAATAATCAACATAATTAATCATATTAAAGCCAATATATCCAAAATAATATGATTATCTCAAAAGACACAGAGAAATTCTGTGACAAAGGAACACACTCGTTAATCTTTAAAACTCTGAAAGTATAGGCATAGAAAGATACCTTTTTTGAAATATCATAAAAGGTATCTAAAACAAAAAGCAGTCAGCTTAGGTATTGGGATTATACTAAAACTTTTCCTAATATATACAAGAGTAAAACAAACTGTGCTGTCTTCCCCATTATTGTTTGATATACTTCTGTAATTACTAGCAGTATCAAAAAGATGGGGAACAAACTGAATGCTTAGAGATGAGTAAATAGAAGATAGAACTATCCCTAATTTGCTAGTGGCATGATAGTTTCCTTACAAAATTCTAGGGAACTATCAATGATACTAATTGAGGCAATTAATACATTCACCAAATTTAGGCTACAAAACAAATCCTCAAAAATTTCTAAATAATAATTACAAAATACAAGAGAAAGTAATAGAAAGTGATATCCTATCCTAATTTACTACAAAAGGCACAAAGTATCTTGGAATCAATCTATCAAAGCACACAGAATACTCATATAGTTTCAATTCAATTATAAAGTAATCCATAAAGAAATAAAGAACTTAAATAGTTGTAGAATAGTCAGGGCTGATGATCGGGCTATTTAAATATAACAAAACTATCAAAGTTAATTTATAGTTTTAATGCAACACCAATCAAATTATGAAAGTAATACTTTAAAGAACATGGTAAAATGAGAACAAAATTCACTTGGAAAAGCAAACACCTAGAATAATAAAGGAAATAAAGAAAAGAGGTAGGATAGAACTTTCAGACATTGAATTATGTTATAAAGTTGCAGTTATGAAAACCATCCAGGATGGGTTAAAAATGGACAGTTAGATCAATGGATCTGACTAGACAAAAGATAATCAAGCACAATAGAAGTCAGTAATGTAGTGTCCAACAAAGTGGAAAACAAGTTAGGAAAGAACTCTCTGATTTAAAAAAAAAAGACAAGAAAAATTGCTAGGAAAACCAGAGTGCAGTCTGGAATAAATTAGGCTTATGGCAAAAATTTACACCATATTCCTCAATATATGTTAAATAGACATGTGACCTTAATATTAATGATCATATTATAAAAATAGGAAGAAAAGCAGATAACATGCATTTCACAGCTATGGGTAAGGGATAGATATATGAACAAATTGAGATAAAATCAATTGCAAAAATATATATAATAGATAAATTTGATTGCATGCAACTGAAAAGTTTGACTCAAAATTGATATGTCTAGGATAAGAAAAGAAATTATTGAATGATTTTTAAAAATTTGTATCAAATTTATCTGACAAGCATGTTAGCAAACATACATAAATATAATATATATAAAGACACACAGACAGACATGAAACTAATATATATATACATATATATTTATAAAAGTGTATATATGTATATATGCATACATATGTATAGGTGTGGGTACGTATACCAAGTCTCTAATAAGAGAAATTAAAATCAAAATAATCCTGAGATTTCATTACACAGTCTGCAAACTGCCAATAACAATCAATAAAGTATTGGAATGCTCAGCATTGGTGGTGTTGTGAGAAGATAGGCACCCTAGAGCATTATTGGTGTATCTGTGAATTAATGTAATCATTTTAAAAAGCAAATTGAAATTATCCAGATAAAGTCTATACAAAATCTGTATACTTTGACTCCAACATTCAAACACTAGGTTTTTATGCCAAGTAGGCCATTGATAATAAGAAAATCCTCATATAAACAAAAATATTTATATAAACATTGTTTTGTGATAGTAACAAATTGGAAACAAAGTAGATAGCCGTTGACTGGGGAAGGGCTAAACAGATTGTAGTACATAAAAGTAACTGAATATTTCTGTGCTACAAGAAATAATGCGTATGATGAAATCTGAAAAAAAAATCTACATAAACTGAGGCAGAGTGAACTAAGGAAAACTAAGAAAATAATTTGTACCATGATATTAACTATGTAAAAAGTATAATCAGACAAAAAAATTTCAAAAGGGAAAGTTGCAAAACTACAAAGAAAAAAACTTGGCTCAAAAGATAAAGGAAGACACCACCATCCCTTTGCAGAGATGACAGAACCATAAATATGTTACATTGCACATAGTTTCTGATATTTTTTGATGTATTAATTAGCTATTTTGGTTTTTCTCCCTAATTTTTATTTTAAAATATCATTTGTTATATGGGATGACATTTCTATACTGATTCAAGGTTTACAAAGTGTTTTACAAATGTCCTCTCATTTTAGCCTTCACCTTCTCATTGTTTTAAGTATCCTTGCAAATTTTGTTTTTATACTATTTTATGGATTTAGTTGTATGATAAACAAAATATGCAAGGATACTCAACAGAAATAGGTAAAATAATAACAAATTTCATATAAAAGATAAGCATAGGGAAAGAAACAATGAAAAGTGATCGTAAAGGGACAATAACACTTAGAGAATTCAAATTATTGTAATGAAGTAATAATTATACAAAATATTTTGTGCTGGTTTTTAAAAAAAAGAAGCCTAGATTGGTAGAGCAATGTAGACAAGGAAAAATCAGACACAATTGACCACAATACATCAATGTTCAACAAACTTGAGAATCAAATTTACTTCAGGAAGAATTCCCTGTTTGACCAGAAGTCAGTTTGACAAAAAATAGGTGTAGATCAATATTTTGTAATATATACAACCATGAGCTCAAACGAATCAACTAATCAAGTATTGAAAATATAAAAGAGAAGCATTATAGCTATGTACTATGGCTGCCAGAGGAGGGAGGAAAGAGAACGCCAGATTCCTAATCAAGCCAATGATAGAGGTGATGAGAAAAGATGAGAAAAAATGGTAATTTTGATTATACAAAAATTAAAGAAAAATTTTGCATTAACCATAATAATGCAGCTAGGATTTTTTTTAATGAAGTAGTCAATGGTGAAGGGGAAATATATTTTCTTTTAATTACTCTGATGAATTTTTGATGTCCAAGATACATAGAAAGCTAATGCAAATATATAAAACCAAAAGTCATTCTCCAATAGGAAGGTGGTCAAAGGATATGAACAAATAGTTCTTAAAAGAAGAATTGAAAATTATTACACCATATGAAAAATTGCTCCTAAAAACTACGAAGAGTAATGCAATTCAAAACAACTCTTAACAGATGATAACGTTTGCCTAAGGTTGTTTAATGATTTTATATAATTGCCACAATTTAAAAGCCTAGACAGTATGTTAGCTGGCAATTAATTGGTCTCCTTATCAAGAAGAAAGGGACAACATTGGTTTAGAATATGAATAAATGTCCAGACTTGGAAACATGATAATTATACATATAAGCTGTATCTCTTCATAAATAAGCAAGAATTGGTAAGTGGCAGGCAGAATTTGCTGAACTATGAGGAGAGGTGCAGTTTAGCTGGGTCATCCTCAGGTCATTTGTGGATGAAACTGGAAGGACAACATCTAAGGAGACAATATGGAAGAGATTTTTCAAAATTTATCAAATTATTTTTTTTTTACAATCAAGGCCATTGAACTACTACATTTGAATTCTACCATCATAGTCCTGAATGAAGAAATAGAAATGGCTCTAAAGATAACATCTGGAATGAGCAGCAGGGCTTGCACAATTATCCACAGAGGAAGTCAGTGCTGGAAGCAATGCAATTTTGAGGACATTGGAGTTTCCATTCTCAAGATAACTGAAAGAAGAAAGATTGGCAAATTCTTGGGGAAAATATGGACTTTTATGACAGGAAAAAGTAGATCAGAAAAATATTAAAAACTGCTGAACCATACATTTATTTTCTATTTCTACAAAGTCATTATGAGAATAATATGTACATGCATTGAGGGCATCTTCAACAAAGGCATGCTAAAGAAACAAGTAGGATTTGACAAAAATTATACAGCAGACTATAATTTCCCAGTCTTATAACTGAATAAAAATGAGGAAGAGGAAAGGAAAACAATGATTTAGTAGAGCAAAATGAAAAGCTTAAGTCTTTCCTGCAAAAAAAGTGTCTCATGTATACATTAAAATTGTAAAAGTCTCCTTGAACAAATAAAAAAAGTAACTGTTCAGTTACTCTCTATTTATTACTATAAATGAAGCACAAAACATAGAGCTTCATCTTCACTAAAGGTGTTATCTGCTGCTATGGATGATGCCCAATATAGGATTCAGATATAAGCAGGATTCCCCCAGAGATGATGAAGTCCTCCAGATGTTCTTCTTTGTGGATGCCATAATAAAGATGGAAAGAAGCACTAAAACATTCCAGAGACATGTTAAAGATAATAATCATAATCACTCAAAACACTTGACTTACCTATCCATGCTTGGGGTGGGGAGTGGTAGGATGGAAGATATGGATAAAAGACACCTAATAGGTAGGGAATTGTGCAGTTCAAAAGAGCCTCCAAAATTCACTCATTGGTACACTTCAGATAAACAGTGAACTGATCTCAAAAATGAAAAAAAATGAGGAGGGTTGGTTGTGTTGCATTTAGAAAACTGCATATTTTTCTCAAGAAACATGACTTTTCCCATCAAAGTCTTTCTTGTGAATGGCAGACAATTTTAAAATAAATGTTTTATTCTTCCTTTTTAAAATGTCACTGTCACTTTCCTATTATTCCACCTATCTCATCCAATAGAACCCTCTTTTGTAAAAAAGGAATTATGCAAAGCAAGCCAACATATTGGCCATGTGTAATGGCACGTTTCTGTTACTGTTACCCAAGTGTTGCTGAATTCCTTAGAATTATTGTTTCTTGTGGAATAATAAAATTCCATTACATTCATATATCACAATTTTTTCAACCATTTACCAGGTAGTGGGCACCTACTGTATTTTCAGATGTATTGCACAACAAAAATGTTATGATAAATAATAGACACATAGATGGATGGATGGATAAATAGAAGAATAATGTTTCCTCTCTCTTTGAATACCTATTTTACCCTGTCCTAGTCATTCAACCTCTCTGAGTCTCCATTTTCTCATCTATTAAGTGAGGATAATAACATCACCTCCCCAGGGTTGTTATGAAAATAAATGAGATATTTGAAAAGTACATAGCAAAACTTAAACCACTATATGAATTCTGGCTAAAATTATTAGGAAGATTTTCCTAGATGTGAATTCTCTCTTCTGTAGCCCTTGTCCTGGCTTTTTGCAGACTTTGGATATTACACCCTGCAGAAGTTGCAGTAACTGTTCAAACCTTGCTTTTCAACTGTGTCTGTTTTTTATCCAGAGCCATAGCTTGCTGCTCTGGCACACAGAGAAAATAATACTAAATGTGCATGTTTTCTGGTAAGCTTTGTAATTAAAACAAATTTTAAAAAAAACTTTGCAAACTTTAAGGAACTGGAGGAGAGACTTCATGGGAGAAGAGAGCCTTGGGCACTGCCTGATGCAGGACAGAAGTGGATCCTGTCACATCGTGAGATCACTGCTAGACAAGGCTGCCATTTGGAAAGAATATGGAGTTCCTAGGCCAGAGAGAGTACATAGGAGAGTGAAGAAAGGTTTTAGATGGACATACATAGGTAGATGATATATAGGTAGAGAGAGACAGAGAAACAGAGAGATAGAGTGAGAAATAAAGCACCTATTCATTGCAAGTGTTAACTATGTGTCAAGCATGGTAGTAGAAATTCAAAAACATGAAAACAAGATGGTATCTCCTCTCAAGGTACTTAAATTCTAATAGGGTGAGAAAATATAAAACAGAGCTGGAAAGCAGAGGGAAAGAGTGGCAAAATTTGGGTACCCACATGGGAATAAGGCTGGTGAAAAGATAGAGCAGTCTAGAGAGTGATTCAATCTAGAAGGAAGCAAACATGGCTGAGTCACCCTGAGACTAGGCAAGCCTGGACAGGAACTTATCAGTCAAGAGAAAAGATCTAAAGTGAAATTATCCCAGGAGGTGAGAAGTTCTGGAGTGTGTTAAAATGAGAATGGGAGAGTGAGTTGGCTATGTATTAAGAATTGAGTATCTATCTAGGAGCTTCCTGTTTTGATTTATTTTTGCTAATAAAGTGAGTTCACTTATTTCTTCACTGGTAAAAGACTAAAAATGCTGTTCAAAATGTAAATGTAATTAATCTTAAAATTACAAATCTTTTCATGCCATTATTCAAATGTGTATTCTCTGGATTTCAGCACCTGGGACAAAGACCCAATTGTTACATTCTAGTTGCAGAATCTCTTAATAATGCCACTTTTCTGACCAAGGCAAGGGTAATCCTCCCCTCCTTGCTAAAAAAAATTTCCTTCACTATTGACATTCCCTAGTAATGTTTCAGGAAGAAAAAGATAGAAATCATAGATCTTTGAAATTTGAAATAAAATAATATTAATATGCTATTAACACCAAATCTTTACTTAAAGCAGTCAAAAATGAACTGTAAGAGAAAAAATAAAATCAAGTTACCATAGTTAGGCCAGAGAAATAGTAGAATCAAAGAATTTTAGATCTGGAAAGAACCTTAGAAGTCATCAACTATCATTTTAATACATTCTCTCTTGTTCTTCAAGAAACTCATGCATATGTTTCATCTTCCCAACAACAGTATAAGCTCTTTGTGGACAGAATCCCAGAACACACCTAGTATAATGAGAGATGATATTTTATGCACTAAAGTGATACTTGTTTGTTTTTCCACTTATTTTTTTGTTGAGTGGAAAAGAAGGGAAGAATCCAAGAGAAGGATCAAAGGAAATTTAATTGAGATGCTTAAAGTGTGTGGGAAATGAAAGATGAATCAAAGGTTTAAAGCTTGGGAAAGTGATAGAAAGGTTTCATAGTGAATATAAATTTGAGTTAAAGGTGACTTCAATCATGCAAAAATTAAGGATAAAAAAATAACCAGTTGTTCTAAAATTCTGATGGACTGAAGCCTAATATATAGTCTTTGCCTAGGAAATCTTCATCTTCCAACCCCAAGAATACAGCACACTGTGAGAATTTACCAAAGAAGAAATGTCATTGTTTTCAGCTCTTTCAGTTATGACAAAAACTTGATTTTTCCAACAAATACTATGTTTTACAAAGCTTTTCATTTAATTATGTGAACAATAGTGGGTGACTTCATTTGGTAAAGATAGTTTAGTTTACTGTATTCTTTCCAGAGGAGAATGACAGTAAGCCCATTTATTACCTTTGCAATTGTGTCAGCTTTTGGAAGGGATTTGTAAAAATAGACAATATTGAATCATAAAAGTGACATAAATCTTGCCTCTGAGTCAGTTAAACATTCCAGTGAAATTAACAAAGCAATATAATTTTTTCTCTTAAATTTATCATATTACTTCAACGCCTTTTGCTCTTTCAGGGCCTGAAATGAATCTGCCTTGTGTCACCATGGAGGTGGAAGAGAACAAAGCTTCCTTGCACGGTCTTCTCCGGTTGTCTGTTTCAGAAGCCTGTAATCAATCTGGGGCTGAAGCAGACAGTTCCCAAGGCAAAGCCAGATATCTACACATAGCTGCTGATGGGGACACTTGCCCATACTGTCACCCCCTGCCCTCACAGTCAGCCTGTTCATTTAATATGAACTTTTCCCTTCTACCTCCAACCAATCTTGTACTCCATTCTTTCCACTTATCCAAGTCATAGCCATTCCTCAAGGTTCATCTCAAGTCTCATCATCTCCAAGAAACTTTGTCTAATACACAGTGTTCTCACTGTCTTTTGAAATCCTATCATGCATATAGTGTCTATCAGAGTTTGCATGTTTAATTATATAATGTCATCTTAGCTTGTTATCTCATTTATAGCATGTTTTTTTCTCCTCAGAAAAATTATAAATTCTTTTCTGGACAAAGACTATGATACATATATGTATAGCATAAGTATATTTTATTTATGAGTATATATAATATTATAAACATATGTGGTATATGTATATATGTATATGTGTTTATACGTATACTTATATGTATATGTATGCAAATTTTTTTCTTTTCTCCAGGAACCAAAGCTTAGGGTTAAGCATAAAACAGATACTGAATTAACACTTATTAAACTGAATTAAATGTCTCTCAGACAATTGCTAGGTCTTTGACCCTGAACAAGTTGCTTAACTTTTGTCTACCTCAGTTTTCTCAACTGTAAAATAGGCATGATAGTAATAATAACACACCTCCCAGGGTTGTAGTGAACAGCACCTGAGATAATATTTGTAAAGTACTTAGCACAGTGCTGAGTACACAGTAGACATTGAAGACTTCCTTCCTTTCTTCCTTCCTTTCTTCCTTCTTTCCTTCCTTCCTTTTCCTTCCTTCTATCTTTCCTTCCTTCTGAATAAAGTTTTCAAGGTCAGAGAAAAAAAGAGGTATACGAGGATAGAATGGTGGCACAATACCCTTTCTGTGGCCAGGCAATGAATCTTCTCTTTCTCTAAAATGAGTTGATATTGATGAGAAGTAATCAGAAGTCTTACTAGAAGTAAAATAGCAAATGGCAAAAAATAGACCAGAAGTTCCAGTTTGCACCTGATCCTAAGATCTTGCTCCATACTGTTAGAAGTCCTGGGTCCTGGGGGGTTGAATCTTCATCTAGTGTGTCTGTGTGTTTGGGTCCTTGAGCCCTCTGGCAGTCTGGTTAAATGTGTAGAACTCTCTCCAAAATGTGTATGTATGTATATATGTATAAATAAATACATATACACCCACATATGTGTATGTATGTGTATATGTTTAAATAATGGAAAGAAAGTGAAACTTCAGTTAGAGGTTAGTAAAAGTAAGGAAATCATTTGTTTCTGATCCAACTTTTCAGAATCCTCTGTAATCTATTGATCCCCAGATTAAGAACTATCTAAAGAATAGTCCCTACTTGAGGTATAAGCTAATATTATTTGTATACTATATTGTAATATTTACTCACCTTTGCCTAATGAGAGGAAGATTTGCCAGAGAAGAAAGAAACTAGAGAATTTATAATACCTTACTTATTATCTTGGAATTTCCTAGGTCAAGAGAGACTCCTGGAAGGATAGAAGTCAGATGTTTGTTAGTTTTAGTGATTCTGTGTCAATAGTAAAATGATTGTTAAACATAGTCTTATGAAGAGACTCCATTATACTAAAGTCATATGATGGGGGCATAGAAAAATACTATAATTTCAGTAGAGATGTAGAGTGTGCCAGAGATGAAGGTGCCAAATCTGATCCAGATTGAGTATATTCACCATAATAAATTCCCAGCCTAGATAAAGAGTAGCAAGTAAACACAAGCACCGACAAGAGTAAAGCCTATGGGGAGGTCATCCTTTCAGTGAGAGCTACAAATGGCTTGGAATTTTCTTGTACTTCCACTTAGCGGGTTGGAGGAATATGACCACTAAGATGAGTGTGGGACTCCAAGAGGCAGATATTATTTTCCCTTCTGGACGGGATCATGTTAGTGGCTAGCAGTCCCAAATTATTGTTAAATATTGTTGAAATCATAATCATATCTAGGAGAGAGCAATTAGGGCTTTGCCCTGCTTCTAGTTATCTCACACTTACTTCTTTAGTAGCATAGAATCAACAAAGTACAGCATCTGGTTAGTTAGAATAATTAGCTAAAATAGGAAGGTACCAGATGGCAGGCTTGAGTGAGCTCCTCCTTCCCCATTCCCATGCTTTGGGTACAGTTTGTGATATTCGACCCAGGTGCAGAAATTCCTAGTTATAGCTTTGGTTTTGTGGTAGGGGAAATTGGGGATTGCAGTCTTTTGGTTTTGAATCTGCTGTTCATCTAGTCATTGGGTTTATATAGCCTTGAAGACAGAGTCTGAGTTCCTGCAACATCAGGTTGCAGGTCAAAAAAATAATTCTATTTGATAGGTACTCTTTCAAAAAGCTTTCTTTAAATAACCTATTTTGTCACAGTTAATTTGAATATAAACAGGCAGATATAGGCAGCAGGCTAGATTGGATAAAGCCCTGGCTCTGGATTCAGAAAACTTGGTTCAAATCTTGTCTCTTACACTTACTACCTATAAGTAGTAGTGTTCTTGAGCTTTTTGTTTAACCTTAAATAGACAGTTTCCTTATCTAAGAAAATGAGAAGGTTTAGGCCAGCTGAGCTTTGTGTTTCTTTACCCTTTACCACTTTCTTTACCACTATCACTCAACTAAGTTCATGTTAATTAATGGGAATCAAAGGACCTATCAATAAACGAGTATTTAGTAGGCATCTATTATATGCCAAGAAATTAAATTCCAATCAAGGAGAGAACATGTACATTTTAAAGTATATACATAATATATGTATGTATGTATACACACACACACACACACACACACACACACACATATATATATATATATATATATATATATATATATATATATACATATAAAGAATATAGATAGTATGGAGCAGGAATGTACTTACAGGTTGGGTGAGAGTGAGAATCTGGGGCAAAGCTTCCGTTATAAGGTGGTATTTTAGCTGGCTATTAAAGGAATCACCTTTTCATTGTACTATATGATAAAAAGGGTCATTTTCTTAAATAAATTGAAATATTTTTAAAAGGGAAACTAGAAACCAAGGATTCTGAGAGTCAGAGACATAAAAAGAATACATACTACATAAAGGGGACAGCCAACAAAGGCATTGAGATGGGAGATGCAGCACTGCATTGGAAGAAACAGTCTAGTATGGCTCTATTGCAGAATGCTTAGAAAAAAATAAAGAATAAGAAAGATTGAAAGTATCCCGGTTATTATGGAATTTAAATTTCAGATTGTGAAAGATATATTTGATCCTGAGTATACTAAGGAGAAATGAATTAAATGAGTGGGGATTTGAGCTATAGGAAATTTGTTTGAAGGATATATTAGTGAGGGCAGACATAAGAAAAGGACCCCAATTAGAAAGCTATTATGATGGTCTAAATAAGATATGATACTCTGAACTAAGGTAGGGGACCTCTGAGTGGCAAAGAGGGAAAAGTAGGAGACATATGCAAGAGATGTTGTGAAGGTAGAAACAGGATTTGGCAACTGATTAGATATGAGTTAGTAATGTGATGTTCACAACAAGGAATGAGTTAGAAAGGGATAAGTGTGGGTTGTAAGTGTGGGTTACTAGAATGATGGTGGTGCCCTCAGCAGTTATGGGGAAGTTCAGAAAAAGAGTGTTTGGGGAAAAGATGAGTTTGGTTTTAAAGATATTGTTTTTAAGACACCTACATTACATCTCTTTGGAAATATTCAGTAAGAATATTTTTTAGATTGAGCTGGAGCTCTGGAAACCGAATAGGGCTGGATATTTAAATTTTGAACTGGCTGGCATAGAGATAGTAAGTAAAACCATGGGAGCTACAAAGGTCAGCAAGTAAGAGAGAATAGGGAGGAAAGTGGAGAGGGACCAGGGTAGATCCATGCAGTAAAATCATACAGACATACCTCATTTTATTATGCTTCACTTTATTGCTCTTCACAAACATTATGTGTTCTTTTTAAATTGCAAGTTTGTAGCAATGTCAAGCAAGTCTATTGGCACCATTTTTTCCAAAAGCATGTGCTCACATTATTTCTCTGTGTTACATCTTGGTAATTCTCACAACATTTAAAACACCTTCATGATTATTTTATCTGTTGTGGTGATTTGAGATGAGTGATAGTTGGTGCTACCATTGTAATTGTTTTGGGACCATGAACTGCTTCCACAGGAGACAGTGAATTTAATTGTTAAATGTTGTTTGTGTTCTGTCTGCTCCACTAACCAGCCATTCCCCTATCTTCCTCTGTCTCCTCAGGCCTCCCTGTTCCCTGAGACACAACAATGTTGAAATTAGGCTAGTTAATAACCCTACAATCACCTCTGAGTGTTCAAGTGAAAGGAAGAGTCCATCCATGAGGCACACTTCATTGTTGTCTTATTTTAAGAAACTGCCACCAAAACCCCAATCTTCAACAACCACTACCCTGATCAGTCAGCAGCCACCAACATTGAGGCAAGGCCCTCTACCAGCAAAATGATTATGACTCACTGAAGGCTCAGATGGTGGTTAGCATTTCTTAACAATAAATTATTTTTTAATTAAAGAACATACTTTTTTAGACTTAATACTATTTAACACTTAATATACTATAGTATATTGTAAGCATAATTTTCATATGCAGTAGGAAATCAAAAAATTTGCATGGCTTGCTTTGTTGTGATATTAGCTTTATTGCAATGGTCTGGAATTGAACTGTCAATATCTCCAAGGTATTCCTATACTTAATGGCCATGACATTAATGATGAATGAGCCAATGAAACTTTGAAGCAAAGCAGTGTCACAAAAATCCAGAGGGTACAGAGTATCTGGGAGGAGAGTCATCAAAATTGTCAAAATCAGAAATCGAGAAGAATGAGGATTAAGAAAAGACCATTTCATTTGGCAATTGAGATATGATAGATAACTTTAGAGAGGGAAGTTAGAGTTGAATTCAGGACAGAAGCTTGATTGCAGAGGGTTTAGGAGAAAGGGAAAGAAGTTGTGTTTCCACTCAATATAACTCACATTTTAAAGAAATCTGAATGAGAAAGGAGAGAGATGGGATGATAACAAGGATTCTGAGATGTAGAGAAAGATTTTTTTAAGAATGCAAGAGGCTTGGCCATTCTTGTAAACAACTGGGACCAGTAGGAAAGGGACCAATAAATAGGGAGAGACTGAAGATTAAAGGGGATGACTGGGGAAGGGAAGGGTAATCTGTTGAAGACTAGATTGAATGGGATTAAAGGGATATGTAGAGAGTTTGGCCTTGGGGAGGTAAAAATTTCTGCCCTTAAAAGATATAAAAAAAATCAGCAGAGAGTAGGAAACCCATCCTACCCTATGGCCCTGGGATTAGTGAAATTACTTTAATATCAAACAGTGAATCCCATGTAGAGCAAGCAGATGGAAAAGCAGGAGGGACCACATGTTTCCCTGAACCTTAGTCTATTTGGTATGGAAATTCTGGAACATTTTAGTCACTGCATTGTAGAAAAAAAGAATCAGCAAATGAGGAATAAGTGAAACTCCACACAAATACACATCTAGTCTGTATGTATTTTAATGACTATCTGTGTGAGTTAGGAAATCAGACTCAGATTCATAAGTTCTACATGTAGTGCATCTAAAAACTCTATGTTGATTATGACACTAATAACCTATTTTAAGTGTCAGGCATACAGATGGCACTGATCTATTTTTATCTGGATCTTCTCTCTGGATCACCCATTCCTATTTGTGAAATTTTTAACTACTGTGGCTGTCTTATCACCAGGTTTTTTAATGATTTACAATTCATTTTTATTCAATTTAATAAATTATATTTTAATGTTGTAATGCATAAATGTTCTAGAAATGTTTAAGAAATATTTAAAAGTTTCCATGTTATTTCTCTAAGGTGAAAAGTAATTATGATTTATATCTATAGATGAGGTTCAAAAAACTAATTGAAGTTGAAAGTGAAAAACTTAGAATAATTTTTTTAAAAAGCATTTGGAAGTCTAGCCTATGATAATTAACTAACAAGATCATTAAGATCATACATCCAGAGCGGGAAGCATTTGAGAGGTCAAACAGTCCAGGCCCTATTTACAGATGAGGAAACAGAGGTTCAGGAAAATTAATTGACTTGCCAATATTGGGTTAGAGGAAGGATTTGAATCCAAGTCATTTCAATCCAGCCAGTGCTCTTTCTAGTTTTTCTCATGTCAGTAGTAGTAGTGGTAGTGGTAGTGGTAGTAGTAGTAGTGTTTACATAGGACTTTATGGTTTACAAAGAGTTTTACAAATATCTTATTTTATCCTTACAATGACTTTCAGAGGTAAATGTTACTGTCATCCCCCATTTTACAGTTGAGGAAATTAAGACAAAGTTTAAGCCTAGGGATACCGCTAATAAGTTGGAGGACAGATTTGAATTCAGATCTTCCTGACACTAGGTCCTGTGAATCATTTATCTGTGTCTAGCAATTTGTTTGTCACTCCAACTTGCCCTGGTTAAATTGCCTTAAAGCTCTCATTTGACTTCTCAATGATCTTGACCCAGGCTGCTTTCATATCCAGTGTTACTTTATCTCCCTCCCATTCAGCTATGTGGTTTGCTCTAAATATCCTGAGAGTTGCCTCAACCTAGACATACCTGGCTTATATTTGGTCCTCAGTTGCCCATTTTCCTTTGCATATAGCTAGTTCTGCAGGTAGTCTTAATGTCTATGAAATGGGGCTTTAAGGGAGTTTCAACACTTATGCCAAGAGGGCAAGAGTTAGGGTTTACTGCCCATCTGGCTCAACCAGGATCTAGTCACAGAATCCTAGGATCAAAGACTTAGAGCTTGAAGAGATCTGATTTCTGTGGTAGTTGCTATACAGTTAAGTCATTGCCTCCCACAGTCCCCTTGCCTGACTCAAGTATTACCAGAGAAGGAATCAGTAGTTCTTAGAATAAATAACCTGCAAAAAGGGCAGAAATGGTCACCTTCCCATGTATTCCCTCCCAACTGTGCCCACTACCTGCATTTCTCCAATTCTTCTTTCAAATGATGATGTCTGATCAACTTCACAACAATTATATGTGAGAAACTGACTAATAATATAACCCAGTGATTATTTTCTGTTAAATTTGCTGTTTACTGAAAAGGAAAAAACAAAAACAAAAAATTGGTGTGGGCTTTTTCAAATAGTAAGAAATATTACTAATCCCTTTAAAATACCCTGCTACTGTAAAAAGAGTATGGAATAAGAAGAGATTAATGTATAGTTCTATCTTGAAGGGGGCGTGACTGGATCAGGGTTAGGGAGAGCCAAGATTTGTAGAGACATTTCAAGATTTAGCACCTGCAACACATTCTGACATCTTAGAACAGATTTAGGCTGAAGCTGAAATGGAGGCTTGTGGGATCGTTTTCTGCATTATAATTTCCTACAAAATTCAGAGTGATTTACAGTGCTGTGATCTGTGGTCTATGAATAGGATGGTAGCAAAGCTTTGTAGATACCAAAATAGTTTTGCTGAAGCAATGGGATGTAATATCACTATCGGATCGGAAGCTGCTTATGTTTTGCATTTGTTAAAAAGACACTAAGAAAGAACTTGCCTCTGAATACTGCAAATGGCTGTGGTCCCCTTTCCTCTATATTCCTTCCCTCAATATAGCTCTTCTTTTCCTCCTTTGTATGAATATCTCCCCCTCCTGAGGAAATCAGGTCATTGAATTAGAAATTTAAAAATTAAAACCAGCCTGCATGCATAGAAACAACTCATATGAATGCTTACTAAGCTAGGATGTGAAAATTTATCATTCTGTTATTTTATGGATTTGTTTTATTTAAATACATCTATATGTTAAAAATAATATAAAATACAAATGGAGACCCCACAGTTTAGCATATGGAATATTTAACTGGATGAAGAAGGAAGCATATTTTCATATATGCTTCATTCTTTACTCAAGAAATAGATCTATTGCAAGGAAGTGTTTTTGTGTCATTTAATCAAATCAGACGGTACCCACGTTGCCCTAGGTTGAGAGTACAGAGCTTCCTGCCAGTGTTAAGCCCTTCCTTTGCAAGCAATTTCCCTTGAAGTACTTGCATCCCAGTACTTTGTATTCTGGCACTAACAGTACCCCAGAAACTGAGGTAGGGGAATGAGTAGAAAGTCTATAACTAGATAGGGGTAAGAAGGGCTTTGCTGAGTGAAAGGTTTATACAAAGACAGGACACTTGCCCTAGTGTGAGAAAATCACAAGGCTAACTGTCAGATAATATATTGTGTGAGTAAGAAGGTGGGGGCACAGCCTGCCAGTGTGTGAAGGAGGGGAGTCTAGAGTCAGAGCAGAGTTAAGGCCAGATAGACCACTTTCTCTATGGGGATCAGCAGGTGGGCCATTCCTGCATAAGGTGGGAAGCCTTATATACTAACATACATTTTTATTACCATAGAGCTGTGTCCAAGGGTGCCTTTTAAACATAACACTGGCAGGTTCCATATGCCTATTTTTTGTGTAGAAAGTCCTTAGAGATGTCTCTTAATGACATAGAACTTGCTCTTCAGCATTTACAATGAGATAAATGCTGAAAAACATGACTTGTCCCAGAACATGCATCTCAATGGCCTAACAGGTTTGTGATATTTGTTTTAAGTGCACAACTTTCTAATTACAACTCTGACAGGTGGTACAGAGGAAGACAAGTAGGAGTTCAAAGAAAATCGCACACCTAAACATTTAGCTGATAGCAATGATTCCACCTGAATAGGCAGGGAATTGCTTCTGCAATATGAAAATAAGGAGAGACAAATCACAGTCCTGGAATACATGAGTTGGAACATCTGGACAACCATTTGCTGGAAAAGAGTTAATGAAGCCAAGGGAAAGACCTAAAAAGAAAAGCCCTTGGCTTAAAGGTGAGGCTAAGCAAGAGTGAGAAACTATATAACTAGATGCACTTGGATCTGGCTTATTTTATTATGTAAAGGCTTTAGACTTTTTGATCCTACTTTCTCATAGGATCTTACTATTGACTCAGAGATTCCTCTTAATATAAAATAAGTGAAAAATCCTCTCTCTAGCTTGATTATGTCAAACACTTTAAAGCTTTATATTCTATATGCACAGTCATGGTTATCCTGAACTCCACTACGCTGAATTATCATAGACACTTTTTCTGCTTGACTCAGTTCCAATACTCAATGCTTCTTTCTCTTTTTTCCCTTGACCACATACCTGGACCAGAGGTTCTTACCCTGGGGGTCTCAAACCCTCAAAGGTTTCCATGGACATATTTGGGGGAGTTTATGAGCTTGTTTGGAGAAAAATTACATCTTTATTTTAGCTAACGTTAGGTTTCCTTTGTAATCTTCTGTAATTTATTTTATTCACTTAAAAATACCCTTCTGGAGTGGGGTCCAGAGGCTTCAGAATATTGACAAAGAGGACCGTGACACACAAAAAATTAACCTCTTTGAAGCTCTGCTCTAGACCAGTGGTTTCAAACTCAAATAGAAATGTAGGCCACTAAACCATAAATAAGGCTCCCTAGCAGCCACATATTGACTTAGAAAACCACATATTAATATTACCTATTTTATTAAATATTTTCCACCTATATGGTAACTTAATCTGGATTCACTAGACCATATTATTAAAGGGAAACACATTAATTGTCTTCCTTTACCTTAGATCTTAGTTTTTGATTAAATATCCCACTCTTGTGGAAAAGAAAAGGGCATTTAAATAAAATAATTGTACATTAAGGTAGATTCAGAATTGAATGAATCATGAGTGAAAAAAATGTTCTATTGTTTTAAGTTTTATTGATGTGTTTTGTTTTTCCATTACAAGGATTTCCATATTACTTCCACCCTGTGAGAATTTTCTTCTGACAAAGTAAAACAATTAAGCACAGCTAATAGTAACCTCACAAAAAAATAAAAATAAAAAACCAGAGAACATCTCACAACTGTAGTCCTCCAACTATTGTTCAAATTTTTTTATGTAGAAATGTATTTTAACTCCCTTCCATTCCCATCTCTATTGAAAGAAGGGGGAAATTGTGACAAATATGTTTCATCAGGCAAAAGCAAAATTGGGAGGTTGATCTATCTGTCTTATAACTACACAAAGACAGAGATGGAAAGATAGAGATAGATGATATAGATAGATATATACACATGTACATATGATTTTATATATTGTATATATATATACATAAATAAATATACATATTCATATGAACATATATGTTTTATTTTGCAACTTAAATCTGTCAACTCTCTGTTAAGTGGTACATAACATATTTCATATTCTATACTTGGGAATCATAGATAGTTGTTATATTAATCAGTTCTCACAGTTTTCAGAGTCATTTTTAGTTATATTGATTTTGAATAAACTGCTCCTAATTCTGCTCATTTCTTTCTTCATCAACTTATTAAATTCTTCAAAATTTTCCATCTTAATAGTATTGATGCTATAGTACAAATTCTTCTGGTAATGCTAACTTTACTCTTCATCAGTTCATATAAGTCTTTCCATGTCTCCCTGGAATCCCATTTCCTCTTTTCTTTTGGCAAAGTAGTATTTGATTACATTCAAATAACATAACATTTTCAGCCATGCATATAAGCTAAAAGTTATGTGAGTGATTCCACAATGATACTAAAGCCTATTGATGTCTCCATATTTCTTCCTTGCCACAGTCTTTATTCACTGTCACATATGCGATGTTTGTAGTGCCAATCTTATAAATTTCATGAGGATAATAAAATTGAGACTATCATGGAGGACACAAGAGTTGACACAGTGTGAGCAATTCCATTCTGTCTACAGATGTCAAGGCTATTGAAGACACGAATAGCACAAGATAGGTAGTTGATTGTGATTCAAGTAAGTTTTAAGAATGGAGATGTTCAACTTAAGAGATTTGCCAATGTTGCCTTTGAGTGAACTCATATTCATTGTTTTGCTTGGACTTTCATCTCTCTCCTAGAATTAAACTTTTTGGTTTTCAACCCAATATCTATTACTCATCAACTTCCACTTGGTATCAGCAGTCAAGTGGAAAGAACACTGGAACTGAGTAAGAAGATTGGGTTTTATTTATGGATTCTGGCATTTACTATGTGGGGGACCTTGGGAAAGTCACTTAATTCTCAGTCTGTTTTCTTATTTACAAAATTAGGGTATTGGACTAGAGAACCTATCTGGGTTTGACACATTTAAATTCTATTCTGTCTCTGATACTTCCTCCTCCCTCAGGATCTTTTCACTAATTGACATACCTGATTCTTGGTCTCATCATATTGATGAGATGATGATGCTCACCTTCATCTCTACCTACACTAGCATGTTACCTTTTCCAACAAGGCAGGCAATATTTTTAAAAGACCTACTCTGTGCAAGAAACAAAGCTAAGCTTCACAATCATATACCACAACTACAGAGAGAAAAAGCTTAGAAAGTAATCTCTATCTTCATGTGATGTGTGTGTTTGTTTGGACATGTTGAATGGGAGATGTCTATATGAAATCTTGCCATAAAAGCCCAATAAGTAGATTATGATACAAGAATAAGCATAGTAGAGACACTAGGTTTGGAAAAAATAAATTCAGGGGTCACTGGCATAGGGATGATAATTAAATCCATATAAGCTAATGAAACTACTAAGACAAGGTATAGAAAACACTGAGATGAGCCTTGGGGGACTTCATTATTTATGAGAATATTGGGTAATATGATCAAGCAAAGAAGATTGAGAAGTATTCAGATAGACAGAAGGAGAACTAAGAGTACAGTGTCAACAAAACCCAGGAAGAGGCAGTATCCAGGATTAGAGAATGATCAGCAGAGTCAGATCCTGTAAAAACATGAAGAAGCAAAGGGATTGAGAGAAAATCATAATATTTGTTAGTGTCAAGAACTTGGGTGACTTTGGAATGGACAGCTTCAGTTGAGTGATGAAGTTAGAAGCCATATTATTTATAAAATGTTTAGAAGAGAATGAGAGAAGAGGGATTGAAGAAGGCATTTTAATGTATTTTGTCTGAGAAACTGAGAGGAGATAAAGTTTAATTAATTAGGTGATAAAGGTTTTTTAAGTTTAATATGGGTTATGGGTTTTCTCTACCATTCACCACACACACTGGCATACAGTATCCCCAGAGGGTAGTTCACTATTTCTCCCTGCAGGACTGTAGAAGTTTCCTAGAGGGCCTATGGATGTGCAATAATGTTACTCATGAGCCCCTATCAAGTGTAACCCAATGTCAATTAGCCAGCTAGCATCTCCTCAATATTAATTAATTGATTAACTTTAATTAGCTTTTACAAAGCTATATTAACTGAGAAAATATAGGGAGGACTTCAATATAATAATATCCTTTCACAAGTATGAGACATATTCTCCATTGAGTATATACAGAGTCAAGGTACAAGTAGGTTTGACCTTAGAAAGCACATGTGGCAAAGGATTGTCTCATATCAGATGGAAGTCCTTTTCTCTTTTGTGGAGATTTCATGAAGTTCCAATTAAATGTGTATAGTTCCTTATTGGACCCTGAGAGTAGAGGCCTTGTAGAGTCCATAAGCTGCAATCTTCTCTGTCTAGTCTGGATTCTCTCAGCCCCAAAGCTAAATACATTTTTACTGGTCCAGTCTTTCTGATGACAAAGCCAATGGGAAATTGGAGTGTGACACTCCCTCCAAGCTCCCTAGAATCAATATTGTTCTATAATACAGGCACAAGCTCTTTGTCTCTCCAAATCAAAAAGCTTGACTTTAGAAGCAATTGATGGAATATTTCTGTTGGATTCTTTTTCTCATATATACCTAGGCTCAGATAAATGTCTAATTCTTTCAACCATCGCCAATGTATTTCCTATGTGCCTTCATTTTACGTAATGCCTAGAAGCATTTCATTTTTGCCAAATTGATTATTGGCTTTTTCCTCACCTGGTCTATGTCCTTGAATGAAAATTGATTCAATGGCAGGGTTTAGGAATTTTCCAAAGCCATTTCACACTGCCCTGGCTTTCTTTGTGTCCCAACTAAAATCCCACCTTCTAGAGGAAGCTTTCCCCAATCCCTAATAATTCTAGTGATTTTCCTATTAATTATTTCCTTCCTTTGTCTGTGTTCTTGTGTGTGTATTTATATATGCGCATATATATGCATATATGTGTGCATACATATGCTCGCATACATACTTATACATGCACACACATGTGTGTATGTGTGTAGTTGACATACCATCTTGCTCATTAGATTGTAAGTTCCTTGATCACAGGAACTCTCTTTTACCATTTTTTCCCATCCATAGTTCCTGGCACATAGTAGGTTCTTAATAAATTTTTATTGATTGAATCAAAGTGGCATTCTTATCTGAAAAAGGTGCTAAGGTGAATAGGATATTTTAAGTTAAATTAATTGGCATTGATGAAGGGGGCATATACATCTGCCATAAGGATGGGGAAGGCTTGGGCATGTTTGTGGACACTGAGGAATATGGAAAGGCCACTTGTAGAAGGTAACACCAGAACTATGGTATGAAGGAAGCTTGCAATTCAATGTGGCAGAGATGAAAAGCATGTACATTTCAGAAATAGAAGGTGATTCTTTTCAAAGACATACTATGGAAGTGAGATGTGAATGGAAGCAGTTAATAGATAAGTTTGATTAGAATAAAAAGTTTGTGAAAGGGGTGGGGGAGTTGCTAAGGGGAATTAACACTGCAAGGGCAGGTGGGAGACAGATTTGGAAATCTTAAAATGCCACATTGAAGAGATTGTACTTCATCCTAGAGACAATGGGGAGTCACTGAAGATTTTTGAGTAGGGCTGGGATAAAGTCAGATCTGTGCTTTGGGAATATTAATTTAGCAGCTGTGTAAAGGATAGATTATAGAGAAGAGAGACTAGAAGCATGAGGCATCTATGAGATACAGTGAATAAAGAGGCCTGTATGTGGAGTCAGGAAAACCAGTGTTCAAATCTGGCCTCAGAAATTTACTAGTTGTGGGATCTTGGGCAAGTCACTTGACTTTTATCTACCTATTTTCTTAACTCTAAAATAGGATATTAGTGGCAGCTCCTTCTTAAGATTATTTTAAGAATAAAGTGAGATAATACTTGTAAAATGCTTAGTACAATGCCAGGAACATAGTAGGTGCTAAATAAAAACTTATTGTTGTTGTTTTTAATTTAGAAGCAGAGAGACCAGCTAGGAGCTTATAGCAATAAACTGGGTTAGTTAGGTGATACAGTGGGTAGAACACTGGGTTTGGAATCAAGAAGACTCATCTTCATGAGTTCAAAGTTGGCCTCAGACACTTACTACCTGTATAACCCTGGGCAAGCCACTTAACCTTGTTGTTTAGTTCTGTATCTATAAAATGAACTGGAGAAGGAAATGACAAACCCTTCCTGTATCTTTGCCAAGAAAACCCCAAAATGAGGTGATGAAGAGTCAGACAAAACTAAAATGACTGAACAATGAAAACAAAAGCAATACGAAAGGATGGCTAATGAGGTCCTAAACTAAGTGTTATGGTTGTGTGAGTGGACAGAAAGGGATGGACGTAATGGTTGTGGTGCTGGATTCAAAAAGGCATGGCAACTAATTCTTCACAGGGATTGAATAAGAGGGAAGAGTCAAGAATGCAACTTGGATATTGAGGAAAAGAATGGATTCCTCAACAGGGGGAAAAAAGGGCACAGGTTTAGAGAAAAGATAGGTTTTGGGAAAAATATGACTTCCAGTTGTGGCATTAAAAGTTTGAAGGGGTTATAGAACCTTCCAGTGGAGATGCCCAGTATAGAGCTTTTTGGGCAGAATCATCTTTTCTTTGTTTCCCTTCTGGGTGGTTATGGGTGCCATTTTTCTCTCTGTACTTTGGAGAGGCCTCAAGACACAATATGACAAAGTGCCTAGCAACCCAGTCCCAGAGCTCATAAGACCTGGGCTCAGTTCCTGCCTCTGACACATTGGTCACATGCTGGCTGTGTGATCCTAGGGACATTTCAGTGCTCTAGGTATCTCTCAGTGTTCTAGGCAACTCTGTAAGACTAAAAAAAAAAATGGGTGCCAACCAGGCTTGGCAGAGAGAGTTTCATCATATAGGGTTTCCTTGTATACCCATGAAATCTCCAGCCCAGTCCCTGTGCCTATGTTGTAGTGACAGGTAAGCCATTTATTATCATTACATTATTGTGTTACTAGCACACAGGTGATTGGGAGTAGACCTATTCCTTCAGGCTAACAACTAAGATATCAGTAATTCTGAAAGGTCACCTGACCTAAGTGCTGCTTGCTGACCCCACCAATGCCTGAACATGAATGACTGAAAGCAAGTCAATTACTCATCTGACTCTCTTTATCTACCAAAGAGAGAAAAGCTCAGCCGCCTATTAGTGACCTTGAAGTCCCACAGACAATTTCCTTCAAATCGTTTAGGGTCTTTGGGAAAAAGTGCTACCAAGTATAACTATATCGTATTATTGTTAATTAAGGAAATTAATGAAAATTTAATTACTGAATGGAGTAGGGCAAGACTCCTGAGGTTTCAGAGCAAAAAGAAGTCCTTGAGGCCTCTGCCTTCTATTTTTACGTTGGTTCAAGCTGCTGGGTTTTCCTCACAGCTTACCATACAATCAAAACCTTAGTCATAATAACTATGTTCTTCTGTGAAAAACCCAGTGTTGGCACAAGAAATACTTAGGTCAATAGGTCTCTTTGGGGCTTTATGAAGCATAGTGCATTACTGCACTTGCTAGCACAGCCTTCCTAATTGAAATTTTAGTGTTCTATTGTGAAGTTAGAGGGAGAAAGGGTTAGACTGGTGGATATAGCCACAAGAAAACCCAAATTCACTGAATTGCCCCCTCACCTCAGTCTCTTAGAATTCCTAGCTTCCTTCAAAGCTCAGTTCAGGCACTACTTTTTAACAAGAAGCCTTTCTTGATTCCCCTAGCTGCCAGTGCCTTCTACCACACAATTGTCTTGTTTTTGTTTTTATATAATTATTATGTCCCTGTTTCCCTCCTAAAGAAATGCGAGAAGTTCCAGGGTAGGGATTTTTTTTATTTTCCCCCCTTACATTTTTAACAGCTGGCACAATGCTTTAACATAATAGGTATTTATTAAATGCCTGTTGATTTGTTGATTTAAATCCTGTTTTGAACACTTAGACAATCAGCATCGGGAGCTTGATAACTCATGAACCCTAAAATTTTATTTATTTCTCTTATTCTAATATGTAAAGGAGGAGCAGATTATACTTCCACCTCACTTAATATAATCACAGAAGGCCTCAATTTGAATTAATCAATGAATGGACATGATTAGGATTCATTATGTATACAAGGAGTACCTATTGCCTGATAGCTTCATTGAGTTTGGCCTCTGTGATTAAGTCATAGAATTAATCAATAAATCAGCCAGGAGTAGGTAGGGGATAAGAATTTTTTCCTTGCAAATGTGCAAATACTGCCTTGATCAATTGGAGAGGATTATAAGACTTTAGCTACAGCAGACATGCTACATAAGAAATTCCTTGTGATTGAATGAAAAAATCAGTTGCACCCCAGAGTCCACATGTAAAAATATCAGTTGATTGGTAGAGTGCTCCAAACTTGGAAATCAAGATTCCAGTTTGAGAACTGGTTCTAGGCACAACAAAGGGTAATTCCTCTGGGAGGGGGAAGAGACTTCCTTTCCTCTCCACCCACCCTGACATGATCAAGTAAATGGAGAAGCTGGATCTGTGGAAGCCACTGCACCCAGCTGAGATCAGAAAGAGTAGACAAGTATGAGACAAGGCCTCCAGCTGGTAGTACAGAGAAATACTGAGGACAAATAGATAGGGAGAGTTAAACTTAAGTGAAACTTCAGGAAGACTCCACAAATGGGAAAAAGAAAAAAATAATAATTTCCAATAGTTGGAGGAACAAGCTATACTTTAGCCACAAATGCTCTCTACATATGTGTCTCATTATGTTTATACTCATTTTAACTCCACAGATCCCACGGATTTTTAATGCTTTCATTGAGGAGTATACCCAAGGTTTAGGGGAAACTTATACAAATGTTTATTTGTTTGTTTTTAAATATCCCACCTTAAAAAAAAACAAGCCTTTTCTAAAAACAATTAAATCTACTGCCTGACTGCTAAGAAGAAGCACCATGATAGGGACTTATAAGAAATAGTGTTAACAGTACAGCTCCCCAGGGTTATCTCTAATACATCGAACTGCCTCCTCTGATCTACAAGCCCAAGTATTAATTTGGGAGTGAGCACAGAGGAGATTTTACATTAGAAGTACTGAAAAGTGTGGGATGAGGGAAGAATGGAAACACAAGCTTCTCAGTCATATTAAGCTCAGATCCAAAAGTAACAAATTCAAGAATCATCATACAGTTTTCAATTTCTAACTCAATTAATATTAGCTACCTTAGCTAAGACTTTCAGTCCGGCATGACTGAGATTTGATAATAGAGACGACTTGTCCACTAGAAACTCAACTGAGGCCACTAACTCATTTTGCAACACTCTAGATTACTGAGTAGCCACAAGATAGTAATAATAATACTTGTTCACTGCCACTCAGTACTGGATTCAAATGGCCAACTTAGAGGTGAAAGGCTACGTATCCCATTATGAGTTTTCTCAGCCGCAAAATTGAGGCTTGCTAAGAATTGAAATCCAGAGGTTTAGAGCTTATTGAAGGGGCCAAAGGGTAACAGTCCAGTGAAAATTGACCAATTTAGAGGGGGAAAAAAGGTCTTCTCTTTATAAATGGTAATGGTTTAAAATGTAAAACCTCTTTTAACTTTATGAACATCAAAAATTCTTCTAAGGTCCCAATAGTAAGAAATTCCAAGGCTCAACTTAGCCTGGCACTTTGAATGGCAGATAAAGAGGTCCTTTCTGATGTGTGAGGCAGGTGGTAGCTGTGGTAGGCTTATGGAGAGGGGAGATGAGAGGTTGCAAATGTTTAATTATTTTATCGCTTAGGAGGCTGCATGTTTTTCTTGGAATTGCCTGGGCAATGCAAGGTTTCAATAATTTGGCAGTTAATTTAGCTCTTCTATTTCCTGCCAAACTTCATGTTGCTCAGAACAGGCAAAAATACATCTATTTTGACTGTAATGATGCCAGACATTTTTAACAGCCTATACACGAGACTGGAGGAAAAAGTGAACAGGAGATGGAAGCTTACTTAATTCAGATGAGGACTTAATTAGGAGCTCAGTTCTATCAGACTTCTAATATTGCATTCTGTTCTCATTTGTCCCTTTTCTAATAGGAAATAATGGCACGCCAATTGTATATGATTATGGATCTCTATTTATGGAACTGGGTCTTGCCTCTACACTTAATTACATTTTGTTTGTGAGGTTAACATTATATTGCAACTGTAGCACTTAATTGAATCTGTTCTTATGTTTCTCCTCTTTCATTAGGACTTAGATTGCTAGCTCTTATCGTAACGTGTTTGGGTTTTTTGTTCCACTTCCTTATTCTATTTCTAGGACTATTCTCAAGTGCTCCATTATTCTTATTTGATGACTTTAAAGGCATTTGAGGATAGAGGCATAGAAATATTTTTTTCAAGCCTTGATGCTTTGGTAAACAATACATTTAAAACCTAAATAAAAACATCATTGTGGTAGATTTTCAACTATGCTCCAGAATCCCCAAATGGTCTTGCAAGAGCTCCTGAGCATTTCTGCACGGAAAACATAATGGTAACGACTTCCTATGAAATACTCTCTGGGCCTAACTCTAGAGACCTAATATCATTCTATCAACCCCAGTGTCTTACTGGCATAAAGAGGGGGAAAAACAAAAGCTAATATTTACATAGAATCTTAAGGTTTGCAAATTACTTTAGATATATTATTTCATTCTAGCTTCAGAGAAACACTAGAAGGTTGGTTCTACAGGTTATTTTTATATAAATTTACAGATTAAAAAAAACTGAGATTTTGAGATGACGAAAAACTTATCTATGTTCACATAGCTAGCAAATGTTGGAGGCAAGCCTTGAACACAATTCCTCCTGACTCTAGCTCTGGCATTCTATCCACTAAACAATTTCATGTTTCTTTGAACTAATATCTCTGAGATAAATGTGAAAATCAGTAGCCCAACTAGATTTATTCAGTAGGTCATATTTGCAATATTTATTAACATTTCCACTCGGCATCAGGACTGTTCTAATCTGATTCTCTTGGCTTAATGTACTTCATTGTTTGGTGAATGTAGAGAAACCTTGAGTTTGCATAGAAGAGTCCATTCAGTTTAATAAAATTTTAATAACCCATATTTTATGCTAATTATTGAAAATTCCCACCCAAAAAAATAAATAACCAAATGAGTAATTTGAAATCATGCCTCTATCTCTGTCCTGATATGCCAACCAAAAAAGAGTTTCTTATTTTTATTCATGGGAATTCATCCTCAATGATAAGGAGGCTGATAAGGAGGATGTCCTAAACAATCAAGTCTTCAACACACAGCCTATAAAAAGATAAGGATAGTCACCTTCTATCCTTAAAAGAAAATGTACTTTTCGTCAACTGATAGAAACTATTTCATTATGAGACTGTTAAATAATTCTGCACATGGTGAAGCAGCCAAATAATTAGGCAAAGAACATTAATAAATTCAGTGTATGTTTGATTTTAACAGCTTTTAAGAAAAATGTAGGATATCTTGAAATTTATAATTAATCATTGAAATTCATTCAGAATATGAATATTATCAAGAATTAAAAAAAAATATCCCATGTCATTCATACTATTTAGATTGCCCAAGAATTTGGACAATGTCTCTGAATCATCTTTTTTTTTTTTTTAAGAAATACACTTATGTGAAGGTTGGACATGGGGGTGTGTAAGTAGACACACATATCTACACATTTACATATATATACATGTAGATATGTGTAAAGATAAAATATATTTGATTTTTAAAAATTCAGACTTGGTGTTAGAAAGAAAGGTTGGCCTATACGTGGATCAACATATTTATGTGTTTTTTTTTCTATAACAATATTGGTTGAATAGTTAACAACATGAAACTTCATTTCTAGTTATATACATATATATGTATGTATGTGTGTATGTATACACACACACACATATATATACACATGTACATATGTGTGTAAGTGTATGTATTTCTAAATTATTATATTCATTGTGTCTGAAATACCATTTCAAACATATGTCAATGAGAGTAGAAGAAACCTGGATAATTAATGCTTGCACAAGAACCTTTGTACCTCCATGTGTCTTTGACACACCTGGTCCTGCCACTTGGCGCTTAGAATTACTATCTGACAATACACTTCAGGACTCTTAATTTTTTTCCCTGAATAAGGCCATTGACAATGGGATGGAACAGTATATCATCAACATTTTCATGATTTACCATTCCATCAAGGACAGCCTTTATATCTTAAGTACTTTTACAGAGTAGCCACATTTGCTTTAGCATGGTGGTAGGTATCATATGGTAGAGAGAGATTGAAATGGTATCCCTTTCCATATAACCCAAATAATTTTGAGGTACTAGGTGGAGAATATGTCTAATACATCAGAGAAGTGCTGAGCAAAGAAATCTGACCTATACCCTCTTCTCTTTATATCTCTGCTTTCTTGGTGATCTTATAAGCTATAATAGGTTGAACAATGTCAGCTGTTTTTAACTTTTTATTGTGTCATAGACCTCTTTGGAAGTCCGGTGAAGTCTATGGATCCCTTCTCAGAATAATTTTATTAAAATAAAGTTATCAGATTACCTTTTTAAAAAAATTCATGAACCCCAGATTAAGAATCATTGCATAGAGAGATTGAGAAACCCACAGAATTGAAAATGAAAGATGAATGAATGAATGAATGAATGAAAAACAGTTAAGTGCCTAGTATATGTCAAGCACTATTCCAAGTGCTTGGATATAAATATAAAAAGTGAAGATGATCCTAAGATATTCACATGATAATTGGGGAAGATGTCACATATATGAGACTGGTGGACTGAAATAGAAGAATTTTTTAGTTTGGAAAGGTACGGGGATCATGAGTAGAATCATAGGGACATAGATTGTGACATATCTTTCTCAGGAGAAAGGACAGAACTGATTTGATTATGATTATAGAACTTAAAGGGAGATGAAGGGAGTAGAGGAAGGCTCAGCTTCTGAATCAGGAGGCATGATTAAATGGGAGACAAGTAGAATAGAAAGAAGAATTTTTGATAAACAACAACAACAGCAAAACAAAAACAAAAATGCTAGGAAGAGACTCATCTTAATGCAATCCCAGTGACTGACTTAAAAGGAGGAACTTCCAACAAGGACTAGATAAACACAGAGCATCATGGCTTGCTGAAAAAGGAAGAAAAAGTAGGGAGAATTGAATCTATTGGGCAGGGTAGATGACTTCACTGGTATAGGAACACAATGGAGTAGAGCCATATCTGGGAAGGAGTTTTTGTGGTTAAAAAAAAGTAGATTTTAGAAAGTTAGTAAGTGATGCCTCTATACTTCGTATTAAGAGAATTTAGGGAGAAAATAACAGCATTATCTATGCTTTGTAACGAGGCTTGGCTTTAACTTTTGTTGCAAACCAGAGAGGAGTTTGATGATCACTGGGGCTGATACAGAGGTGACAGAGAAAGGAATGACTTTATTAATGACCAAGTCTAGTATTTCATAGTACCACAGGGTAAAATTGAGTTCCAGATTTTGAAAACAGAAATGTGCCAATATCTTGCAGAAATGCAACATCTATTTCATTTTTGTCATTAAATAATCAGCAGCTAGTTCAATACCTTGCAAATACTGGTGGCCTAATAGATGTGCATTGAATTGAACTGAATTAAACCTAATTCATTTCAACCTAATAAAGTCAGAAGCTGTGATGATGTGGATAGAGTCTGAATCAAAGTTTGCCTTTACTCTATCTACGGAAAAAAAATGCTGAGTAAATCAACAGTGCAAACAAGATTTCAAGGCAAGAGAGGGAAGGTTTCATTTACTTAAGAATAAGCTGTTTTTAAAGCACTTATCAGCAGTTGTTTAAAAAAATAGCTAGGTGCTAAATACAAATGCACTAGGTCTAGAAAGACCTCTCCTTACCAGTGTATTGTTAGTAATTGGTGGGTTTTCTTGAATGCAGTGGAAAAATAATAAGGATAAACTTTCTTTCACCCATTATGCATTTCACTGTGGAAGGGCCTAATTTTAATTATTTCAAATTAATAAAGTTTTTCTCTGTATCAGGATTACAGAACATATATATATATATATATATATATATATATATATATATATATATAATGTGCTTATGTATATATGTGTAAATAGATATGCATATATATGTGTGCATATCTTATATGATATATATGCGTATGTGTATATATATATATATATATATAGTGTTTGAACATATATTGTTAATAATTTACAAAAAATCCAGGGAGAAAAATATGAAAATTACACTATCCATGATATTCAAATCCCTTTTGGGGGGTTGTTGTTACCAAAAACAATTCTTTTTCACAGCTCACAACCTCATACTAAAAACAGCATCTGACAAACATCCTGAATTTAAAACTAAAAACACTCCATCATTATGAGTTTCAACACAAGTTAATCACACCCATATCATGCATCTGTTCTGGACTTAATCTAAAACTTCAGTTGGTATAATGGAAACACCCAACTGCCTGTTTTTGGGAATCTAAATCAATTACATGTTGAGGATGGTGCCTCTGGGTAGTGTAAGTTTCTGTGAGTTTGTTTCTAAATTTTATATATTGTTATTTTGAGCATTCATTAATGATAACAATAGTGTGGTATCATCTAAGTATGCAAACATGGCCAAATGAACAGCATTCACAAGTTAAACACTTGAAAGTTACTGTTTGTATTAGTTTCATGGTTTTTGTCAGGTTAGAAAAATGTATTTCAATATTGTACACTGATGGCTTTGGGATGATTGTTTTATTTTGTTTTCTACCAAACTTTGATGCCAACATTGGCTTTACTTCAATGTATACTTGGAGATTTTTCTACTTGCCTTTGGAATTACCCTCCTTGAGTCCAGAGCATAATGCTTAGTTCAATATCTTGTCATTCTTCATTCAGTTCTCAAAATGAATATTAGTTATGATTAAGCCAGATATAGCAAACAATTCTAAGAATTTGGAGTGTGATACTCACAACCAAATAAGCTTTATCCACTTCTAATTTTTATGGTTGGAAGAAAGCATGAAATGAATAGAGTACTCTTTTTTTTTTAAAGTGTAATGATCATTTTGAGACAGATTTACTATAGACACATACAAGCCTAGCTATCAGATAGAATGAGAAATAGTTTAGCATAGAGAATAAAGACCTGACCTAAAAGTCTATAAAAAATTTACTGGCTTGTGACCCTAAGCAAGTCAGATAATCTCTCAGTGGTCAAGGAAACTCTGAAGACCACAAATTGAAGAAAAAGTCCCTCCTTGAGTTGATAGAAACTATTCCTTCACTCAGGAGTTCCCTGTAGCAATGCAATCACAGGTCTGGTTCCTACATCTAACCCATGCATAAAAAGGAATTTCTATGTCACCTGTGACTCAGCTACATTCCCCCCAGTTTTCTAGGATCACATAGGCCTGATTCTGATACTAGGGACTGGGTATTTGCCACTCCATGAAATAGTCACTATCTCTTTGCTTGAATCATGCTCCCCCCAACACACAAACACACACACACACACACACACACACACACACACACACACACATATTTGTCAAAGAAAATTCCTTTAAAAAAAGATTAGTTGTGGATCACATTTAGATCCTCTTGCACGTGTAAATAATGTACAATGTGCGTATGAGGTATAGGATAATTTTTATTTCATTCAGCACAGAAAATGCCTAAGATGAAAAAAGGCCTGCAGGTGCCTATTAACAAATAAGAAGACAAAAAACACTCAAATCGCTCATTATACATTAAACTCCCCCAGAAAGTAAAGATTGTTTGTGGAATAGCTGAACAAATAGTACCTATTCACTTTGGATCGGCCCTGTCTGAGAAACTCAAGGAGAATTGTCAAGGTACAAATTAGAAATGGTGAATCTGAACAATTCAGAAAAAGCATGTGGAGATGTTTTTTTTTCAAGTCAATGAGTAATGAAGTAAGAAGAATCTGCAAACCACTGTACACAGTGATTATTATAATGTAAATTATATGTAAACTCAAAATCTCTGAATGTTGCATAATCATAATGGTCAAGCTTAGACCAAGAAAAGAGTTGAGGAAAGGCACTTCCCTACCAGATCCATGGGAAGCTGAAAAGTTCATGAATAAATGAGTGATAGAAGGGATAACAGAAGATACAATGAATAATTTTGAATATTATATGTACAAAAATGGAAGCAATTAAGAGGAAAAATGTTTTTTGCAATAATTTTCTCTAATAAAGTTCTCATTTACAAGATATATAAAGAACTGATTCCAATTTACAACAATAAGAGGTATTGACTTCCAGGAGTCAAGATGTCTGATTAAGCAATAAATCACTGTAACTCTCCCATATTCACCTCCAAAAAAATCATAAAATAGAACCCTAAAACAAATCTAGGAAAAGCAGAACAAGCAAAAAGACAACATGACACAATCATTTAGCCCAAGGAACTTGGAAGATCAGCAAGAAAAGTATGTCTCATTCAGCTAGAAAGGGAACACAGTGGAGGACAGGAAGGGTCCCAGAAAGCCAGCAGCAAGTTCCACCTCAGCAAACAAGGAGGAGATCCCAAGCTCCATTACAATGGAGCACTCAAAGGCCAACATTAACCCCACCCCACCCCAAAATGCTGCAGAATAGCCAATAACTAGAGGAATGTGGGCAGACTTCAGCTCTGAGAACTCTCATGTGCTTAAGTATAGCCCCAGGGTGGGTGATAGCATCACTTGAACCTTACTCTTATCAGTGTTGGCTTAAAGAGGGAACAATATACCCAATAGATTGACTATAGAAATCTAGCTTAAATAACAGGAAAGCAGGAGAGGAGGAAATTAAGTAAATGGTGAGTGGGGGGGAACTGATTGAAAAGAGGGCAGAGTGGGGGAGGTGGTAGACAAGTAAAACACTGGTGAGGAGGGAAAGAATGAAAGGAAAGAGAGGACATAATGGATGAAAAATAGGATGGAAGGAAATACTGATTCAGAATTCATAACTTTGAATGTTAATGTGATAAACTCTCCCATAAAACAGAAGAGGAGAGCAGAGTGGCTCAAAACCCAGATTCCTATAATATGTTGTTTATAAGAAACAGACTCGAAGCACAGAGACACACACAGAATAAAGGTAAGGGGATGGAGCAGAATCTACTATGCTTCAGCTGAAGTTAAAAAGAAAAAAAAGCAGGGTTAGCAATCCTGATATCAGAAAAAGCAAAACAAAAATAGACAATGAAAAAAGATAAGGAAGGAAACTATATCCTGCTAAAAGGTACTATAGACAATGAAGTAATATCAGTACTAAATGTATATGTATCAAGTGGTATAGCATCCAAATTCTTAAAGGAGAAGTTAATTGAGTTACAGGTTCATGACCAAACAAGAGATAGAGGTACCAACTCACACCTATCTCTATCTCTCTCTATCTCTGAATACAGATTAAGGCACACTTTTCTCACTTTATTCTTTTTCATGTTTTTTTTTCTTTTGATCTGTTTCTTCTTTCACAACTGTGACTAATATGGAAATATATCTTACATTATAGCACCTGTGTAATCAATATCAAATTGCCTACCATTTTGGAAAGAGGGGAGGAGATGGAGGGAGGTAGAAAAATTTGGAACCCAAAATCTTGTAAAAATGAATGCTAAAATTTTTTTGACATGTAATTGGGAAAAAAAATACTGTTAAAAATGAAACAATAAAGAGTTGCCAACTTAAAAAAAAAGGATGAGCAATTCCTCAATTGATAGTGTACAGATATGAATAGGTAATTCTCAAGGGAAGAAACCCATGTTATTCATATTCATATTTTTAAAATGCTCTAAGTCACTACTTATTAGAAAAAATAAAATTATAGCAATTATGAGATTCTACCTTATATTCTAGATTGGTAAAAATGACAAAAATAGAAAATTATAAATATTTTATCGAATAGGACAAACAGGTATATTGATAAACTATTGGTGGTTATGTGAATAGATGTGACGGGAAGACAATGTAGAATTTTCCACAAAAAATTTAATAAATAGTATATGCCCACCCAGCCTACCACTAGGCCTATGGCTAAAATTGATCAAAGAAATAGAAAATGTTCTCACATGTACAAAAAGTTTTATAGAAGTTCTTTTTGTAATGGCAAAATTCTATAAATTAAAGGGTACCCATCAGTTAAGAAGTGATTGAATAACTTGTACTTACAAGAATATGATAGAATACCATTACTATTTCTGTAAGAAACTAGGAAATAGATGTTTTCAAAGATACATGGAAAAAGATATTAAATGATACATAAGGAAGAAGAACCAGAATAACAACTTTTACTGTCAAATCAGTATTATAAAAATGAATAATTTTCAAGTCTTTGATAAACTGATGAAAAATGAAGTGAGCAGAAAAAGAAGAGCATATACAGCAACAACATTGTAAACACGTATAATTTTGAAAGGTACAAAAACTATGATCAATAACCATGACTCTCCATGGTTCCAAAGGACTGATGATGACACATATTCACTCCTTGACATGGAAGTAATGGATTGGGGGCACAGGATCAAATATATATATATAACAGTCAGGGAGTTTGTTTTGCTTCACTATGCATATGCATATTTATTACAAGGAATTTTCTCCTCCTCCTCTTCCTCTTCTTCCTCTTGTTTCTCCTTCTCCATTAAAATAGAGTACTTGTATTTTGGAGTGCTATGGGTGTGAAATGATGCTTCTTAGTTCAGATGAGGTCATTGTTAATTTTCCTTTTTTTCTTTAAACTTTGTTATGAGAACTCTTATAAAATGGCAGAAATTTGTAAAAGTTTATAATGTAAAAACAAAATAAATCCAAGTTTGTTTTTAAATTAAGGTGACTTGAGGAAAATAGTCATGAATAATAATTTCAAAAATAGAAGTATCTGACTCTCAATCTCAGGAACTCAAAGAGTCAGGATTACCCCCATGAGGCAATCCTCAAGAGCCAGATACTTTCTTTATTAAGATTCTTAGTCTGATCTCTTCTAGAAAAGGAAACAGAAAGACAGAAGAAAGGATTCATGGTAACTGGATGTCCAAAATGTCCTATAATCTTCTGAGAAGCAGGGGTCATCTTTTCTGCTTCTGCAGTTAAGGAGTGGAATCAGGAAGGGAGAAATCCACTCCCTTACTGGCAAGAGTCTTTCTTAAAAGTCTAAGAAAGTGAAAACTCATAAAAAGAAAATGAGTAAAAGGGTGAAAGGAGTAAAATTGACAAGCCACTCTGTATTATAAACCACAAAATAAGTGTGACCCTAGTAATCGAAGTATGTCCATCTGAAATTCAGTCAGGAAGAAGTCCTCATTTCTGAAGTCCAATCAATTACAATCAATTAAAGTGTCATTGTACATTTGCATCTCCAGGGAAGCAGTGCTTCTGATTCCTGCAGCAAGTTCCCTACCCTGTAATCTCATCAAGTGTATTGGGAGATAATCCATAAAATTGATGTGGAGAACTGGGATGAAGGGCTTCCCTGACTTTTCCTGAATAGTATTCAAGGCCTTTCTAATTTTATGATTCTATAAAACTATCTCCTTGAAAGAAATTCATTAACCTATATTTTAAGTGTGCTTATAACAATTAATATTAAGAATCATAATGTAGCTAACACTAGATCAAAGACAATTTCCACAGTTCATAAAAGAGTCTCAGATATTGGAACATTTTCAAATAGGTTGAAAGATGTCCCTTCTGGTTCTTGACATTTTCTCCAAGTTAGTGATGAAAATCCAACCCTCAGTTTCACTTCATTCCACAAGTGAAATGAAGATAATGATCCCCATGTGATGATTTTGCTTTCCGGGGGATTCCTCAGAAAAGAGACAGACTACATTCCCTCTGGGTGGTTAGTTGAGGAGGCTAACTTCTGAGCTATTGGTAGCAAACAATTAGAATTTCAAAGGACAGATGGAATGGGTGGTATTACTTTAGAGCCTCTAGTTCAAAAGAACAGAGGTCTGAAAAGAGTTGTTTTCCTTGAGACTAAGAATCATTCAACTTCTCTAATTGTCTTTCTCTAACCTTCATTCTAGAGCTTTCCCTCTATTAATGAATTTTTATCTATCACGTACATAGCTTGCTTTGTGTGTATTTGTTTGCATATTTTCTCTCATTAGACTATAAACTTCTTGAGGACAGGAACAGTCTTTTTGCCTTGTGTTTCTCTTTTACTCTTCTCTTTTACTAAAAATTAGTGAATTTCGGAGTATATATTATGCTTCTTGTAATTGTTGGGAAGTAACTCATAGCCTATCAACCTTAGTTTATATAAAATAAGGGAGAATGGGAGGGGACTTGATGTCCTCCAAGGACACCTTCCAATTCCAAAATTTATGATTTTCTCATCCTGTTTTTTCTGTCTCTGTCTGCTTTTGGTGACTGCCCCTCCATCTTTATGTCTATGTCTTTCTCTTTCTGTCTGTTTCTATCTTTGTCTCTCTGTCTGCATCTTTCTCACACCCTCCCTGCTCAACCCTCTGTGTCTTTACATTAGGCCTATCTCCTTTCAAGCCAATCTACTTCCTGCCACGTAAATTTGTTTGTCTTTCAACGATTTTTTTTCCTTACATCTTCTTCCATACTTTACTTTGTGCCTGTATCTCCTATTCCTTTTTGCTCTCCACCATTGTCATTTTCCCTTAATGTAACAATTTTGAACTCATGGCATTTTGTTTGTTTATCTGTTTTTCTTTTTTAAACCATTGTGTTTCATTTCTTTAACAAAGATCTATTCTTCACTTCTTAATTTTAATGTAACTATCTCTCTCAAAATTAAAAAAGCAAAACTCAATCTAATTTAAGAGGATTTTTTTCTTCCATTCAGACCTCATAGTCAGACAGGGAGCAGATAATGAGCTGGCCTCAGTGTTAGCAATGAAAAAAAGTAAGATGTAGGTTCAAATCCTTCCTGGAATGTATAATGCCTATATGATAGAACAAATCAGCTCTCAGTCTGTTGGTTCCCAAATATTACCTAGTATTATGCTTATTTATTTACCTATTGCATTCAGTCCCCCAGTCTGTCAACTAACATTTTTAAGTACTTACTATGTGTCAAGTATTGTACTAAGTACATAAATAAAAAGAAAAGGAAAAAAGGAAAAAAAATCACTATTCTCAAGCAGCTTGTAGTACAATGGAGGAGACAACATGAAAACAACTATACAAAATATATACAGGAAAAAATTATGGAGTAAAAGGAAGGTTCTGGAGAGGATAGGAAGGAAAGGGATCAAAGACACAAACAGAAAGACATAACCTTGAGAAAAAGAAGGAGGAAAAGGGCCCCAACCCACTTCAGGCAACTCTCTAAGACTTGAAATTGTGGATCAGGTGCCTACCTACATTGTTGAGAATTCCCTACCTCAATGAAATCACAAGACTAGCCCCATATTGACCTCATTTGATTTTTCTCCCTTCTGTATCATCTGTTTTTCACAGGAAGGAAAAAGTTTTCTCTTATGGTGCTTTTTTATGTGATGGATTTTAAGCATGGTATTCATACCATTCATTCATCCAATCACTGTGGAGTCAAGCTGGTGCAGCTATATGATTGCTCAAACCCATCAAAAGATATGCTTTTATTCAGGCAGAGTTTCTTTGGAAAATGAAGCAGTTCGGGCTAGCGAATAGAGCTCTATATTTGAAGTCAAGAGGACAAAAATTAGAGTTCTGCCTCTGACATGAGCAAGGATAAATGACAGCATCTCTGAGACTCATTTTTTTTTCTATTCAATTCAATCAACAAACTTCTATGGAGTATCAACTATGTGGTAAAGTGCTGATGATGTTATGAAAAGAACATCATTTTACCCATTCATTCAAAGAACTTACATACTACTGGAGGATAGGATACAATATGTATACACATAAGTATAATACAAAGTAATTTGAAGAGAGGAGATCAGAGAAAATGGAGAGTATGGATGTGATAATTGAGTTGAGTCTTAGAGGAAGGCCAGAACTCTGAAAGTAGAAATAAAAAGTGAGTGAACTCTTGCCACTGGTGATGGCTTATACAAATGCACAGAGTTTGGAGATTGAATTCCCAATATGAGAAGGAACTGTAGCTCAGTATATGTGGAATACAAAGTACATGAAGAATTGTAATGTGAATGATTATTGAAAAGTTAAGTTTGAGCTACAATGTTGAAGAACGGCTTGGAAAAAAAAAACTTCTTAGTCCTACAAGGATACATTAAAGATTGTAAGTAGGAAAGGGTATGTTGACATATGTGTCTAAGTAAGATCATTTCATTATCTATTTGAAGCATAGCTTAGGGAAGAAAGAGAAAGAGTGCAGGGATATAAATTCTTACAACAAACTAAGCAAAAATTAATTAGGCCCAGAACTTATATTTTACTAGTATGAATGGAAGAAGGAGAATGCATGAGAGAAACCAGGGAGATAAAATTACTAGGACCTAGCAATTAATTGATTAGGATAGGCAACAGAAAGGGGAAAATCAATGATGATTCCAAGTTTATGGATATGAATAGGAAGAGGGAAATTTGGAAGAGAGCTGGCTTTAATGGGAATAACATTTGAGTTCTATTTTGGACTTGTCGAGTTTGAGAGATAAACATTAGGTTGAGGGAATGATGAAGGCAAAAAGGTCTTGAAGAAGATTGGACAGAAGAAATCAAAAGTAGATATAAAGGGATATTATTTTGGGATTGGGAATAAGAGGACATTAGATTGTGAGCTCCTCATGGTCAGTGACTGTCTTGACATCCCTGGTGATTAGCATAGTGCCTGGTACATAGCAGATGCATTATAAATGCTTATTGACTGAATAACTGGTCCTATTATCCTCAGAGAATAAAGCATAGTACAATACAGATGAAAATATAGATTTGATATAGTCTATTCAATAGCAATTTTTCCACTACCTATTTCTTTGTTGTTCAGTCATTTTCATTTGTGTCTGACTCTTCATGACCCTATTTGGGGTTTTATTGGCAAAGACACTGGGATGGTTTGCCACTTCCTTCTCTAGCTCATGTTACAAATGAGGAAACTGAGGCAAGAAGGATGACTTGCCTAAGGTCACATAGCTAGTAAGTGTCTGAGGCCAGATTCGAACTCAGAAAGATTAGTATTCCTGACTCCAGACCTGGCACTCCATCTACTCTGCCACCTAGGTGCCCCACCTACCCACCTCTAGGATTGTTGCTGGTTAATTGTTGGTTGTTGTCCTTCATTCTCAAACAGGACCAAAATGACCACATTATGTTAAAGTTACAACGCACCTGACTGTGGCTGATCAGACCAAAACAAGCCCACAAATAGTCCATGTGAACATTTGAGGTGAATTCTCTAAATTTGTGCATCCTGCATTTCTTTTGGGCTACTTCAATTCTACTTTGCTAATAGGGCACAGCACCTTCTCTGATAAGGGCATGCCATTCTGGGCAGCCTGTGCCAGTGTCTCCAATGTTACACAAGCAATTCCAAAGTTATTAAGAGAGAACTTGAGGGTGTCCCTATATCACTTCTTCTGACCACCATATAATCACTTGCCGCATGTGGGTTCTCCATAAAATAGTCTTTTTGGCAAGCACACATTTGGGATTCAAACGTGATCAGCCCATTGGAGTAGTACTCTCTGTAGTACAGTTGGAATGCTTTGCAGTTTAGTTCGAGAAAGGACCTCGGTGTCCCGTATCTTATCCTGCCAGGGGATCTTCAGAATCTTCCTAAGACAATTCAAATAGAAGCGATTCAATTTCCTGGCAGGGTGCTGGTATGTTGTCCAGGTTTCACTGGCATACAACAAAGAGGTCAGCACAATGGCTCTGTAGATTTTTAATCTGGTAATGTCTAATACCTCTTCTCTCCCACACTTCCCTTCAGAGCCTCCCATACACTGAGCTAGCTCTGGCAATGTGTGAGTGAACCTCATTATCAATGTGCACATCCCTGGAAAGTATATTGCCAAGGTATGTGAACTTATCCATAGTATTCAAAACTTCATTTGTTGCGACTGATGGTTCCACATATGGATGGTGTGGTGCTAGCTGATGGAGCACCTATGTTTTCTTAGTATTAATTGTTAGGCCAAAGTTAGCACAAGGAGCAGAGAATTGATCCATATTTTGTTGCATCTCAGCTTCAGAGGTCATCTGCAAATAAAAAATCATACACCAATATTCCCTTTAGTCTTGGCTGGTAGTCTTTTCCAGTTGAAGAATTTACCATCAATGTGGTAGCTGACCTTGATGCTTTGTTCATCCTCATTGAAGACATTTGACAATATGGCTAAAAACGTCATGTTAAAAATCATGAGAGCAAGCACACAACTTTGTTTTTCTCCACTGGTGACTGGAAAAGTATGAGAGCATCATCTATTATCCAGAACCCAGACAAACACAACATCATGAAATTGACATACGACATGGATGAACTTCTCCGGGCAACCATATTTTGAGATATACCTCTAGGATTGTTGTAATGATAACAATAATGATAAGATCTATCATTTATATAGAACTTCAAAGTCTTCAATGCATTTTACACATATTATCGCATTTAAAATTCAAAATGACCCTGGAAATAAGTTTCTATTATTATCCCCATTTTAGAGATGAGAAAACTGGTTCATGCAGAAATGAATTGACCATACAGCAAGTGAGGTAAGTATATGAGACAGGATTTGAACTTAGGTCTTCCCACCAAATAATAATTCCACAATGAATATACACAGAAAGTAGCTAAGAAATACATTTATCTAAGTTGAGAGTAAAACAGAAATCATAGAAAGTTTACATAGGTGGACATATACCAGAACACTCCCATTCGAAGTAAAAATAACTCAGCTCAATCAAAAGACAGTTCTAGGTCTCTCCCAAGGAGAAGTTCTCTAAAGTCTTGGGTATAGCAAAATGGGAATGGGGTCATGATAAAGACTTCCAGTTCCTTTCATTCTGGCTTCTTCCCAGAGTCTTTACATTTCAGCAGTCTGAGGTAGAGCTGGAATCTTCTTGCTTCTCTCTCAAAGATGAAGCCATGACTTCAAAGATAACCATGAATATACGTGAATGGTCCAGAATTGCAGGATATAATGAATTCTCTAAGTGGAAGGCAGAGGAGTTAAAGAATTTATTGAAATTCAAAAGTAGCAGACCCACGGACCAGTGTCCCCAGTTCGACATCCTGGCAAAAACCTTCCAAAACCAGTATGCCCATCTCACAATAGTGACCAGGAGGCCACAGAAAAACATTATGGCAGCAAGCCAAGTCATGCTGGTGCACCCCCCCCCCCGAATGCCAGGGCCCTCCAGCAAGAAGACCACCCACTGACCTCAAGCCCCTGCTTGGCACTCTCCAGTCTCCACAAGAGTTAGTCCTGCTTTTTCGTAGTATCTGCCACTGTCACCACTGTGTTCCAGCTAGCTGACTGCTTCCTCTCTCTTTCAGTTCTTAACTGCTCTCACCAGCTGCCTCTTAGCTCTGCTCCAACCATTCAGCAAGCTCCTCCCACCACAGACTTCCATTGCCTCCAGTCCTAGCCACTCCCCCCAGGACCCTGAAGCCCAGTGAATGGGTGGGAAAGATCTTCCCATGCACTGATTGCCTTTACACAACTCTACCCTCTTCCTAACACAGGCATGGGGCATTGATCTTCACTGCTGAAGAGATAGTCCTACACTAACGGACTTTAGGACTTGGGTTATATAATCACCACATCAACATCAAGCGTATCAGGGAATCATAAAATTTGTAAGTTGAAAGTGACTTAAGAGGTCATCTACCTCAACTCATATTTAGCTATGAATCACATTTACAACATTCTCATTCAGACTTTGTGCAAAAACATCAAGTGAGTGGAGAAGGGGGACTCACTACCTTCTGATGCATTCTATTCCACTTTTGGATGGATCTAATTAGGAAAATGTACTTACCTTTAATTCAATTCTATTCTTTAATTTCTACTTTTTTTTTTCTTACTTCTACCCCCTTCAAACCTAAAAGAAAAAATTCATCTAAAGTCTGGTATTATGTTTCTCAGTGTTTCAGATACAAATCCCTGTTTCAGGATAAATACACTCATTTATTTCATAATGATCTTCATATGGAATATTCTATGCTCCTATAATTATCTTGTTCAACTTCTTCTGAATATGTTCTAATTTTTCAAAGACTTTACTAAAATAAGTTTCCCAGAAGTGAGCACAATACTCTAAATATACTATGACCTTAGCATAGTCAGTGAAATGACACCTCCATTTCTCTGATCACTATCACTGTCACTATTAAAAGACAAGTTAACATCAGCTTTTTAAAAAAAAAAACAAACTTGTGTAACATATTGTTGAATTATATTAAGGTTGTCATGCACTAAAATCCACAGTACTTTTCAACTATTTATCTACCTTTCTCCCCCACCATGTGCCAATAAAATTGATTTCTTTTTCCTTATGAGTAAACAACTTAATAGTGACTCCTAATAAATTTCATTGCCCTAGTTTCAACCAAATGGTTTAGACTGTCGAGATTTTTGTGAATCCAAATTGTCATATATTATCATGGGGCGGGGGGGAGGACTGAGACACAACAGAGATATCCAAATTAATAAAAAGCTTGAAAAGAGAATAAAAATAAGAAAATTCATATAACCATATTAGGTAAATTATTAATACTCCAAAACTGGAAATAAATGGAGGAAATGATGGCCATATCAATTATATCAGCTTTATACAAACCTTTAACATACATAAATCAATTACTACAATAAGAAAACCAAAAAAGCCTAAATACCACTGCAGGCACTTAGTAGATTTCTGGGTAGGGTAGTAGGTAGTATAGTGTGGTAAAGTACAGTGCTGGGCTTTTTGTCAGGAAGACATGAATTCAAACCTCAACTCAGTCAATTACTAGATCTGTGATCTTAGAAAGTTATTTAGCTTCTGTCTGTCTCAGTTCTCTCAACTGCAAAATGGGGATAATAACATCAACTATCTTGCCGGGTTTTTGTGAGGCTTAAATGAGGTAATATTTTTAAAGTGCTTAGCAAAGTCCCTTGCACATAGTAGTTGCTATATACATGCTTATTCCCTTCCCTAGTTTGTAAGTCTTTGACCTGTCTCATTCCTTACTCCTGAAACTGATTTTTCAACATTAAGTTGCAAAGGAATCACTGGGAATCAAAGTATATGTTGATTTCTTTTGCAGGATGTTATTAAATTCTTCATAAAATTTTGCTACCTCTTCTTTTTTTTTCTGTGCCAGATGTTGGTGCATATGCTATAATTATTTTCAAAGATTAATTATGATCACTTCTGTACAAGATAACCAAATGTCTCATGAAATGATGTTTGCTTCAAATTGGAATGATATAACAGCCCAGTGTAACAGAGGTTGACAATACATGCTTATTTGAAAAACCTTAGGGAGATGTATAAGGAAGACTATCAGTGGCATTACATAAATCAGATAAAAGCAATGGAGAGCAAAGTGAATTTAAAGAATAGTCTCAAGAAAAGTCATCCCAATGGCTAAAACTGGAAGGAGAAGAAACAAAGAACCAAAAAAAAAAGGTGGAAAAGATCTGAAAAAAACTTTTAAAATAAACTATCATCAACAACATCAGGGACATACATCTGAATTCTAACATGAATTTCCTGCCTATGTAGTAGGAAAAATGGAAATGGCACTAAAGATAACAAAGTTGGGTAAGCCATCTGGACTAGATCAAATATAAACAGAGAAAGCACTTGAAGGTATCACAGTTTTGAGGACATTAAAGGATGAATATACAAGGTTTCTGATGGAGAGGAAGATATAAAAGACATGGAAACACATCATACATTATCATTACTTTAAAAATGTAAATGAGAGAAAATAAACAACAATGGGACCACATATCTACTTTTCCATCTACATAAATTTTATGTGAATGATGCAGACATGCATTAAGAGAATCCTTGATAAAAGCATTACTAGACTGACAGAGATGATTTTGCATGCACTATTTCATGATTTATCATACAATTAATATTATACTGTCAATGAAAAAAAAGAGTATCCCACTACACTTTTGGGGGATAATAAAAGAGATATTTGGTTGGGTAGAGCAAAACATTGTCTTACAGGTTTGCCTCTAATAAAATTATCTCCCATATCAAAAATTTACCAGATAATGCTATTCTACTTTTTAGTTAATTTCAAAGTTCAATATCTGCACATATCTGTGCATACCTTTACAAGTTTCTGACATTCCTGCTTTAGGCAGTATGCAACCAGGGCAGTCTACTATAAGATCATCTCCCTTAAGACAGCTCTACCACGGAGGGCAGCTGGGTGGTGCAGTGAGTAGAGCACCCACCCTGAAGTCAGGAGGACCTGAATTCAAATCCGGCCTCAGACACTTGACACATGTACTAGCTGTATGACCTTGGGCAAGTCACTTAACCCCAATTGTCCTGCCCAAAAACAAAAAACAAAACAAAACAAAACAAAAAGACAGCTCTATCATATAATAACATTCAAGTGAATAGATAAATAGGCCCTTTCTCCATCTTGCAAATCTATAGAGGTACCATCCAAGAGCCTCCCTTTGAACAAATTCTGCTTCTGCCTCTCACCCTAGGTTGTCCATCCTTGCTACCAAGTCAGATACTGTTGGCTTTTCATAAAACCAAAGAGGAACCAAAAAAAAAAATCTCTCCTCTCTCTATCCTGATTTCTCACCATCTGACCTAGAACACTTACCCCATAAGCACCAGCAAGCTAGTGGAGGACTATAGATTCTGCTCATATTCTCCTTTTTGGCCAACATCCATCATCAAAATTCAAGTGGATTTTTGGATAATTCCTTCATAATAGAATATAACACCACACCTGCCAGTTAAGTTTTTTTGTTTTGTTTTGTTTTATCAAGGAATCAGACAGTTAATATAGTCAAAAAAAAATCAGAGAAGTTAACTGCCTGACTAAACTGACTACCAGGGTGGGAGGTGGGAGGAATTGACCTGATCAACCAATTCAAACAAATTTGCATGACTAATTTGCAGGTATTGCTATAACCTGAGGCAGGAAGCAACATGGCTCACTAGAATGGACATAGGTAAATTAATTCACAAGATCTGGGTTCAAATCCTAACCATGCCCTTTATTATCTCCTTGGATACTACTTTACTCATCTGTAACCCAAATATCTCACCTGTAAAATAGTGGGTTTGAACTAGATGGTATTTAAAATCCCTTTCATCTCTAAATCTATAATCAAAACCTAAATCATTACAAATCTGAGCTCAAAAGGATCAAAATAATTTGCCATCAAATGTTAACAGCCAAATAATATTTATTTGGATAGGTTTCTCTCCCTTTAAACAATTTAGTATTTTTTCACATTACTGCTTCTTATCCACTTTATATGCTGCCTCTCCTAGACTCTATATACCAAATAAACTGGATTCCCTAACATTCTTCATGCATGAGATTCTATTTCTCATCTCTATGCTTTTGCACAGGCTGCCTTCATGCCTATCTGTGCTTTCTGCTCACTTCCACCTCTTGAAATCCTTTGCTCCCAATAAAGCTCAATTCTATTACCCTTTTTTTATAGTAGATCTTTCCTAATTGCTCTGTTAGTGTGCCTCCCAAGATTATCTTGTACCTATTCTGTATTTGCTTATTTGTATATAGGTGGATTCCCTCCAGTGAAATATAAGTTCCCTGGAGACAGATGCTGTTTAATTTTTGCTTTTATATCTCCATAACCTAAAACAACATACAGTACATAAAAAACTATTGATAAATGCTTAATGATTTGAATTAAATCAGGATATAAAACTTTGTATATAACTAGTCCTCCTGGAGAAGAAAAACTCTCTGGCTCTTGTATGACATATATCTCTCAAGAACTTGACTTGCTTTACCAACCCAATAGAGAAAGTCCCTGAAGTGGGTAGCACATGTTCCAAGGTTTAATTGATATAATATTGTAATACAATTATCAAAGCAAAAGTCTGGTTCCTGGGCTCTGCCAACTCTTTTAATGGCTAAATGGGGACCATTTAGGTCACCAAAACAGATTGCTTACCTGTGTGAATAATAATAAACCGTGGAGCAATCTGTTCTGGCAGCCTAAAAATCAAAGGAATTATTTTGCAGAAAGCAGAATGACATAACTTTTTGATTATCTTAAGAAGATAATAAAACAAAAAATTTATCCAGAGAGAGTTTCCACCTTGGTTTTCAATTAGCTTAATCAAACAGAGGAAACACGATTAGTCACAATGGTTTTCAAAACCTCGATCATCATCTGTCAAACTTTATGGCTGGGATAAGTAAACATGGCATAAAACTATGCAGTTCATTCTGTTTCCAACTAGTGGAAAGCAGAAGCATTCTGTAGGGGAATCCAAAGTTGAAATTGTAGTCTGTCTCCCAAGTACAGTTCATTAATCAAGCTCTAAAGGGGGCTCTGGTGTCTTTGGCCTGTTTTTTGGAGATGGATGACAAATGTTCAACAATAAAACACAGGAAGGTAGAATGAGGAGACAGTTATGATCACATTTCCTAGAAACCAGAGACATATCAAACATGCATTTAGAAACACACCTGTTTTGCTTTACTGCTTCTAGCATCTTTCCAGGACTCTCACTGAAGATACTTAACACTGATTGGCTATGAGTCCCCAAAGAGCATTCTTCACTCCAAAGCAATAAAAACAAACTTTCTGGGGATACAATTTCTTGCAGCAGGAAAATGTATAAATATCAGGTCTAATTTTGTTTTTCTCCTTACCCATTCATAACTTTGAGCCAACAGCTCTTTTATCAGTAAATTGATAAATTGTGCAGAAAATGCACTGAAAAGAGAAAAATATCTAACCTATACATGCATGAATTAAGGAACTCTCTGAGACTTTGGCCTCATCCTTTCACTCTTGCACTACTTCCAGTACTAACCAATTAAATATGTAGTAAACATCTCTATAGGATTTCCACTTTCTGATCATCAACAATTTCTATACACGGAAGGAAACTAGTAGTACTTTTCCCACTCTTACCTTAGCATCAATAAACTTATAACCAAGTTCATCAACTGCCCCCCAACCCAGCTCTCCATTTGATTTTTCCCCATTTCTGTTAACCATATTATCATTTTCCCAGTCAATCAGACTAATTTTAATAGCTGCCTTTCCCTCATCTCATATAGTCACAAAGTTCCATTATTTTTTCCTTTGGAATTTCTGTCAAATTAATTCTTTCCAAGTCCATTGATGCCACACTGGTTTAGGCCCTTATTCAATTCAACTCGACAAGCATCTATTAATTGCCTACTCTGTGCCAGGAACTTTGAAAGGCAGCAGTGATTCAAAGAATAAGAAAAATTACTCCTTGCCCTCAAGAAAACATCTTCTGCTGCAGAGGAATAACACATACACAAAAAAGTAAATAAATAAAAATTTCTATTGTATACGTATATCCACAAAGTCAACTCAGCAGTCCTCAAATGTATACCAAAACAATGAGAGTAGTCAAGGAACAGGCACTGATAGCTGAAGGAATCAGAAAAGTCTTCTTATAGAAGATAACATTTCTAGGGGCAGAGATGAGGAGGGAGACCATTGTAGGCATGAGGGATAACCTATACAAAGGCTGAGAGATGAGATACGGAATCTTATGTACAGAGAATAACAAGTCATCCAATTTGCCTTATAACTACATGTCTGGGTTATTGAAATCACTTCATATCTGGGTTTTTTTTTTGTTTTTTACCCCTCATTCTCTCCATTTTCCAAACTAATCTGTTGCATACTACAGCCAGATTATTTCCAAACTGAATATATTAAAGGCTCATGATTTCACTGAGGTGGCCTTCCCTTCATCGGTAAAGCATGAAACAGTACTACTATGATTTGGCATGTGGTGTTGGAGAGTTAGTGTGGATCCAAAAATTTTAACCTTGTGACTAATCTGGTACTCATGGCCTTTACAAATTTGGAGTGACTGTTTCACAAGTGGTAGCATCAATCAAAAAGCAAGTATTAAATTCTAACAATGTGACAGAAACAGTACTAGAGTTAGGAATAAAGGCAAATATAATTCCCTAATCTCAAGGAACTCTTGCTTTAATTTGAAAGGGAACATACTATATTGTATGAATGTAGTTATATATCCATATATACTCCAAGGCTATACACATATATAGTGTGTGTATCTCTATGTATATATTATATATGTGTGTATGTATGTGTGTGTGTGTGTGTATGTGTGTGTGTGTGTGTGTGTGTGTGTGTGTGTGTGTGTGTGTGAAGACTGTCTCAGAGGGAAGGCATTAACACTGGAATGGGGGAAGGGCAGGAGGTTCCCCCATGCAGAAGGTAGGGTTTGAGCTGAGACCTGAAGGACACCAAGGAACCCAAGAGTCAGAGGGAGAGCATGTTAGGTATGGGGATAAACTAGTTACAAAGTCAGGAAATGGAGAGATTTGCAAAGAATAGCAAGAAGGTCAATGTACCTGCATAGTAGAATTGCATAGATGAAGTAAAATGTAAGAAGACTGTTAAAAAGGGATGTTTGTAAAGGGATTTAAGTACCAAAGAGCTGTCTTATATCTGATCCTGGACATAGTAGGGAGCCACTGGAGTTTACTCAGTAGGGGAAGGTGACATTCTCAGAGTTGTACTTTAGGAAAATCACTTTGTCAGCTGAGTAGAGGATGTATTGGAGAGGGGAGAGAGATCAACCAGGGTTTGTACCACAGTGTTCACCATATGAATGCAGAGAAGAGGGCATAGTTTTTTCTAGAGATATTAAGGTTGAATATCAAGATTTGACAAGTGAGGTGAGTGTAAGGGAGAAGTCAAGACTGACAATTAGGCTGCAAGTTTAGGTAATTGAGAGAAGAATGGAATCCTCAGAGGCTTTAAGGAGGTTGGGAAAGGAGGTTTGGTGGAAAGATCATTAGTTCTCTTTTGTACAGGTTGAGTTTGAGATGCTTAAAGGATATCTAATTTAAGATATACAAAAGGCCATTGGAAATGCTGGACTGGAGGTCAGGAGTGAAATACAGAGAAGTCAAGAAGGATGAAGAATGAGAAAATGACATTAGAATGGCAATTAATTTGTCATCCATCTTTTAAAATCAGGCCAAAGACAACAGAGCCCCCTTTAGAGCTTGATTAATGAACTACACTTAGGAGACAGACTATGTCTTCAACTTTGGATTTGAAAATTAGCTATTACATGTAATAATAATAATCAATGTAAAATGGATACTCTAGTTATTGAATCAAATGCTAATACATATTAGACACATACTATATACAAGGCATATTTTTACATTTTAGGGAATCTGAAAGGATTATCTGAAATACATTAGTCGTTGTCCTCATGGCATAGTGGCTAACACAGAGTAAGTTCTTAACAAATACTGGTTTGATTTATTTATTTGTCTTGATTTGTTTTGACATAATGGATCTAGTCAGTGAAGCACCATGATTTTATTCAACTCCACCAGTGACATGTGAATAGGAGTGAATGATGGGAATAGTCCAAAAATGGCAGCTTGACAAGACGTAAATTGTGTTAAGGAAAATAGGAAAGGGGAGGCAGGCAATGATTCAAACACATTGGATAGGCAGAGAGAGACAAAGACAAAGAGACCATGAGACAGATAGAGAGAGGGAGAAAAGAGAAAGAGAAAGAGAGAGAGAGAGAGACAGAGAGAGACAGAGTTATTAAGCAGTTACTATGTCCCAGGTACTGTTATAAGTGATAAGGGCTGGAAATTCAAAGATACAAGTAAGACAGTTCCTTCTCTAAAGGTGCTTGCAATCTAAAGGAGAAAGACAATGCATGAAGGGGGAAGTGAAAAGAAAAGGCAAAAGGGAGGAAAGCCATTCTCCAGCCTGGAGATGCAGCAAGATTAGGCAGTAGATTTAGTACAAGTGCAAGCATGAGTTATGTGAAGCATGAATGGAGTTCTTCATAAACTGGTTGTCCTAAGAATTTGTAACCAATTTGAGGGCTGCAGGACAGAAGGAAGTATAGAATTGAACTTATTTACCAAGGGGACAAACAGGAAAGAGAAGATAGTGCAGATAGTGCAACAGTGATTTCTTGGGGAAAACAGGACTAGAGAGAAGGTAGATGACAGAAATAGTTAAAAAAATGAGGTTCAGGGTTGTGGCATAGAAGAAATTATGCAATAATAAAATATGATCCCATAAAGACATTTCAGTTCACAAATATACACAAATGGAAATGGAACACTTCTCGATAATGGAAAGATTATGGCTATGACCAATTTCTTCTGTATCCAAAGTGGAGGAGAGAAGTGGCCCATCGAGGAACTTGGAGTTAAAGTATTGAGGGAGTACCAATTTCTATGTTGAAGTCCCCTAGTATGAGGGCAGGAGTTGTAGTAGAAAGAAAGACTTTGCAGACATGATATCCATCACTGAGTCTAAACTTGAACTCTCTAATTTGGTGGGAACTATCAGAGTTTACTATGCACGGTGACAGCCTTTATGAACAGAGACATATATTTATGCCACAATGAAGCAGTAGCAAACAACTTAAGGAATGCTATTTACTAAAATACCTTCATCCCTTTGTCAGAATCTTTTTAAGGCTTCCCAATACCTATAGCCCAAACACTAAGCCAAAAATTCTCCAATATATGTCTGCCATCCATTTCTCTAACATCGTATCTAATTTCTCCAGTGCTGGAAATCCTAAGCTTTATTAAGTCAGATCCACTCATTTTCTTGTTCTCAGCCTTTGACATAGGGAACATAGAAGAATAAAAGCCAAGTGAATGAACATGGTGTTACGCAGTTAGTAGGTATTAGCACAGTAGTAGGTCCTTAATTCAGGTTTATAGAACTGAAATGATAATACTTGTTAAATTAATTAATGTTATCTGTGTCGATGGGAAGAACGTTGGGTTCAGAATAAAAAGAATTAGATTTTGACCCTCATCACCTACCAGAGATGATAATAACTAGACCTATTGTGTCATTGTTATAGAGCACTTCCAGTTAAGAAAACTCTATCACCGTAGGTCAGTTACTTCTGTATATACAAATTTTCATCTTAGGTAGTTTCCTGGATTACTGATAGTTTGAGACTTGCTGAATGTCACAATTAGGACTTGAATATAGGTCTTCTTGGTTTCAACTAGCTCTTTCTCCACAGACACACTGCCTCTCATGCTTTGAGAGATAACTAGTGGTGTTTTTAGTGGTCCTTTGTTTTCGAAGGCCAATGACATCACAAATGGATGATGTCATCACTTGTGCATGAATTGGATTTAAGTGATATGGCAATGCATATATTGTCAGCCTCACTCCCTTTTCCAGAGTCATCTGAGTACAGTGGCAAGACCAAGGTCAAGACGACTGTTAATGGCCCTAGATGCAATAGATGACCTTGGTGTCTTCTGTGTCTTACTAAGCTTTAAATGTGCCACAGCTTCAGCCACTATTCATGCCTGTTGGAACAAATTGTTCTTGTCTATCCATTCTACCAGAAGAAGTTTTCAGGTCCTTGGAGTAGTCATCCCCCAACTCACCAATGGGTTTAAAGCCTGTTGGCTACCCTAAACCTGGTTTAGCCCATCTACCAAGGCAGTTTACCATGGTGTGGCTGCATTCTACAGCTTCTTGGAGCCATAGGTGAGAGTTAGGTGACAGGTGGATAGTACTAGTCCTCCCTGAACACATCATGCAGGACAATAGCTAATGATAATAACAATGATCAGCTAAGGGGTATAATGGAGGAAGCTCTGGGTCTGTATTACATGAAGGCAGAATTCATGATTTCGAAGAAAATCATAAATATGCCTGAATGGTTCAGAATCGCAGGATATAAGGAATTCTCTAAGTAGAAGATACAGGAATTAAGGCATTTATTCAAGCTCCAAAGTAGCAGACCCATGGACCAGTGTCCCCAATTGGATATCCTGGCCAAAAGCTTCCAGGCCCAATAAGTCCACCTCACATAGTAACCAGGAGGTTACAGAAAAACATTATGACAGTAAGCCAAATCATATTCGTGCTCCACACCCCCCCCCCACACACACCCAACGCTAGGGCCCTCCTGTAAGAAGACTACCCCACTGGCCTCAAGCCCTTGCTCATCACTCTCCAGGCTGCACGTGGGTCAGTCCTGTTCTCAGAAGTGCCTGCTGCTTCAGCTTCTTCTGCTTTGGCTTTTGCTGATGCTGCTTCTGCCTCTTCTGCTGCTTCTGCTGCTGATGCTTCTGCCGCTGATGCTTAGGGTGCTCCTCCTCCTGCCTCCACCACGTCTCAATCTCCAAGCTGTGTTCTCTCTTTTTATACAGTCGTTAGACGTCATCCAATCAACTAGAATGTCATCTGAGCTCCCAGAACCCAGGCACCCACTGTTGGCTCTGGTCTTAGCAACTCCCCCTAGGACCCTGGGGGCTTCATGCCCACAGTGGCCCAGCACCTAGCAGCTAGGGGCCCTGGGCCTACTTGGGAGGGAAGATACAATCAGACCTCCCTTCATTGGCCACACCTGGGACCCCACCTGAAGCCTATTCAAAAGGAGGGGGGGGAGTAGGGGGGGAAGATCTTCTCATCTACTGATTGCCTTAACAGTCTGGAGTTAGGAAGCCCTGAAGTCTTCAGTTCAAATATAGCATCAGACACTTTCTAGTGCTGCAGCCCTGGACAAGTTCAGTCATCGAACCTACTTGTCTCAGTTTCCTGAATTGTAAATTGAGATAATAATAACACCTCCATGTCAGGGTTGTTGTGACAATCAAAAGAGATAATATTTTTAAAGTGCTTAGCACAGTGCCTGGCGCATAGTAGTCATAATATAAAACATTCTATGCGTGTGTGTGTGTGTGTGTGTGTGTGTGTGTGTGTGTGTGTGTGTGTATGTGTGTGTGTGTGAGTGAGAGAGAGAGAGAGAAGAGAGAGAGAGAGAGAGAGAGAGAGAGAGAGAGAAGGAATAAAAAAGATAAAGAATAGAAGTGATGTGCTATGGTAAAAACCACACCTTAAAAAATGTTGACTAGTGTATAAATTAATTCAATGCAAAGTTATACATGGTAGTTATATGAGATTCCATGCTATCTTGGGAAGGGAGGGGGGAGGGAGGGGAGAAAATCTGGAACTCAAAATTATGTAGAACCCTGTGTGGTAAACTAAAAATAAATAAATAAATTAAGTACAAAAAAAATGTTGATGTTTTTCAAAGAAATTTCATTGCTTTAATTCATTAAATCCTAACAACCCCATGAGTCAGGTATTACCATTTTCGTTCAGTGAGGGGGAAAACTGAGGGCCATGGAAGTTAAATGACTTCTGCTCAAATTATCTTTTTACTATGCCACAACTGACACCTGAATAGTACTTGAAAGTCTTGCAAATTTAACTTTATAACTTTCCTGAAAATATTCATCTACTTCATATGTAATTACAAACTAAGTCCCCCAAAACATGTCAACACATTTCTTTATATTCAATGATTTCAATATGAAAGTATACACAGGAGAAAATTGTGAAAACACTTTGGAAAACTTGTTTCAAGTTTAAGAAATGAGGGGCCAAAAGTGTAAAACCATTTTGAAGACTCAAGTATGCATCTCATCAATGCCTTCTTAAAACAACACCACAAAATAGGAAAGTAACTATATCCAAATGGACAAGAAACAGCAGGTTTTGGTGATAAATTCTTTAACAACATAACCGTCTGAAGGACAGTCCAAGCACAAAGAGGGGATTGTCATCAGCTCATCACCTTAAAGCAATTCAATTTCTTCTCAAAATTCCTCCCCCACAACTTTTTGTGGAATGAGGTTAATCTTGGGTCTTTGAAAAATACGCAAAACACAATCAGACAGGGCACTGGTTTAGGTATAGGGGGACCTGAGTTCAAATTCTAATTTTGCCACTTACTCTCCTTTTGACTTCAGGCAAGCCACAATCTCTTTGGGCCTCATGTTTAACATATAGGGGTTTGAACTACATTCATCTAAGGATCTCTAAGGTCTCTTCCAGGGCCAAAATTATGATACCATAAACTTGTAAACTTTAGTTACAGATCCAGCAATAGCCTATGTGCCCATCAGTGGCAAACCAGTCTGGCTAAATGCAGAGAATTTCATCACCAAAGAATTGCCCACCACAGGATGAAGTTTCTTCTAAGGTTTAAAAGGGTTACTAAGGTTCAGCTAAGGGAGCCACTCACACAGATGAAGTCAGGAAATAATCAATCAATTTACAATAAATGTTCTTTCTTGACTCAGGTTTTCCTTGCACTTGAGTTTAAAATATTTGGTGATTAAATCAAGTTAGTTGTTCTAATCTTCCTGTTATTTTTCATGACTCACTGTCTTACTGAAGAATTACCCTCTTTTTCTTGAATTCTTTATGGAGGACCTATTTTTACATTGTTTTAATGGATTTTCTTTATGCTAATATAGTATTATCTGTGTAGAAATACTAGGTTGCAATACAAACATTAAAATGGATCCAGAATCTGAAAGATTTTGGAGTTCTCATTTGCAACGCTGACTGCAGCCCATCCATTCTTGCCCATCCTTTGTCACTCCTATGCATGATCCTAAAAACACATGCCACAAAAGGTCCCCCTGAAATGCTGGAGGTCTTCCTTATTTTATCTTAATGTCTCCAGGGTTAAAATGGAACACTCCAGCTGTTTCTATAAAAACCATATTCTTTCCATGTGATTGGCCCCAGTATAACTGTTATAAAATTCCTTATTAATGTAATTTATTCTTGTTCTTCAGAACTCTTTATTGGGTATACAGGTCGTAACCTGCTTCTTCCTTGCATGAACTTCTCAATTTCCTTCCATATAATATGCACATTGGTTTTGCAAATTTTTGTTGTTGTTGTTGTCATTTCACTCTTGTCTAACTCTTTGTGGCTCCATTTGGGGTTTTCTTGGCAAAGATACTTGAAGCTAGTTTCCCATTTCCTTCTTCATCTCATTTTTGCAATGAGGATACTGAGGTAAATAAGGTTAAATGACATGCCCAGGATCACACAGCTACTAAGTGTTTGGGGCCAGATTTGAACTCAGTAAAATGAGTCTTCCGGACTGTAGACCTACCACTCTATCCAGTGTACTACCTAGCTGCCCTTTTCAAATGTAGGGCTGTCCTATGTCTCAGTGCCATTTAGCAGCATCAATAAAAATATTAGTATGGAAGGAAAAGGCCTATTCTTTCAAGGAAGGATTAAGGCAAGAAAAAGTGCTTTACAATTTCCCAAGAATAATCCAGCCTGCCTTCCTCCTTTTCAACTGTTGGCCTACCCAGATCATTGACCATCAGTACTGTCTGTTCAAATAACTCTTTGATAGTGATTGCCAGTTGAGATATAAAATAGAGAGATTGAGGGGATCCAGAAAAGAATACAGATTGAAGAAGGATTCCCTGTGCTAGTGCTAGTGTTTGTGGATGGTATTATGCTGGTTGCATCAAGCTCTAAGATATTTCAGAGCCTTCTGGAAGAGATATTTAAGCAAACAACAAAGTTTGGCCTGTCCATTCACACAGAACAGACCAAGTAGAAGAAGAATGGATGTTGGACAGTTTTCAGAGTACTTTTGGATAGACACTTGAACTTTAATACTGTCCAACAGTATTAAAATGAAAACACATTAACTGTAATAAAAAATGAACTGAATAGAAATAACAAACATTTAGGATTTTCTTAATGAAAATTACTAGAGGCCTAGAAAATTTCAGTAGGCTTTCATGGTGAAATGATGAAATGTCCATAAAGCTGACAGTTAAGTTAGATTATCACTGAGATACAAACCAATAATGAAATTTGATAATTCTGTGATAGGTAGATGTTCTATCTATCTATCTATCCATCATCTATCTATCTATCTATCTGCCTATCTAAAATATCCCTCATTCTATCTATCTCATTACAGGCTACTCAGAAGTAAGAGGGATCATTGCATAAAAGCATCTTATTGTAGTTTCTCATCACCACCAAGTGTATTTCATGAATACATTGCGCTGCTATAAAAGGAAAAACAGAACGCTTTTATGTTTTAAGTGCCATTAGATATAAAAATTTATTGAAGTCGGGGCAGCTAGGTGGCGCAGTGAGTAGAGCACCGGCCCTGGAGTCAGGAGGACCTGAGTTCAAATCCGGCCTCAGACACTTGACACATGTACTAGCTGTGTGACCTTGGGCAAGTCACTTAACCCCAATTGCCCTGCCAAAAAGCAAAAAAAAAAAAAAAAATTTATTGAAGTCCATTTTATCTGTAAGATAAATTGTTCATTTTGGTCAAAACAATGGAATTTTTAAGATGGTGACCTAATACAATGTCTCAAGCTCTGTATACACACAAAATTCTTTGAAAAAATAACAAACTGGCTTAATTCAGTCAAAAGACCATTCAATGTGGGGAAAAAATAGCAGTTTGGTCAAACTCAAATATTGGTCTTCAAAATAATTGTCTAACAGAACTCATTGAGTAGTATATTGGGTTTTTGTGTTTTATTTTATTTGTTTTATGTTGTTTACTTCCAAACGGGTCTTTGTAAATCAACAAAGTGTGAACTGTTCTCTTGGAAACATCAAAGCCTGTGTCTGAGCACACAAAAAAGGGAAATTAAGAGCTGATAATTAATGGGTCTAAGGGATACTTATTAAATTTATTGTAGAAAATCAAAATCAAGTATTTAGGAGGCAACTTCATAATTACATTGCACAAGCATATATATTCACTGAGATATTAGGGCTATTTTCTGGCTCACTGTGCTAATTTGGTAATATTATCTACATAGGGATAGGGTCAGAGAATGTACCTGTGATTCTACCAAATTAGAGAACCTTCCAGTTTGGAAACTTCCTCTTTACTGCAATTTAAAGTCTTAGAGGGTTGCCTAGGGCTCTGAAAGCTTACAAGTTTCACTTTAGCCATTATTTGTGAGAGGCAGGCCTTGAACCCATATCTTTCAGACTTAGAAATAAGATCTTGATCCAGTATAACATTTTGGAAATTTATTTTTTTAATTCTAAACTATTCCAAGAATTACCTAAATTCTATAAATACATTGAGAAAATACAAGGGCCCTTTCTTTGAATAGATGCCTGAAGCAATGCAACATTACAGTCACATATTAAAAAAAATTAGTTCCAGCATTTAGCAGAGTGCCTGGCATTAAACATAAGGAATAAAGTGCATTGCAGTTATTTAAGATTAGTGTTTAACCAGTGTGTTTGAAGGTATAAGGATATAGTGGGATGGGGAGGAGTAAGAGAGTCTGTTATTATTAATTACAGTGCACTTTATTTCTTTTTTTTCAAAATTATTATTTGTGCTATTATATTGAAAACTTACAGTGAGGTTATACTTGTATAAATCTAACAAAACTAGCCATGAAGTAAAATATTAAAACTATTACTTAAAAAAAAACATTATATGCCTTTTTCACTGGTTTTATCAATTTTCTTTCCCAATCAAATGACTTTTTTTGAACCAAGTTGACCAAAATGACCAGATGTTTGTGGCTGCTCAAATGCCAAGTTTAAGATTTTTCAAATCAAGCATCCTTAGTCAATACAACAGAGAAATGCTTTTAAAGCAAGTTTTCTTCCATTTTTTTCACCCCACAGCCAGGTTTAGTTTGATCCAACATATGAAAGTTCTATGATTAGGCCCCAAAGCACAAAAATACCAATTAATTATGATGATTAGATATGTCTTCATTAGCAGGCTATAAATAAATCATGTGCTGCATTATGCAGCCAGCCACACTGGGAAAAAATGTTCTTCAAGTAGGCTGTGGAAACAGCTTAATTAATTATAAATGCTCTGAAAGTCATCACTTGTGTTATATTCTGAAATGCTAAATCACATATATACGTACATATGTTATATATGTGTGGAGATGTATCTCAAACACCTTTAAACACTTCTTTATTTCACTTAACACTAAAAAGCTTTCCAGAATCAAGATGGATGCTCATGCGCTGTATTTATTGATATATAATTTGAATTAGAAAACTCATATTTTCTCCATTCTTTTTTATGTTTCTAGATGAAGGAATGATCTTTTTGGTTTTTTACTTTTGTGTTTTTAGGAGTGGTCTATGACATAAATGTGAGTCCATTAATAGATGGGAGGCTTACAAAATATGTACATGCTTTAAAAGAAATTCATTTGAAATGCAGTTTTTCTTTCTTCAAAATTGTTTCTTCCAGATAGTGATACTCAATAAGCCAAGTAACTAATCTTTTTTTGTCAACTGGTTGCATTCCCCAGGGCTCTGACCATTGTATATTGAGTGTTCAAAATTCAGATTAAAGATGGCATGAGGTAATTTTTTTGATATGCTAAGCATGCAATAGCACACTAATAGCAGAAGAGTAGTATTAAACACAGTCTCCAGAGATCAACATATCTGTATATGATGCAATAAAAAGAATAGATCTAGAGTCAGAAGATCTAACTCTTTTGCTCACTGCCTATGTGACCTTGGTCAAGTCCCTTAATCAATCAATCAGAAATCATTTACTAAGCGCTTACAATATTGCAGGCACTGTGCAAAGCCTTGGGAATACAAGGACACAAAAGAAACAATCTTTGACCTCAGGGAATTTACATCACAATGAGGGAGATAATAAATATAGATTTTGGTTGAATTAAATGTCACCCTAAATTCTTCTGATGAGATATCTTTGATCTATACATCAAAATCATTCAAGACATATTGAAAGAATTAAAAATACAAATAATGGCATTCATCGACCCTCTGTTCACAAATATCAAATGAGGCCTAAAATAGGGAAATTTATTCCCTCTATATTTGTCTCTATGATGGAAAAAGCCAACACCGAGTCCAAGTTCCATGATGGATGATGACATCCTCCAGATGCTTCTGTTCACGAATGACATCATGATCTCTGCATCAAGCTCTAGAAAATCACAAAACCTCCTAGAAGAGATCTATTCACATATAAAGTAGTTTGTCCTGTTGTTCTTTTTCAGCCATTCAGTTATGTCCAGCTCTTCATGACCCTGTGGACCGTAGCATGCCAATACTACCCATGGGGTTTTCTTGGCACAGATATTGGAGTGATTTGCCATTTTCTTCTCCAGAAGATTAAGGCAAACTGAGGTTACATGACTTGGCCAAATTCACACAGATAGTAAGTGTCTCAGGCTGGATTTAAACTCAGTTCTTCCTGATTCCAGGACCAGTGTTCTATTCACTCATTCTTCTAGCTGCCCCTCGTTTGTCTTGGCCACCTGTCTATTTCCCAAATTATGGCATGCCTTTGGATTGACAATCTATCAAACTTCTCTGTTAAGATGTATATTTGGGACAAAGATTATAAATGAGTAATGAGTTTATTTCAGAATTAAGACTGTAAGATTCTCCCAGAAACAAAGGCCCATTTTTTAGTACCAACTATTTAATTTAGTAATATTATATGACTGCAAGACATGGAACACGGCAGTCTTTGAAAGTTTGAAAAAAAATTCTCACACAGAAGGAAATGAAGAGGCCTGTAGAGTAACATATAACCAATGAGGAGCTTCAAAAAGAATGGAAGTAAAGGACTACACTGGGAAAATGTATGGTATGAAAAAAAAAGAACTAGCAACATCAAGAGCGTAAGCAAAGGCAGATGGACAATGTCAGCATGCCACTGACATCCCTACAATATTCAAAACAGAAAGGAAGGTCTCTAGCATGTTGAGGACATAAACTAAAGTCACACAGGATGGATTGAGATATGTATTATTAGAACATCTAAACGAATGAAATCATAGATTCATTTGAATATTGAATGTCACCAATTTCATATAATGTTTAACATATCTGTGTTCACTGGGTACTATTTTAGGGTCCACGTAAATCAATGTCGAGACATAAATTAACTTGAAATATGGTGACTTTAACACAAAAATGCAGAGCTATCATCATTGAATCATAGGTTGCTGTTAGGAAGATCAGGACATAGAGAGGGGAGAGTGGGAAGGAAATTACCTTGTGGGTGTGGCCAGTCACAAAGCAGCTTATAAGCACTGTCATGGGAATAAAATAAGGCATGCAGGAAAGGACATTCTAAATCTGGAATAAAAGTTCAGTGCAGAATATGAGAGTTTTATGCATCTGGGAGGGACAGTCAAGAAATGGATTCTAAGTAATCAGGCCAGATTCAACATTCAATAATCCAGAATAAACAGAGGGGATTGGGTAGGAAATATGCTTCTGGTTGTGGGTGGCAAAGGCTGGCAGGTGTATGGGAGATCTGAAAGGCTTGTTTCATAGCACCTTTCATATATATAGGAGTTTATTTTGATAGAGAATCTGCTTACACAAGTAGTAGTACAGAGATGAAATAAAATAATATGATGAGAACATTAAGATATATTAATACAGTTATGATGTACATTTTATTTATTATTCATAATTGGGAGATCAATATCATTGTCCCCTCAGGGATGAAGCTTATGATGTAACCATCACTAGTTCTGTTATTCCTGCTACCCTTTGGAGATCTTTAAGAAGTAGTCTTCAAGTCATTTAAATAAACCAGTCCAGCTTCCCCATAGGATGACAGGAGATATAAAGACAAATGGCAAAGTATGAGGTATGCTTCTCTGCACTCCAAGATTAGGTAAGAAATTGTAATGTAAATGGGAGACACACTGCTTGGGCTATTGGATGAGGGCAAAGGCAAATGGGATTGACTCACCATGAGCTAACCAAGAGTACAGAACAGTCTTTTTTGAGCTCTCCCACAAGGAGGCTTTTACAGAGCTCCTGAAGTATGAAGCTTTTACACAGGTCCTTTATGTGTGAGGGTAAGCCTATGACATTGCTTCAATTCAAGGGAGACCATAGGCTCCATTGTAACCTCCCCACCTAGGCCAATGCTACAGAATAAGTAAATAGAACTCCTGTGGAAGGTGACACCCCTCTGATGGATGGTACCAGACTGTAGACTGAGCCAAAAGAATTGGAGCTATAGAAGTACTGGGGGAGTAGCTGCAGGAGATATGGCTAGGAAGGACAGAGGGACTGGGCACTAAGCTACAGGAGGCAGTACAAAAGAAAAAAAAAGTTGTGGGGGGTGGATCAACAAATTGGAGGAATGGACAGAATTGGTCAGAGGAATGAGCAGAAACCAGAAGGAAAAATTACCTTAAGAATTAAAAAAAATGAGTAGGAGGATCTTTGACTTTCTTCCTCTCAGAGCCCTCCCTAGGTGGAAAATGTAGCAGTTTCTAGAAATAAAGTTTACTACCCCCCCACCCCACCCTAGAAGTATTGTCCCTTTGTTCTCTCTAGAAACTTGAATGAGTCCTTTCTGATTTCATTAATTTGTAAACAAAACTATTATATTTTGAACCTTGTGACTTTGTGTGCTCATAAGCTATTGGCTACCCTTGAAGAAGTGCCAAACACTGATTTCAGGACCTTCATAGATGAGATTAATTAGCCAGAAAGTAGAATTCTCCAAAGAATACCTAAGTTCTCTATGGAAAGAGCACAAATCTGACCATGCATTGCTTGTAATTTCATGGATAATGGGATGGCTTTGTCTTTGTTGATAAATTGGTCTTATACTTACAAGATGTTATGGATTAACATTGTTCATCAAAAGTTAACTTGTATAGTAATATGGAATGCCACTTTAAAGGAGATTGTTGAGTCACCATTAATCCCTCAGCCTGATTCTACTAAAAAGAAACAGCTGGAGGAGGTACAGACATTGCATGCCTTCTCTCTGAAAAGCAAAGAATTAGAGAATGGAGGATGTTCCTTCAAACAAAACGAGAATTAGAGAAACGCTGAGTTTCAAAGTTCTAAGGAACCTCTGAGAAGTCCTAACAGGAATCCCTGTCTACAGCCTCCCTGAAAAGTGGTCAACCAAACAGAGTATGCTTTCTCTAATGAAAATAAAGATTGCAACAAGGTGAGTTTAAGAAAGCCAACCACAACAGTAATACATTGCAGACCTGGCTTTTGAACTCTCCCTCCTTGACAATGTACTCAAAAATGCAGGTCCAAGGATTACTTTTAAGGAAAGCTCCAAGCCCTCACTCTAACACATACATCATAAATCATCACCAAAGAGCAGTTTTCTCATATTAAAATGTGCAAATTTTTAAAAAGTAATGTGCCATTTATAACTCCTCTCCCCCATTTCCATGTTGTGCCTTAAGTCAATGCCTGCTTCCTCTTACGTGTGCGCACGCACACACGCGCACTTTTTTTCAATCTAATAACCTCGAATATTTATGGGAACATCATAATCTTCATAGCAGCATACCATTTGGAGAGGTGCAGATGTACACTTATATCAATCAAATCAATCATCAAATCCTAATTGAGGACATGCTATGTATAAGGCACTGGGAGGAATACAAAGAATTATAAGAAATGATCTCAGATCTCAAGGAGCTTGCATCACAGTGGGGACAACAGAATATCAGTGCACATGAAAAGTTAGCCAACCATATAAAGCAATTATGGAGACTAGTAAATGAAAATTTTATTATTAGAAGTGTCCCAAAATGGAATGGGTCATCTAAGGAGGAGATATGATATTCTGGAGCAAGCTCCTAGCCTCAGGAGAAATAATTGTCAAATTTTCAGTGATCATTTATGCCTCAAAAATGGCAAATATTACAAATTAGGGCTTGATTCATTGTTTTGTTGATTTTTTTTGACATAAGGTGAGGGCAAAATTGTTAATGATAACATTAAACTTAAAAGGTGTGTCATGCATATATTTTTTTTTCTTCAGAGAACCATTTAAACATTTACCAGCAAAAGCTAGATAACCTTGTCAGGTATATTATAAAAGGGTTTCTTGCTCCAGCATGAATAGGACTACTATAGAGGCAACACGAATTGGACGATTACATTGTCACTGGCAATTCTGAGATTTTCCGATAAATGTTAAGGATGAGCTAAGACTTTGAGACAACTAGGTGGTACACAAGATAGAATCCTGGACCTGAACTCATAAAGACCTGTGCTCAAGTATGATCTCAGACCTTAACTAGCTAGCTGTGTGATCCTGGTAAAATCATTTAATCTATATACCTCAGTTTCCACTTTCTAAAATGGGGATAATAATAGCACCTACATCATAGAGCTGTTATTGAAAGGATAAAATGAAATATGTGTGAAGTGCTTTCAAAGATACGTGAATACAAATTTATACTTATTACATGTTTTATTATTACAATGCACTTGAGAATAGTTAGATAAAGTTTCATTAAAATGTGGAATGAAACCAAGTATTTGAATATATGAAAATTTTAGATTATGGAATGAATTCTTTATTTTTTTATTTTTCATCCAAAAGTTTTCTATTGGATAGACATAAACAACATAAATGCTAATTTATGAAACTCATGGAAAAATAGATCTTAATAGGATTTGCCACCTGAAAGCCAATTTACATTTGCTGTTACAGTAAATGTTATAGCAATAACAGGCTTAGTTTTATATGAAAACTGGCATTTGATATCAGAAGAAACTATTTCTAATGCTGCCACATTTTTTTCCAAGCTTGGGGAAATTTTTTGCTATCTCTGAAAAGTTCATTTTTTATAGCTTGATGACATCTGATATGTGTGCATATGTTTTTTTTTTTTTCCTTCATTTTCTGGGTTGGAGCTATAAGCAAATACAACTTACTCCTGGTACATTTGCACTTGGTCTGATCTGCCCCTTGACCCCATTAATCTGTACCTACCACATCTAATTCACCAGTAGGTAAGGACACCACAAATATTACCTGGTTTGAGGGGTAACAAAGAGCTCATTACTTATGTATCTTAGATATCTTAGGTCTGTATTATTGAAAGTCTTAAAGGATGAATTAGTGCTTATTTTCCAGACTGAGTGGTAAAATATTGACATTCAATTTTCTTGTATTTTGTGATACAAGTTAACATTTTGTGACATCAGATCACATTTGGCAATGGACTTTACATGGCTATGTTTAAAAAGATTCTATAATCAATTAAAAATGCTCTTCTCTTGTGTTAAATTTGGGGTTTCATCAAGGGTTTAGTCTGAAATGCCTTTACTTTTAACTGATTTTTTGTTATTTTATTTCATGGTATTTGATTTTCCTGTTAGCCCTATGATGAGAATTATGCTCTAAGACAGAAGCGTTGACAAGCCTTTCCTTTTACTTGTCCACTGTTACTTTTCCTGACACATCTAGAATTCCACACAGTACCAAATTAATTTACTATTTAATTTTTAATTTTTCCAGATGTGGCCCATTTGTACCAGTCATATTAATGTATACCCTAAACAGATGTTTTATAGTGATTGCTTCACACACACACACACACACACACACACACACACCCCAAACTTTAATCTATGACTCTTTAAGTTGGTCCAAGACTGTTAATAGGCTATTTCTTCCTGGCATCAAATATATAGATGAAACCAAAACAAACAAAACAAAACAAAAACAATCACTAGATACCTTGCTTACATATACTTTAAAACATCCATGTATTTCCAAATGTGTGGCTAGTTCTGCTTTTCATTTCTCATCAACAGGCTTATCAGGATGTAGTCTGTTTTAACTTCCCTGTTGAATTATTTTTATTCTTTTCCTCCTTTCACTTAATTTTTGTTAAGAAAATTTTTTCTCTAATAGATACTTTAAAGGTTTCCACAAAATATCAACCATATTACTGAATGAGATTCAGTCCCTATCATTTGAGTTAGACTGGAAATTTTGCTATAACTTTGTAGCTCAGTTTCTTCTTCAAAATGTTCCTAACAATCTTTCATTGATATAATAAGATGACAAAAGAGACTCACCAGCAGTAGAACATGGACTTCGATCACTTCTATAGTGATCATACATACTTTAATACACATATGTATAAATGTGTATACATTTATGTATATATGTGTACATAGCTATGCAAATACATATGATGTCATATTAGTATACATATAAATGAATAAATGTACATGTATATGTGGATATATGCATGTGAATATATGTATATACAAAACAATATTTGGAAACAAATATTACCAGTTAAATGCAAGGCCTTTATATTCCTTTTTGTTAATGGTAACTTCAGACAAAAGGAATACACACACACACACACACACACACATATACACACACACACATGTCCATCCCCCATACATATATATATGTGTATATATAGTATATATATATAAATACTTAAATACATATATATTTGAAAGAGAAATCATAAGAAATAACAACCTCTAAACCTAGATTTGATTAAATAAGTAATTAAATCAAAGTGTTAATATAATCTTAAGAGGGGAAAGTTGAAGACCATGAGGTCATTAAAATGCCCACTTAATTTAAACTTCATAAAATATTTTTAAATATGCAATTGATAAAATCATAAAAATTCTTGAAGCATATAATAAATGGGTTTTTAATTTACAGAAATATTTATGGAATAAAAATATATCACATCATTGAGTTAAAGTAAATGAAAACAATAGGCACATGCTGTTGAATTTCTTGAAAACCAAAAGTGTTTAAACTCCAGATGGAACCTATGAAAGAAATAAGACCCAAGAGTGGAATCTAAAAGCCTCACACATGTGACATCCAAATGAATTAAACTAACACTATATTGACAATGTAATGAACATATAAATGACTTTGTCATATTTTTAATAAATACAAATGTGTTTGTGATAGCATTTCAGCATGAGAAATTATTCACTACCAGAAATTATAAAAGGATTTTCCTTAAGTAACCTGGGCTCATTTATCAATACATGCATCTATCTAAGAAAATGTTAGAAATTGTGCAAGATATAACTTAAGACTGCAAAATTTTACACTTACTGTGTAGTTGCCAAGATTGTGACCCAATAGCTAGAAACTATTAAATAAACCAACAAATCACTCACATATATTAAATAATACTAGAACTAGAGATTATCACACAGGAAAAAATGTCCATAATCACTTGAGTATAACATTGATCCACAAAATTTAAGAACAATATTTTTAAGAGATTTCACCATACCAAATACTCATAATCTTCAAGATATATGGAATGGAAAGATTTCAAAATGTAGAGACCTAACAGGAAAAAATACACCATTTAGCAAAATGATGAGATATACATCATTAGTGTCAATCTATGTGTTACTGGAGTTGTCCCAGGGATTTTTTTTCCACTAAGCTGGTAGAACATGACCTTACAGTACAATCTTTTAATTCAAATACAAAGAGAAGTTATTTTGTCAAGCTACATAATATTCAACAGAATATTAAATATGAAAGAATGATAGCAAGCTAGCAACTTATCCCAGTATAATTTCTGTGGAACTTCCATCAAAACCTGTGAGATGTAGTAGTAGTAGTAGTAGTAGTAGTAGTAGTAGTAGTAGTAGTAGCAGTAGTATTAGTAGCACCAGCAGCAGCAGCAGCAGCAGCAGCAGCAGCAGCAGTAGTAGTAGTAGTAGTAGTAGTAGTAGTAGTAGTAGTAGTAGTAATAATATACACCAGATAATCAATCAAAATGGAACCAAAAATTCTAATTCAGTCTCAGCACCCTACATTACTTTGAGTGTTAGAGTCAGTGGGGGTAGGGCAAGCTGAAGAAAAACTGAACAGATTAAACCTGAAACTTAATTTATAGTTGGTTAAAAGAAAGGAATCCTGGGTGTTTCAGCTTTAAAATATTGCTGCTTTTCATCTATTTTATTTCATTTGAGCCCTATCACTCTGCAAAACTGGTCTCGTCAATAGAGGTACAGTCATTCGTTCATTTAATCAACAAATATTTATTAAATGCCTACTACATGGTGCCAGGCACTGCACTACACAGTGGGGGATATAAATATAAAGAATGAAATAACCCCTGTTCACAAGGACCTTACATTTTAATGCCATAATGTAACATATTACCTACCTACTGACAGATAAATGAGAACTCAGGCTGCATAATGAAACATGTTTTTAATATGTGAATGTGGGAATTGGTTTTGCTTAACCACATATATTTGTTACAAGAATTTTTTTTTATTTTTCATTTTGTTTTGTTTTTCCAAGGGTTGTGGGAGGTAGAGAAAATGGGTTTTTTGTTCATTTTTAAATTCTATTCAATTTTAAAACATTCAAATGGTTGATATATATATATATATATATATATGCATGTGGTGTATGTATATATATGTATGTATATGCATATATATGTATATGTACATATGATGAATAAATGCAATGTAGATAAATAAGAGATAGTTTGCTAGAGATAACACTAACAATTGGTTAGATCAGGAAAGTATTCAGATAGAAGACAGGGTTGAATTTTAGAGGAAGGGAAGGACTTCCAATTCACTCTGAATTTGTCTACCTTTTTGACAGCAGCCTTGCCCCCATAGGTACCCTTTTGCCCCTGTCCCTTACATATGTTGTCTTTTCTCATTAGAATATAAGTTCCTCAAGAGTAAGGACAGTCTGGTTAGCTTGTATTTTTAAAATTTAATGTGTTGTCTCTTTGCCTCTCTCTTTTCAACAATCACTAACTCAGGGTCTTTAATCAAAGATTGGATGATATACTTGTTGGGTATGTCGGTGAAAACTTTCTTTTTTAGTGCAGTTTGAACTTGGTATTGGTGATCCCTGAAGTCCCTTCCAACTCTGAGATTATTTAAATAATAGAATGTTTACTGGCCCAAACTCCAGCTACATTAACCACAGTAGTGCTGATACAAATTAAATTATATTGGCGGATGAGAAGGGTTGTTGGATTCAGGATTCTCTGGGTTACATAATTCGTAATTTTAAAATCAAATTAAAATTAAGTCAGCTTTCCATTGTTTAGGAAAAGATGAAACACTGAGACTACTTCATTCAGAGAAGATGGGGATGATGTTTTGGGACACAATCTTTTATGGATTTATTTTTGTTTTTCTGTTGGTTGTGCATCTACAATTCCTTCATCAGCATAACAATAAGTAAATACAAAACTGGACACATATAGCTTATTTTATTTAAATAGCCATGTTCATTTTTAAAGACAATTTCTCTGGCAAGATCACGTGGTAACACTGTCCCCTAAACATTTTATGGGGAAGGATGAAATATCTTTTCTTAAAAGTGGAAAATACTGATTGCAAAGCATTATTAATCTTCTGTAGTTTAAACATACACACACATCATTTTCATTTTATTTATGAGACAAATAAATCCAGGACAAAGGATAGAGTTCAGAATTTCAAGAGGGTTTTCTCACATGTACATATTCTGCTTTTTACTAATTGGTCAGGCTTCATCTAGACATGCACATTTATCCCAATAACATTCAATTTTATATGTTTCTCATCTGCAGCTCACCTCATTACCTCATATAAGACCATAAGTTTTCTGGTGCTTAGCTTCTAGTTTCCTTTCCTACAAGTTCTCTTGTGTGAGACTATGAATATTTATAGTACAATAAAAATAATGTAATAATAGGCATTTTCTAAACTTGAGCTACATATATCTTCCATCCAGAGTTAGAAGGGCCATATCTGTTACCTCCCAGAAGAGAAGATCTTTATGTCCTGTGAAATAGCTGTCCCAAAGACCTTTGCTTCCATGTGAGTTAAGTGGCTTCAGTTCTGAAAAATTCAGAAGAGGATTTTTTTTCCTGCTACATATAGTTCTGCCTATCATCATCTCTGAAACATTGCCAGATTTTTCTTACATTGAGAAGGCTTCAATTGATATCCTTATTCATCCTTCCTATGTCAACTACTACAATTCATTCTTTTATAGCCATCTTAAATCTTTAGGCTCTCAAATTCCAGGGTCCAGAATACTTTGAGCAGACTATTATCTTGCTCAGTGAAGCAGGACTGCTTCACTCTCACTCCTCCTCCATCACCTTAACTGACTGGATTTCTTTTCATCTACAAATTTAACTCAAATTGTTTATCTATTTTCCAAATTTTTTCATGACTCTCCAAACTCATTTCAGGCTATTTCCCTGACTTGATATCTGCTTAGATACACATGAACCTTTTCCTTCTACAACTCCCATTGCAGCCAAATCCAGCTTCCCTTTGTTCATCTGAAGTCATTCTTTCTTCTTCTATTTGATTAATATATCCATTCTATACCCCAAAAATAATCACAACAATAATGAAACTTTTAGATGGATTTTCACATAGTAAGCAATTTTAAAAAGTGGTAAGATTGATTTCACAGGGGTATTTGTATGCTTTCCTCATAAATTTGCAAAGATACACTTGAAAGCTGCAAAGTTTCTTAAACCCCCACGTACTGAGCCTACTTTTTACATCACCTTCCAGGGGCTGGTCATTCCTAGTGCTTACTAATTATATCTTGTAGTGTTTGCTGGCAACCTGCTTCCTGAGACCGTAGTGTGACCATAAAGAGAACCATGAATAATGTCTTGTGTTGTGACTGCAGAATTTAGTACCAGTAAGGTTCAGGTTGAAAACAAATTTAAGAGAGCATTTTAACATGGACTCTTAAGATTATATAGACTCTACAATAATAACAATAATAATAATCATTGGCCACAAACAACACGGCCACATCTAATTCATTAGAAGTGCATTTTATCGCCTGATAAGCAGAATGTTATATAATAATATAGATCTACTCCCCCTTTACATCATGGTTCATTTTTACATATTGGGATATGTTGTAGATTAACTTGTCATTCTAAGGCATCAGTAAAAGTCTGACATCAAAGCTGAGCTTTTATATAGGTTGGTTCTGCTCCCCAATGCCATGGTCACTTATGATTCTGCATATAGCTCTATTTATGAAATATCCTTCTTTATTAGATTATGTAAGTAAGGCTTTATGGCATTTATGCCTTGCTGACAACTGTGTTTATGTAGCAATATTGAATAAAAGTAAACCCTGGAAGGAAAATTCCAGCCAAGCAATTCACATATATTTATGAAATTCAGATACAGCTATCTCTTATTAACAAGCAGTAATTCTTGTAATAAATGAAAGGCCTTTCAATTCAAAGAAACAAATGATAGGTGTAAAGAATATGCTGGCTAAAGAATTACTAGTAATTAAAGTAATTACTAGTAATTACTAGTAATTTATGTCTTAATCCCTTAAAATGGCTTTTTATTGTGGCATTATCTATATAAACTAAAAAAATTAGCCCAAATCAGTAAAACAAGCATTATATAGCTGACAGGGAGTATATAAGCCAAAAATGTACCCAAAATACAGATTGGATTTTTAAACAAGAAACAAAACAGAGAATGACTGGAGTTGAAGCAGAGATGTTCTGATATTATGCATTATTCTATAATTTCTCCCTTCTTTGCAGCCAAATGAAACAACCCTTGTGAGGATGCCACAGCTCCATTCAAAAATATCTGAAAAAATGCATACATGAAAGATAAGTTCCACAATTATCTCATTCCTATTTTCACAAAGATAGATATTAGAGAGATGAAAGATAGGAGAAGAAAAAGCAAAGGAAGAACGAGTGAGTGCTTTTGAAGAAGGTAACATCTACCTCGCCCCCATGCTATCTCTTGACTCTTACTAAAAAAGCTACCAGCCCTGTGTACAGGCAAAGAAGTTAGATTTCCAATTCAGCATGCAGTTCTATATAGGTATGAAACAATGTCGCTGCTGTTAATCAAAACAATCATATTTTAGGAAAAAGAAAGACATTTGCCCAGAAATATGATACTACGCAGGGGAAAAAAATAATGGACTTAAAAAGGCACAGATATTCCACAATCCTAAGGTAAAAATTAAATAGTCTTGGAGTTTTCAAAATTCACCCAACAAATTATAATTAGTGTTTTAAAGCCTTCCAATCATTATTTGACTGGATAATCCTTTTGCATCAACATTTTATTTGCTTATAGAATATTCATTTAAAAAGGCTTTGCTATTTATATAAAATGGAGCATGATGTGGAATGCTGAAAATGTATTCTTCTTGAATTCATCCTAACATTCTATCAGCCAGTCCACGATTGCACCCTGGTTATTCTAAATTCTTTAAACATCTTTGCATGGATTTTTATCAATACAACATGTAAATCAGACAACAAAAATTGTCAAACACCTATTATTAAAATGACACTGTTTTAGGCCTCAAGGGATGATAAAAATATGTCTTAGCAATTGTTCCTATCCTCAAGGAGCTTACAGTCTCATTTCAGACAGAATTTAAACAATACAAGGCTACAAAACAACAAAACAAGAAATTAACGATACAAGGCTATGTATGTAAGTACTGAAGTAAAAGTTTACTTGACCTATCATAGATAGTTGATAATGAATAGAACAGACTAAATGCAAATGAAGTTTCACACATGGAAAGTAAAATACTGGGAAATAAGTTTGAAGCAATGATTAAGGACCATGTATTAGAAAGCTATTTAAGCCAGCCTAATTAGCCTTTAATCTCTAAGCACTGGGAAACTATCAATTTTTTTTCTCTTTGGGTGAGAATGGGGTGCCAGTTTTAGGAAGATTTATCTAATTATGTCACATAGTCCTACATTGGAGGGAGAGAGTACAGGGAACATTACCAATTAGAGGATTGCTGTAAAAGACCAAGATCTGAGGTCTTGAGGAAAATTTGACAAGACTTGGCTACTGAATGTAGTGATCAGGAATGAAAGGGAAGTCAAAAACTGGTGAATTTTCGACTCTGGATTCCTATAAGAATGAGGAAAATGGTAACAAAAATAGTAATGTCACTTTGAAGAATTATTGGGTAAGGAAGATAAAGAGGTTGATTTTAAAATAAGCTGAATCTGAGAGTAGATATATCCTGAATGAATTTATGTATTTGAGACTGGAGCTCAGAAGACAGGAGGATTGCATGGTGCAATGGAGAAATCCCTGAATTTGGATTTATAGGATCTAAGTTCAAATCCCACCTTTGCCCCTTCCTACCTGTGTGACCTCAAGTAAGTCACTTAATTGGCATAGGAATCTTAGGTCTAGAGTCCTGGGTTTTCAAGATTCCTATTCTGTAAAATGAATGAATTAGGCTAAATAATCTCTAACTTCCTTTCCAATTCTAAATCTATGATCCCATAATCCTAGTTAAAAGTATTTATATGGACATTATGAAAATTCAATGGGACTTCTTCCCCCACAAACTAAGTTGGGAGGTGCAAACTCATCAGCCTCACTCTCTCCTCCAGAATCATCAGAATCCAATGGCAAGACAAAGGTCAAGACTCAAATTCAATTACTCAGCAAGTCAAGAGATCAAACTCAAACTCTTGATGTCATTGATACTCTTCTAGAATAAAGAACAAACAACAAGTTGAGAGGAAGTACATGTAGAGGTAAGACACTAGATTTCAAGTCAGGAATTACTAGCTTTGTCCCACCTCAGATCGTTGTTGTGTCATCTTGGTCAAGTCACTTATCTTTTCTGAGCTCTCCAAATAAATATATAACATCAAGATAATAGCACCTGCCTGAAAGAGTTGGGTCAGTTAAATGGTGTAATGGATTGAGCACTGGACCTAGAGTCAAGAAGACCTGAGTTCAAATCTGGATTCATAAACATAGTAGCTATGTGACCCTGGGAAAATCACTTAGCTTCTGTTTACCTCAGGTTCCTCATCTGTGAAACAGGGATTAAAATACACCTACTGAGAAGGGCTATTGTGAGGATCACTTGAGATACTCATTGTAAAGCACTAAAGCTTTACTACTGTACTTAGTACAGTGCCTGGCAAATACTAAGCACTATTTAAATGCTAGCTGTTATTGCTGCTGCTGCTGCTTCTATTGTTTCTTTGAAGATCAAATGAAACAAAGTTTGTAACAGTCTTCGTAAACTTTAAAGCACTTTACCATGTGAGCTATTATTAAGACAGTGGTATGATAGTAAACAAGGGAAAGTGGACATGTTCAAATAAGTGCATGGAGCCCAAATTAACTTCATGTGAGCAAAAATGACTTTTCTCTAATAATTTACCATTGCCTCCCACTTCCTATTTCTTTTGTTCTCCTATTTCTGTTCTGACTGTCCAAATGACATATTTGACCCAGGCTCAGGCCACCTCCATCAGAAGCTTGCAGAGATGGTTGTTTAATCAGTTGCAATTAAGAATTCATTAACATACCTTCATCCTTGCCTCCCCCCCTAAAAATAAATAAAAAGGTTTAAAAGATAAGTAACTGAGGAAACTCCACCACAAAATAAAAAAAAATTGTCCAAGTATTAGAGAAACATCTGTAACAGCCATACTCCCTAATTCATGAAAGAGGTAGAAACTATCACAATAAATAATAAACCTTCCAATTCTGACCAATGACTGAACTATAGCCAATGACTCAAAGGCAACTGGCAAAAGCCAAATGGAATAGAAAATGGAAGCAGTTGGTGTAACCTCCTCCCAGATCAGTTTTAGCAATTCCAGAACACTGAAGACTTGTCATGCACAACCAGCTCCTAACAAAGGGTAGTACTCGAAATGCACAGCTTGCACTTGGTCGCTGGTCATTGAATATGCCAGATGATCTGAAGTATCAGATCTCTGAGAGGGCTGTTGCTACTGCTGCTACTGCTGGCATTGGTATGGCCACAAGCTAGTTTTGGATTTTTTCTACATAAAACAGACAAAATGGTATCACTTGTTCAGACTTTCAGCTGATTCTCCATTGGATTAATCAGCAAAGCCCATTGCAATCCACTTGGAGAAAAGCCAGTCAGAGGGAAGAATGAGCATAGGTGAATTTAGTAATTGGTGGCCTCTATCTTCCTCTTTTGGGATCCTTCTCCTGATAATTATCATTTCACATCTCCCCTTGTCATCTAGGTAGTTATACTACATCTCAATCAGTCATGATTATTAAGCATTACTATGTGTCAGGGCATACCAGGTTACTTTGGCACCTGAAATTCCACCATTAGACACTTGTACTTTGGTGACTTTGGAGAATTCATTACTTCCCTGAAAGAATGCATATGAGAGACATCTGATGCCATAGAAATGGAGCTTTCAAATTAGAAGATCATGGATTTTGAACTGGAGGGGACCGTGATAGGTATTTAGTTTAACCACTTATTTTACAAATGGGGATACTGAAGTCCAGAAAAGTACTGTGATTTTTATAAGGTGACAGGGTTCCAGGTCCAAATCGAATAATTTTTTTTATTATACCTCATTCGTTTCCCATTCATACAACATTGGCAACTAACAAAGATGGTCATGGGTTAGGAGGGAGCTTCTACTATTTGTAAAATCCTCAATCACACACTGGCAGCATCAGATCCTTAGGGGATTGTATTATGTTTTTGGTGACTAGAAGTCAATGTGAAGTGCACATGGTGGAATTCTGCATCTCTATTTCTGTCTCCTTTAACTATACTTGATTCCCAGGCAGATTGATTCTCCTTTATATTTGAGACAGAGGAAGGAGGGATACAATACACTATATTGTATCAGTGATACAATGCAGTCCCATATCCAGATTGTTTAAACTCTTGTTACTTTGGACTGTTCTGTTTGAATTTTTTTTTAGCTGTGTAACACTACTATTTACTTTCCCCCTCCTAGTTAATATCCTATTTTCTAATCTGAATGCAAAGGTTTGATTAATATAATAAGACAAAAATGGAGGTATACAATAAGAGACACCAAATCAAAAAGCATTATTTACTCTGTCTTTCTATCCCCTAATAATGTTAAGACAAACAAGAGTAGAGAAGAAAATATTTTAAAGTTTTGTTTCCATTAAGCATTACTAATGAAGAGGAGAGTTCTATGGATACCCAACATAGGTCACAAGTTATAGAACTGGAAGAGACCTGAAAGATTATCTATTCTAACCCTCTTTTTTTTTCAAAACATATCTATATTGATTTTTTTAAAAATTTTACTTACTTCCATTTCAAGAAATATCCTTTCTCCCTTTTCCCCAGCAATCCATTTCTTATAATAAGGGATTTTTAAAAAGGGAGGGAAAAAAGCAGTTGAGCAAAACTAACTCACTCCTGAACCAACTCTTAGAGTAGGTACAATATCTTACACTCATAAACACCAACCTCTCCAAAGAAAAGATGGAAGCAAATTTTCTCATCTCTTCTTTAATCATTCAGATTTTACAATATTCTGTTTCTTTTTGCTGTTGCCCTTTGAATTTAAACTATTGTATTCATTGAATCTATTTTTATATTCTTGCTAATTTTATTTGTTTCAGATTTCTTGTGTTTCTCTATATTCATCATTTCTTTACATTTATGTAAATAATTTGTTTAGTCATTCCAGAGTTAATGGATATTTACTTTATTTCCAGTTTTTTTGATATTACCAAAAAGTACTTCTATAAATAAGTAAATATGTATGTGTGTATATAATGTATGTATATTATATATAATTATATGTATGTACATATAGTCTTTCTTTCTTTGACTTCTTTAAGGCATACTCCTAGCAGCAGGAACTTCCTCACTATCTAGATGAGGGAAAGTTAGAGGTTACATGACTTGGCCAAGATGACATAATTGGTGACAGAACAGGGATTTTAAAAAGGAGGAGGGGTTGGGATGTGGTCCTTGTTTCTCCATCCCATTCCCTTTCTAGTGCGCCATGATTGATACATGTGTACTGACTAACTGGGCTTAGCGTCAAGAGTGGATTTGTACTTAGGAAAGGCTTAGGTTTAAATCCTGGCTCTATCTCTTAACTATGTTATCCCAAGTAGGTCAATTAATGTCTCCAATTTTAAATGTGAATCGTTGTTGTTATTGAATAGTGATTCTAGTCCCACAAGATCTCTCAAATCTGTCCTCTCCCTGTAACTTATTCTATTACCACACTGAATAGAGTCTTCCTTACCTCTTGCCTTTACTATTACAGTGTCTCAACTTATTCCCTTGACTCCAACCTATCCCTTCTCTAATCCATCCTTTATAGTACTTACCAATACACAGGGTTCACCACTTCACTCCCATGATTAAATACTTTATGTAGGTCCATTTTTCCTATGGGATAAAAAGCAAATATTATGCTTTGGCCTATTAGGCCCTGAAAATTCTGTCTTGGGTCTAAATAAGAAACATAATGGCATATTTGATAGAGCCCTAGGCTTGGAGTCAAGAAAGATTGCCTACTAATCCTGCCTCAGGCACTGACAAATCTGAGCAATTTAGTCTCTGCTTCTATCAGTTTCCTCATCTATAAAATGGAAATTATAATATCTGCATCAAAAGATTGTTCTAAGGCTCAAATTACATGATATATTTAAAATGCATATAATCCTTAAGGTGATATATAAGTGCCAGTTGTTATTATTGCCTTTCCATACGAACTCTCACTACAGACTTTACACTCCCATCAAAAGAATTATTAATCATTCCCTTCTCTTATCTTGCTCTCTGACACCTCTGTGAATTTCTGCAAATTATCCCCCATTCCTGGAAAAGACTTCCTTCACACCTCAGCTGATCATCTTTTTTCTTTCAAGGTTCAACTCTAATGCTACTTCCTCCATGAAGCCTTTTCCAACCTTGCCGCCAACTGCAATAATCCCTCCCACCCAGCATCTTGCCATCTGTAGTAGTGCTGCTCTAACTCTCCCCATCTGTAATTTCCATCTCTCCCCAACCTCTAAGCTTGATCTCCAGACATCGTTCCAAACTCTTCTTCCTTCCCACAGCTTTGCATCTTTGCAGTTGGTGAGTGCAAAGTCACCTAACCTAACCAAAATTAGCAGGCCTTTGATCATATTTCCAATCTGTCCAACTATCTACAAAGAAACCTAGGCTCACCTGAGCATCTTTCCATATGCTTTTCCACCATGCACTTACACCTCCCTCCTTCCCTATCACTGTTTTCTCTTCTTTATCTAGAAGAAGTAGTAACCAAATTAATATTCCACTGCTACTGGAAAGAAAATGACAATAAGCTGTCCTACTTTATGCACCATCCATTTGATTGCTCAGAGGAAGACTTCTTTCCTGCCTATCACTCTCATTTATATTCTACCCACCCACCCCCATTAGAAAATAAGCTTCTTGGCGTTAGTTAATATGCCACTTTTGAAACTGTATCTCTAGTACCTAACTTAGCTCATTGCCTAGCCCATATAGGTTTTCAATTACTGTTTTTCCCCTTTCCTCACTCCCTCATTCTTTCCTTCCTTCTGTCCTTCCTTCCTTCCTTTCTTCCATCTTCCTTCCTAACTCCATTGCTTCTCTGCTTCCTTTCCTTCTTGCTTCCTTCCTACTATTTCCTCTCTTCCTTCTTTCTTGTCTTCCTACCTTCCTCTCCTCCTTCTTCCCTCCTTCCTCTCTTCCTGCATTCCTTTCTTCTTTCCTCCTTTCCAGCCTTCCTTTTTCTCCAAATCTGTCTTTTCCTATTGACATTTTCTGATATACTCAACACACACACACACACACACACACACACACACACACACACTTTTATACTGGTTCTATACATTTCATATCTGTCTACTAGACTGTAAGGTCTTTGAGGGAAAGGACCCTTTAATCCAAACTGATATCTTGTAAACCTAACTATATACCCCACTATGCATTGTAGGTATGTAATATGTGTTGCATTCACTTGAACCGAATGGAAATGAAGTGACAGAACAAAAAGACTTGGTTCTAGTATGCCTTTGAGACTATGGTGGGCATAAACTCAGAAAAAAGCCACCTCCATTGCTTGCATATTTGTGTAAGACCCACCAATTATTTTGGTGGAGCATAATGCTTCCACCCATACTTGGCCCATCAAGTTTGAAACCCCTTCATAACAATCTTGGGCTTCTTCAAGCAATTTCCTCAGTGCTTTGATCTGCACCTTCCTGAGGCCATATTTCCTCATTACTGCTTCTGCAGGATCAGCAATGTGTATGTAAATAAGGAGACATCTCCTTTCCTTTTCCATTCCTCTAACCATAAGCAATAACAGCAGTTCCTGAGTTTGAGGAAAGAACATTCATCCATTAAAAAGCACACAAGCTTAGCTAGCATATGCCTCACGTGAATTCTGTTCATTTATTACATATGCTGCTCTGTGTTTTTTATGTCTATGATTTGTATGCTGACCTCATAATCCAAAATTTTCTTATTGCCAACAGCTAAATTTTTCTAGGTGATCCTAAGCTGTGCTACAAAGAATGGAAGTCTGAATTTATCAACTAATTACATACTATGTGGTGTGGGAAGAACAGAGAAGCAATAGGGAATAAATAACAGAAAATTAAAATATTCCCTATAATGACAAACACAATTTAGCTGTCTTTCATGGTTCAGGTTTGTGAAATCCCATATTCTTACTCTAACTTTAATGACACCAATAGGAAAATTGCATCATTTTCCTCTGATTCAATCCCCTCTCATTAAAATAGTAGAGTAAAAGTTCCACAAACAGCAGGATTATAGAATCATGGATTTAGAAAAGACCTAAGAGGTCATCTTTTGAATTGATCTTATTAGAGATGACAAAAGTGAGATCCAGAAAATGTAAGTGACTTACCCATTGTCTTTACGGGATTAAGTGGTAGGGTGAAAATTCTAGCCCAGAACTTGAGATTCCAAATTCAGTTCTGTTTCTACTACACTACTCCTGCACCACACTGCTTCCCAAATATCCATTTGCCAACTGACTTTTTAATATACTTCAAGTTAAGAAGACTGGACCATTTACCTAACAAAGGGGCTTCCAAATTGAATCTTTACTTGGTTGAAGATCAGGGTGAAAGGCAAGAGGACTAGAAAGGACATGTAAAGGAAGAGCAATGGCCTGTTAATGCTCTGAAAATTCTACATAATTTTGTCAAATCAACAACATTTTTGTGGCTTGCTTTTTAAAATAGCCACAAACCCCGCCTGAAAGAATTAATTCATCACCAGAAGGTGAGACATTTCCTGTCTACTCAGTGGCAGAATCAGACTGACTAAGTATTATTTTATCAAAGGAGTGCTGGCTGCAACCCAGCACTGATCATTTTCAGATCAATTAGGACATATTTTAGGCAAGAGGTTGATAGATCTCTATTTCCAGAGCCTTACTTGGCAATGGTGACTCTTACCTCATATGCACAATTCTTGCTGAAAACAGTACCTCTACAAATTGTCTTCCCCCTTTCTTTTTTGTCTCTTCTTTCATAAAAATATAATTAATTACATTCAAGTTAGTGGGTATATATTACTGCCAATGCTAACTTAAATACTGTTTGCTCATAATCCTACACAGATGTATAGCCAATAGGGAACTGTCTGTTTGCATGCTTTTACATATCCTTTAGCTAAATTAAAAATCCAAATGCTAAATCTTATATTCTAGGACAACATGTGAATTTGACATTTCCTGAAGGCCTTTTAGTCCATGAACTAATGAATAGAGTATATTCATACATGTGAGTGGTTTTGAACTGCAAAAGACCAAATATTTACTGTGCATTTCATTCTTGGATACAGTATAATGATTTCATCATTTAAATAGCTAGGTTAGCCAAATGTAGTTCAATTCTAGTTAGAGGTTTTAGAAATATGCATTTAAAATAGTTTTTGTCCTACTTAACCATTTCAGTAAGGATCAAATAAGTATTCACTGAATAATGTTTTTTATAAGGACTTCAGAGACAGAAGACCTGGGTTCTGGCTGGATTCCTATTCTAAATTTCAACTCACAATAAAAGTCCTTTTTATTTTTTTCCATCTGCTAGAATACTTAATAACTTCTTAAAACTTAATTCTGTTGACTATAAGAACAACAACAAAATAAAGAGAAAAACTGAGTATTGTGTAATTATAATGACCAAGCATCTCTCTGAAAACAATATATAAGACTGAACCTCCTGCCCTCCTTTTGCGGAGATAGGGGACTATAGTTGTGGAAAACAGCATATACTGTCAGAATTGATCAATGTGCTGCTTAATTTTACTAAACTACTTTTTTCATCTTTCTTTTTATCTGTTATAAGTGATGGCTCTCTGAACAGGGGACAGGAAGAATATATTAGAAAAAGAAGGTGATGTAAAAACAACATATATCAGTAATGTTTTTAAAAACATCCTACTACATACCAGGTATGTACTCAGTGATTGAGATACAAAGGAAAAAAATGAAACTGTTCCCTATTTTCAAAGAGCTTATAGTCTACTGGAACTTAACAACTTACATGCAGAGAATACATATGAAATACATAATGAGTAATAATACAATGTAATTTGGTGAGTAGGGGAGACCAGTTATAATTAGGTGGAGTCATGAAAGGCCCTGTATAGGATGTTATAAGAAATATTTCAAGACTTCAAGATGTCAGTGATCTCACCAATATAGATACCTCCTCTAATGGTACAGATCAGTTCTATTCATAAGGTTTCATCTTATGTTATCTGTTATCCATGTTCTGTCATAAGTCCTCCATAAAAGATCTTGCCATAGAGCTAGGGACCGTTGTCTAGACTTTCTTATACTCTGCATGTACTAATACATTGGTCAAGTTGTCAATCTGTTCCATTTATGTCACCGCATGACCAGCCATCCTCCTTTCCCCCTTTTTCCATGCCATCAATAATTCATGATATGCTGCAGCCTACTTAAGTCTTCCATGCCTCTCTCCATTGCTCATGGATTAACCTGGAATGGAACGAGAAAGAGAGATTCAGTTGGATTGAATTTGAGGAATTGTCCATTGTTTCGATAGTCTCAAACTCGAGCCTGATGCAAAACCCTGTCATTTTCACATTATTATAGTGATGCAGTACCAAATAATCATGGGACACCTCAAAGGAAAAGCATACTAAATTCAGAAATGAAAAGAAATATCGAACATCTAATGCTACTGAAAAGAGAATGGTGTCAAGGACTCCAAGATTTTGGGTTTGGACATATAAAGGTTAGTAAGTTTTGCCCATTTTCAGTACTATGTATGGTACGTTATCTCACCCAGAAAAATTACAAATGTTTGCTTTTAACCATAATGTGGAATGGCTGAATTTGTGTCTGTGATTAAAAATCCATTGCCATTGTCAGATGAAACAATTTGCCCAGCTGATTGTATGTAAGAAGAGACAGAGAGAGGTAGAAGAAGTAGTAGTAGTAGTAGTAGTAGTAGTAGTAGTAGTAGTAGTAGTAGTAGAAGAAGAAGAAGATGATGATGATGAAGAAGAAGATGAAGATGAAGAAGAAGATGAAGAAGAAGAAGAAGAAGAAGAAGAAGAAGAAGAAGAAGAAGAAGAAGAAGAAGAAGGAGTGAGAATTCAACATTTCAGAGCTGAAAGAGACCACAAAAAGGATAAAATTCAACTCTTTCATTTTATAATAAGGAAAATGAGTCCCAGAGAGATAGGCACATGGATAGCTAATGCATTCACTACTTAATATCTCTTCTTTTACAGAATTCTCAGTGTTTATGAATTGTTCATTTTTTTATTCATACTTACAAATTTCATTCCACTCTAAGGAGAAAAAAAAGTCTTTATTATAGTGGGATGGTTTATTCAGTCAAGTGCTATCCAACTAAGAATCTGATTAATGTTCAACTAATATTTAGGAGCACAAGATCCCAGACCTGGAAGAGACCTTACAGGGAAGTATGTCCAGTGTCATGATTTTATTGATATAGTCACTTATCTAAAGTTACAAACCACTTAGATAGCTCAATTCACAGTTTAATACACCCTTCACTGCACCATGTTGAACTTCTGCCACTGAAGTCCTTCCTATGTTATCTTGTTCAAGTCACCAACCCTCTGTGCCACTCTGATTCTAATACTTAATTTTATTTTACTTTATCAGACACAATTTTTTCTTGTTAATTCTTCCTTATTTATGTATTTATAGCAAATGAAAGTAATCATACTCTCTGATATGAATATTATCTAAAGCAGTTTTATGTTTACCTTCCCTAAGGGACAAAGGTGTTATATATGATCTATTAGAACTTTCCCCTACTGAGACTTCTGGAATGCTCAGTTCATGGTAGTTGACCCTGAAGATTATTCCATAAATCAATATCCGAAAGCACCTCTCTCAAAATGCTTTATAATTCCTCTCCTGGGTCATCTATCAAGTCCTAGTTTGTGTCACCAGGAAGTTGAACACGAAACAGAGAGAAATGAGAGCTGAGAAATCATGTGATTTTGCCATTGATATTTCATGTTCAAAGAAAGTGGCAAACATAATTTTTAAAAATCTTTCTTTGCAAGAAGATTCTGTCATTTGACTAAGTCACTAAAAGTTATTTAATGAGAGTACATACAGAGGAAAATTCATACATATCTGGGAATCAGCTTGTTGGTTTTAATCTGCTGCTCCATACCTCAATTTCTTCATCCGTCAGATGGCAATGATACTTATCCTTGTCTAAATCACAAAGATTTTCAATAATAAAATGGGGCATTGTATATGAAAGAGCTATAAGAATATAATAATTCCCAAGTAAGGAACATAGATGTACTTTTCTTTGTATACACATGAGACTATACCAGTTTGTACAGCATTAAGCATTGCCACTATATCTTCTCAGTGGCATTCCAGTATCTATTTTATTTTCAATTTAGTTCATCTCTTGCAAAGGATACAGAACAGTTAACCATTTTTAACATGTGTCCTAAAGGACCCTTTGTAATTTCTTAAATGTGGAATGATGAACGTAGTTAATCATTGTTTCTAGACCACTTTTCCAAGCTCTTTCTTACCCAGTAATCATTCAGATCCTGAGATGCAATGTCCTTCAGAAAATTTTTCCTAAATTATTAATAGTGATGCTGATCCTCCCTGACTTTTAATTCTAAAGAGTATCTTTACTTACCCACTCTTTGACATATTCCTTTGATGTTTACCAGGAAAAAATAGAAATTTTTACTTTTTTTATTTTTAAATTTATTTATTTACTTTTAGTTTACAGCATTCAGTTGTAGAAGCTTTTGAGTTCCAAATTCCATCCCCCAAAGATGGCATGCAATCTAATATAGGCTCTACATATGCATTCACATTAAACATATTTTCACATTAATCATGTTGCAAAGAGGAACTATAACCAATGGAATGAACCACAAGAAATAAGAAACAAAATAATACAAAAAAGAGAGCAAATAGTATGCTTCAGTCTGCATTCAGACTGTGTAATTCTTTCTCTGTATGTGGACAGCATTTTCCATCATGTACCTTTTGGAGTTGTCTTAGAAGCTCACATTGCTGAGAAGAGTCAAGTCTATCAAAGTTAGTCAGCACACAATGTGGCTGTATCTGTGTACAGTGTTCTTCTGGTTCTGCTCCCCTCACTTGGCATCAGTTCATATAAGTCTTTCCAGGTTTTTCTGAAGTCTGCTTGCTCATCATTTCTTATAGCACAATCATATTCCAATATATTCACATACCACAACTTGTTCAGCCATTCCCCAATTGATTGACATCCCCTCAATTTCCAGTTTTTGGCCACCACAAAAAGAGCTGCTATAAATATTTCTGTATATGTGGGTTCTTTTCCCATTTGTATGGTCTCTTTGGGATACAAGAGGCATTTATTAAGCACCATATCTGTAATAGTCATTGTTATAAGCATGGAGGATACAAGGACAAAAATGCAGTATTATAGATTTAATAAGTTCCCATCTCCCTCAGCTTCCTGTCCCCTCTGATTGGAGGACAGGAGGGTAGATTATTAAAATCTCCCCCAAAGTCTTCCTTTGGAGAAGGTAGAGATTGGACTTTCAGCTCACATCACCTTCCACCCACAGCTTGCTTGGTTTTAACTCCATGGAACAATATCCTCTAGAGCAGGGTACTACCTGTTATCTCCTCCCCTGCCATTTGCTTTCCAGTTTCCTTTTGTGTATGGTCTTCCTTCATCATATTGGAAACCTCTTGAGAGCAGTAGGTATATTATTTGTATCTCCAATACTTAGTAGAATATCTGGCACTTGGTAGATGATTAATAAATGTTTATTGAAATGAAGTATCCCACATGCTCAAGGAGCTTATTTTGTGTCAGAGAATTATAAATAAGTTTATGCAAAATGTTTTCATTTAGGATAATTTGGAGTGATTGAAAAGCTTGAGACTCAAGAATGGTTCCATGTAGAAGGTAATATTTGAGATGAGTTGTGGAGGAAATGGTGGGTTCTAAAAGGGAGAAGTAAGGAGTGAGTGAATTTCAGACACGAGAGCCAATCAGGGAAAATGTGTAGAGACAATAGGTAGAATGACATGTGTGATTAAAAAAAAGCACAGTTTGGATGGACCTTTACGTATCTCATAAATGAATGAAGATAAGTTTGGATTTTGTCTCATATTTTAAGTTTTGAGAAGTCAAATAAAGAATTGCAACTCATTCACTATGTGTGGATAAATATCACTTCAATTTGATCCACCAACCATATATTAATTACCTAATATGAATGAGACAATGTGTATCCTATAAACAAAGACACTTAATGAATACTTTAGGTGATGGTGAAGGAAATATATCATTCACATTCTCAAAAATCAAGGATTCTTTTACTGTGTTCTTAAATGCTATTCCAAACAAGCTTTATCTGCATCCTTTTCAGAATCCAGGAAAATGTGTGTTGTATTCTTTTGGGGGCTACCAACAGTAATTCTGACAATTAAAAATGAATGGAGTACACTCATTCATTTACTTAATGTATTTGCCTCAGTGACAATGACCTTCTGTTCCTTGGATGGTAGTAAGAACATCCTTTACCCTTACAATTATTCATTCTAATGAATTAAAGAGCTTTCAGGAAGATCCTGCTTTGTCCATGATGTTCTACTGGAAATAGTTGGTTTCAAATCATATCCAAACTTTCAATGAGCAACAGAAATGGGCATAATTCATGTTTTTATTTGGCAATAAAAACATGTTTCTACTCTTTATCTTAGCTTGATTCTTGAATGCACATATTCCAATATATTAGAGGGAACAATGATATCTCAATGATCTGATAACAAAATATGTACTTTCTCTCTTGAAAACATTTTAACTTTAGGGTTAGATTCAAAGGACAATAAAACATACCCCCAAATTTAAAGCTTATAATTTTTTTTTATTTTTAAATTTGAGTAGGCATATATTTTAAATAAAGTGAAGTTGCTCACTATTGATTATGTCTGGGAAATTAGATGTTTTTGCATTTAACACTAGCTACAAACTGAACCATATGTTCTTAAGAAACCACTTCCTTTCAGTATTTTGCTCAGGGCAATCTTTCAGGCGGTATGTTCTTTTGATAGTTGCACAGTGATCAATATTGGGAGCTCTGCAAGTAGAAACAAAGATTTTATCTCTAAGTGAGGTTGTAAGGGAATCCCTTTGTCAATTAAGTTGGAAGTTTGTGAGAGAGAGAAGAATTTCTCAAGCTAAATGGATCACATTTCACATAATCTTTCCATTCGGTAGATCATTATGCCTCCCTTAAATAAGAAAATGGAAGATGCTATGCAACTTGGGTATGTTATCTAAATTTATCTTATTAAGTTCCTAGGCCTAGAGGAAATTTAATTGGTCATTATAATGTGGCAAGACATAAATAATAAACTGCAAATTTTTAATTATATGCCATAAAATGTTATAGGGATTATAGAATATTTGACTCCCAAAAAAAAATAATAATAATAAAAGAATATTTGACTCCCTAAATTAAATCACAAATGTATAAAAAGAATAAAACAAAAATAAAATTTTAAAAATCATATCCATGGGGCAGCTACATGGTGCAGTGAGTATAGCACTGGCCGTGGAGTCAGGAGGACCTGAGTTCAAATCCGGCCTCAGACACTTGACACGTGTGCTAGCTGTATGACCTTGGGCAAGTCACTTAACCCCAATTGCCCTGCCAAAAAGCAAAAAAAAAAAAATCATATCCACTGTGTGAGAGGTGAAGTATACAAATACATGGCCCTGACAGATAAAATAGAATGAAGTCTACAAACCTGAGTAGAGGCATATACTATAATTCATCAATGATGGAGATTAGTGAATAAAATTTATAAATTATAAGTAGTGGAATCATTAAAATACCTTGATGTTGAACATGGTGGCTAGAAAGCAAGGACTTGCTTAAGCTTTCCCCCAGGTCCCTCAAAAAACATGTAAATAATGGCAGTTACCAGACTTCTCAACCAACAAACACCAAAGAAAACAAAGAAGGTTAGTGGGAAAAGCTGCAGGGGACAGAGTGAAAGGGGTTCCCAGTTCAGCCACTGCCTCCGCAACAGTGGTGGTGATGCAGCTACAGAACTACAGCTGCAGTTGCTTCTGGCCCCAGGCCCATCTAGTGGGAGGAATTAAGTGGTGGATCAGAGCAGGAGTGAAGAGGCTGCTTAAGATCTGAGTGAGGTCCAGGTTGGTGGTTCCTGGGGGAGGAGGAGTGCTGGTGTGGCAGAGCTGGCTGTATAGAAATAGCTCTGAAAACAACAGCATATACCCTCAAGCTTGGAACAAAGTACTCTTTACTCTAAAAGCAGTAATACTCTGACAAAAAACTCAAGGGTCAACATGGCCAGGCAGCGAAAATGGACTCAGATTCAGTCTCAGACTTTGGAATCTTTCTTTGGTGACAAAGAAGGCCAAAACATACAGCCAGAAGAAGTCAACAAAGTCAAAGAACCTACATCAAAAGCTCCAAGAAAAACATGAACTGGTCTCAGGCCATGGAAGAGCTCAAAAAGGATTTGGAAAAGCAAGTTAGAGAAGTAGAGGAAAAATTAGGAAGAGAAATGAGAATGATGCAAGAAAACTGAAAAACAAGTCAATGACTTCCTAAAGGAGACCCAAAAAAATACAGAAAAAAATACTGAAGAAAACAACACCTTAAAAAATAGACTAACTCAAATGGCAAAAGAGCTCCAAAAAGCCAATGAGGAGAAGAATGCCTTGAAAGGCAGAATTACCCAAATGGAAAAGGAGGTCCAAAAGACCACTGAAGAAAATAATACCTTAAAAAATTAGATTGGAGCAGGTAGAAGCTAGTGACTTGATGAGAAATCAAGATATTATAAAACAGAACCAAAGGAATGAAAAAGTGGAAGACAATGTGAAATATCTCATTGAAAAAACCACTGACCTGGAAAATAGATGCAGGAGACATAATTTAAAAATTATTGGACTACCTGAAAGCCATGATCAAAAAATAGCCTAGATATCATCTTTCAAGAAATTATCAAGGAGAACTGCCCTGATATTCTAGAGCCGGAGGGTAAAATAGAAATTGAAAGAATCCACAGATTCCCTCCTCAAATAGATCCCAAAAATAAAACTCCTAGGAATATGGTCACCAAATTCCAGAGCTCCCAGATCAAGGAGAAAATACTGCAAGCAGCCATAAAGAAACAATTTGAGTATTGTGGAAACACAATCAGAATAATACAAGATCTAGCAGCTTCTACATTCAGGGATCAAAGGGCTTGAAATACAATATTCTGGAGGTCAATGGAGCTAGGATTAAAACCAAGAATCACCTTCCCAGCAAAACTGAGTATCATGCTCCAAAGCAAAATATGGATTTTCAATAAAATAGTGGACTTTCAAACTTTCTCAGTGAAAAGACCAGAGCTGAATAGAAAATTTGACGTTGAAACACAAGAATCAAGAGAAGCATGAAAAGAAAACCATACAGAAGATTGGCTTGGAAGAGTGAAGTATAAAATACAAACAGACACAGAGCCATCAACACCACCTGAAAATTTCCTACTGTGTGTCCTCTAAATTACTACAATGTTCTGCCTCAGAAGTCCTGGAGCCTGAATAGGCACATCTGTCAAAGTCACAGAAAATAAAGGGAAAATTACATGCTTACAATTGGAAGATCAATGACTGTACTTCAATGTACTTCAGGCACTTGGGCACAAACAAGGCCAATGGAAGTGCTGGCTTACTAAGGGGTGGCCTGGAAAATTGATAACACTTCATATAGTACAGGTGGTAAAGAAAAACACTCAGAACTATTAATTCATGACACCGAGACTCTCCAGTTTTAGCCTGAGGAGTTGCTGTCGCTTTACTTTGTTAGGCTATAAACCAGACTGTGCTATCAGGGTGTCCTGGAATACTGCTCACAGTATTCTTTGCTTCCACCCTGATACTTTTTTCCCTAGTAATGATGATCTCAAGAAAAATCATTGAGGCTTTACTGAATCTATGGCCTAGTAATAAGAAGGGATGTTTTACAGCAGAGGTGTCATACTTGTGAAGCTGTCCAGAACACTTCCAAGTGCAGCCCAAATCGTATTAAATGTAATTGAGAAACATTAACAAAATACCTTAAAATACAATAAAAAAAACATAGAAAAGGTTACAATCTTTGTCATTATAGGAAAGGAATGTGGGGATGTCCCTATCAGTGAAATCATAGATCCATGGAAGACAGAAGTAAATAAGAGATGCTGAGTAACTTTTCAGTTCAAAGTGGTGTCCCTATCTAATTACACTGTTCAACTCATTTTCTTTATATCATCTCACTAGCATATCTATGTTTTCTTCTTTGGTGTTATGCAGTACTGTTGTGGCTAGCTTGAAAAACCACATAGCCTAGACAGAGCCAGAAGATGCCTTAATTCCTGTGCTCATATTGTACAGAAGAGGAAACTAAGACAAATTTTGGTTGCAATTCACCCAAAATCACAGAATCAAAGAATTTTAAAGGTGTTTGAAAGGACCTTCATGACTGTGTAATTTATTCAATATGTAAAATAATAATAATGTAATAGTAGTAATAATAATCCCACACTACCATATAATTAATTGGCCAATAGATCTTTGCTTTAAGAGTGATACTGAAAGAGAATCTGCTACTTCCTGAGATAGGTTCATTCCATTTAGGTAGGACATTTTTTTTCCTTATATCAAGCCAAATGTTGCCTCCTTCCAATGTCTGCCTATTACTTATTCCTATTTCTGTTCTCTGGGGCCAAATAGAAGAGGTTTCATCCCCCACCATAATATCATGACAGTCATTTGAAAACAAGTATCCTCACTGAACCTTCTCTTCTCTAGACTAAATATCCCCAGTTCCTCCAACCTATCCTATAATAAATTGAATTCAAGGCCATTTACCTTTCTTGATTATATCATCTGCATGCTCTTAATCCTGATGAGGGTAGAATAAGCTCTCTTTTGTATTCCTAAATGCCATGTTCCAATTAATGCAATCCAAGTTGACATCAGCTTTTCTTATATTCATATCACTTTATTGACTCATACTGAGCTGGCATTCCATGAAAATCCCCAAATACTTTGCAGATGAAGTTCTGTTAGCCCTGCTTCCCTTGTTTTACACTAATTACCAACTTCTTGAAAGCAACTGTAAGATTGGCCTGTAAATTCCATTTTCTTAGATTTTCTTATTTCCTAAGATCTTTCTGGATCCTGATTCTATCATCCCATGTGCTACCTTTTCCTCCTACCAGTATCATCTGCTCATTTGATAAGGAAGCCATAGTGAATGACTGATGAAGGTGAATATAAAATCCAAATCTCTTCTGATGGTTTCTTGATATGCTGCTCTGAGATGGTGCTAATCACTGCTCAGTGATACAATACTCTCCCTCATCCTTATCAAGACATATCAACAAATTGAATTAAATGCACATTTACTAAGGAAGAACTTTCTGCATGCAAGACACTGTGTATAAAGTGCCAGTGATTTTATAGTCTCTGACTTCAAAGAGCTTACATTGTTAAGTGTTACTGTAGTAACTCTACCTTCCTTACCAGGTAGGAAGAGCAGTATTTTGTGGAAGGAAGCATTGTAAACATAGTGAGAAAAAAAAGTAAAACAAAGTCTATATATTTATGTTATGAAATTAACCAAATGTTAGTAGAAAAAAATATTGCATGTGTCAATAATAAAGTTAAAGATATTACAAGCTTAATATAGAACATGATTAAGTATACAATAATTTCATTAGTTCTTTATCTGTTCCAACTCATTTTGGATAGCATACTATAGGAAACAGATGAGTCACAATTTAATTTAAGAGTTTATATCATCTGATTCATGATTTGCAAAGTTTTAACACTACCAAAGGGAAGTTATTTTCCATTCACATTTATTATTCTGACAACCCATTGTTTGATTTTAGTTTCATTCAATGCCATCAAATATTTCAATAAAATGGTAATGATTACCAAACTACTATATTTCTCACTTGGAGATGATCACTTAGTTCCCACAAATGCCAGTTGGAAATGTATTACACCAACAGGAACCAATTTGCATGTTCAAAGCTAAATAAATAAATTTGGATTACTTATTTGTTTTATTTAATCTAGTTAGCTGTCAGTATTGGAGATGCTTTGCAAATATACTACAGAAAATACCTGATAACCAAGCCATTTTTCAACACATCGACCATTCGGGAATAATGTCTAGTGTATACCCTTTTACAGTATTTCAGAGTATACCTTGAAATATAAGGGATAACAGACAGGAAATAGACCCCTGTCTAGGATATATCCAGTATACTAGGGTATACCCTAGTGTCTACCATTTTACAGTATTTTAGTACCCAGTTTTACTGGGCTAGACTTGCCCCCACACTCTAAAAGCTAGAATGACTCTAGAGTAGCTTCTGTCTAGGCCTCCTAGAACCATAATGAGTTTAAGTTTATAATAGGGTCAAGGCTTCTACAGGTTCTTTTCAAGGCCTATACTGAGCCCATAACATCTCCAGATTCAGAAGACTTCATGGTATTGAAGATGATCCTTGATTTCCCCAGTGTGGCCAACTGAATTAGAAAAGAATAAAATGGAAGGAGGTATGAGAATGTGTGTCCCAGTGTGTTAGGAACATTACTAGTCACTTATTATTCCCTTCAGGGTTCCCAAGTAACCCCTCAACCATGAAGTTTCTGCAGATTTCTTGAGCAAAACCATGCCTGGAGATCAACGTAAATAACCATTGTATGACAGTTCTGTAGGCTGAATGCAAACCTCATCTTCCCTATGAAACTGCTATTGACCTCAATGCTAAAGATTCTGAGAATCACCTAGACAGTCATACACTTAAGGTAATAGATCTATCATTCCACTAGTCTTCATCTTGTCTTGTTACTGACTTTTTAAAAAGTGATCAACCTCTAGGATTCTAGGATTCTAGAATGAGATGAAAGGGATTGTGAGAATCAATCATTCAGTACAATCCTTCCATTTTAAATATGGGGAAACAGTGGATAAAAGGGGTGGAATGACTTATCCGGGAAATTCTCCCCTTATTTGTTGCCATCACCTTAGCTCTTAATTTATGGAGTTGTACAACATAAAGTGAATCAAATTTGGAGTTAGAGAAGCGTGGTCTATCATTTACCTCCTAGGGCAAGTTATTTAACCTCCCTTGGTCTCAGTTCTTCAATTATAAAATGAGAGAGTTGGACTTTATGATCTCTAAAGTACCTTCAAGTTTTAATCCCATGATCCTGTGAATAATGAATTAAATGAAAGTTTCCTAAAGATACACATCCTTTGCTATCCCCAATGCCTGAACCACACTTTCTTCTCAACTCTACATCTTAGAATCTTTAGCTTCTCTAAAGGCTTAGCTAGGGGCTGAACTCATGCTGGAAACTTTTCTATAGTGAATTAGTTGATAGTGTTCTCAGCCTCCTCAAATTATCTTTAATTTATTTATGTGAGGTGTGTGTTTTGCCCATACAATCTATGTGTATGTGCACACAGATTTGTCTAAATGTAGCTTACAGGGAAGCATGTATAGAAATTTCTGGAATCTAGCACAATGTCTTCTATGGGAGACTTTGATTCCTGTCCAGAGAGAGCAGAAGATTGAGCTTGAGGTTGACTGCTCTGCTCTTCTCAGAGAGATGGTACTAAAATAGAATTACATTTACCTGATCCCCTAAATATTACTAATGTATGGGAAATTGATTTAACATTTAAGATACTTTCCTGTCTATTATCCCTTAAAGGATGGAAGGAGTACTCTCCCAATGGGAGCAAGATATATGTAACAGCAATGTGGCTAGCAGCTACTGTGCCTGTGTAAGACCAATGACAACCAGCACCCAGAAAGGCTGCTAACACAGGTTCTTTGATCTGCTTTTCTCAGGAAAGCAGCTTTAAGGGGTTAACAACCTCAATTTAATCAAACATACATATATCATTCACTTAGCTCAGGGGGAAATGATCAGCCCCCTGAACTTCAGGGCACACACAAACAGATACTACAAACATTAGCAGACAGAACTTGTCTGATTCAAATCACAATTCATAGTTACCAGAGAAGTACCAACATCTATCTGTCTGGGTTATCAAAGTGGGGAAGGGAGGAGGGCAGTTCAATGGCTTGCCCAGAGTCTCATCACCCATATTCTTTCAATGAGTGGCCCCAAAAGTCAAATGCCAACCTCAGATTTCATAAACCTGTCTCAGAGCCCTGAGGCACTTGATACCTCCCTGCTGAGAAGCACTCAAAGAACAGTGCAAAATCCCACTTAGGGTGTGGGACAGTTAGTTAATCCCTAGTACCACCATATACAGGGTTTCCAATCAATGACTCACAGTTGTCTTAGTGCTGAGAAACATTCCAACACAACATCTCACTTTACCTGCCCCATTCAAACAAAGGCCAGAGTCATTAAAGGCACTTAAGAACAGCAAAAAGCCCTGCCCTGATTACCATTACAATATCTTAGATCAACAGAGATAAGGAGGGATGGGAGAGAGACTGAGACTTCTAGCTAGGCAAAGACAGAGAGAGAGGGAGGAAATTTCATCAAGGCTCTAATGAGGCATGCTAGAAATCAGAGAGCTGTAGAGGCAACCTCTTTTCTACACTTCTTCTATTTCTCATCTCTCTCTTTACAGGGATTTCTCCTAAAAGAGAGCCTATAATGCCATGTGTCTTCTCTCAATGAAAGAAGCAAGAAGGTCTCTACTCTCACAGGCTTACACAATCCTAGCCCATCATGAAAGTGTACAGGCATCATTGAGTAATAATTTTCTCCACCACTGAGAAGTCTTATGTTTTTGCACCAGTATTGAATCTTGGCTTTCAATTTTTTTATTTTCTGGTTGTATCCCCTACTAGAGCCTAATCTTCTTAAGGAAAAACAACTATTTTTACTTTTGTCTTTGTATCCCCAGTACCTCACATATTTCAGGGCACACAATAAGTACTAAATAAATGCTCATCAAATTGAATATAACAGTTAGTTACTGAGATTCTAAAGTCCAAATTTGGAAAGTTACATTGCCACCAATGATGATAATAGATCATTACAAAAATACTGACAAACCACTTACGCTTTCCTTTTATTTGTTGTCCCCTTACTGATTTCATCTATTAATATTGTTGGGATGATCAGCCGTACTTTAATAAGTCTCACACCCAACCATCTACACTAATTTCTTCCTCCATTTTTTGTGGTAAAACACCCCTCCAACATAGACACACACACACACACACACACACACACACAAGGATAATGTTTTTATCAGTAGCTCTGAAGCATCAACTAGGAATGCTAAGTCTGAGGAAGTAATTAGTTAGCTCAAGTTATAGCAGGTCATTAAAAGTGGTAAGGGCAAACCTGCCTGCTTATACTCAGCCTTGAGTGATCAGTTCACTTACTTTATATATGTATATATAGTATTAGCTACATTAATTTCCTAATACTTCTGGGTTTCTATCTAAGGGTATAGCTGTTTCAGTACTTCATAACTTAACTTATAAGGGTCCAGCCATTGGACTATATCTTTTAATCTCTATCACACAACTGTCTGTGTACCATTCTACCAGCTACATGGTAGAACAATGGTCTAAAATCAAAGCCAAATTAGAACAAAGGGGAAAGATAACAAGACAATGATATAGATCAGCGATCAGAAGCACTTGCAAGAGCCAGATCTAGCCTGTCAACCTGTGAGCTAAGAATGTATATTTAAAATAAAGTTATATGAAGTGTAAAAAGCATTGCTGGCTCACACGATATAGAAAAACTGGATTTGATTCACGGGCCATAGTTTGTTGACCACTGACAGGGATTCTGATAATGACAATTTCCTATGGAAGCTTAATAATATATTAACCACAAATATACAGATTCCAGATACTAATTTAGGCAGGTAACACTTAACTAATTATTATGAAGTAGAGAGACATTGAAGGTAAGGGAAAATAAAATTTTAGGGTATAAATTCATTAGATTTTTGTTGATTAAAAGTTTTTAATTCTGGAAAAAGATAAACAGATAAAAGCACAGTCAATTTCATTTTGTGCATGTGATATTCATCTCTTGACATATCTAAAACTTTCTTATACTCTTCTAAATTATACATAGGTATGGAGGTCCTGAATACTCTACAAATCTTGGCCTTTTTTATTTCTTTATCAAAAAAAGTTTTTCAACATATTTTTACTATTTTCTCGTGGGTCCCCACCACATCAAAGATATTAAGTATTAAGATATATGTGAATTGGTTTAGAGATTCTTGACAAGATCCAATTTCCAATTCTTTGCTGCCACATAAAGAGCTGCTATAAATATTTTTGTACATGTGGGTCCTTTTCCAGTTTTTTTATTATCTCTTTGGGATACAGACCTAGTAGTGGTATTGCTGGGTTAAAGGGTATGCACAGTTTTATAGCCCTTTGGGCATTGTTCCAAATTGCTCTCCAGAATGCTTGGATCAGTTCACAGCTCCATCAACAATGCATCAGTGTTCCAATTTTCCCACATCTTCTCCAACATTTATCATTTTTCTGTTTTGCATGTTAGCCAATCTGATAGTTGTGATGTGGTATCTCAGAGTCATTTTGATTTGCATTTCTCTAATCAATAATGATTTAGAACATTTTTCATATGCCTATAGATATTTTTAATTTCTTCATCTGAAAACTGCCTGTTCATATCCTTTGACTATTTATCAATTGGGGATTGACTTGTATTCTTATAAACTTGACTCAGTTCTCCATATATTTTAGAAATGAGGCCTTTATCAGAGATGCTGCTGTAAAAATTATTTCCCAGCTTCCTACTTCCTTTCTAATCTTGGTTCCATTGTCTTTGTTTATACAAAAAACCTTTTCAAATTAAAAGTAATCAAAATCATTCATTTTGCATTTCATAATGTTCTCTATCTCTTGTTTGGTCATAAATTTTTCCTTCTCCATAGGTCTGACAAATAAACTATTCCTTGGTCTCCTAATTTGCTTATAGTATCAATCTTTATATATAAATCATATACCCATTTTGACTTTATCTTGGTATCTTTAGTCTGTTCCTAGTTTCTGCCATACTATTTTGTAATTTTCCCAGAAGTTTTTGTTAAATACCGAGTTCTTATCCCAGAAGGTGGAGTGTTTGGATTTATGAAAGAGTAAATTACTATAGTCATTGACTACCGTGTCATGCATTCCTAACCTGTTTCACTGATCCACCACTCTATTTCTTAGACAATACCAAGTAATTTTAATAATTTCTGCTTTATAATACAATTTAAGATCTGGTATGGCTAGGCCACCTTCCCTTGCATTTCTTTTCATTAATTCCATTGATATCCTGGACCTTTTCGTTCTTCCCGATGAATTTTGTTAATGATCTTTTTCAAGAGGTGATCGGTGGATTCTTTCGATTTCTATTTTACCCTTTGGATCTAGAATATCAGAGAAATTTTCCTTGATAATTTCTTGAAAGATGATCTCTAGGCTCTTTTTTTGATCATGGCTTTTGGGTAGTTCAATAACTTTTAAATTATCTCTCCTGGATCGATTTTCCAGGTCAGTTGTTTTTTCCAATGAGATATTTCATGTTGTCTTCTATTTATTCATTCTTTTGGTTTTGTTTTATGCTTTCTTGATTTCTCATAAATTCATTAGCTTCTATTTGTTCCATTCTAATTTTTAATGAATTATTTTCATCAGTGAGCTTTTCCACCTCCTTTTCTCTTTAGCCAATTCTGGTATTCTTCTCCTCATTGGTATTTTCAATGCATTCTTGTCCTCATTGGTATTTTGAACCTCTTTTGCCATTTGGGTTAATCTATTTTTAAAGGTGTTATTTTCTTCAGCATTTTTTGGGGGGAGGGTCTCCTTTGGCAAGCTGTTGACTTGTTTTTCATGATTTTCTTACATCACTCTCATTTCTCTTCCCAATTTCTCCCATACTTCTCTTACTTGATTTTCAAAATCCTCTTTGAACTCTTCCATAACCTGAGACCATTTCATATTTTTCTGGAAGGCTTTGGATATAGGAGCCTTGACCTTGTTGTCTTCCTCTGGCTGCAAGTCTTGATGTTCTTTGTCACTAAGTATGCAAGAAAACATCTTTTCGCTGAGAAAATAACCTTCTATAGTCTTACTCTTTTTCGCCTGTGTGCTCATTTTTCCAGCCAATTATTTGACTTTTGAGATCTTTGTTAAATGGAGTGTATAAAGCCCCAAGTTTCAGGGGTTTGGTGCAGCTGTTTTGAGAGATATATCTAGGGACCTCTAAATTCTCAGTTCCTCCAAAGTGGTATGATCAAAAGAGAGGTGTGTACTCCTCTCCTGGCCTGTGCTCTGCTCTGTGAGGAACCACAAGCAATCTTTTTTTCCCTGGAACTACGAGGAGTATTTCCTCTCCACAGCTGCCAACAGCTCCACCCTGCCAGCACTACTCTTCACCTCAGGACTACTACCCAGGACTGTGACCCAGAACAACTGCTCAGTTCTCCCACCATATGTAAGCTGACAGCTCCAAAAGCAGCTGTAACCACAACAGCAGCTGCCACCTACTGGGGCTGGGACTAGCGCTGGGGCTGGACCATGCTCCCTTCTCACATAGGCGAGAGAGCTTTCCCACTGACCTTCAAAGCTTTCTTGGCTGTTTGTGGGTTGAGAAATCTGGAAACCACCACAGCTGCCAGTGATGCAGTGCCGTGAGGCCTGCTTCAGTCCAGTTGGCATGAGCCATGTTGGGCTGTGCTCTGCTCTGAGCATGGTGTGATAGACCCTTCCTGTTGGCCTTCCAGATTGTCTTGGGCTGGAAATCTGCTTCACTCAGTCATTTTGAGACTTCTGCTACTTTAGAATTTGTTTAGAGTCATTTTTTACAGGTATTTCAAGGGGTTGGGGAGAGAACTCAATCAGGTCCCTGCTTCTACTGTGCCATCTTGGCTCCACCCTAATTGGGGATTTTTAATTCATTCTTTTTCTAGCTTTTTTAGTTGCATGCCCAATTCATTGATCTCTCCTTTTTCTATTTTATTCATGCAAGCATTTAGATATATAAAATTTCCCCTAAGAACCACTTTCACTGCATCCTATAAGTTTTAGTATGCAGTCTCATTATTGTCATTCTCTTAGATGAAGTTATTGATTGTTTCTATGATTTGTTGTTTGACCCACTCATTCTTTAGGGTTAGATTATTTAGTTTCCAATTAATTTTTAGTCTAGCTTTCTGTGGCCCTTTATTGCTATTTTTATTGCATCATGATCTGAAAAGGATGCTTTTAATATTTCTTCCTTTCTGCATTGGGTTGTGAGATTTTATGCCCTAATACATGGTCAGTTTTTGTGTAGGTGCCATGTACCACTGAGAAAAAAGCTATACTCCTTTCTATCCCGATTCAATTTTGTCCAGAGATCAATCATATCTATTTTTTTTCTAAAATTCTATTCATTTACTTAACTTCTTTCTGGTTTATTTTGTGGTTAAATTTATCTAGTTCTGAGAGAGGGAGGTTGAAGTCCACTAGTAGTATAGTTTTATTAACTATTTCTTCCTGGAGTTCCCTTAATTTCTCCTCTACAAATTAGGATGCTATACCACTTGGTGCATATATGTTTAGTAATGATATTACTTCATTGTCTATGGTACCTTTTGTAATGTTAGTATAATTTTAAGATCTTCATTACCCCTTAATAGGCCTATGTGACCTGCTTTGAACCTGGGTCATATGGAAGCCTGAGTCACATGATCCTGGGTCATGAGGATTGTGATGCCTTCTGGCCCTGAAGAAGAGTATATATACTCTGAGGTTAGCATTTTGCTCTGGGGCTCACTCATTGGAAGAGTGTTCATGTGATTTAGCCAGATGAGACTCTGGGTAGCTTTTAAGGAGCCCCCTAGCTTTGAAAAACCCAGATATTGGTCCTTCTCTCTCTGGTAACTATGTATGAATTGCTTTTGGTCACACAGTTGGAAGCCCTGTCTATTGGTCTTTGCTGTTTGTATTTGCTCTTTTTATATAATTTCTGTTTGTATTTTCTCTGAAGTTCAGGATGCTGACTTTTTCCCTGAATTAAGTGAATGATGTGTGTGTGTGTGTGTGTGTGTGTGTGTGTGTGTGTGTGTGTGTGTGTGTTTGATTAAGGTAAGATTGTTGACCCCTTTTCAGTTCCTTTTCTTTAGAAAAGCAGATCAAAGACCTTATGCTAGCAGCCCTCCTGTGTGCTGTTGTTAATTGTCTTACACCCCCACAGCAGCTGCAAGTAGCATTGTTGATACACCTTTTAGCAAGATATAGTTTCCTTCCTTATCTCTTTTAATTAAATCTATTTTTTTCTTGCTTTACTTTGTCTAAGGTCAGGATTGCTACCCCTGTTTTGTTTTGTTTTTTTTACTTCTGCTGAACCAAAATATATTGTGCTCCAGCCTTTTACCTTTACTCTGTGTGTATCACTCTGCTTCAGATGTGCTTCTTGTAAACAACATATTGTAAGATTATGGTTTGTAATCCATTCTGCTATCCACTTCCATTTTATGGGAGAGTTTATCCCATTCACATTCACAGTCATGTTTACTATCTGTGTCTTTCCATCCTATTTTTCTCCCTATTTATGCTTTTCTCTCTCCTTTCTCCATTTCTCTCCTCACTAGAGTTTTGCATTTGACCACCACCTTCCTCAGTTTCCCTCCCTTCCATCAGCCCCCTCCCTTTTCTTCCCATTTTCCCTTACTACTTCTTCCCTCCCCTCTATCCACCCCCTCCATTTTCTTTCCCCATTCTCCTTCTACTTAGATTTCTATGCCTAAGTGATTATGTTATTCCCTTTTTGAGCCAAATCTGATGAAAATAAGATTCAAATAATGTTCTTCTCCCTCCCTTTTTCCCCTCTATTCTAATAAGTCTTTGTGCCTTCTCATGTGATATAATTTACTCTTGTCTGCCTCCTCCTTTCCTCTTCTCTCAGTACAATCCCTTTTCACTACTTAGTCTTTTTATCATCACATCAAAGTCAACTTATACCCATGCCCTCTGTCTATGTATGCCCTTTTAAATGTTGTAATAACATTACAATTCTAAAGAGTTACAATTGTCATCTTCCCTTACAAGGATGTAAACAGTTTATCCTTATTAACTACATATTGTTTTTTTTTCTTTCCTGTTAACCCTTTCATGCCTTTCTTGAATCTTGTATTTGAAGATCAAATTTTCATCAAAAAGGTTTGGAAGTCTTCTATTTCATTGAATGTACATCTCCTCCCCTGAAATATTATGCTCAATTTCACTGGGTAGTTGATCCATGGTTGTAATCCAAGCTCCTTTGCCTTATGAAATATTGTATTCCACACCCTCCAAACTTTTAATGTAGAAGCTGTAATGTCTTGCATAATCCTGACTGTGGTTCCATGATATTTAAATTGTTTCTTTCTGGCTGCTTGAAGTATTTTCTTTTTGACCTCGTAATTTTGGAATTTGGCTGTAGTATTTCTTGGCATTTTCAATTTGGGATCTCTTTCAGGAGGTGATTCTTTCAATGACTATTTTATCCTCTGGTTTTAGGACCTCAGAACAATTTTTCTTGACGATATCTTGAAAGATGATGCCCAGGCTCTTTTTTGATCATGGTGTGTTGGGAAGCAAAATGGCCTTTGTTTTCTTTGAGTAACTCAGTTTATCTCATTAAGCCTTACTAGGTGCTGGGCCCCAGGCCTAGAGCCCTTTTAGGTGTAAAACCTTAGTAGGTGTGGATTGGCAACTAAGGTGGGGCCCAAGGTGGGGCTAACTCCAAGGAGGGCCTAGTTTACATGTCTGGGACAGCAGAAGCTTTTAGACCACGTGGGTTTAAGCCTGCCTCTTTGTGAGGATTCATGGGGCTGGCTAAGGGGAGGTGTTAACTCCAGAGCCATGCCCTATTGGGTGTTAACCTAATCTATGTGGATGTGAACCTCCCAGGGTTCTGAGGGGAAGGGCCAACTCAAGAACCGATCACCAGAGCCTGGGCTCTGGTCATTCAGGCAACGCTTGATGATGTCAAAAACTCTATAAGAGAAGAGAAGACAGCTTGAAGATCCTTTTCCATTGGAGCCAGAGACAGCTACAGCCGAAGCTGAAGCAGGAGCTGCCAGTAGCAGAGCTGACCCGCGTGTGGACTGAGGAGTGCTGAGCAAGGACCTGAGGCCAGTGGGTAATCTTCTTACCGTAGAGGGGAAGCATGTATATGATTTTGCTTTATACCATCATGCTTCTCTGTGGCCTCCTGGTTACTCTTGTGAGGCAGACTTATTGGGCCTGGAAGCTTTTGATCAAAATATCAAAATGGGGATGCTGGTTCGTGGGTCTGTTACTTTGGAGCATGAATACATGTTTTAATTCTTCTGCCTTCTACTTAGAAAATTCCTTATATCCTGCAGTTCCAAACCTTTCAGACATATATATGATTCTCTTTGAAATCATAAATTCTGCCTTCATAATACACATGGCTTTCAGGCAGAACAAGTTTTTTAAATTGTCTCTCCTGGACATATTTTCCAGGTCAGTTGTATTAACAGTGATGCATTTTACATTTTATTCTATTTTTTTCATTCTTTTGATTTTGTTTGACTGATTCTTTATATCTCATAGAGTCATTAGCTTCCACTTACCCAATTGTGATTGTTAACATATTGTCAGCTTCAATTAGATTTTGTGCCTTTTTTTCCATTTGGCCCATTTTACTTTTTAAGGAGTTCTTCTCTTCAATGAGTTTTTGTGTCTTCTTTTCAATTTGGCCAATTGTACTTTTTAAGGAGTTTTTTTCTTCAGTATACTTTTTCTCCATTTGGCCAATTGTATTTTTTAAGGACTTCTTTTCTACGGTTACTTTTTCTCCTACCTTTTTCAAGCTATTGCCTCTTTCTTGCGTACTTCTCACTTCTTTTTCCCAAATTTTCTTCTATGTCTCTTATTTGATTTTTAAAATCCTTCTTGACCTCTTTCAGGAAGGTTTTTTGGGCTTGAGACCAGTTCATGTTCCCTACGAGGTTTCAGATGTGGGTATATTGACAATGTTTTCCTCTTCTGAATTTGTGCCTTGGTCTTTCATGTCCCTACAATAAGAATATATGGTCATTATCCATTTGCACTTTTTCCTCATGGTGTTTGCCTGTTTCCTGGCTTTTAAATTTGAGCTCTCCTACTGGAGCACAGGGGACAGTGACCCAAGCTCATTGTGCTGAGTGCCCAGGAGGTGGTCACTGGCTTTGTGTGCTGAGGCCTCAGATGCTGGCAGCTAGAGGCTATAGGAGTCTGGCAGGCTACCTGTGCTGAGCTGGGATCAGCAACACTGGAACTCTCAGAGTGGGAGTGGAGTATCTGACCCCTGGAGGAAGCCTGCCAGCCTGGAGCTGTCTGTCTTGGAGTTGTGCTTCCTGGAGTTGTGCTGAAATACCAGGAAGTTTGGCTGCTGGAGGACACATGCCCTCCATCTTGGATGTTGATTTTCTGAGATGGTATCTACCAATTCCTCTGCCTGTGCTCAGGCACTTAGGGGGTCATGGTGTTGTTGCTTGTCTTCCTCACCATCCTAGGACTCAGAATCTCCCCTTGGTTTGCTGAAGTTGGGCTTGCTGCTAGTATGCTGGGATGCCTCCTCCCCTGTACTACTCCCCCTCCCCCAAAGCAAGAGTGGCCTTTCCATTAATCCTCCAAGCTTCCTGGGCTACAAGACTGCTGCACCCCATCTTTCTACTAGCTCAGCTGTTCCAGGGTTTTTCCTGGGGCAATATTTTCTGGGCTTTCAGAGGTCAATAAGGGAGGATAAGAGCCACTTACTTCTTACTCCATCTTGGCTCCTGGAAGTTTCCATAGTTTTGGTTTTTTTTAGCTTTTCCTTCTCAAAAAAAAAACAAGAAAATTAATGTTTACAGTGTCTTAGTTTGATATGAACAAAATGAATTTCTTATTGTTGCCCACAGGATTGCTGAATAAGTGATCCATTTTTTTAGTTTCTCTAGATTTTGTAAGAGTAGCCCATGCCCATGACTCAAAGTTGCTATATAGTTGTCCTTTAAATGATGCTGCTTATTATTTTTCATAAATAATTGTTTATGAAATTTACCTCCTTCAAACCTAATATGTCAACAAATATATGACAAAAAATGAAGCACTATTTGCTAAGTACTAGAGTTATAAAGACAAAAAGGATTCTTGTAGTGCTTTATTGTAATAAAGACAATACATACAGGGGCATAATGTATGGGGCAGGAGTTTTGTTCAGGGAAATCATAGAGAAAGGGATAGAAAGTTATAGGGCATTGATTGGCATATCTTTTCCAGCAATGAGGGTGGTGATCTTAGTAATTTTCTCAGAACCAGTGTATGACATGTGTGTGCAGAAGACGGGGAGGGAGGAGTACAGTGCACCAATATAGCACAAAGAGAGCTGGTGAGCAGCAATGTGATGGATTTGCTTGAGGCTGGATATACTGAATGGGCAACAGTCAAAAGCCCAAGGACCTAAGGTGGGAACTTGAATGACAGAATTCAGGTAAAGTCTAGAGACCAGAAGTATGGTGTCTCAAAAATGCCCATGGCAAGTCTGGTTTGGAGCTAGACATGATGAATGCTTACCATTCAGAATCCAAGGCTCTCAGGATATGAATTCTTCAAGGAGTACCCAGAAGGTATCCTTATTTTTGCTGTAATTTAATAATCAGTAGCAAATAGGATATTCATTGTTATACCTTACCACATTAAGTACTAGTATCTTCACTAGACTGGGAGGTCCTTCCCTAGATGAAGGACACAAATTAGCTACCATATACAGTTTTAGAAAGTTGCCTGAGTCTCAGAAAGTCTAACAATAAAAACATTTATGTGATGTCTTATGATCTGCAAAGCATTTCAAAAGTAATATCTCATTTGAGTAGTCTGTGTGGTTGCTCTATAGTCACATAGCTGATAAGTATTAGAAGGGTTTGAGCCCAGGTTTTCCTGACTCCAGGGCCAGCATTCTATGCACTGCACTACCTGGTTGCTCTTCCCTCAAAAAAAGGAATAGAGGTAGGAAAGTAGAAATAGAGTAAATTATCAAGATGTCAATCAGTTTCTTTGGGGGAGTAATTTCAGAAACAGAAGATTGTGGAAATAAAAATGGGAATTTATGTGAGAATCAAGACAATAAATAATTGTGAATATGACATGAATGGAGAAAATAACATAGAATACATACAGTACATTCATAAGATGTACACCTTTATAAAGACAACTGTGAATCAAAACTGTGCCAGCCCCTTTGAATTAATGTAGTCTTCACTGTCAATTGTAAGGATGATAGAAGAAAATGATTTGATAGTTTGGAGCTACTGTCTACATCCAGTGATAGATATAGTTTTGCTAAATATCTGCATGGATATATGGCATAAGAAAACTATAGAGATATCTATAAAATATTTAGTTGAATTGAAATTTTGCTGACATATACATAGATCCATTCTTGGCTTTCATCATTGTGAAGCTTAGAGTTTCATTTATTTAAGAGCAGAATTACTAATAATTTCCCTTGGTGTCTAAAAAAAACAAAACAAAACACTTTTATTCTGGGAACTCAGAGCACTTAAAAGCCCTACTTTATTAATCCTTCCAAACCTTGGTGACATGATGAGTCAGTGAAGAAGATAGGAATGGAAATTATTTAGTTGCAATTCGTCATTTCTGATCTGTTTTTTAGTCACAGGCTAGAGAAAACATGTTCATTTAAGAGTTGATTGCCCTTAAGTTTCGTAGTTTGGTGGCAAATTCTCTGACAAAAGAGTCCAACAATATAAATAGTGTTTAAATAAAATTAAAGGATTATAATAAGATTCTGAAATAATTGTTAAAGAACACTATTTGAACTGATACTAAAGACTGCTTGAAATATATTATATGCTATTTATAAAGAAAGAATATCTTTAAAGTCATTTATGGGATGAAAGAATAGGCAGCTAAGTGGCTCAATGGATAAAAGTACTGGGCCTAGGGTCAGGAAGACCTGAATTCATACCAGCTTCAGACCCTTATTGCCTATGTGACCCTGGGCAAATAATTTAAGGTCTGTTCGACTTAAATCACTGGTGAAGGAAATGGCAAACCACTCTAGTATCTGCAAGTAAATCTCATGGACAGTATTGGCATGCTCTGGCCTATGGTGTCATGAAGAGTAGGACAGAACTGAAAGACTGAAAAACAACAACAATGGAGAGGAAGAGGGAGAGAGAGTGAGAAATGATGAGAATGAAGAGAAAGAAACAGAGATACAGAAAGTTACAGAAAGATAGGAACAAAAACAGAAATACAGAGATAGTGAAAAAGAAACAAAGACAGGGACAAAAAAGACATACAAGTTAAATCTTTAATTTTTTGTATTGTATTTAACTTTCAATCATTTTAAATACATATATATTATACATATGAGGGTGTATATATGTGTGTAAACAACTATGCATACATGTGAATATAAATAGTGTGTGTGTGCGCATGTGTGAGATAGAAAAGAATCCATGTCAAAACTCTGAGGTAAAACCCATAGTTTTAGGGATGGGATATTAATAATAATCTATCAGAGACATATTTTGTTGGATTTAAGGCATAAAACACTTGTAAACTTCCAATATTAAAAAAGGAAATTATTGTTTCTTGGCTATATTTCTGGTGAGATATACTCAGTACTTTTACATTTCCATCTTTATTCCTGAAAGTATTTATATAAAGGTTAGGTGAGCATATAAGAGAAAGGAGAAGAGGGTCAAGAAAAGACCCTTGAGGAACACCTAAGAAGAGTAGGAACAAATGATAGAGACAGAGAATGACCAGTTGGAAAACTAGTAAGGGAATTAAGAGACTATAGTGTTTCTGAAGATAAGGGAAGAATATAGTATTTCAAAAGCTCCATCTAGAAGGAAAGGAATGGTCAACAGGATCAGAAGTTTCAAAGAACTTTAGGAGGAAGAAAAAAGACAAAAGTGTATTTGATTTGATAGTTAAAAGGTATTTGTGACCCTAGTTTAGTTTCAATAGATTAATACAGTATGAAAGCTAAAATTTAAGGGATTGAAAGAGTAAGTGGTCACTAAATGAAGACACTGGATATCATTTTACACATTTTAAATATTAGACAACTTTTTGTATTTTTAAAATAAATTTTATTTTTAAAAAAATAATTCAAATATATAAACAGAAAAAAAGAAAATAAAGTCAAAAATAATAAAAAGAAATGTTAAGATAATACATATCTATTATTTTATGTGATTTCTATTATTTACTTATTACCCAAGCACACATATTTTATATATTTATATGTGTGTATATGTATATTTTAAGGTTCTACCCTATTGTTGCTGTGTTTCTCCATTTATTGCCAAATTTCTCCTCAAAAAGTCTAGATGAGTAATGTATATATCTGTGTATCAGTTCAGTCATTTTTCAGTCATCTGATTCTTCATGACTGCATTTGGGGTTTTCTTGGCAAAGATTCAGGAGGGCTTTTCCATTTCCTTCTCCAGCTCATTTTTAGAGATGAACTGAGGCAAATAAGGTTAAGTGACTTGCCCAAGGTTACATAGCTAGTAAGTGCTTTCTTTTTTCTTTCTTTCTTTCTTCCTTCCTTTCTCTCTCTCTCTCTCTCTCTCTCTCTCTCTCTCTCTCTCTCTCTCTCTCTCTCTCTCTTTTTCTCTCTCTCTCTCACTCTCTCTCTTTCCTTTCTTCTTTCTTTCTTTCTTTCTTTCTTTCTTTCTTTCTTTCTTTCTTTCTTTCTTTCTTTCTTTCTCAACCATTTCACTCTGAAGCTCATAGATTGGACCACAACAGGTTCCTGCCCAAGCTTCAGTTAATGGTTATATTTTGGGCCCTCCTGGCTCAAAGTGAATGTCAGCGGTAACTTTTTCTCTTTTCACAAGCAACCTTCAGGGTTTTTCCCTTCCAGTTTGATTACTTTTAGGGTCCATACTTCACTGGCTTCTTAAAGAGGCTTATTCACTGAATGGGCCTTACCTCAGTCAAAGTGAGAACGTGAAAAAGCCTTAGCCTTAAAGGGCCAGGATCTCCCATTGCATGCTGGACCATCTCCGGTTGTTCTGGTGAATATCAGGTCGCTGGATCCAGATGGCTCTGAAGGAGAAAGTGAGGCTGGTGACCTTGAAAATCCCTCCCTCACTCAAATCAAAGTCAACTGCAAGTCATGTCATCATTTTTCCTGATGTCATGGTCTTCTTTGAAAATGAAGAACAAACAAGATAAAATATTCAATATGTATACATAGACATAATATGTGTGTACATGATTACATGTAAAATGTATGCATATATACATACATGCAAATATACATTAATAATATAGTGTGGTTTTTACACTGAAATTTTACAACGAATGGAGAAATATAGCCCTCACTGCATATGGTAAAAAACTCAAGGACATTTGTTTGTGTTTTGAAGCATGGAAGACTCTTGATCATGTTTGTAAGAAGTCAGAATAAAACCAGTTTGATGCACATAAGGCCTTCAATCAGTGTTTTTTTAATAAATATATATGTGTATGTATATACACATATATGTATTTTCTTTTAAAATTATTCACTAGTAAAGAAACAATATTAATTGCCAAGTTGTATATTTATTTTCAAGTGTGATAATTTTCTTTAGAGGCCTTCTCTGATGCTAAACTCCTAGAAAGTCCACCATAGATCGTAATGCATTTTGACATTTATTAAATGCTTTCTTAGGATGTAGAAAAATAAAGCAGAATATCAAATGCCTTTTTCGATTAATAAAATGGCAGATCTTTCAGTAGAAAAGGTGATGAAGATGATGATAATGATGGGGAGGGCAAAAGGGTAGAAGCAATTATGATGGCTATTTTTAAAATTTATTTTGATTAATTTTTAGTTTTTAATATTCATTTACACAAGATTGTGAATTATAAATTTTCTCCCCATCTCTACCCTAACCTCACCCCAAGATGGTATATATTCTGATTGCCCCTTTCCCCAATCTGCCCTACCCACTCCCCCCCCCCCATCCCTTTTCCCTATACTTGCTTTTAGGGCAAGATAGATTTCTTTAAACCATTGCCTGTATGTCTTATTTCCCAGTTGCATATAATGACAATTTTTAACATTTGTTTTTAGAACTTTAAGTTCCAAATTCTCTCCCTTCTTCCCTCCCTACCCACTCTCCTTGAGAAGGCAAGCAATTCAGTATAGGTTATACATGTATCATTTTGCAAAACATTTCCATAATAGTCATGTTGTGGAAGATTAACTGTATTTCCCTCCATCCTATCCTGTCACCCTTTATTCATTTTTCTCCTTTGGCCCTGTCCCTTTTCAAAAGCATTTGCTTTTGACTACCTCCTCCCTCAATCTGCCCTCCCTTGTATCATCCCCCACTCTTATCTTCTTTCCCCCTACTTTCCTGTAGAGTAAGACACCCAGTTGAGTGTGTATGTTATTCCCTCCTTAAGCCAAATCCAAAGAGAGCAAGATTCATTCATTCTCTTTCACCTGCCCCTTCTTCCCTTCCAATATAAGAGCTTTTTCTTGCCACTTTTATGTCAGATAATTTACCCCAGTCTATCTCTCCCTTTCTCCTCCCAATATATTCCTCTCTCACCCATTAATTTTATTTTTTTAGATATCATCTCTTCATATCCAACTCACCCTGTGCCCTCTGTCTATATATATATATATTGTCAATATATATATATATATACATATATATATTGTCAATATATATATATATATACATATATATATATATATTGCCTTCAACTACCCTAATACTGAGAAAGGAATGTCTCATAAGTTACAAACATCATCTTTCCATGTAGGAATGTAAACAAAACAGTTCAACTTTAGTAAGTTCCTTATGATTTCTTTTCTATTTACCTTTTCATGCTTCTCTTGATTCTTGTATTTGAAAGTCAAATTTTCTATTCAGCTCTGGTTTTTTCATCAAGAATGCTTGAAAGTCCTCTATTTCACTGAAAGCATATATTTTGCCCTGAAGTATTCTACTCAGCTTTGCTGGATAGGTGATTCTTGCTTTTAATCCCAGCTCCTTTGAACTCTGGAATATCATATTCCAAGCCCTTCAATCCCTTAATGTAGAAAATGCTAGATCTTGTGTTTTCCTGATTGTGTTTCCACAATACTTGAATTGTTTCTTTCTGGCTGCTTGCAATATTTTCTCCTTTACCTAGGAACTCTTGAATTTGGCTACAATATTCCTAGGAGTTTGCTTTTTGGGATCTCTTTCAGGAGGTGATCAGTGGATTCTTTCAGTTTCTATTTTACTGTCTGATTCTAGAATATCAGGGAGTTTACTTGATAATTTCTTGAAAGATGATGTCTAGGCTCTTTTTTTGATTGTGGCTTTCCTGTAGACCAATAACTTTTAAATTACCTCTCCTGGAGCTATTCTCCAGATCATTGGTTTTTCCAATCACACATTTCACATTGTTTTCCATTTTTTCATTCTTTTGTTATGATTTATAATTTCTTGATTTCTCATAAAGTCACTAGCTTCCACTTCCTCCATTCTAATGTTTAAGATAGTATTTTTTTCAGTGGTCTTTAGACCATTTGGCTAATTTTGCCTTTTAAGACATTCTTCTTCTCACTGGCTTTTTGGAGTTTCTTTGCCTTTTGAGTTAGTCTATTTTTTAAGGTGTTATTTTCTTCAATATTTTATTGGGTCTCCTTTAGCAAGTTGTTGGCTTGTTTTTCATGATTTTCTTGCATCACTCTCATTTGTCTTCTCAATTTTTCCTCCACTTCTCTTACTTGCTTTTCCAAATCCTTTTTGAACTCTTTCATGGCCTGAGACCAATTCATATATTTCTTGGAGGCTTCTGATGGAGGATCTTTGGTTTTGTAGACTTCTTTTGGCTGTAGGTTTTGATCTTCTTTGTCACCAAAGAAAGATCCTGTAGTCTGAGTCCTTTTTATGCTGCTTGCTCATTTTCCCAGCCAATTACTTGACTTCTTAGCTCTTTGTCAGGGTATCACTGCTTCCAGAGTATAGAGTGCTCTGTCCCAAGCTTCAGGGGTTTTGCACTGCTGTTTTCAGAGCTACTTCTGTTCTGAAACGCTGTGATACTCCTCTCCTGACCTGTGTTATGATCGGTGAGTGCAAGCACTCCTTTCTGCTGTGTAACTACCAGGAGGACTCCCCCTCCACAGCCACCACAAACTCTGCCACACCCACCAGGACTGCAACCGATATTCAAGCAGGTCAAAGCAAGAGAACCTTGCCTTTTCACCAGCAAAGGGATCCCTGCACTCCCACTCTGATCAGCTGCTTGATTCCTCCCACTGTCTGTGGCCCTAGAGCCTCAGAAGCAGCTGCTGCTGGAGCTCTAGAAGCACCGGAGCTTCCTGCTGCTGCTGCAGCCACCACTGCCACCCCTGGGGCTGGGGCCGGACCCTGCACTTCTCTCATCCAGTTCCAACAGTTTTCCCACTGACCTGCTCTGTTGTGTTTGACATTTGTGGGTTAAGAATTCTGGAAACTGTGGAAGCTCAATGATTCAGGGCCCTGCAGCCTGCTCCACCCATTCTACTCAGGCCTGGACTCTTCCAGCACAGCCCATGCTGGGCTGTGCTCTGCTCCCAGTATGGTGTGATAGACCTTTCCCAGCAACCCTCAGGCTGTCTCAGGTTGGAGACTTGTTTCATTCTGGCATTTCGTGGGTTCTATAGCTTTAGAATTTGTTTAGAGTCATTTTTACTGGGATTTGGAGGGATTTGCAGGAGAGCTCAAGTGAGTCCCTATTTTCACACCACTGTCTTGGCTCCACCCCTGAACCTATGATGGCTATTGATGGTGATGGAAGATTAAACAGTCAATTCAGGTAAATCCCTTTATTAAAGTATCAAAATTTCAGTTATTAGCAAAAGAAAAATTGGTACTTTTCAAGGAATGTATCAGTAAATTGCAAGTAGCAGAAAATGAGCAACATTAAAATGACTAGCTCCCTTATGTAATTAAAATTCATGATGAATTATATTTTACATATAATATGTTATGCCAATTTAAATTTGTTTTAACCAACTCATTTTTTATAGTTAGGTGAGCCTCAAAAATGATTTGATTTTTCTAGCAAATTTCTTAATTTTACACTCATAGAATTTAAGTGGCTGAAAGGATTAGTAAAATTTGTATTCAACTTTAGCTATAATAGTGTAAAAGTCTATGAAATATTACTATTTTTCTTCATCTCCAATCACATAACTTTCTAACGCATGAATCATTTGATATTATACTTTGTGTAAAGGAGATTCCAATTATCAAAGAATGCCAGAGAGCTACAAAGTAACCCATTTATGTTCAGTTGTTATTGCTTAATATAATCGAGGCCTTCACAAAAATCCTCACTTGGGAACAGGCAAGACTTAGGGTTCTCAATGGCTATCAAGAGAGTAGAAATTCTAGCAGGTTCTACAGTGCTGGAAAGGTTAAGTATAACCCCCAAAACAGACTATCTTCTGAGAAAGAGGCAAGCAAGTTAAAGAAAGGCAAATCACCAGTAAGCTGGCAACCTGTTGATTAAACATATTTATGGATGGCAATCCATGAAAGAAGGGAAAGATAGAAAATGGCCATCAGTCATTTGGGGCACCTTTCTATTTCTTAAGTAATTGTGGTAGAATGGTAGAAAATGGGGCAGAAAGTGCTGAGAATCTCCTAGTTTTTAGGCCTTCAATAAATGTCAGTCTTACTATTGTTGTAAATGTGAGATCCTTATCCAATGACCAATCAGTAGACATATTGTGAGAGGAGCTAAATAATAGCAATCTTGACATTCTCACTATCAGCAAGATCAATACGAAAAAGAAAAACATTATTTCATAGAACATTTGATAATCCTCTATTACATAGCTAATGACAATAACTTATAAACCAAAAACCTCTATGAAAATCATTAAATTAGCATCAGTTGCTGAGGATCAAGTGGTATAGTTCTATGAAGAATATGTTAAGACTCAAAATCAAATTAATGCTCTGCTACTTGGTTGGGTGGTGGTGCTTTGTCCTTCATTCTTTTTCATTCTTGAAGAGGACCATGACATCAGGAAGATGATGACATGGCTTGCAAATGAATTTGATTTGAGTGAGGGAGGGTTGTGCAAAGTCACCAGCCTCATTTTATCCTCCAGATCCATCTGGGTCCAGTGGTCAGAAGTGGATAAAAGGGCAAGGGTGATAAAAGGGAAGGCAGATCAAGGGAGACTGTTGTCAAAAGCAAAATAGATTTTTGAGAAGGGGTGAGGTGAGAGAAGAAGAAGAAGAAGAAGAAGAAGAAGAAGAAGAAGAAGAAGAAGAAGAAGAAGAAGAAGAAGAAGAAGAAGAAGAAGAAGAAGATGATGATGATAGGTTGGAGGGAAATGTATAGTTAGTAATCATAACTGTGAAAGAGAATGGGATAAATTCACCCATAAAATGAAAGTGGATAGCAAAATGGATTGGAAACAAGGATACAACATGTTGTTTATAAGAAACACACTTGAAACAGAAACAGACACAAAGAATTAAAATAGGGAGCTGGAGCAAAATCTGTTATTCTTCAGCTCAAGTAAAAAGAAAACAAAAGTGCACCAAGCATGATCTCAGACAAAGCAAAAGCAAAAACAGGTCTAATTAAAAGATGTAAGAAGGAAAGCTACATCTTACTAAAAGACACTTTAGACAATGAAGTAATATCAGTATTAAGCATATATGCACCAAACAGGTTAGAATCTAACTTTTTTGATTAATTTATTTATCAATAGTTTTCAACATTCATTTCCACAAGATTTTGACTTACAGATTTTCTCCCCATCTCTCCCCTTCCCCACCCTAAGATGACATGCATTCTGGTTACCCCTTTCCCTGGTCTACCCTTCCTTCTATCACCACCCCCCCCCATCCCTTTCCCACTTACTTTCTTGAAGGGCAAAATAGTCATGTTGTAAAAGACTAACTATATTTCCCTCCATCCTATACTGCCTCCCATTTATTCTATTTTCTCCTTTGACCTTGTCCCTTTACAAAAGTGTTTATTTCTGACTACCCCCTTCCCCAATCTGCCCTTGCTTCTATCATTTCTCCCATCCCTTTCCCACCTACATTCCTGTAGGGTAAGCTACCCAACTGAGTGTATATGTTACTCCCTCCTTAAGCCAATCCAATTAGAGTAAGGTTCACTCATTCCCTTTCACCTCCCCCCTCCTTCCTTCCATTATAATAGTTTTTCCTTGCCACTTTTATGTGAGATAATTTACCCCATTCTATCTCTCCCTTTCTCCTTCTCTCAATATATCCCTCTCACTTCTTAATTTTATTTTTTAGATATCATCCCTTACCTGAAGTATTCCCAACTCCTTAGCACCAAGAGAAATGAGGAATTAGGCATGCACTTCTGAGTAGCATGTCTGTCCTTGACTTATATGCTTCAGAAGGTTCCCAGGTTCTCAGCCTCAAACATAGCCACTGGACCAAGATCCTGAGAGTGTCAGGCTGAGTACAAAGCAGCCTCATAGCTGTCTGACCTAATGGCACTTGAGAGATCAGGCCTGAAAAGCACCACCAAAGTGCTTGAAGGATGAAAATGGGGAAGGGAAAAGTGGGGCTTACAATACTTCCAGTCTTGACTAGAGAAGAACTTGATATTAGAAGTTTCTCCTGGTCTCAGGGAACCAATGTTGAGGATTTTTAGGGGTTTAGGGGTGCTCTGGACCCCAAATACTGATACAACATGCTGGATCCTGCTTGAATGAATTTGACCCAAGCCTTCTTACAGGCAAAGAAAAACAAAGTTTATTAAAGATATGCCATATTGGTCAGATTCTTAAGGAGCATGAGTATTCGTATTACTAATGCCAGTAGGCCAGATGGAATCTGAGCCAGAATCTAACTTTTTTAAAAGAAAATTTAAGAAAATTATAGGAGAAAATAGTAGAACTCTACAAGTGGGGGACCTCAGCATTCCAATCTCAGAGCTTAAATAGCTCTACACATAAAATAAATAAAAAAGAAGTTAAAGAGCAATAGAATCATTTGAAAAATAGACATAGAACTTGGGAGAAAATTAAATGGAGATAAAAATGAGTTTACCTCTTTTTCAGCTGTACATGTCATCTTCACAAAAACTGAGCATGTATGAGGGAATAAAACCCTCACAAACAAGTGCAGAAACATAGAAATATTCAGAGCACCCATTTTAGGTCATAATGCAAGGAACTGATTCAATAACAGGCCATAAAATCAAAGATTAAACATTAATTTGCAAACTGAGTAATTTAGTCTTAAAGAATGAGGGAATCAAGTAACAAATCATAGAAACAATAATTTTATTAATAATAATTGAAATAATTAGATTACATACCAAATTTGGGGGATTCATCCAAATCAATACTTAGTAGAAAATGTATATCTCTAAATGCTTATCAGTAAAAGAGGGAAAGAACTGATCAATGAATTGGGGACAGGGAGCCAAAAAAACCTAGAAAAATAACAAATTAAAATTCCCCGATTAAACTCCAAAATGGAAATCAAAGGAGGGATTAATCAAATTGAAAATTTTTAAAAAACTAATAAAATCAAGAGCTTGTTTTATGAAAAAATAATAAAATAGGTAAGTAATTACTTAATTTGATTTTTAAAAGAACAAAGAAAACCAAATTATTAAGATCAAAAATGAAAAGGGTGAATGCACTATAAATGGAAAAAAATTAAAGCAATTAAGTAATAAGAGATATTCTACCTAATCATATACCAGTGAAACTGACAATCTAATTGAAAATGACAAACATATTTTTAAAAATAGATTTCTTTGATGAACAGAAGAAGGGGAATACTTAACTCATTTAAGAAGCCATAAATGAGCTCTTCAAGAAAAATATCCCAGAACCAGATAGAATTACAAGTGAATTCTACCAAAGATGCCCAATATTAAATGAGCTGTTTGAAAAAATAGGTAAAGGAGTCCCAACAAATTCATTTTATAACACAAATATCATTTTTTATACCTAAATCAGTGAGGGCAAGAAAAGAGAGAGGAAATTATAGATCAAGTTCCTTAATAAATATTGATTAAAAATTAAATAAAATAATAGCAATATTATAGGAATATAATATGATCACAAAGATCATACAGTATGAACAGGTGGGATTTACAACAACAATACCCGGCCCTTTCAGTATTGCAAAATTATAAGCATAATTAACCACATGAATAACAAAACAACATAAATCATGTCATTATTTTAATATATGCAGAAAAATTTGACAAAATACATCCTTTTCTATTAAAAATACTAAAAAAGCATAGGAACGAATGGAGTCTTTCTTTAAATGATAATTGATATCTATCATTTGTAATGGGAATAAGCTAAAAGTCTTCCCAATAAGATCAGAAGTGGAGCAAAGATGTCCATTATAACCACCATTATTCAACGTTGTATTAGAAATGCTAGCTATAGCAATAAGACAAGAAAAAAAATTGAAGGAACAAAAATAGGAAATGAGGAACTAAAACTATGACTCTTTGCAGATGATATGATGGTATACTTAGTGAATTCTAGAAAATGATCTAAACAATTACTTAAAACAAATAACAGCTGTGGCAAAGCTGTAAGATATAAAATCCATGTAACTCATCTATATTTCTATATATTGCCAACAAAACCCATCAGGAAGAAGTAGAGAAATTCTGTTTAAAATAACTACAGAAAACAAAATATTTCAGTCTACTTGCCAGGTACTATATGAACACAATTACCAAACATTTCACAAAAAGGCAGATCTAAACAATTAGAGAAATAGTGATTACTTATGGATAGGTGGAGCCAACATCATAAAAATGGCAATTCTTCCTAAATTAATTTATTTATTCAGAGCCATACTAATCAAGCTACTAAATAATTATTTTACAGGGCTAGAAAAAATAATAATAAATATCATCAGGAAGAATAGCTAAAGAATATCAATAGAATCCATATGTTACAAAGTGGTAATCATTCAAACAATCTTCTACTGGCTAAGACATACAGTGGTGGATCAGGAAAATAAATTAAGTATATAATAAATAGCAATAAATAACCATGATAATGTAATATTTGATAAACATAAAGATCCAAGTTTGGGGGATAACTATTCACCATTTGACAGAATAAAAATCCTGGGACAACTGGAAAGCATAGAAATCAAAACAAAGTCAAAATGGGTAAATGATTTATATGTAAAGGGTGATATAATTAGTAAATTATGGGACCCTGGAAAACTGTACCAGTAAGAACCATAGATAAGCAAAGAGTTTATGACAAAACAAGAGATAGAGAGGATCATTAGAGATAAAATGGATAATTTTGATTACATGCAATTAAAAAGGGTTTACATGAACAAAATCAATGCAGCCACCCCTTTCTCGCTTCCCGGCCATCTTGGCAGCAGGTCTCTGGCTGAGGGTCCTCCTGCACCGCAGGCAGGAAGATGGTGGCTGCAAAGAAGACGAAAAAGTCGCTGGAGTCCATCAACTCAAGGCTCCAGCTGGTCATGAAAAGCGGCAAATACGTGCTGGGCTACAAACAGACCCTGAAAATGATCCGACAAGGCAAAGCCAAGTTGGTCATCTTAGCCAACAATTGCCCAGCCTTGAGGAAATCAGAGATTGAATATTACGCTATGTTGGCCAAAACTGGCGTACATCACTACAGTGGCAATAACATTGAATTGGGTACAGCATGTGGGAAGTACTACAGAGTATGTACACTGGCTATCATTGATCCAGGTGATTCTGATATCATTAGAAGCATGCCAGAACAGACCAGTGAGAAGTAAACTGTACAAAAATATACTTTAATAAACGGGCCAAAACTTGTTTAAAAAAAAAATCAATGCAGCCAAAATAAGAAGGAAAGCAGGACACTGGGGGAAAATTTTTTAGCAAGTTTCTCTGATAAAGGCCTGTTTTCTCAAACATATAGGGAACTGAGCCAAATTTATAAAACCAAGAGTCATTTGGCAATTGATAACTAGTCAAAAGTTATGAACAGATGATTTTCAGAAGAAATCAAATTAAAATGCATGGTTATTAATTTTTATTAATAAGTAACCTGAAGCTCTGCAAAATTAAGTGACTTGACAAAGGGCATTCAGGTAATGGCAACTGGTACTATCTTATTCAAGCCACTATTCATGACTGCTAAAGTGAATTGGGTTAAGGCTTGGTCTTTGAGAAAGAAATCTAGCCAGTTAACCGCAAATTAACTAGGTAGCTTTCAGCCATCAAAATTTCCCTTCCATTGGGAAGAATGCCTCAGGTGAGAGGAGAGTAGGGGGAAGATGAGGGAATGGGAAGTAAGGGGCAGGACTCTGGTTCTCAGGGATTGGACAACAGTAGATCCTTGCTCAACTACCACTTAATAGTCATTTTGGGGCCCTTAGGGCTCAAAGTGAATGTAAATAGTAACTGTTTATCTTTTGGCCAGCAACCCTGAGGGTCTTCCCCTCCCAGCTTGATTTTCTTTTTTTCATTAAAGGGGTCATCCCTAGATTCACATCTTAAAGAGGGTATTCACTGAATGGGTGTTGCCTCATTTAAAATGAGAACTCAGAAGGACATTAGCTTAAAAAGGCCAAGGTCTCCCACTGCATCCTGGGCCATCTCTAGTTCATATCTGGCCACTGGACTCACATGGCTCTGGAACAGAAAGTGAGGCTGGTGACTGCACAGCCCTCCCTCCCTCAAATCAAAGTCAATTGCAAGTCATGTCATCATCTCCCTGATACCATGGTCCTCTTCCAGAATGAAGGATAAACCACAACACAGTTCATGACTGCATAATATAATTTTCAAGAAATAAATAATGAATTCTGAAAACATCCTAGTGTGTGGTATAGGTCTAGAAAATACTATAATCATGGTGGAATAAGAAATATTTCCAAAAAATTTTCAGCTTACCAAGGCCTTCACAAATCAACATTCTTCAAAGCTCAATGGGAGTGTTAATAGCCTTTTTGAAAATCTAAAACATATTAGCTTTTGTGGTATCATTATTGAAAATAACCTTTATTAAAAGCCCTGAAGACTTGCTAATGTTTGAAGTGGACATCTGCTTGCATTGGAACCGAGGCCTTTTTACTTTGCCTGGGTTAATAATAGAGCAATTCAATTGCTACCGTTATAAACACAGCCTTAGGATTCAATCTTTTCATCAAAAAACATGAAATAAGAACTCTGAGGAATTAAAGATATGGATTAGTTTACTTGTGTGGAGAGAAATTAAAAATTCATCTGTTAAATAAATCAGTTTGGCTTGCTTTGTGGTTGGTTTTCATCTGGCCGAATCTAACAGCTTCCTCTCTCTCTCTTTTTTTATCAAAGAAATCTGCCCATTAAAAGGTAATTAGGAATGACTTTAGAAAATAGTCCCCCACACTCCCTTGACATATTTCTGACAACCTCCTAATCTCATCAAGTTTTTGTTAAGAGCTTTATTAAACTAGCTGGGTATTCATCCTGCTAACCTCCCTCCCCGCTACCAGTAATTTAAAGTTACTTTTAATCACTTCAGGAGCTAATCATTTCTTTTCTAATGTGTACCTTATTAGTTCTTTTTTTACTAAAATGCACATTGTACTCTTGAGAAACATAATCTACCTTATAAACCTCTTTGTCATCTATACCTCATTGTCAATGCACCAATTACAAAGGGAAAACAAAATGTAAATCTGCTACAATATACTTCCAATCCATGCTATTTAGATATCAAAAATCAATAAATCTTATAAAGAACTTAGAGCAAGCAAGAGCCCAGTACATCACTACATACTACTTCCTTGTTGCTTTCTGAATTCTTCCAGAAGGTGAAGTGTAGCAAAAGCTAAAATAGAGTAAAAGCTAAAAACAAAATAAATAAAATAAAATCCCTTTATAGGCATATAAACTTCAGGTTTGACCTCCCAGTAGTTTAAGTATTTTTTAATATTGTGGTATCAGAGTCTTAGTAAACATCTTTTCCCTTTCATTTTTATTATTATTCTTATTATTCTCAAGACCCATATTTCAATGGAGTATCTTGCATTTGTTCTGTGGAAATTCCCTTTAAATGGTAATATTTACCAAATGTATTTTTTCATACTCCATAGCTGACAAAAAATGAAAATTCAAAGGACTGTAGAAATCTATTTTATATGGAATTGGGGTACGTAGGTGGTGCAGTGAATACAGTGCCAGGCCTGAAGTCAGGAAGGCTCATGTTCCTTCTTCCTGAGTTCAAATCTGGCCTGAGATATTTACTTAGCAATGTGACCCTGGACAAGTCACTTAACCCTGTTTACCTCAGTGCCTTATCTGTAAAATGAACTAGAGAAGAAAATAGCAAACCATTTGAGTATCTTTGCTGAGAAAACCTAAATTGGGGTCACAAAGAGTGAGACATGTTGAAATGACTAAACAACAACAAAAATTTTATATGGAATACCCATATGCAATAGTTGGAGAAGACTAGCAAATGTTTGAAGAGATAATCAACATCATCATAAAAGTTGATGTGGTTATATAGTGTTCCACAAGCATTGCCACATTTGATCCTCACCACAATTCTATGAAGAAGGTACAATAGGCATGATTAGACCCATTTTACAGGAAAGCTAACCAAGGCTTGATTTCTTATTGACAAAGAGTTGTAAAGTGAGATTTGAAGCCAAGGTTCCCTGACTACCAATTCAATGTTCTTTCTTTTGCTGCTTCCTGTGGAATCAAGATCTTTGTGTTCAATATCATATAGAACTGTCATGTAAGCCAAAAAGACTGCATCTAAAAGTCCCCAAATTTTTCAAGACTATAAATGCCCAGAAGAAAGGGACAATACACAATGCCCTTTGGTCTGTCCACTAGCACTCTTATAGTATGCTTTAGAAACAGGAAGCACAAAAGAAAAATTCGTTGAATTGGATTGAATTGAATCTCTATGAAATTTGGAGAAAAAAAAAACCAGCTGATTATTTTGGTGATTGTTGACATTGCATAGACCATATTGAAGTTTTTTGCATCTGTTTGGATTTTTTACTTTGTAGAAGTAGATTTAGTGTTGCCAACATATGCCAATTGTTGTTACAAAATATTAAATAGCATCTCAGTAAAAAAATTTTTAAAGCTACTAAATCTAGAATTATTTTTTTTTCTTTTTTGCTCCAAATTAGGATATCATTGGGGTAGTAAGCTCCCCCTACCAATTCAGATCACTGACTGTTCTGCAATTTATAGTCTGAGAATTGCATGGACCACTGAGAGGTTATAACTTTACACAGGAGTATACAGCTTTTATGTGTCAAAGGTGAGACTTAAATTCTGGCGACATTCTGTTCTCTATGCCATATTCCCTCTCTTAAGAATCATTGGTGATAAGAACACAATTTTAATATTGTGTTGAGGGAAAGAAGATGTGTGTGTGTGTGTGTGTGTATGTGTGTATGAAACTTTTTGCATCTGTGTTGTAGCTAATTGTTCATTCCAAAATGATCACAGACTCTTGGTCTTTCCATGGCAGAGCAGACAAAAAGAAATTAACAAGTTTATAACATTAAACAATAAACCAAGATGGCTGAAGAACACCAATAGCATGTTTCCAATGGATGAAACTATGTCAATGATTATGTAGACAGCAAGATAGATCCTAAAAGAAATTATTGATTTGTGAGTTACTTGAGAGCAGATACTGGTTTTTTGTTTGTTTCCTTTTTTTGTACTTTTAGTGTTTAGAACAATGTCTGGAATATAATAAGTGATAAATGTTTATTGAATTTAAATCCATTTAATTGTATGATTAGCACACAGGTCTGAGAATTTATACCCTTGTTGAAGAAACCAAAAGAACTGTATATCCAACAAAATGCAAGTCAGTGAGTATAGTCTACCATCCAGCAGGTATCCTATAAGGTTCAACGCATAGCTAAATTTATGATGCTGTATAGGACCTACTGGAGAGTTGGCAAATTTTGCAAAAAGAGAACAATCTCTGCCAAAATAGATGCATAATTTGGGAAATTGTTTGAAATGTAAATTTAAGACATTCATCTATTCTTTCTAAATATTCTGTTGAAGGTTTGTCCCTCTTACCCCTTCTCCCCAGGCAAAGAATAATTTTTAAAATTTTCCCCATTTCTATTTATTCTGATCACCCACAAATGCCAATGAATAAAAATAAAAATAATGAAACAGTAACAACTTTAATTATATTATGTTTACTTATTAATATAAGAGATTCCTCCTTAGCCACACTAGATTTTAAAGATCTTTGAGGGCAGGGACTCTCTCATAGCTCCTATCATAATACCTTGCATAGTGCAAGTACTTCATAAAATCTAGATGAATGGAATCAAAGAGTTCTTAGTGTCTTACTCCAAACTCTGTCATGGTAGTACTCTAGGAGGACTCAATTCTTATTGAAGGGAAGAAAGTCCATGGGAGGAAAGTCACCAGGAGCAAAGAAAATATGATCATACTTAGAAAGTAAAAAGGCTTTTTAAAAAAAGATTGGTTGTATTTTCTTTGGACCTAGACACAAAATATCCTTTCAGGACCAATCCTTAATTTGTTTAACCCTCACAAAATGTATTCTGGTGCAGAAAAGGAAGCATGGGATTAAGACTTTACAGCAGAGCTCTAGAGTGTGGGCTGATGCTAATTGTTTCTAATTACCTGGGTACAAATCTCAGACCTGTGTGCTAAACATGCAATTCAATGGCTTTATTTCCATTAGCTGTTCACAAGGTTCTCCCCCCCCCCCCACCAACTATTTCCCAGACCTAGTAGATATTTAATAAATTTCATTCGTAAATCAAGCTCCCCTTCTCCCTTGGTTCCATGATAGTATAGTAACAGCCTTAGTTGAATACAACAGGCATCCTCTTATGTATCTTTTATTAAATTCACTTGATACATATATATATATATATATATATATATATATATATATATATATATATATATATATGTCTGCATTTTTATTCCATGTTTTTGGAACTTGGTATATTGTCATAAAAATAACTTTGACCAGCATGATTGTCTTCTTATTTTAAAAGTAGCTGTCCTTAAACATTTATAATCTTTTAAAAAATAAAGTAGATATATACAGAAAAAAACGTTTGGAGTCAAGAGAGAACGGAAGAAAAAATCACTAAAGTTTAAAATAGGTATTTTCTTCCCAAACTATAGTCACTTATTACATCTGTAACTACTCAAGAGAAGGAAGAAAATTGTAATAACTAAAAAAGTATACTTTTTGTAAGTACATTTTCCTCCTTTTTAAAACTAATAATAAGCCTTATATGAGCTCTTTTTTTCAGAAATTCACTTTTCATTTGATAAAGATGAAAATTATTCAATGATAACATAGGCAATTCCACTTTTTACAGCATTTTGAAATGACAAGAAATAAGAGTAAAAAGGAATAAGCAAAAGCAAAAAATAAATCTTTTCCAATCTCTTCCTTCACTTGGATATAACATTTACCTTTGTTTTCTATAAGAATGTTTCAAAGTTGATGTCCTAATTGTTCTCACTTTGAAAAGCAACGTTGAATTTAATTAAGACTTAACTAGACTTAAAGCTCAGCTAAATGTGTTTGTCAGGCGAGTCTTCTTAAATTCTCACCACTCTAGGTCTCAGAATTAATTTCAAGAAAAAATACACTACTGGGAATGGAGGAGATAGTTGTTAAAAATCAACAAAAATAAGGGAAGTAAATAATTCTACATCTATAAGATTATTTTTCCAGCATTATCAAAAAAATGACTAATGTTGTGGTTCAAGGGAAACACCACATCAAGTTATACCCAAACCAAAAAAGGAAGACAGAGTCCTGGAAAGTGATTACCTTTACCTCCTAAAATATTGGATCTAGAATCTTAGTCTCCTAGCAAGGTAAAGAAGAAGCCCAGTCCCTGTGTTGTGAGCATCGATGTGACATTTCTAAAGATCAGCTAAGGATCTTTCTTACTCAACAACCCCCCACAGGCAAACTTTACCAAGAAATGGCCCCATATATGCCTGTAATTATTATCTATAATTTGTTCTATCTCTGAAGGAAATTCACATATTGGAATATAGATTTGTGAGACACTTGACAGTCTCTTGGCCATAAGAACACATATTTCTAGAGTTCCCCTATTTCTTCTTCCTTGGTCGTTAAAGACTTTCAGCCAGTCTCAGAGAGCAGAGAGCATCATACACCAAAGGTCTCTGACCACCTTGCACTTTAAGTTGGTACTGACTCTGAAAATCAGGTTTGTAGGTTGCCTGTATTAAATAGCCTTCCTGTCAGCCATGTCAATGGGAGGGGAGGAGAGCATTCATTATTGATATTGAGGCTCCCATCTGACGTCAAGGGAAACAGCATTGTGCTTAAAGGTTGGGCTTCTTTACTGCTGGTAGCCATAGTCCTGACCTCTATTTTTTATGACACAGAGCTGTGGCAATAAAGTGGATATCAGACCCGAACCAGTGGTAAAAACCAGTGTAGGTGGAGGTGAGGCAAAGTGTGGAGGCAAAGGAGAGGACCAGCCCACAGAGTGGCCTATGCCTAGACATTTTACAGCTAGCTACCAGGGTGACGGCTCTCATTCAGCTACCAAAACCAAAGGCTGAAAGTAATTGTTTTTTTTTAATATCTCTTGCTATTGCAGAGAGACTGTGCATCTTCTCTTTATGCCCCTTATTTTATCCCTTGCCTTTGCTATTCTAGTCCAGATCTCAGAGTTGGATTCAGCTACTACCTTGTGTCCTCAGTCTTCCTATGCATAGTTTAGCCTAAACCACATATGAACCTCTGATATGAAACCCCTTCACTGAATGTTTCCCACAAACTCTGAGTGAAGGTCATACAATGTAACTATCTTTATAGCACCATAAAAAGAAAATTGGGGAAGGCTAGAGGAAGAAACAAAAAGATGGCTAAGCAAAAAGTTCCCCATGCATGGAATACTCAATAATTTTTCTTGCATTTTTGCTAACTCATAAACTGATGGCCAAAGTGAATTGAGAGAGTGTAAGTAAATAGCAGTCATGGATTCAGAAGGAGAATTCTAGATGTAGGGATCCAGAACATATAATTTTCTAATAAATCAGTCATATATCAGGATCTCCTAACCTACATTTGAAATCCAATCAGTCTGGCATTTTACTTGACTAGTTATTTGAAGGCACAAAGTTCAGTGGACTGGGAGGCTTACCCATGCATATAAGAGAAAAGAAGTTTGCATGTGCACCAAAGAGGCTCTGGAGAAATCACTTGGGTGGTAACTTAAGTATGGTGTCACCTTGAAGATAAATCAGATACTTAAGTCCTTTGCTTTGTAATTAATAACTTGATTTTTTTTTTGCTTTCCTGTAGACTTATGAAAGGGAGCACCCAAGGCACTGTAAGCTACTACTGCTATCATAGCACCCCAGTTGTCACAAAGTGATACCTTAAAGCAGAGGAGACGTGTTGATATATCTCTCTTCTGGAGCATCAATGTAAACAGCTAACTGAAGATTTACAAAATCCTATTTCAAGTATTTTACCTGAATCTCACTTCCCTTCTTCCCCCAAAAGAAAAGTTTTCTATGAACAATAATACCCATATACTAGACTGAATACAGTTGCAAAATGTGCCCTAGCAGGCAAAAAATATTAATGGTATCCTGGGCTGTGTGTTTGTGGTTAGATAAGCAGCACAGTGTATATCTAATATGTCCATTCCCTAGGGTGTCGGAGCTTCTAAGTGGAGTTCTGAAGTCCAGGAACTGTGACCAATTAAAGTATGTGGCATTTATGTAGGAAACTCTATGAATATTTTCCTCTAACAGCTTCAAATTTCTTATTTCCCAAATGATTTGACATAGGAACAGGGAAATGATTGTTTTAGAATTATCAGTGGCAAAAGTCAATGTGGTTTTTACCAATATAGGTAAATAAGTGAAGAATTCTAGTGGTAGAGATCATGGCTGGGGAAAGGAGCCATTAGTTCTTAAACATTTTCATAACTAATAAGGGTCAGGGGTTCTTGAAGTTTTAAGTGTCATGGGGCATTTTTTTTGGCAATGTGATGAAGCCTATAGACCCCTTCCCAGAATATATTTTTAAAATATATAAACTGAAAGAAATATTAAATTTCAGTTAGAGGTTAATGAAAATAGATTTTTTTTTTCTCATCCAAGGCAACAGACCCCCTAAAATCTCTCCATGGAACTCAGATTAAGTACCTCCACCCTAAATTGTTATACCAAATAGAATGCAAGCAACAATTCACCCAGTTACCCAGGAATGACTGTCATTCCAAATAATCTTAGTAAAGAATATAGAGAAACTTAGAGAGATTTCATATCCTCCCCCAAGATTCCTGTCGCACTGATGGAATTCTTGCTATATTAGAATAACTTCCAGTAGTCTACAGGTATTAGTGGAGAGGGGCAGTGAAAATTGCCAGGGAACTTCTGTTTTCTTCCAGACAAAGGAAAACCCTTGTAAATGAGACAAAGATAGAAATATCTTTTTCTGGCCATGAAAGTATTATTGCAAGGTCTGTGAAAGTATCCACCAAGATTCTCATGTTCCTTCACAAACACTTCAAGGAAGTATCCATGAGGTTGCCCCCTAAAATGAGTGTCATGATACTATCCATTATGGTATTTGAATTTCTTGGGCACATAAATACACTCTAGTCTAATGGGAAAATGAGTTACAAGACACATCTAAAAGGTAGATGTGAAAATACATTAATAGAATAATTTGTGATTAGATATTATTTGATTATAAATCATCATCATTATCATTATTATTATTATTAGATACCTAGGCATTCTTGACCCTGTCAAAATTCCTCAAAGCACCTAATCAGAGGAAGGAAGGTGCTTGAGTAATCAGTTGGATTTTAATGATTTATTCCACTCTGGCATTTATTGTGTCAAAGAGATTCATCAGATAAAGCTACATTCTTGAAGGCTGTTCAGCATTTGCTTGTCTTTTCTCCCTTTTCATATTTATTTCACTTTACCATGTACTTTAGGATTATTTCTAGGTTCAAACAACATAGCTTTCTGCAAATCCTTCTTCAGGGTAAAAGTACGTGAAAAATGAAGCCCAAACTCAAGGTAAAACTGCTTTACTCAAGGCCATTTTTTTCTAATATTAGGTAACTTAAAGCTATTTGTGCCTAGAAGCATTTTAGTTGTGTAGATTAATGGGTTTGTTCACATTTGGCAGGTGAGAACACCATGACTCAGAAATGTATTGGAAAGTCTCAAATTAGAAAAAAAAACACCTAAAGTTTATAATCAATACGTATGATCCTATAGTTTCACTATGGAAGCATATGATATATCCTTTCCATGTGCAAAACCCCTACAGGACATACCTTATTCTTATAACCTATTCCTGGAAGTTAAGCTATAAAACTCTTCATAAAGAAAAAAATTACCTTCAACCCCTTAGAACGTTGTTTAAAATGGGAGAGGTACTTCTGTCCAAGGTCTTACTTTCAAATAAATTTTTAAAAATCATGAAAGCAAATTCCCAAAATATCTGGGAATTTGGTAGTAGCAAAATGACAGTTTTATGTCATTGAAAAAAATGCAAGATTTTGAGTTATAGAACCCTAGCTTGCTGCTTCCTTGGCAACTCACTTAATCTCTGGGCCTCTGTTGCCTCATCTGTTAAATGAGGTCATTTAACTAGAAGATTTCTGATATCTCTTCTAGTTCTGAGTTTTATGATCCCAGGGGTAAAAGTATGAGGAAAGGCACAAAATTGGGAATGGTCATAATACAATAGTGAAGAAAATAGTTTGGTCTTCACAGATAGCTCATGTATGGCAGAAAACAGTGGGTGATATAGTTGAAGAAGAACCAAATTATTTAAGTCCTTGAATGTTAGGCTAAGGATTTTGGACTTTATCATTTGTGGAAATGGGATTCAGTGAAGGTTTTCTAACAGGGATGTGATATATTCAAAGTAGAGGGACACTTGATGTCAAGATAGGCCTGAGTTCAAATCCTGCCTTAGCCACTTACTAACTTGGGTGGCCCTTTTAGGGTCAAGTCATTTCAAGCTTCTCTCAGCCCCAGTTTTGTCATCTATAAAAGGGAGGTAATTATAGTTCCCACCTCACCGGGGCTCTCTAATGTTTGGCTGGTGGATTAGAATAGGTAACTCCATCAAGGGAGATTCCCTTAGCTGAATTAACTGGAGGAGTCTTCAATGCCTAACCTTGTTTTTCCAGCTATGGTTAACTGTACAATGAATAACCTATGAGTGAATAAGTGACTCATTTTTCCAAATTTTGTCCAAACCTAAATCATCAGGGGACTGGCCTGAGTGCAGCCCATTACAGAATATCCTCATTTTACAAAAGAAACTGAGAGATAGAGCAGAAAGGTTATGACCAGAGTCACATAGCTAACGAATTGAGTCAATATTTGAACTCTGGTCATTCCAACTACAAGTCCAATGCTATATGCCCGATAACATGCTTCCATTTTCAGGAATCCAAGATTACTAAGCTACAAGAGTACCTCATATGGATAATAGTTGACATTATCCATCCACTATGATATTAACCCTAAGGACTATACCAGATTCTCTCCTAATATCAACCATTAATATTCTTAATGCTCTCCTTTAAAATCAGTTGACGCTTGAGTTAGTTTTAAATGGTTCAAAATGAGCTAGACTCCTTTGAACACAGATTTGTTCCTTATTGACCTAACATGTGCCCATAAATTTTACCTGAAATCTAAAATAGATTTATCAGATAAAAATATGATGAAAAAAATAGGTACTGACTGAGATATCTAACAGTTCCTCAAATTTAGGGCCCAACATTTAACTTAAAATAGTAAATGTATATATACTCTCCTAACTAATGGAGATGTAATAACCTTTAACTCAAACTTCAGGAGCAATTTGAAGTTTCTGTGTTTTTCACAACTTAAAAGTCTCATAAAATGACAGCTTCTTGGACAGAGAATAGGAAAAGGGGGCTAGTAAAACAATGAAAAATGAAATCTCAAACCTTTCTTTTTCACTATACAATATAAACTTTATTGTTGACTTTACATATCACATTTCATTAATTATTTCATAGCCCTGCTATTTGGATTTTAAGCTTCCCAAATTATAGTCCACAAAGGATGATTTATAAATCTCTGCAACTGATGGAATAGTGTGAAATGTTACAGGCTCTAAAACCACTTTCCCTTTTAGCTTCACTTCACAACTCCAGGCTAATATTAAAATATTTAGTAGAATCTGATCATTTCCTGGTGGTTGGATTGTATTAAAAATATATGGCTTTATGGGTATAGAAATTAAATATGTGAACAATCAGGCTTTGTAAAAATGTACCACATGTTAACCTAAGTAACAGCAATAAAATACAAACAATGTAGAAATTTAGGCCATTCCTGTAATGTATGGCCTTTTTATGAGCTAACTGCTCTGTTGTGGGTTGTGTATAGGCCAAAGAAAGAAAAGAAAAGAAAAGGATACCACCTATAAGATATTTCCATGTTTGGGGTTTTTTTTTTAAGATAGTAAAAGTAAACAAATAGCCAGGTGGTCTTTTTTCATAAATCAGTTTTAATTCTCATTTCTTCCTTGTGCTCTCTCCTGACACCTTGACAATAAAGATGTGCTTATCACAGTCCTAGGGGACTAGGGGATGGAGGCAAAGAGGTGAGAGATTGTTGTTCTAAAGCTTATTCTGATTGTTAAGCAGTAAGTCAATGACTGACAAGATTCCTAACCTGTCACATCCTACTAGTCTGACACTAAATTTACAGTTCAGTTTTCACTAGCAGGCTGTGGGCCCAGGCCATAAGAGAAAATCACCCTGTACTAAGTATGTGAAGTCTCCAACCATTTCAGTGATATCTCACTAATGGCTCTACTAAGGTCATTTGAGCTAGGACTGGTTGTAAGTTTGATCCCTTCCCTCCTCCACCCCGCCCCCCCCCCCCAACTCCTCTACTATGCAATTAAATCAATGCTTTTGTTTGTTCATGTGCCCAGAGTCTTTGCCAGTGGACAAATTTAATAAAACAACAAAAGTAATGAAATTACTGGGATAATTTCTAAGGCAAAAAACCCTATTTAAAGCTTCAAGACACATGCTAGCATTTACTAGGGGCAAGTTCTTGTTTTTGTGAGTATGAGGCAAACCTAGTCTAACTCTGAAATAATTTAATTGATTATTCTGTAGAAGTGCAGGAATCTGTGTACCATGAGCCACAGGACAAATTCTCAAAAGTGCCTGTTAAGTGGAAATGCCCGTGCAAAGTGGTTCAGGATTCAAAGACAGCTGAATCATACTTCATATCTACACATGTCATAAAATTAAATACAACAGAGGTTGTTCTGGAAAATTTTGTTTTTTCTTTTTTTTTTTTTGCATGGTAGCTTTGTATCAAAATGATTTATAAAAGTAAAGATCACAAAACCAACAAGAGATATTTTCTCTCAACTCAAAAATTTCAGAAACTTAGGAGATGAAGATCTCCTTATCTCTCATTATAATGCCATTTCCATAGAACATAAACATAAGTGCACCTATTTGAGCATATCTGGGGGGAATTTAATGGGGAGTTGTTTTCATTGTCACCCTATTTTTTGCAAGTTACTGTCATGAGGTAATCTAATTATTCTTATTTAAAGATGGCAAGTGGTTTGATTTATCTGAGACTATCACAAGCAAAAAACTTACTTAATTGAAATTTTCCAGCTTTCTTATAGAAGTGGCTCTAATTTCTTCTCCTGGGGATTGTTCACGGAATAGGTATCAAACTACCTATTTGATTTAGTACTAGACTGGAGGAAGGAGAATTTTCCTCAGAAACTTTTTATTACCTCATAGATGGTATCTTCATGCTTTCTAAACAAGATTTCAATCAAAGTGAAAGCTCCCTATGTCTCAGGTCTAGGGATATTATCATCATTGGTCTTGTTTTCTGTACTAGAAAGCAGGACTAATAACTAGAAATTATGAAGAAAGGAGATACTGCTCTCATTTTTTAAGAAGTAGAATTATTTTTTGGCAAATGGAGTGGAAGGAGTACCTTGGGGTTATTTGTTTTGGTGGAGAGGGCAAAAGAGAGGTAAAAAGAGGTTCAGCAGATTTAACCTGGGAGCAAATGGTGATGGGACAAATTTCATCACCATATGATGCCTTTCACATATGGCCCAGCCTAAGGCCCGTCTCTACAGGCGTGCTATAACAAGAAAATTAATAGCTCCATCCTGTTATGCATTTGGTACTACCTCTTATTTTCTGGATTAAAAGTTATAAATATATTAGAGAGAATTCATAATATGTGCACCTAACTTGTCTTGCACAGCTTGGTAAAATTAGGAACAAATTGGCTGTTTGAGTGTATTGTACCATGCAAAATGCAAATGGGACCCCTGAATGGAAGACATCCAGCATGGATCAAGACCTTGTCCATATGTGGGGTTTTTGTCTAAGCAATCTTTTTATAAGCTTTTTACCGCATGAACAGCTAGAGAAGCAAACAGAGACATATTATTTATTAATTGTGCACCGTTAATAGTTAGGTTTCACCAACTGCCAATCCATATGGACATAAAGCCCTCAGCCCTAAATCTGCTCAGATTAATTCCTTTCAACGGTATCCAACAGTGTGAGGGTTAAAGTGAGAGCTGGGTTTCACTCCTGTCTTTTCATGCCATGCTCTGCAGATTAATTCACTAGAACTTCTTTACAATCAGGAAGAGCTTTGACACTTCTTGGTCCTGTCCAGGCGAGAGATTTGCTAGGATGAAGATGAAAGAACTTCTGATCTGTTGTGTTTTTCACAGATTCACTCCAAAGCCTGCATAATCCATTTGTTTCCCACTAAAAGAAGAGAGGGTGAAAAATAAAGAAACATGTTTCAACAAACCCAAATAGTTTCAACATATAATTACATTAAGGATAAATCCAACTTGAAAGTGCAAACTTTTAAAGTTTTTGACTTTTTTTATCTCTGAGATATTTGTCTTTCTGATTACTGGGTAATTTCAGGAATTTAGAACAATCAGTTCTCAACTTTCAATTGAAAACTTAAAGCTGCCTGATTTCATCAGAGAGATGTCTGTGGCTAAGCAGAATTCTTTAAAATAATATGTAAAATGCCCCAGAAACACCTAATTTTGTGAATACCTTGAACTTTAACCCCTGTGAACTTTAATTTAAGTCAAGCTTTCTACTTGTTCCCACATCTAGTATATTCAACTTTTGTAGTGACCAGTTGGTATAGTACAACTTTTTATTAATATGTACTCAATTTTTCCTTCTTTCTTTTAGGATTTTACCTTTTCCTTCCCCTATTACTTTTCTTTTCTGTCTCCTGCCTTCTATTTTTTCAAAGTTTTTATTGATGTTAGTTTTTTAAAATGTTATTGTCCCCTCCCAATGAAACTCTTCAAACCTTCCAGTTCCAATGTGACACTACTTGACAATTAAGCAAAACAAATTAAGATATTTGACAACTCTAACACAGTGTTACTTATTACTTACTCCACACTAATAGTCCACAACATTTCTGAGGCAAGAGAGGTGGCATGCCACAGAAACAGTTCAGCAAACTTACTCTTAGTCTCTACACTCAGCAGAGTTAGAATGTCTTTCAATATTATTATTTTTTACCTTACCATGGTCTATGTAAATCATTCCCCTGGTTCTGTTCACTACTCATGTTTTACCCCCAAATCTGTTTTTCTCTTTACTCAGACTCTCCAGCAAGGATTTCCTGTTTTAATTGTTGTCATACATTACTAAATCATGCACAAAAAGGAGATTTAAAATCAAAATATATTATGAATTTGGCCATTATTGACATGAGACCAGTTTGCTTCAATACCAAGGTTGTGTGTATTCAGAACTGTCTGGATGCTAAACAGATGTCACAATAGCTGAACTGTTTATGATAACAACCAAAGCCTAAGGAAGTAGATAATTCATTCTGAGAACAATGGAAAATTATCTTGCCCTTGACTATGACGAATGCTCCCCTTTATCTTTTTTTTAATTCTGTGTGTGTGTAGGATAGCAAGTAATTGAAGACGAAATCACAAAATGTTTCCTGGGGAAAGTTTTCATTTTTTAATTTACATCCCTTTTTGGTGGCTATCTGGGCTCCAGGGCAGTATGTTCACACCAATCCTGCTCTTTTTTTCCCACCCTCAAGCATTTTTTAATTGGCTCAATAAGCTCACCATGGAAGAACATGAACCATGAAGACTTTTTCCCTTCTTTTTTTCTTAAAAAACTCCAGTGCTCAACTACCCCTTTATTAATGTTATAGATTTCTTCTTCATGATTTCAGAGGGACTTTTCCTCTGCAGCTGCAACAGTAGTAGTAGCAATGGCAGCAGTGATGGAAGGAAGCAGGAGCAGCAGCAGCAGCAGCAAATCTTTTTCTTTCTGTTGTTGTTATTTCGATGAGGCTCTAGAACGAAGGAGAGCCAGAGTTGGGAGCTACACAAATTGACTAGAACAGAACATCAGAAGTTAATGTTGAAATGCAGAAATAATATGCAAATAAGGGAGAAAAATTACTGCACCATCATTTTTTAATGAAATGAGTTATTCAGCCTTTACATTTAAGGAAATAAAAAATGGTACACTGGCTCAATGCATTGGAATATCATGTTTCTCCTTCTTAATTCACTGATTGCCAATTCACATCTCTTTGCCTCCAGATGGATCTGAACTTAATGAAGTGAAATGACAATTTTGTGCATCTTAGGTTAGACAAGCTCAAAAGAACAGTATTTTTGCCTATGTATATGTCTGCAAATGAGATACATACATATCCCCTAGCACAAGGCCTCATTCGTAGTTAACCAATTTATTAATTCAATTCAATTTCCCAATCATTAAATAAATGCCTATTGTGTGCCAGGACCTGTTTCATGGCCTGAGAAGATAAAGAAAAAATAACCCTTTAACAGTTCCTGCTCTCAAGGAGATTATAGTCTATGGGAAATTTTATGGTAGAATAGAAAATGAATAAAATGTAGATGTAGATCTCTGCCTTGAGATAAATCGTCTACTCTCCAGAACAGGTGGTAATAATAACTCACATACATAGCACCTTAAATTTTGCAAAATATTTGCCCCTATCTCTATGAGGTAGGAAGTATAAATGTTTTTATTCTCATTTCTCCCATGGACAAACTGAGTCAGGGTATTAACATGACTTGCCACACTTCACACTAATAAATGACAGAGTCAAAATTCAAACCCATGCTTCCCAATTCCAGACCCCTTACTTTTTCCATTATGCCACGTAACCTACATGTTTTAATATGACAGGATAAGAGCTTATATTTTTTCACTAACACATGAAATTGAGGGTGAAAAGGAAAAGTGTTATGAATACGTACAAATTGCCAACATTTCCTTTTTTTCTCAACTAGGAATATTTTACTATATACAAAAATATATTTTTTTTAATTTAAGGAAATGATACTTCATCAGATAAACTCTAACCATGAACGTAATAAAAGGAAGAACTAGAGAAAAGCAACAATAATAAAAACCTCAACAACCAAGAGAACATTCTTCAAGGAAGGGACAGAAGCATAAAAGTTATAAAATTTGCCCATGCAATGTTTCTTTCCAATAGTGTTTGTAGTTTCTACATTATGGAAGCATTTTATGTCCCTACAAAAATAAATAAATACATCCTGATAAATAATCAGAGGGCCGTTCAAAGACTGAAATAGATATCTATTATATCCCACCATTTGCTATTCACATTTCCATATATATTTACACATCTTACTTTTTTTCCTCATCAAGGACAACATAAGATTTGGAAACAGACAATATGAAAGATGAGAGGAATGGTGAGAGATAGGTAGAGGACCATGAAAAATAGAGAATGCAAAAGAGATACATAATCATACTGTGAGGAAATAAAAAAAAAGTGACAAAAACTTGGCCAATTCCAAAAAGTTTGAGTTGGGCTCAGTATAAAAATGAAGATGTCAAAAATCCTTAGATCCTTTGCTCTGGAGGAAGTAGAGTGACAGATATTATACCAAAGATCCTAAACATTCCAAAGAAGGTATGTGTGAATTGTTTATACAAAACAGAATAACAATACTGGTTAGTAGCAATGATCATAGAGTTTTAATGGATAGGGATAATGACTGTGATCTGTGATATCATTGATGTAGGAAATTCCTGGATGAAGAAACTCCATTTATCAATTCAGATCTGAAGAGTCTTTGCAACAAAGAGTCATAGAGGGTTTCCTAGAACACCAAAAAGCTAAGAATCTTGCCAAATTTCTCCACAGAGAGTATGTGTCATAGGTGGAGCCTGACGCTAGATTTTCCTGGTTTTGAGGATGTTCCTCTATCCACTAGGCCAGACTACCTCTCTTGTCTTAGAAAAGGAAAAGAATACTAAATGTACACTAATAGGAGAATTGAATTCAAAGTTCAGAGATGGGAAGGGTAAGATAACAAAGTCTAAACTATAAAAGGAAAATTGTCTTAAAAGTAATGAGAGGAAGATTATTAGAGGATTCAGGAAAGACAGTTGAGTGAGCAATTATGTCTAAGCCCAGCTCCTTTGTTTTACTGCAAAATAGCATAAAAAGCCAAATTAAAATTTAAAAATGAGGATTAAAAATAGAAGAGAAATAAAAGAAATCCCCACAAAGACGATACCATAGAAACACTGACAGAGAAATTGAAGAAATAAGAAACAAAAAAGAAAGAAAAGAAAAAGCTGTGTAGTAAAAGAATGTGAAAAAAATCTCCATAAAAAGCTGTGTAGTAAAAGAATGTGAAAAAAATCTCCAAAAAGGAATTATTCTGCATTACATACCCTGAATAACAGAATGGCAAAACTGTAACAGCTCATAGAGTGGTTGGAATAAGACGCAAAATCAGAGCAGATAAAGAAAAATTGACAAAGATAATGGTGTAGAAAAGAAAGGATTTTTTTTCTAAGTAAATGGAAACCAAGGAAAAAAATGAATAGGAATTTTTAATTGTATATATGCAAGGAGAAATGTTTTTAAAGCATCAAAGTAGGAAAAATATGTGAAGTCTATACAAAGAAAGCAACTGATCTAGGCATCAAGACAAAAATCTGGACTATGGGTGCTGGCCAGGATGTAGTAGATAAGCTTGGTGTCTTTGACGTATGACCAAGCTTTTAGCACTCCACAGTAACTACTTTAGCTGCCTTCATGACCATTGGAACAAATTGTTCTCATCTTCCCATTCCACCAGGGGAAGTCGTCACATGCTTGAGGTAGACATCTCCCTAACTAACTGATGGGTTTGAGGCCCAACATTTACCTCTAACCTGATTTAGCCATAAGCCCAGATGGTTTTACTGCAATGTGGCCATTGAGCATGCTACAACTCCTTGGAGTCAATGATGAGAGTTGAGCGTAGATCCCAAAGTTGGAAGAGCAGTCCTGAAAAGGGCTCAGCAAGCCTTTACAATAACAGGTGCTAGTCCTCCTTGAATACCCCATATACCATATCATATACATACACACACACATACATATACATACACATAGACATACATAGACATACATATATACACATATATAGATACAAATATGCATATATGTGTGTTTATACATACACACACACATATATCCAGAGTTGTGTAGCCCCTTAAATGCAGGCCTATCAGGGAAAAGATATTAAGAATATAACCATGTCCAAATAATTTGAAAGGTCTTAGTGACTCTATTTTCATATAATATAGGAAGAAGACAAAATTCTCTTCACATGGGGTTCAAATTAGTCACTGAAGAAAAGAAGAAATTGTTTTGGCTAAAGATAATAATTTACTACCCACAATTTAGAAAAGGGGAAAGGAAGGAAATATTTAGTATTTCTTGAAATGGGGGTAACACAGATGATGTCATTTAACAAGGAAATAAGAGTTGAAAGAAGAGAGAGACTCATAAATTTCTCTTTCATCTGGGCTGAGCAAGGGAATAATAAAGATGATCATAACAGTAAGTACAGAATAGGGTTAACAAAAGGTAAGGAAGGATGAAATAAAGTAGGAAAGGAAAGGGCTATATCTGATTTTGAAAGTAGACTTTGAGATGGGGTTACATTGAAATAAAGCACAAACATTTAAGGTTAAGTACAAAAATAAATTAATGAAACTGTGAGGGAGTGAGGGAATAATTCAAGGTTTTGGTCCTAGTTTGGAAGGATAAAAAATAATGTCTGTGGGAGAAAGAGAATAAGGTTAGATTGTTCCAAGCCAAAGTCTGTAGAATTTTAATACTGCTTTATAAGTTTATTTATTTTTAGGGAAAAATCTGTACCTTCAATTTTACTTTCTTTTAATAAATGTCATTTTCTTATTTTTAAAGTATTCAATATTTTATTTTCCCCAATTACATTTTTAATGATTTTAACATTCTTTTTTAAATTTTGAGTTCAAAATTCTCTTTCCCTTTTTCTCCTCCACCCTCATTGAGAAGGTAGGAAATTTGAAATAAGTGATTCATGTGCAGTCATGCAAAACATTTTCCTATTAGTCATGTTCTGCAAAAAAAGACAAGCCAAAATAAATAAATAAATGAACCCAAGAAAAAGAAGGTTAAAAAAAAGAAAGTATGCTTTGATGTGCATTCAGACTCCATCATTGCTTTCTCTGGAGACAGATAGCATTTTTGGTCATAAGTTTTTCAGTATTTTCTTGGATCATTGTACTGCTGAGACTAGCTAAGTCATTCACAGTTGGTTTTCGTACAATATGCCATAATTGTGTACCATGTTCTCCTTATTCTGCTCATTTCATTTTGTATCAGTTTATGTGAGTCTTTCCAGATTTTTCTGATAACATCCTGCTTATCATTTCTTAGAGTATAATAGTATTCCATCACAATCATGTACCACAATTTATTCAGCCATTCCTCAATCGATGGGCATCCCCTGAATTTCTAATCCTTTGCCACAACTAAAAGAGCTAGTATAAACATTTTTGATCACATAGGTCTTTTTTCTTTTTAAAAAAAATCTCTTTGGGAAACAGACCTAGTATTGGTATTTCTAAGTCAGAGAGCATGCTTGGTTTTATAGCCCTTTAGGCATAGTTCTAAATTGTTCTCCAGAGTGCTTGAATCAGTTCACAACTCCACCTATAGGACATTAATGTCTCAATTTTCCTGCATTTCAACATTTGTCCTTTTCCTTTTCTGTCATATTAACCAATCTGATATGTGTGAGGTGATACCTTAAAGTTATTTTAATTTGTATTTTTCTAATCAATAGTGATTTGTAACATTGTTATATGCATATAGAGAGCTTTGATTATTTTGTTTGAAAACTGCCTTTTTGTACCCTTTGACCATTTATCAACTGGGGAATTGCTTTCTATGAGTTTGACTCAGGTCTCTATATATTTAAGAAATGAGGATTTCATCAGAGAAACTTCCTAGAATTTTTTTTACAATTATGATTCCCATGTATTTCACTCCATCTCTTCTGCCCTCCCATCCCATTTATCCTTTTTTCTCTCTCCTTTCATCCTGTCCCTCCTCAAAAGTGCTTTGCTTCTGACTACTGCCTCCCCTACTATGCATTCTCTTCTATCAGCACCTGTCCCTTCCCTTAATCCCATCCCCTCCTGCTTTCCTGTAGGATAAGACAGATTTCTATACCCAACTGAGTATGTATGTTATTCCCTCTTCAACCTAATCCTGATGAGAGTAAGGTTCACTCACTCCTCCTCACTTACCCTCTCTTCCCCTCCACTGTAAAAGCTTATTCTTGCCTCTTTTGTGTGAGATAATTTATCCCATTCTACCTCTATCTTTCTCTTTCTCCCAGTACATTCATGTCTTACCCCTTAATTTTATTTTTTAGATATCATCTCTTCACATTCAACTTATACCTGTATCCTTTGTATATATATTCTTTCTAACTACCCTAATAACAAGAAAGATCTTTTGAGTTACAAATATGATTTTCTTCCTGGGAATGTAAACAATTCAAATTAAGTCCCTTATGATTTCCCTTTTCTGTTTATCTTTTCATGCTTCTCTTGAGTCTTGTATTTGAAAGTCAAATTTTCTGTTCCGCTCTGGTCTTTTCATCAAGAATGCTTGAAAGTCCTCTATTTCATTGAATATCTATTTTTCCCCTGAAGTTTTATACTCAGATTTTCTGGGTAGGTGATTCTTGGTTGTAATCCTAGCTCTTTTGCCCTGTAGAATGCCATATTCCAAGCCCTCCAAACCTTTAACATAGAAGCTTCTAAATTTTGTTTTATCCTGACTGTGGCTCTGCTGTACTTGAACTGTTTCTTTTTGGCTGCTTGCAATATTTCTCCCTGACCTGGGAGGTCTGGAATTTGGATGAGATCTTGGAATAATTCTCAATACAACCAAAAAAGCAGCAATAGGACTATCACAGACTGTCTATACAGCTTTGATCAGAGAAGATAATCCTAATAGGAAGTCCAAAGTCAGAAAGTGGGTTGAACAAATGAGTAAAAATGTAATTATAACCCCACCATAAGAAGAGATTGTATTAACAGGGGCACTTGAGACACAAACTGAAAGCCTCAAGAAAAACATAGCTTGGGAATAAATTCAAGTATATAAAGCTTGAAAGAGAAGCAGGATTTTGTTTTGTTTTGTTTTTAAATTAAAATGTTTCCATCATTGAAGTATGACCATTAGAGGGAGAAACTGAAAAAGAAATGAGAGCTATAGAAGAAAGATTTAGAAAGGGAATTAATAACAGCACAAGAGGTTCCAAACATTGCACAATGAATGAATTCCCTAAAAATTAATTAAATAGAAGCCAAAATTCTATGAACAATAAATATTAAGACAAAGTCAAAAGACTATGTAAAGTGTCTCATAACCAAAACAATTGGTGTGAAAAACAGATTGAGGAGAAAACAATGAACTACCTGAATGCTAAGACCAAACAAAGAGCCTAGACATGATTTTTCAAGCAATCTTAAAATAAAACTGCTTATGATTTTTAGTGCGAGAAGACAAAGTGAAAATGAAAGAATTCATTTATCACCTCATGAAAATAACCTCCATATGCAAACCCCTAAAAACATTACAACCCTTCAAGTCAAATAAAAAACACTACAAGCAGCCAGAAAGAAAGAATTCAAGTGCTGAGGAGCCACAGTCAGGATCACATATGATTTAGCAGCCACCACCATTAAGAAACCCAGAGCTTGGAATAGTATAACACTGGCAGTGGGGAGAGGGAAACAGGAACAAATTGAAGGTGAAGGAAAATTATCACACATAATTAATAAGCACAAGTAGACTTCTATACAAATAAGGAGAAGAGGATGGGATGAGCAGCTGAAACTTGAACCTTACCTCTCATCTGACCTGGTCATATGAAGGAACAATGTGCATAAACACAGAATTGGATGCAGAAATTCATTTCACTAAATAGTGAAAAGGAGAGAAAAGAAATGGGAGCAGGGGGATTAGAGGAGAGTAAGTGAAGGGAGGGATTAACCCAAAGTCAACAAACTCTAAGGATATAACAATATTTATAAGTCTTTCTGAGGAGGCAAAGAATGAGAATCTGGGGTGCTCATGTATCTAGGAATGGCTGAACAAGTTAAGTGATATTAACATGATAGTTACACTATTGTGCTACAAAAATCGTAGAGGGGATCATTTCAAAGAAACCTGGAAGATTATGTAAACTGTTGCAAAGTAAACTTCATACAACAAGGACAACAATTTATACAGTTAACATCACTGCAAAGAAAAAAACAACTTTGAGAGAATTAGGAATTCAGATCAGCATAATAACTGACCACAGTTTCAGAGGACTAGTAATGCAACATGTTACCCATTTCCTGATATAGAGAGGTAAAGAATAGAATTAAGACTGCAAAATAAGAAGTGCATTTTTTTTTGGATACAGCCAATGCAGAAATTTATTTTGCTTGACTATATATGTTTGTAACTGGTATTTTCTTCTTGTTTTTTTTTCCCTTTTAGGTAGTTTGGTGGGGTTTAGTGATTGGATGGAGAGAAGGTGAATTTCTGCTGTTTGAAATAATAAAATGTAGATCCTCTGCAGAGGGGTCAGAGCCAAGATGGTGGCTAGAAAGTAGGGACTTGCCTGAAGCTCTCCCCCAGGTCCCTCCAAACACCTATAAAAATGGCTCTGAACAAATTCTAGAACTTCAGAACCCACAAAATAGCAGAGGGAAACAGGGCTCCAGCCCAGAACAGCCTGGATGGTTGCTGGGTAAGCTCTACCACATGGAGTTGGGAGCATAGCAGAGCATAATAGTAATTAAGGTGGGACTTTTTGCTTTTCTTCTCTTAAGTGCCTTTAATGATTCTGGCCTTTGTTTGAAGGGGCAGATAAAGTGGGATCTTTTTGTCTTGGAGTATTTCTCAGCACTAAGACCATTGGGAGTCATTGATTTGTATATGATGTGATCCTGGGGTTGGAAGACTTTCCCAGACCCAGCCCGGACGAGGTCAGAGCCCTCAGGGCTTCAAAGTGGATATAATTGAGGAGAGCTTGGCATTTGATTTTTGGGGCACACTCATGGAAGGAGTTGAGACTCCGGGCAAGCTGCAAATTGCCCCCCAGATTTGCAACCCAGATGTTGGCACTGGTCACTATGTATTATGATTTGAATCAGACAAGGTCTGTCTATCGATGTTTGTAATTTCTGTTTGTATTTGCCTGGAAGTTCAGGGGGCTGATATCTTCCCCCTCACCTGTGAATGATATTTGTATGTTTGATTAAACTGAGATTGTTAACCCATTAGTTACTTTCCTTAGTAAAGCAGATCAAAGAACATGTGTTGGCAGCTTTCTGGGTGCTGGTTTGGGGGGGGGGTCTTACACCCCTATAGCAGCTGCTAACAAGATTGTTACTACACAGAGCAAAGCCTGGTGTGGGCTGCTCCTGAAACAACCAGACCAGGAGCCGGGGGGAACAGGCCGTAGCACCCTCAGTCAGTGAGCTGTAGCACTTACCAGACTTCTAACCCGTAAACACCAAAGACAACAGAGAAGGTTAATGGGAAAAAGATTGTGGGACAAAGTGAAAGGAGCTCATGGTTTGGCCACAGCCCTGGGGGTGGCAGAGGTGGTGCAGCTCTGAGGCTCCTTCCAGAGCTACAGCTGCAGTTGCTTCCAGCTCCAGGCCCAGCTGGTGGGAAGAATTAAGTGGCAGATCAAAGTAGGAGTGCAGAGCCTGCTTGGATCTGAGTTGCTGTCCAACTTGGTGCTTCTTGGGGGAGGAGGAGCACTGGTGTGGCAGAGTTTGCTGTGTAGAAGTAGCTCTGAAAGCAGCAGTGCAGTCCCACAAGATTGGGACAAAGTACTCTACTCTACAAGCAGTCATACTGTGAGGAAAAGCTCAAGGGTCAAGTAGTTGCCTGGGAACATGAACAGGCAGGAAAAACAGTCTCAGATTGAGACTCACTTTGGAATCTTTCTTTGGTGACAAAGAAGACCAAAACATACAGCCAGAAGAAGTCAACAAAGTCAAAGAGCCCACATCAAAAGCCTCCAAGAAAAAACATGAATTGGTCTCAGGCCATGGAAGAGCTCAAAAAGGATTTGGAAAAGCAAGTTAGAGAAGTAGAGGAAAAATTGGGAAAAGAAATGAGAGTGATGCAAGAAAATCATGAAAACAAGTCAATGACTGGGTAAAGGAGACCCAAAAAATACTGAAGAAAATAACACCTTAAAAATAGACTAATTCAAATGGCAAATGACCTCCAAAAAGCCAATGAGGAGAAGAATGTCTTGAAAGGCAGAATTAGCCAAATGGAAAAGGAGGTCCAAAAGACCACTGAAGAAAATACTACCTTAAAAATTAGATTGGAGCAAGTGGAAGCCAGTGACTTTATGAGAAATCAACATATTATAAAACAGAACCAAAGGAATAAAAAGTGGAAGACAATGTGAAATATCTCATTGGAAATACCCCTGACCTGGAAAATAGATCCAGGAGAGATAATTTAAAAATTATTGAACTACCTGGAAGCCATGATGAAAAAAAGAGCCTAGATATCATCTTTCAAGAAATTATCAAGGAGAACTGGCCTGATATTCTAGAGCCAGAGGGTAAAATAGAAATTGAAAGAATCCACTAATCACCTCCTGAAAAAGATCCCAAAAAGAAAACTCCTGAGAATATTGTCACCAAATTCCAGAGCTCCCAGGTCAAGGAGAAAATACCATAAGTAGCCAGAAAGATACAATTTTAGTATTGTGGAAACATAATCAGAATAATCCATGATCTAGCAGATTCTACATTAAGGGATCAAAGGGCTTGGAATATGATATTCTGGAGGTCAATGGAGCTAGGATTAAAACCAAGAATCACCTACCCAGCTAAACTGACTATCATACTCCAAGGCAAAATATGGATTTTAAACAAAATAGAGGACTTTCCAGCTTTCTCAGTAAAATGACCAGAGATAAATAGAAAATTTGACTTTCAAACACAAGAATCAAGAGAAGCATGAAAAGGTAAACAAGAAAGAGAAATCACAAGGGACTTACTAAATTTAAACTGTTTTGTTTACATTGATACATGGAAAGATGATGTGTATAATTCATGAGACCTCAGTATTAGGGTAGCTTAAGGGAATATGCATATATATATATATATATATGCATATATATATATATATACACATACATACACATACATATATACATATATATGTGTGTGTGTGTGTGTATATATATATATATATGTGTGTGTGTGTGTGTGTGTATAGACAGAGGTCACAGGGTGAGTTGAATGTGAAGAGATAATATCTAAAAAATTAAATTAAGGGATGAGAGAGGAATATATTGAGAGAGGGAGAAAGGGAGAGATAGAATGGGGTAAATTATCTCACATAAAAGTGGCAAGAAAAAGCCGTTCTATAGGAAGGGAAGAGGGGGCAGGTGAGGGGGAATGAGTGAATCCTGCTCTCATTGGATTTCACTTGAGGAGGGAATAACATACACCCTCAAATGGGTATCTTAACCTACAGGAAAGAACAAGGAAGGAGATTAAAAAGGGGGGATGATAGAAGGGAGGGCAGATATGGGGAGGAGGTAATCAAAAGCAAACACTTTCAAAAAGGGACAGTGTTAAGGGAGAAAATTGAATAAAGGGGGACAGGATAGGAGGGAGCAAAATATAGTTGGTCTTTCACAACATGCATATTGTGGAAGTTTTAAAAGCAGATGTTCAAAAAAAATGTTGTTTTGTACATGCAACTGGGAAATAAGATATACAGGCAATGGGGCATAGAAATCTGTCTTGCCCTACAAGAAAGTAAGGGAAAAGAGGATGGGGGGAGTGGAGTGACAGAAGGGAGGGCTGACCGGGGAATGGGGCAATCAGAATATATGCCATCTTGGAGTGGGGGGAGGGTAGAAATGAGGAGAAAATTTGTAATTCAAAATCTTGTGGAAATCAACCCTGATACCTAAAAATATTAAATAAAATTAAAAAATTAAAAAAAGAAAAAAAGAAATAATAAAATGTAATTTAACAAAGAAAAAAATAGAAACTATTTTGCTTCACCTAAATCCCCTCAAAGCATAAATACCAATATTTTGGATGAGGAAATAGTTTTCAAAAGAAAAGTAAATAGAAAAGTCAGTTATTATCAAAGTTCCTTTATCCTCAATTCCACCTGTGATTTTTATCATTAGAAGGAATACCCTTATGAGGACATTATTTTTCTAGGCTTAAATAAGTCACAATTCTTGAACTTAATATCATAAAGAGATAAAATCTAACATTAAAAAATGACCAAACTGAGCATCAGGTAAGAATACTTATCCAGTTTCATACAAAAAGTAAACAGAAAAATCAAATCCCAACCAAGGTCTTCTAGCATCAAATTAAAATCTTGTACCTCTATAGCTCTACTACAAAATCTTTTAGGTTTTTGTTTGAGGAAAAAAGGAAAAGAAGGAATAAGACTCTGTTATGATATGGTTAAGAAGACCTTGGTGGATAGTGGAGAAAACCAAACTTATTAAATTCTTATTCTCTTTTCACTACTAAAACAAGTTCTAGATACTGGAGATAAAACACCACTTATACATCCTCTGTCATATATTATGAATACTCCTCCAGGAAAGGATTTCTGAGATCAACTATAGTAAGTTCTCAATCTTATTGAATGTGTCTCAGTCATTTACTAAATGCATGATCAAATATTTATGACTGCATTTCCCTCAGTAAAACATATATGACTTTGTATACTCTAGAAAATCAGGGAATATCATAGTAGGAAAAGATCTTCATGGTCATCTAGCCCAATGCATAACTGGAAAAGTATCACCACTACAACATGGCCAATAAGTAACGATGCAGGTTTTGCTTGAAGACTTCCAGTGAGAGAAAGTACAGCTCTCTACCTCTCAGGGCAAGCAATTCAGCCTTTGATAGCTCTCATTATAATAAGAAATTGTGCTGTTGTCACTGTTTTTCTCAGGGGTACACACATCAAGTCTAAACTTGATATTAAGTCCAAACTTGGCTTTTAACCATTTTAATCCTTTATACCTAGCTTTGGTTTTTGAGGACAAAAAAAAGTCTAGTAACTCCTTAATATGACAATACTTCAAGTACTTGAAAATAACTCATTCCCATCCACCCCTCATCTCATTTTTATATATTAACTATCCCTAATTCCTTCAACTGATGTAGAAGCTGGGAAGAGAACCATCTATAAATAAACTAATAAAGGAACCACCTTGGGCACCCAAGAGTTGAACTCTAGATAGGAGCAGACTTTGTGCACTTAGCTGAACAAGATACCGAACACAGATGTTGTGCTCAAAGGAAACTTTCTGAGAATTTTTTTGAAGAAAGAACTTCTAAACTTTGTAGCACATGGAGTTTGTGAGTTATTTTTCCACATGGTTGTCAGATAAGGGAGTGGCCTACATTCTAAGTCAGAACTCATTCAACCCATGTAAATTGGATATTTGTGAAATAGTGAGCCTCTGGCTTGGGGAGAGGCTTCATAGCTATTGTTAGGCATGCAGACTAGTGGGATTATCTCTAGAACCTAAGCCACTCTGTGAAAACAACCTTTCAGTATAAGAGCAAAATGGAGGAATAGTTTGGAGGGTGTGTTATGTAGAGATAGGAGGGAGCTATGTTGGGCAATGTAGCTTATATTAAAACAAATGGTAATAATATTTATTTAAAATATAGCACACCTTCTGAGTGAACTAATTAACTTGACACTTGCAGTTGGGGAGTACTTTCCCCAGGGGATGACTACCAACTCACAACTCCTTCTCCTCTGCTGCATGAGGCCTTTCTTCTGGAGTTGACTATCCTCTCTCTCTTCATCTTCTGTCCTTTGTCGTCAGCTCATTATCTCTCTGCCCTTTGTTCTGTGTGTGTGTGTGTGTGTGAGTGACATGCCTCTGTATGTGTGTGTGTGTGTATATATATATATATATATATATATATATATATATATATATATATATGTGCATGTATATGATATATAGATAGATAAATATATAGATGTATATATACATATTAGGAGCAAAATTCACTTATGATTATCAGGAAAAAAAGATACAAAATTATATTCTGGCTCAATTCTTATGCTTATTAGAATGATAAGCACCTGACTATTTTTAATCATCTAATTTAATTCAGCCTAATGTTCAAGTTAACATTCAACCATTAATAATAATGCTTTGAATCCAGCCATTCAAATACCTCTGAATCCACCTATTTGTACTATGAATAATCCATATCTCTCCATCTTTTTTATTTTAATTTTCAGTTTCAAATTCTCTACCTTTCCCCAACATTGACAAGGGAAGAAACAAAATACTCACTATGCATATGAAGTCATGCAAACACATTTTCATGTTAGTCATATTGCAGGGAGACAAAAGAGAAATTTAAAAAATGGGCAATTTGCACTCACAGTCCATCCATTCTCTTTCTGGAGGGGTTAGCATTTCCCATCATGAGTCCTTTGGAAATGTTCTGGATCATTGCATTGATCAGAGTTGCTAAGCCTTTTAAAGTTGATTATTGTTGTGATATTGTTGTTATTGTGTGCAATGTTCTCCTGGTTCTACTTACTTTGCTTTGCAACAATTTATGTAAGTTTTCTCAATTTTTTTTTTCTGAAATCATCCTCTTTATCATTTCTTACAACACAACAGAATTCCAGCAAAATTATATGTCATAACTTGTCCAGCCATTCTCCAATTGATGGGCATCTCCTCAGTTCCCAATTCTTTGCCACCATTAAAATAACTGAATATTCATAGAATATTTATACCTATTAGCCCTTTTCCTTTTCTTTGATTTCTTTGGAGTACAGACCAACTAGTGGTATTGCTGGTTAATAGAGTGTGTCCAGTTTTGTACCTTTTTGGGCATAGTTCCAAAGTGTTCTCCAAAATGGCTGGAACAATCTACAACTACACCAACAGTGCATTAGTTTACCTATTTTTCCAAATCCTCTCCAGCATTTGTCATTTTCCTTTTATGTGATCTTAGCCATTTGAATGAGTGAGACCTGGTACCTTTAAAATTCTATTCATGTCCTTGACTTCTTTCTTGTTTATTTCATTGGTTAGATTTCTGCAGGTCTGAGAGACATAAATTGAGGTCCCTCACTAGTATAGTTTTTCTCTATTTCCTTCTGTGACACATTTAGCTTTTCCTTCAAAAATTTGGATGCTGTGTCATTTGGTTCCTATATATTCAGTATTAATATTCATTCATTGTCTATGCTTCTTTTAACAAAATGTAGTATCCCTGAATATCTCGTTTAATTGGGTCTATTTACGCTTTTGCTTTGTCTGAGACCATGATTGCTACCTCTACCTTTTTTATCCCAGCAGAAACTTTCAGATTTTGTACCAAACATTCTTTATAATTGACTTGTAAACAACATGTTGTTCAATTGTAGTTTTGAAAACATTCTGCTATACTTTTTCATTTTATGGGTGAGTTTATCCCATTAACATTGAGAGATATAATTGCTAATTGTATATTTCCCCCGTTCTGTTCTCTTTTATTTTTTTTTCTTTTTTACCTTTTCATCCCCCCAAAAGGTCTGTTTTGTTTCTGACTGCTGCATTCTTTATCTTCCCTTTAATGACCACTTCTTTCTCTTAAATCCTTCCCTTACTATTTCCCTATAGGGTAAGATGAATTTCTACACCCAACTATGTATCTGTGTGTGTATGTATGTGCATATACATTTATGTATATACATATATACACATATAAATATATACAATACACATGTATGCATACAAACATTCACACATACATACATGTGTATGTATATGTATATGTTCTTCCTTCCTAACCAGTTTAGGAAAAGTGAATCATAGATGTCTTGATATTCTCACTATAAAGGAAATCAAAGAAAAAAAAGGAATTTGCAGTAAAATGAATAGATTGCTCAAAGGTTATTTCAGAGATACAAATAAAGGAGTTGTGGAGTTGGATCAATCATGTATCCAAAGGCAACAAGAAACATGGAGCATTTCACGATATATTTGGTCATCCATATTACAGTATGCATTATAAATATATGCAAAAACCTACTATGACAATAATTATTGTTTATGCATCAACATCTGTTATAGAAGATCAAGATGAAATTCTGTGAAGAATTTGATAAGAACCTCCAAATTAAGTCAACATATACTTTGGGAATAGGTGAGTATGACAAAAAATATATTGGAAAATATTGATAAAAAATAAAGAGTGAAAGATAAAAATGTCTAATCCAGGGATGGGGAACCTGTGGCCTTAAGGCCAAATACGGCCCTCTAGGTCCTCAAGTGTGGCCCTTTGACTGAATCCAAATTTCACAGATGAAATCATTTTATTAAAGTATTATTGTGTGTATATATATATATATATAATATACATATATATGTGTATACATATATAAATACATACTATATATATGCATTGATATGATATATTATGTATTGATGTGTTATATATTACTATAATATAATCCATTACTATTAATATATTAATGTAATAAAGATGTGGGGTTTCTGTGTAGTTTATAGGACTGTCCAGTAATAAAGATGTGAGGCTTCTATGTAGTTTATAGGACTTAACAGTTAGGTTCAGGACTTAACCGTTAAGTCCTATAAACTGCACAGAAGCCTCACATCTATATTACATAAATATTTTCTTGGAGAAAACAATCAGGATGCATTTGAAATGGTGGGGTTACCCAACCAACCTCATCTAAAATTGTAATTGATTATACTTTAGCAGACTGGAAAATACTTGTTCCCTTATGTAGGAGTTATTCCTGAATCAACTATGTACAGTCAGACTACTGGCTTCCCAGAGAAAAGATCAAAATTAGTAAAGAGCTAAAAAAAATTAAACAAAAATAAGAGTATGCAGTTAAAACAATTCAATCTTGAACTATTAAAAGAGCTTTTGATGATTAGGGATGGGATTAAAATGTAAGAAAGGACATAGTCATAGATGACAATAATTTCAAAACAGTTAAACCAATGTAAATATAATGTTATAACAAGGTGATCAAAAGACTCAAAAAGTCACCTTAGTCTGCAAATACTTTATTGCTAACCAGAGAGCAGATAACCCTTAAAAGAATTTTATGTAACCATCCACACTGTTAGAACTAATTGAATGAAGAATGTTTATCATCCAAACTTTGACGCAGTTGGATGAGCAATATATAAGGAGCAGGAGTTCTTAACTTGAAGTTTGTGAACGTATGTGTGTCTCTGTAATTATTTCAACAAAATTTATTTCCTCTGTCATCCCAGGTATTTCCTTTTATTCATTTAAAAACATAATTTTAATAATAGTTCCTTAGGCTTTACCAGATAGCCCAAAAGGGTCCATGACACAAACAACAAGAATTCGCTTTCACTCTCTTGCTCTTTCATAGACAAACACACATATATACATCCATACATATACACATGCATATATATATATAGATATATAGATATATAGATATAGATATATATAATACATATTTGTCTATGTGTGTATATGTGTGCATATATATGTGTGCCTGTCTGAGGCACTGTCCTAATTTCTAGAGATACATATTATATAAAATGAGAAATGGAGAAAAGCACATTGTATGCCACCACCACTTCTTTAGTGAATTTATGGGAGTACAGGGTCATGAGTCACACAAAATTGGCACACATGGAAGGATAGCAGTGTCCATTAGTGGAGGTTGTCTCCATATGAACAAGTTCACAGATATATCACAGAAGTTCACCACTCCTTGTTTTTACCAGCATCTCTGTTGTTAATTCCACAGCTGCCCCTTAGGGTTGGAGGCAAAATTATACCTTCTACATTCAAGTTCTAGGCTAGATATTATAGTCCTTATGGTGTTGTGATACTTTTTTAGGGCACAGATCAATTTGGAGCAATGAAGTCCCAATTCTCTTAAAAGAAAACCATATCTCAGTTCAAACACATGGCTCATTATTGCTTTTTGTAAGACTACTTTCTGGGCTAGAACTAAATTAAAGGCGATTATCATGTCCTTATTTTAAACAGTTAATACATAAAAAGAAATAAATCAAAAATTGTAATATAACTATTAATAGGTCAGCAAAGTGTTTCAGAAAATATGATCAGGGAATTGAAAACCAAGATAAGTGAAAAAATGGTAAGAACACCAGACTGCCTTCAATGACTCTCTATCACCTGGCCTAGACTGACATTATAGATTACTTAAAGAACTTGTACATATGTTTGTTAAACTGTCTTGAGAAGTCATACATGCTCTTTCACTAGATATATTTAATCAGAGACTGAATGTACATTTTTGGGGTATATTATATAGGAGACTACTCAGGTATGAAATATGTGTGGCATAAGAAGTCCCTTCCAATTTAAAGATTCTATAATATTGTGACCATTTCCTTGTGGTCAAGATAGAGAAAGAGACTGAATCATAGCATTATTAGGTGGTTCAGCACTGGTTGATGGATTGGAACAAAAGATAATGTTCAATAGGCTATTATAAACCTAGACTGATCTCTATTGGGGTGTCCCAGGTTTCTGTTATTGGCAATGTTTGTTCAACATTAGTATAAATAACCTAGGTAAAATAGATGCCACAAGTAACAAAGCTTCAAATGACACAAAGCTAGGAGGGATAATGAATGGGAAAATTATGGGACTGATATCCAAAAAGGAATTAGAGGCCTGGAAAAATTGGCTGAAACTAACAATATGAAACAATACTTTGATTCTTTGTGTGTCCATTTCCTCCTCCTCCTCCTCCTCCTCCTCCTCCTCCTCCTCCTCCTCCTCCTCCTCCTTCTCCTCCTCCTCCTCCTCCTCTTCCTCCATCCATGAAGATGATGTCTTGACTTGCACATGAATTAGATTTAAGTTACACAGAGCTGCACAAAATGGTCAGCTTCACCCTCTTCTCCAGAGTCCTTGGAGTACAGTGGCAAGACAAAAGTCAAGATGACCCTGATAGGTGGCTAGTAATCAGTTTATATAGAAAGATCTGAGTATTTTAATGTATGACAAACTCAATGTGAGCCATTAAGGTGATGAAGCAGCCAAAAACAAACAACCTAACAAGATTTTAGACTTAATTAATAAAAATCTGGATTGAGGGAGTTACTAGTCCCCCTGTATTCTTCTCCAGTAAAACCATGTTTGGAAAATGGGGTCCAGTTCTTGGCATCATATTAAGGAGGGACTTTGACAAACCAGAGTCCAATCAAAATAGGGCAACAAAGGTGGTGAGTAAACTTGACATGATGCCATGTACGCATGAGTTAGGGAAAATGAGGACATTTACTCTAAAGGAGAGAAGAGTTCAAGAAGACATGAAGTTCTTCAAAATAATAAACATGTTCTGCTTTACCCTAAAGATCAGGACAAGGCCCAACAGATGGAAGTCACATGGAGGCAGAATTCAGCTCAATGCAAGAAAAAAAAATCATAATAGTTGGAACTTCTCCCAAACTGAATGAGATACCTTGGTAGAGAGTGTGTTTCCTTTCAGTTGAGGTGTTTCAAGTGGAAGTTTGGACATTGTTGGACCTGGTGAAGTTGTGACTTTAGTGTTTAGGATTCTGCTAAGACTACCTCTGATATACCAGTTTGTCGTCTTTACTATTTCTTCCCTCCTTTTGACTCCTCCTAAATCTTCTTTATAGCATTCCCTCATTTGTCCCCTACCGAACTTCTAGCCCTTAGGCCTGGCTAGTGAAAAATTAAATGAGCTGTCCTCAGAGCATGGGGGGCAGGGGTACAGTGGAGGAAGCAAAGCTATAAAAAATTACTAAACACTTAATTTTAGTCTTTGTTCTGCATAGCTCCTAGTATGATGTTGTTAATTTGACCTAATTCAATGGTGATGACAATTATCAATAAATTTGAGAAACGATTATCAAATAATGTATTTGCTTTCAAGGCATGTATTTTAGTCTAAGTGTGTTTAAAAGTGGAGTGTATCAAAGGTTTGGAAGCATCCTAGCCTAATTCCATTAAACATAGCCCAAAGAAGTTTTATTATAAAATATCCACAGGTCTAATGGGTGTATTTCATTAGGAAAATAAATGACAGCAAGGTATTCATTAAAAGCATTTGGAAGCATGCTGATACTGAATTAATTACTTCCATGACATGAAGGACTAAAAAAAAAATTCAAAAGCTCTGTTTATTGTCCCCCTTTAAAATTTATTTTCATTTAAGAATGGCATTTTCCATGTACTTTAATGCATCAAAGCATGAGATATTAGTGTAATAAAACCATGAATGCTAGAGTCATGGCCTTTTCTCAGGTATTAACTTCAATTGTGATGACAAGTTCTCCAAATTTAAAAACAAGTAAAGTAGGAAACAAAAGTGCACAATTCATACACAAAGAATGAAAGTATAACTGTTATGTATGTGAGAAACCCTAAACCATGCAAGGCAACAAAACAAATTGATCTGGTGAAGAAAACTACAGGCCTTATAGAAATTTGAATGACGTGCTTTTCATTCACTCATCATTCATTCATTCAACAAATATTTAATAAACTACTATGGCATACAGAGCATTTCACAATATACAAAGTTTAAATAAGATATGCAGAGTGAAAAAGCTGGCTGGACTTTGATGTCAAATAACCTGGCTTCAAACACTGACTATGCTATTTAATAACTTAATAATGTCACTTAGTCATCTATGGGTCTCAGTTTCTTCATCTGTAAAATTAAGAGGTTGAAGTAAATGACCTTTAAGTTCCTTTCCAAATCTCAGTTTATAATCCTGTAATTCTGTGGTCCACACCAATATTTGCTTTTCAATCTAGGCGATACATATACTATTTAGTGACTATAATGCACCAAATTATATAACTTGATTTTAAGAAAAAAAAAACACTATACAAGAAGGTAGATGTTATGAGACAGTTTGGAGTACAGGAGGATGGAAAATCATAGAGGGCTTCCAAAAGAGGAAGTCAATTGAGTTGGGTTTCTGAGGAAAGATAGGAATTCAAAAATGAAATTTGAGAGGGGGGACAGAAATCCATTCCAGGCATAGAGAATAGTTTGTGCAAATGTAGGAAAGCTGGAAGGCATGTTGCCAGACACCTATAAAAAGGCAAGAATTTAGAACAACATAAGGAGAAAGAAGTCAGCTTGTTAAGAACTTTCCCTGCCTTTTTTATTTTTTCTTAGCCTTCCCTTCTATTTTCATTTAAGACCTAAAAGATCTCAAGGCAAAACCGTGGGGCCTTAGATGCACAAAATTTTCATGGGGCTTCTTAGAAAAATCCTCTCCTCCACCAAAAACAAATGTTTTAGGCCACAGGATTCCCACAAGGTAGTTAACCAGGAGTTATAAATATAGCTAGGATAATCCCCCATCAACATCACCACCAACACTTACTCTTAAATTGGGACCCCAAAGGGAGGACTAACTTCAGGTTCAAGCTACTCAGTTGATATATACACTTAAAACTAGAGTGCAAAAGCCCTCACTAATATTCTTACCTGTAGAAATTAGTAGGCAAAATTAGCTCAAAGGAAGGGCCTTTAGTAAGACAGCATAGTCAAAAAGGTATTTACAAAACAATTACCCTATAAGCCTACGGTATGCTCTCTCCCAACTATACCCAACGTTAACTGAAAAGTAAACATATTTATAGAGGACACAGGTTCCAAGGTATATATTGAGGAAACACGTAGCCAAGACAACTCATACCTCTAGTTTTGAAGGGTCCTGATATTCTTTCTTTTCTAATTTTATCCATACTCTACTCCCTAGGTATAGCTTTTCTTTAGGGGTATTTCCTCAGTTGGACGTACTGAGTCCACACTTCTCTGAAACTAAATTCCCAATATCAGGACTTCCTTAAGTGCAAAGCAAACTCTCCTCTCTAATGTCAGGAGTCATTCTTCTTCCATAGCCTCTTCTGATTGTCTCTTTGATTCCATGGGCTTTCTCTCTGCTAGGTGAAGTGTGTCCTACTGGGCATATATCTCTGTTGCCAGGTGTAACAGGAGGGCCGAGTTTATAATCTCAAAGAGGATCATAAACATGTCGGAAAGGTTCGGAACCGCCGGATATAAGAAACTCTCAAAGTAGAAGGCAGAAGAATCAAAACATTTATTTAGGCTCCACAGTAACCAACCCATGAACCAGAAGCCCCATTTTGATATGTTGATCAAAAGCTTCCAGGCCCAATAAGTACGCCTTGCAAGAGTAACCAGGAGGCTACAGAGAAGCATGATTGCGTAAAGCAAAATCATGCTTCCCCCTCGATGGTAATAAGATTACCCACTGGCCTGAAGTCTTTGTTCAGCTTCCTCCCGTAGGTCAGCTCTGCTACTGGCAGCTCCTGCCTCAGCTGTGTCTGTGTCTGTAACTGAAGCTGCAACTGTAACTGACGATGTAACTGTCGCTGTAACTGATGATGTAACTGTCGCTGGCTCCAACCGGAAAAGGAAAAGAACTCTTCAAGCTGTCCTCTCCCCTCTTATAGAGTTTTTGACATCATCAAGCTCCACCTGAATGACCAGGGCTGATTGGTTCTTGAGTTGGCCCCTCCCCCTAGGGTAGAGGTTAACACCTCCCCTCAGCCAGCCCCATGACTCATCACACAGGAAGTTGTCTGGTCCTGCCCCGGAAGAGCAAGCCACAGTGTCCAGAGGCTCAATGAGGTAAGCTGAGTCATTCAAAGAAAACAAAGGCCATTATGGCTACACTCCACCCCTTGTTATAGGATACATAATCTAATCAGCCATGTATCCTAGAACATACATTGTGATCCAATTACAAAGGAAACTAAAACATATCATTCATTATAAAGCAAAACATATCATTTGGTGACATTCCTAAATATTGGTTTACGATTCAAATGTGATCCACCCCTAGGTCCCAGCAAGATAATCTCTTCAATCAATCATTCCCAAAATAATTATTAATAATTCAAATGTCCACCCCTAAATCCTTGTATCCATTACATAGGATCAATAATATCATAACAATAAAACAACACAGCAAGGATAACACAAAATAAGTAAACAGAACACTATCATCATTTCCACCCCCCTTGAACGATTGGGGCTCAAAATCTTGGGGTGAGGGGTGAAGGTCTCATTTTCTATAGCTTCTTCATGCTGAAATTGGATGTAGAGATGGCCCTGCCCCCAAAAAGTCCCATTCCAGAGGTCATTTCTTTAACGAGCTGGCAGGAATTCCAAGAATGCTACATGCTTAGGCAGTCACCGGAAAGTGCAGGGTGCTTAAGCCTGAAGGAAACAAAACTAGCAACAAGGTTAGCCAAAACAAAGGACAAAAAGAATAGACAAGTATGGACTATAATTCTTCAAATAAAATCATCTCAAGTTTGGTTGAGATTTCAGTTATGCAAAGATCCAACATCAGAGCCAAACTCAGGTGGGAAATGTTTCTTTTCAAAAGGAACATAATGAGGAAGCCAAGAGGATCCCACCCTAGATATAGACTAAGATTGTCCTCCCAGCCTTTCCCCAGATGTACAAGTTTTCATCCGTTGATCACACAAGGTCACCTTCACTCTGAGTGGCTTGTGGGCTTGCAGGAGCAGTTCTTATTTCCCTATTTCTCGTGTTATCAAGTCCTCTATACATTCTGTATAATTCATTGGTTGGAATTCCATCTATCATTTCAAAACCTACTCCTGCTCTCAATAAAGCAGTAAACATTTCTTTCCTTGTTACTCTCCTTTGGCGCCAAGTTTGCTGGTTATTCACCCTTCTCTCTCGAGGAGATCTATCCCCTCCCCAGTCACCTAAGTCATGTAACTGTAAAATCTTATTTATCACTGTTGTAAGACGGCTCCCTACTTCTCCAAGTAATAAATTCAAAATTAGTTGTTTATAAGCAGGGGGAGCTGTCCTAATTATTAAATTCCTATGAGGCAGTTCCATTGAATCATTGTAATATTTGTCTGCAGTTCCTATCATAATGGCAGTCTTCATTACCTCCTCCTTTAGTCTCATGATACAATCTCTAAGTGAATACCAGGGTCTGTGCTCAGTGGGCCACATAGAATCAGTAGCATATCTCTTATTGCATCCCACAGCGGCTAATGCCAACAGAGTAGTCCTGCTATCACCATCTCCTTGCTGATGATGTTCCCTAAAAGCTTGTTGAACTAGAGGATCATGGCTGATACCTATGAATCTCATGCAGTCTGTCCCATCTACTGATATTCCACCGGCCCCTTGATCACTGAGTCTTACCATCCAAGATATCAATGGTTCTCCTATTCTTTGGCTGAATCTACTCAAAATATCTGTGACCTCTTGCGGTGAGAAATCTTCCTGAATTTCCCTTGTAACTGAATCTTCACCTCGGGTTTCTGTCTTCCTCCTTTGTATGGGTCGAGCCCTTGTCTGATCATTTAACCATCTCCTATTCTCTGTGTGAGGCACATCCTGAACCCCAGTAGTGTTTTGTGCCTCAGCCCCTAACATTGTCTCATCCTCCCCCCACTCACTTCCTCTGCCACCATGGCTAGGACGAAGCAGGCAGTCAGGCTCTTTCTGGGCTGGGTTGAAATGCACTCTGGGCTTTTTTGGTCTCCTGTTGCTCTTAGCCACATTAATAGAAAAGTTCTCATTTGAGTCAGTTTGGTCTCCTGCTATCTGAGATTCCTCTTCTTCCTGTGGGGTAGGAGTGCCCCCATGTCTTTCACTTAATCTCAATCTTTCGTATACTAGCCGGTAGGCTGATAACACTATCCAGCTTTGCCTAGATAGTGATGCCCCTGACTGAATCCCAACTTCTCGTAAACACTTTTCCAAATCCCTAGGATCTCCTCTCCGTAGCCTTGGTTCCCAGTTTTCACAGGGTCCAGCTTTTTTAGCCAATTCTTTTGCTAGGGAGGAATAAAATGGATCCTCCCATCCTGGGATATTCATCTCTTCCTCTGGAATTGTTCTGCTTCTAAATAGAGATCTTATACCTAGCGATCCTGTTCGTGACGCCAAATGTAACAGGAGGGCCGAGTTTATAATCTCAAAGAGGATCATAAACATGTCGGAAAGGTTCGGAACCGCCGGATATAAGAAACTCTCAAAGTAGAAGGCAGAAGAATCAAAACATTTATTTAGGCTCCACAGTAACCAACCCATGAACCAGAAGCCCCATTTTGATATGTTGATCAAAAGCTTCCAGGCCCAATAAGTACGCCTTGCAAGAGTAACCAGGAGGCTACAGAGAAGCATGATTGCGTAAAGCAAAATCATGCTTCCCCCTCGATGGTAATAAGATTACCCACTGGCCTGAAGTCTTTGTTCAGCTTCCTCCCGTAGGTCAGCTCTGCTACTGGCAGCTCCTGCCTCAGCTGTGTCTGTGTCTGTAACTGAAGCTGCAACTGTAACTGACGATGTAACTGTCGCTGTAACTGATGATGTAACTGTCGCTGGCTCCAACCGGAAAAGGAAAAGAACTCTTCAAGCTGTCCTCTCCCCTCTTATAGAGTTTTTGACATCATCAAGCTCCACCTGAATGACCAGGGCTGATTGGTTCTTGAGTTGGCCCCTCCCCCTAGGGTAGAGGTTAACACCTCCCCTCAGCCAGCCCCATGACTCATCACACAGGAAGTTGTCTGGTCCTGCCCCGGAAGAGCAAGCCACAGTGTCCAGAGGCTCAATGAGGTAAGCTGAGTCATTCAAAGAAAACAAAGGCCATTATGGCTACACCAGGTGCCATGGCTGAAGAGGAGAGAAAATCCTTCTTCTCCTAACTTCCTGCTAGTAGAAGAGCAATCTCATCTTAACAGCAGGTGCTTCCTCCACATCATTCATTCTTCTAGATTGCCAGGGGTCACCCTCTACAAAGCTCCCTACCTCAACAATTTCTAGGGCTGGCAAGCTACCTTTTCATAGGCTGATGGGGCATGAATCATCTTCCATATCGTGCTAGTTAACAGCAACCTGCCTTCCTAATTCTACAGAGGAAAAAACATCACATGAGATAATGGGGTAACAGTGAAAACCCTGCTTTATATTTCATTAAAGATACTAACACCTTAGCCTCAGTTACCTACCTCCTCTGTGGCTTCCTCAATTAAAGAGTATAGAGGAGGGAAATCAATTGATTAGGGCTATCCTAACAAGCTATACTTTCACGAGGAATTTCTGTCCCTAAGATAGGTAGAAATTTGAGACAATGGTGTTGTTGACCTAAAGGGCATGACTAAAAGCCAAGTTAAGCTTATGGTTCGCTCTTTTGTGTTCAAAAGTCTCTTGGCCAATGGAGACGAAACCCTCCTGAGAGAAAAATCTTGATACAACTAAAATGCTGGGTACTGAACAATTCTTCTTTCCATAGAGAAAAATCAGTGAAGGTCTTCTCATACCCAGTCTGATACTGAGTGTGGGAACTGCCTACCTCTGTCAGTAAAAGACTCAAGGTTCAAACCTAAAAGAAAGATGGTAGAGCTGATCACCACAAAGGAGCTAATGTAACATTTCAGCTGAGGACTGCAGCTGAAGCCAGAAGCAAGATTTAGAGAGGTTTCATAATCACATACCTAGTAAAATCTAAAAAAAATAAAAAGCCTAGCAGCAACCATAAGGCCATCAAAGACAATGGACCCCACAAAATCAGCAGGGAGCAAGTTCAACAGGAGGAGCAAGTTAATGACATAACCAGAAGACATGAGAGTCCCTGACAGCTTAGAAACATGAGACATCTGGGTCATTCATATTCCCTATGTAAAAATCAGTCTTTCTATATTATTTTATTAAATGGCCGCACTAAACAAAGCTTATCCTATGATTAACTAGAAAAAGTAAACACCCTGGTGGAAGATCAAGAACTATGGTTTTGAGTACATGAGAACTTTCAGAGTATATTGAGCCTAAGGTCAAGGTTGTTTTGTGTTGTCTTATGTAAAGAAAAGAGGGTATACCATCCATTCTAGGGCATGAGAATAAGTACTTTTGGCTGGAACATCAAGTGCATGAAACATAATAAAATGAGATAATTATGTATGTAGATGAGGAACCACTAATCTGTGGACCAGCGGACAAATGTGGCAAAGGAGATAACCATGTCATAGTGTCTGTTGTTGTAGAGAGAATCATGTCATATGCAATTAAGTGGTGCAATGTGTATAGAATGCTATACATATATTCAGGGAAATCGAAGTTTGAACCTTGTTCCTAAACCCTTATTAGCTGATATGTGACCCTGGGCTAGTCACTTAACCCTGTTTGCCTCAGTTCCTGATCTGTAAAATGAGCTGGAGAAGGAAATGGCAAACCACTCCAGTATCTTTGCCTAGAAAACCCCAAATGTCATCATGGATAGTCAGACACAAATGAAAAAGGACTAAAATAATTCTCATATGGAACTATTGGTAGTTTGGGGGTTACTCTGATAAGTTCAGCTAACTTAACTGACACCAGCTTACTCCACATTCTAGCACATGCATGCACTCGTGTGCATGCACACACACACACACACACAGAGAGAGAGAGAGAGAGAGAGAGAGAGAGAGAGAGTAAGAGGGAAAATATAAAACTACTTAGAAAGGTTACCAACCCTTGGTGTAGATTTTTTTTTAATGAAAAAGCTAAAAATCAAACAGATAAGTGCACAAATCTTTACTACATGGTTTTATGAGAAAGATCCTCTTCTGAGTTATCTCTCTTTATCAGACTTTCAGCTTCCACAAAATCGTGATACACATCCTCTAATTTGGTTTTAAAGCCCTACATAGCTTAGTCCCTTCTTACCTTTTCAGTCTTCTTACACTTTATTCTCCACCATATATTACCCTTCTCTCTACTCACATAGTCACTACCCTTGTGCAGATACTCATCACCAGAAACCTGGTCTCGTTGTCACAAGTATCTCCCTATCCCTGTCCATATATCACTCAACTATGATAGTGATCCTACTAAAGAACAAATCTGACCACATTACCACCAAGACACTCCATCTCCAGACTGGTCATTTTCACTGGCTGATGCCTCTTACATGGAATACTCTCCAACCCCATCTTTGTGTCTTGGCTTCTTTGGCTTCCTTTAAGTCTCAACTAAGTTCCCTTCTTTTATAGAAAGACTTTCTCAATCTTTCTTAATTCTAGTCCCTTCCTTCTGTTGATTCAATTTACCCTCTATCTTTGTTGTTGTTTCATCATTTCAGTCATGTCTGACTCTTTGTGACCCCATTTGGTATTTTCTTGGCAAAGATACTAGAGTGATTTGCTATTTCTTTCTTCAGTTCATTTGACAGATGAGGAACTGACTCAAACAGGGTTAAGTGAATTGCCCAGGGTCACACAGCTAGTAAGTGTCTGAAGCCAGATTTGAGCTCAGGAAGACTCATCGTCCTGACTTCAGGCCCTGTGCTCTATCACTACACCACCTATCTACCCCTATCCTGTGTCTAGCTTGTGTATATGTAGTTGTTGTCATGTTGTCTCCCCCATTAGATGATGAGCTCCCAGAGAGTTGGAGCTGACTTTTACCTTTCTTTGAATCTCCAGTACTTAATACAATGCCTGCGGTGTAGTAGGTAATTAATGAATGTTTAATGACTGACTGACTCTCTCAAATCCTTCCCTACTCCAATCCATCCTCCACTAAGCTGTCATATCGATTTTCCCATAGCATGGTTCAGACCACATCATCCCTCTTCCCACCCCCCATTTAATAAACTCCAATAGCTCTCTATTATCTCCACGATAAAATATAAAATTTACTTGGTTTTCAAAATTCTTCATAACTTGCCCCCATCTTACAGTCCTCTTAGTTAGACTTTATTCACTCTCCCTCCGATTACACTTTTATTCAGTATCTCTGGCCTTCTTGCTGTTCCTCTCACAAATCATTCCACCTCCTGACTTTTGTTTTACATTTGTTTTGACTGTCCCCCTCTCCTACAATTGCTTCTTCATCATCTCTACTTCCTGACTTCCTTCAAGTCTCACACAAAGTTCCATTTCCTATAAGAGGTTTTTCCCAGTCCACACACATCCATCTATCCTTTATCTCTTTATCCATATCTTGTTGGTTTATAGTTTTTACATGTTTTCTCCACCATTAGACCATGAAGCCCTTGAGAGTAGGCACTATCTTTTTTGCCTTTTTTTTGTATTCCTAGTATTTAGTACAATATTTAGCAGAAAGTGGATACCTAAGAAATTGCTGTTGACTTGACTTTGCCTAGAAGCATATTCTCTTCTTTGGATTTCAGATGGTAATGTTTATGTACCAAAAAATGCTCTAATTTTCTAAGAAGAATTAAGACTATAACAATACAGAGAACTAAACAGTACCAAAGGCTTGGATCAAATTCATTCAGTCAGGATCTATGTTGCTATTTTAGGGTCCCAGCACCCCTAACCCTCAACAATTTTACCTGCCCTGCTGATCAAGTGGATTTGGAGAGACTATGAAACCATAATCTTTCTTCATGTGAAAACATTATTGTAACAAATATTATCAGCCACCCCTGGTAAATATGACCTATAATCAGAACCTGACATAAGCAGATATAAAGTACATTTTTCTCTGAGTGCATGTTTCTTGGTGAGCATTCTTTAAGTATGCAGTTAGTGTTTGGGGGAAATAGAGAACTAGATCTTGAATAGAGGTATTATCACAGGATGATAGATTTAGAATTGAAAAGGAATTTCTAAAGGTTATTTAATTTTGGAGGTCATTTATTCTAATACAGTCATTTCACAGATAAGGAAACTGAGGCCCAGGAAAGGTTAAAGAACATGGCAAAAGTCAAGCTGGTGTTGGCAGGTAGTTGAGAATGATGTGAAACTAATAAAATTCCCAGTCTTCTACCTTCTACCTCTTGGGAGTGGACTGGCGATTAGGTAAGTGGTTCTATAGAAGCCAGATAAGACAATCAGAATGAATAGTGCTCTGCTGTCTACAGCATATTAAAAGATTCAAAGGAAGCCTTTCTGCCAACCTGATAGATGCTCTCCGAAGAACTTATGAGAGGAGTTGATCAAAAATCATACAAGATGAGATGGTGTTGGTGGGTTGCAATCTCCATCATGGAAATATAATCCATACAGATTAGAATCAGGGGTGGGGAGCCTGCAGCCTCAAGGCCGCAAGTGGCCTTCTAGGTCCTTGGGCACAGTCTTTTGACTGAAACCAAGTTTTACAGAATAAATCCTTTTATTGAGGGGATTGGTTCTGTGAAGTTTGGATTCAGTCAAAGGGCTGCACTTGAGGACCTAGATGGCTACATGTAGCCTTGAGGCCATAAGTTCCCCACCCCTGATTAGATCATATGAATACTTTGAAAAATCATTATAGGTATGAACAATTATTTAAGCCTGCACTCATTTTAAAAGAAAATTTTCCATCATTGTAAGTCTTTCATCAAAAGCAGGATGTTGTGTCATGCTTGGCAGATATGTTATGCTGGAGATATCTTTCAGGTATGGGTTAGATTATTTAGTTGCCAAAGTCCTTTCCAGTTCTCAAATTCTATGATCCTGTGAAACATAGACCATAAAATCAAAGACAATAATTCAACATATTTACATTGTATAAGGTACTGCTTTGTTGTTTTGCTTGTTTTTTGGAGGGAGTTGGGGTTAAGTGACTTGCCCAAGGTCACACAGATAGTAATTGTCTGAGGATACATTTGAACTCAGGCCCTCCTGACTCCATGGTTGGCACTCTATCTACTGTGCCACCTAGCTGCCCATATGTTGTTGTTTTTAATAATCTATAATTCATCAGTATAGGGAGCTCCCTCCAATGAGGGAGTAAAAATTGCTTCACCAACACAGATCAGCACTTAATCTGCAACTTGTGATTTTATAGAGGTTGCCTGGGGGTAGTAAGAGTTTAAGCAACTTGCTAAGAATAATATAGACAGCTTGGGACTAAGACAGGACTTGAATTGAGGTCTTTCTCCCTCAGAGGCCAGATCTCTCTTCACTATTTCATGCTGCCTCATGTCCTGGGAATACATAAAGGATGACACAGTCTCTCAGGCACTCAAGTGATTCATCACAAAAACCTGTCTATAGGAAATACAAAATGTAAAAGGCCATGTATGCACAAGACAAACATTTTCAGCTGTACAGTATTATTTATCTGCAAATATTTCTTCCCTGTACCACTTGTCTGCATGACACACAAAGAAATGGAATCTAGAGGAAAACAGGTTGCATGCCTAACCTTTTCTTATTGCCTGAATGGCTCACTAATGTATCCAGAATCCACATTTACACTTGTCTTACTGCAGCTGTCACCTGCAGCTCCAGTCATTCCAATCTTCTCTTTATTTATAGAGAAACACTTGGAGTAAAAGGAAAGAACTCACTGACCTTGCAATCAAAAGACCTGGGTTCAAGTTCCAACTGCCACTAATTAACTGTGATCTCCGGCAAGACATTTCTCTTCTATGTATGGACCTCAGTCTTTTCATCTGTATTATTTATATAATACTACTTACTTTGCTGAGTGGGAATCAGATGAAATGGGTATTCTAAGTGACTTGGAAACTGTCAAGTGCTGTATCAGTCTAAGTTTGGAGATTTTTTTAACAACAGGCTTAAAAAGTCATTATTTGGGCACTTATTTCACTTTTTCCATGCAGGATATTAACATTTGACTGCTTTCAATCTGATGGGACTGTTTATGGAAAGAGGTCCATTGTGTTACAATTGGTATAGAAAAGAGGGTATGGTTAAAAGCAGATGAAGATCAGCAAAAAAGAAAAAAAAATCCTCACTTTCCATGAATCAAAGTAAGCAAATTATTTCAATGTTAGGTTCTAATTGTATAAGCTGAATCCTCTCTCTGCAGCAAAACTTCCCTGGGCCTCAGTTTATTCATCTGTGAAATGAACTGGTGAGACTAGATGGCCTCTGTGATCCTCGCTAGGTACAGATCTATTATCTTAGAATTTCAGAAATTAGTGTAACACAACTATGGAAAAGAGCACTGAACTTAGAGTTGAAGATGCCAAGTTCAAATTTCAGCTCTGTCACTATGCATATGACCTTGGACAAGTAATTTCACCTCTCTGAGACAGTTTCTTCCTTTGTAAAAGGAGGGTGTTGAACTAGATCAGCAGTGTTTAACTCAAATAGGAATAGTGCCACTAAGGATCCCTACACATCACATACTGACTTAGAAAACATGTTAGCATTATTTGTGATCTATTGTATTTATTTGTTTTATTAAATATTTTCCAATTTCATTTTATTCTGGTTCTGGCCATACTCAGGAGTGTTGTGGGGGCAGACTGGATGTTTGACACCTCTAGATTAGATGACCTCTAAGTTTTCTCCAGATCTACATCTATGATCCATTTTTTCCCTCGTATATTTCATGGCATCCATTAAAACATTTCATTCCTTCCCATATTGTATTTCAAAATCTTCCACCAAAGTCATCCTCCAAAGTTTCATCATTACATGGAAAGCTATATCAGTGTAATGCCAGTTTTGGCAGGTCCTATCAATCACATCAAAAAGGCTTTAGTATAAATTTGATGGTAAATCCTGTGCTGATTCACTGAGGAACAATCTCGCTAGGTTGGAAGAGGACTATCCTCCAGGTGACCACATTTCTCAGCAATGGTAACTCTCACAGAACATCTATCAGATCACAGAGGGATTATAATAACCATCTATGAAAGAAGTACCTGAAGAAATAAAACCATATATCGTGAAATCCTAGGGCATATTTAAAATACAAAAATCAAACATGACAGATCATATAGGTGCCCCATCTACTCAATGCTTATATGTTTCATTGAATAGCCAAGAAAAATCGAAAGCCACCTTTAAGTTACTTAATTTTCCCTATTTTAAGCAGACGGTAGCTTCTATGCTAGAGATACACTGATGTGGAATTTTGAATGTAAAATAATGGCATTTGAGCTATCAAAATCTTAGCTTTTCTTTAGATTATGCTAATTTCTCATTAACCTCCCTTACTCAGTTCATCTAAGTAATGACTGCAATTACATCTCACTGGACTATTTTTAGTGGATTAAGGTTGTAATGGATGTTGATGATTTTTCTCTCTTTACCACAAATTCTTGTTTTGCTCTTACCTTCCGAATCATCAGGTTGCTAGTTTTTGAACCTCATGTACATTCATAAAAATTTCAAGGATGATTTGCATAGGTAATTTTAGATGCTTAATTAAACATTCAGTATGTAAATGTTCTGCTTTCAGGCAAATTACTTAACCTCTATGTGCCATCTTTAAAATTAGAATATAATAATTGCCACCCATTATCCCATAGGCACATTGTGAGGGACTGCTTATCTTTTTTAGCTTTTTGAATTCCTTCAGGTCACTTGAGTCCATTTTAATGGAATAGAAGAAAACTCATTCACTGTAAAACTTACTGACTGGAAGGGGTAATTCAGATCCAAAGCACATACTCTTTTATTTCTTCTCAAAAGTATGAATAACCTCAAGGTTTATCCATCAATCTGTTTGTTGTTAGTCAACACTGAACAATAAGAAAACAATAATCCAAGTGACATGGTGGATCATGTGATGGACCTGGAGTCAAGAAGACCTGGGTTCCAATTCTACCTCAGATAGTTAATAGCTGTGTTGTTCTGGACAAGTCTTTTATCCTATTGGTGACCTAGGTTCCCATCCATAAAATAGGGATAATAATAGCACCTAATTCAGGGTTGTTGTAAGGATGAAATACAATAGTGTATACAAAGTACATTGTAAAGCATGAAGCATTATATAAATATAAATCATTGCTATTCTTTTATTGTTATACTACTCTCTGGGGAAAGGCATAAAAAAGTAGATATGGTATTGTTCTTGATGTACTTAGGGAAATATTAGAAAGGATAAGATGAACCCATTTTTAAAAGTCCAAATAACATATACAAGTATGCACATACATGTACTCAAATACAGATGTGAATCAATGCATATTAGAGGATGTTGGGGAGGTCTGTTTGATATTAAAATCACAGAGAGATATGGATTGGCCACTATTGGCTTGGAGGTAGGAGTTAGCAAGTTACATGCTTTAGCTTCTGTGAAAATCTATTTAAATCCAAACCTACTTAGTTGGTTAGTTTATGCCTTTCTCTCCTTCTAGGTCAACAAATGTTATAATTGTAGTGAATGACCTTGTCACTAGTATACTACACAGACAAATCTTGAAACTTTCTATGGTGATGTCCTTTCTCATATGGATTTTAATGTCACTAGGCTTATTGTTAGCATGTTCGCAGGACTCCAACTGCTATGTACATTAACAGCCATTTCAGTAAATAGGTTACAAGCACCACTTCCATTTTTCAAAGGGCTGTCTAAAAAGGTTAAATGACTTAGCACAGGTCACACAGTGAGCCACTAATACAGCTGGGACTAAAACCTATCTGACACTGTTGGACTTGGTTCATCTAAGCCACATGTCCTCCATCTTCTGAGTTAAAATGTGCAGCTACTTTGATCAGCTCAGTTCTGAGTGCCATTTGTAATGAGATAATGAGTTCACAATTGTGGCAAAGGCCAGATTCATTCCCTCCCTCACTGGAGACCTGCAAGAAGGCAGTTGAAACAAAAGTCGTTAGAGAATGCTAATATAAAAATTTCATAACAATTTCACTTAGTGGTGGTCTCCCCCTCCCTTTTCCCCTTCAATCTAATCTACAGATAAGGGAATTCAGGATAGAGAGTAGGTAATAGAGTTAAGATTATGTACAGTACAGTATGCAAATGTCACCCCTACAGAGGGCATAGAATAATTCTTCAAGTCCTTTGGTATTACAAGATAGATTTAAACCCACCAATTTGAAATTCTAAAATAAAAAGGGATAATGCATTATACTATTCCTAGACAATGTCTTTTTACACCATCTGTATAGATTAAATAGAAAATGCTTGAAATTTACTGAGAAACCAAAAAACAATTCATTAGGACAAATAGCCCCTATTAATAGCACCTAATACTGAATCTCCATCAGGGAATTATCTTTATGATTCCAGAAAGAATGAAGTTTGTCAAATCTCAAAAAGAAAAAATTTAAGACTTCTCTGAAAATAAACAATGCAGGAAGCATGCTATGTCCCCACCTTTATTAATTTGCTCTCATGTAGTTATTAGGTCATAGTGGAGGAATCTAAATGTATGCCTGCATAGAAATATCTTACAGTATGGAAATCAGTATTGGATTTGAGGTTAATTATATAAAACAATGTGGCAAGCATTTAAAAGATTAAAAATGCCATTTTATTATATTGATTTTCAATAAAATAGACAAATTTCACAATTTTATCCACAAACAAAATATTATAAATCCTTGTATTATTTTCTTCTTGTTTTTACCCCTGAGTTTTATCCAATGGGTATCACCTGACAAAAGGTACAGAATAACTGTGTGTGAGTGACCCAAATATGCAGGAAAATTGGTAGGTGTAATTTCCCAAGAAAGAAGCATGTATTCCCTACTAGGAAGACATCATTGAAAATAGTGAGACCTTGCAAAAGGAGTTTATAACCATTCATAATGGAAATGAATTATAAAAGAATTTAAAACTAATTTTATTTCACTTTCAACAAGAGTAAAAATAATCTAAAAAAGAACCCATTTGCTTTAAAGGGAAGAATGGATTTCTTAGCCTCTCTGCATTAAAATAATGACCTTGTGGATGTTGATAAGTAGAAGAAAAAAACTTGTGAAATGTAATAAAATATAGTTTCTAAAAATCCGATTCTATATTTTTGATAATTAAAAAATAAGCTAGCCTTCTGGGAAATGTGTCTCTATTTTATACAATTCATAATAATAGTAACATTAGTAGTATCTCTCATTGTGGCATGGAGGTGACCCTGGGTTTTTGAAGGCTATGCAGACCGATTTGCAATCTATTTCAGTCCTACCAAGATGGAATCACTCCTCCAGTGGGCCTCATAAAGAATTGTATGTCTCTGAACTGACCAGCCAAGCTAAGTTCTGAGAAGCTCATCACTGGAAGGCTGAGAAATTGGCTTTTTTCAGGCATAACAACTCCCTAAGATTATCTGCTAAGACATAGAGGGATTTAGGCCTGGCTCTGTCAGAGGCAGATCCATGAAAAGGCAATCACAGATCGTTGAAGTATGTTGTCATGAGACTAGGTATTTAAGAGACTATTACAATAGTAGAGTCAAGAGGCATTGAGAACTCGAACTGGGTGGATTAATGGAGTTATATAGCTGATGTCCTGGACACTGGAAAAAGGAAGACACTTTAAAAGTGTCTGAGCAAACCTACTTCAAATGCTTAGAACATCCTGAAGGAAATTTACTATAGAAATGATTAATTATAATAGCAGTGTCACATCCATGCTGATACTTTCATATAAATAATCTCTTTGGGGCGTCATGTTGCAAGAATCATATACAAAGAAATACCTGTACCAATTTTCCACATTTTGTTTTCAAATTCCTCATCAGTTTTTCCTATTCAACTCCAGTGAATTCATAGAGGCTTATGGCTTAGTGAAAAAAAAACTGGTCTCAAAGTTAGAAAAACTTGGATTCAAATTCTGTCTCTGCTATATACTGACTGTTTTAGCCATGAGCAAGTCACTTAACATCTCGGCATACCCCCAAAGTTCCCTAAGTTTCAGACAATGATGATTTACATTGGCAGAGGGGAGAAGCTCTCAATAGAAATAAAAGCACAAAGGTGCTTTTTTTTGAGGGGGGAATGGAAAATTCTATACTCAACCTGTATGTTTGCTTGTAATTAGTTGACAGCTTTTAGACTCTGTGGGAACACAGGATAGAAGACCTAGGAAGGTAGTCCTTACTGTTTATATTTGAAAATAATACCCAGGTCAGGGTGTGTGGTCAAAAACAGGTGTCATCCATTCATCTTCATTTCCTTTTTTCTATTATTGGTTGCTATCTATTTGAGGGTGTTAGTGTAGGAGAGTTCCCCCTGCTCCCTTAACCTTAAAAAAGGTTTCCCCTTTTTGTAGATAAGTAAACCTTTGTTTTGTAAGATTACAGGGTTAATAACCCTTTCTGGAGAAAAAAAAATCTCCTGAGCAGGAAACTTACCCAGAATGCGTGTGAATAGCCAAGAAAGGTTAGTGACGGTCAATAAGAAGCACTCTCAGATGATGGGCAGATAATTGGAGAACAAGAGGACGTGTACTTATCAGAGCCCCAACAGCCTAGAGGAAGGAGAGGTCCTTTGCCAACACTAGATCTAACACTTGACTGAGTGTGTGGTTAGACACACTACAATGATCACAGAATTGGATGCAGTCAGCATTTAATACCCTGGCAGCTGTGGAAACAGTAAGATGACCCACCTCACTACGGTGGGATTGAGAGACATTCACAAACTATCTGTTGGCTTCCCTGGGAGCTGAGAGAATATAAAACAATACCAGCTCAACGGAACTTCTTATAATTCTCCAGAAGTTTGGAATTTTTCTCTTTTAAAGGGGGCATTAGCTGAAGGTCATTCATTCCATCTGCCTCCGAAGCTTCAGGACTCCCTCCTCCTCTTTAAAGCCTGTGTATACGTAATACAGTTGCATCAACAGATGAGCTACTTTGTCTATGACTTCCATATCTATTATAGCATGTGACGGTTAGAAAAAGATGACTATTTACTTTATCCTAAAATTAATGTGACATGCTTTACTATTTTTTTAAAAAGTCGATGCAGAAGATGCATTTATTAAAAATAAGTGATTTTCTCCAGTTTGCAACAATTAGAAATTAAGAAAAATTCTTATGGAAAACTTTCTCTTGTGTCTTAAAAAAAACCACATTCAAATAAGGCATTTTATGAATTTGAGACTGCTCTAAGAATGATAGGATTGTACTTTTCAGTTGCATTTTTTTTCTGGACATACGTGATACCACTATATCATTTTTTTTCACCAAAGAAATGTTGTTTATCATAGCAGCATTTTCATATTTTCTATTCTGCTATAATTTTTTTTATTTGTATAATTTAATAATATTAAAAAGTCTTTTCCCTCCTAAGAATCTATGAAATCTGAGAACATTCCAGCCATGGAAACATCCCAAACTCTTTTTGGATACCAGAATAAGATGCCTGCATGGTAAGGAAGTGGGGGAAACTCTTTGATCAAATGGAATTCATAAAGAAAGGGACACCAGCAGGAATTTTTTCTATCGGAGGGTCAAAACAAAAGGAGCAGGTGAGGAGTGTGGGAATCACTGAGTAGCTTATCCAAGTAATAGATAAAGCATAATAGAGTTATGTGAATGTTGATAGAGATTATGTTGTTTATATTAAGCAGGATTTAAAAAAAATCTCAAGTTGCCGATTCAAGTAAAATCTATTTTTTAATCTTAAAGTTAAATTTTTTTAAAGTTAATTTTTTAAAAAGTTAATTTCTCCTCCAATGTTTTTAATTGCACCCAAAGTATGAGAAAAGTAGTTTTGTAAAACAAATCAAATAGAAAAGTTCATTTTATGCTCCCCTTGGGGTTCTTGGAAATATGATGGCAATAAAAATTAGCATTCATAGGGTATCTTAAGGTTTGCACAGCACATTACATATATTTTCACATTTGATCCTCATGACTACCTGGTGAGGTAGGTGTCATAATTATTTCCATTATACAGATGAAGAAACTGAGGGTGAAGTAGATACAGTGATTTGCCCAAGATTAATCAGCAGTAAATATCTAAGGCAGGTTTTGAATTCATCTCTACCTGACTTCAATTCCAGTTTTTATCCTAGCTACAGTAGACCAACATAGGGAAAGGTCTACACTATACTCTTGTATAGCAGGAAGTTATTTCAGGACTTGTGAGGGGAAGAAAAGTAGTAACAAAGCCCATTAACCCAAAAACCAGGTAATTCCCAGAGACATTTACAAACTGTTTTTGAGTCTCTGAAATTACTGTACTTTTCAGGTCTTTCAAGAGGACTTGTGTTTCTTGAGGTCCAACTATCTTTGTATTGTAAGTGCCTGGCATAGTGCTTTAAACATCAAAGGCATCCCAGAAATATTATAGCTGTTCTGTACTGAACACAATTCAATGCAAAGTAATTTAAGGACCTCTTTTAGAGGAGGGTTTTGAAACAGGGTTATAGCTGATAGAAAAGGCTGGTCATTTGTTTCATCAACATAAACAAAAAGAAATAGTGTCCTTAGTGCCAGGGTTAGCGAATTATTATTGTAGTGTTCAATACCATGAAAGATGTACAAATGGAACCGGAAATAATCTATGTAATTCTGTGCAACTTCTCAAGGAAAAGAATCCCAGCTCTTTATGAGCTACATACAGCAAAGTACCTGTGACAGCGCACTTTATTATGGGGTCATGTTAAGGTTCAGTTCCAAGAGTTGAACACTACAGCATTCAGGTGATGTTTGAAAACTTTAATTCATGTTTATAATGTGACGGGTTATTTCCTGCAAAGTGTTCAGGGCCTCCTTAAGAGGATCGTGAAGAATACTTATTGTCAGATTTCTTCTCCTCGTCTGCTACGTGGCCACCATTGGAAAATTCAAGCAAGAAGCCTTCTTGTTCTTATTGGTGACTCGCTTCCCAAGACCATCATTTTAGGAAGTACTCAGACATTCTTCACCTTGAACTATCTCTGGTCTCTTCCTCTTTACTTGACATGACTTTATTTTTTTTAATTTTTCCAGTATCTAGCATAGTGCTTTGTACATAGTAGGTTCTAAATAAATATTTATTGATTTGCAAAGATTATCTTAGGCTCTTAAATATCACTTTTTGTATAAGTGTATTTTACTTGGCTATTAATTTTCAGACTCTCACTACATAGTGAACTGATATCCTGTTACTTAAAGCTATATGTTGGAACATGTGCTTGACTCATTTCCAATTTTCAATATCTGTAAAAAAATGGAAGTGTTTCAAGTAGCTGTAAATTAAAACAGTTTAAAACCACTGTATCATCTCAAATGCATCAGAGCTCCAGTTTATAAGTGCATACTGCCTGTGCAAGGACAATTCATCACTTCTTAAAATCACTAAGAGCCTCACATCAGGTCACTGAGTTTCTGACAACATGACCTTCTAAATATACTTCAGAAACTGTATAGATTTCTTTTCCTTTTAACATTTTTAAATAAAAAATATTTTGAATTAGAGCCTCATTTTCTTACCCTGAGATATTCATGTTGATCATTTAGTGCAACTATCATTTGAATTTATATAAAAAGAAGATACAAAGGGCAGGGACAAGCTAATACGCCTGTGCTCTCAGTTGATAAAGATGACAACAGTAACATTTCTCAATGTCCCTTCATCTTCGGTCATATATCCCCCCAAAACAGGACTATATTCAGTTCACAATGTTTCAGTCATGTAAAAAACTAAAACACTCCTGAAATGCCCAGACAGAATTCACAGATTATCAAGGCAACCCATGGAATACACATTTAGAATAAGGTCTTCTGGTATCTGTGCTCTATCTTTTGAGCTAATTTCATTGTCGAGGTTGTTAACACTCCAGAGAATCCAAAAGTAATTATAAATCCAGGTGTGAACTCATAAATGATCTATTGGCATACTGCCAAATGCCTATTTTTCGGGGGTTCCACTGGATGAATAACAGATTCTTTCACTTTTCATCCAGTTGTTTGACTTTGTATAGATACACTATTCAGTATCCATGTCACCCCATTGTCTGACACTTCACACCAAAACAATAATATTTTACAAAGAAAACATTTTTAATACAGTCACCTTCGTGAGTTTTGTATTCTCTGACCCCTTCTTTCGCACTCCCAAAATGAGTATTCCATTACAGGATTTTGAACTATAAAAGTAAAAGATGCTCAGAGAGTATGGGTGGGGGGAATGGGTGGGCTGGACTGAGTGCTGAAGACTTCTTGTGGGTGGTAGAGTGGGAGTGATGATGGAATTTTGGAGCCAGGATGAATGAATTCTGAACAGATAGCGGAGAGGAAGAATGTTTCTTCAGGGTAATAGGGTAGGCGTCAGAGTCTTCCCACAGCAGGGGAGAATTTGGTAGAATTTTGCAGCTGAAGGAGGAGGAAACTGTAAGTCTCTAACTGGGAGCTGGTCCAAGATGCTTTGTGCAGCTGGGGGTGGAGGGGGTAGAGATTAGCTGGCTTCTGATCCCAAGGAGTGGGATGGAAGAAAAGAGATTGGAGGGTCAAAAGGAGATGGAGCAAGGATGGGGGATTTCCACAGCTGTGAGGAGCTAACATGAGGGCTCTAGAAGTATCTGGCAGCTGGGAGGGGGCCCACAGAAATGATTAGAAGATGAAAGGAATATAATAGATAAAATATACTCACTTTGGTAAAACATTTGATACAGTGTCTCATGAAACTGTATGGAAAATATCATTTCAGTTGGTATAACTAACTAAACAGATGAGAAACACATGATAAAAACCCAAATAAAGGAAAGACCATTATAGTCATATAGATAGAAGTTTGGAGGATAAGAGAGAGAAAAAGAAGAACATAAGGGTGTTTAAGGAAAGCAAGAATAATAATTTTATCCTTGAGTTTGCGTAACACTTTCTTCAGTGGCCTGAACTGGGGAAGTGAGGAGGGTCCTGGGGTGAGGGGTGGGAGGTGGGGGAGGGGAGGATATTCAGCATTTCATGCAATTCACAGTTGATTGTAACTTAGGAAGTAATATGTGCACCTTTCCAGGACATGAGAAACTAAGCAATGAATGCCTGAGAATACAAGGTCACATGGAGTAAAGCTATTTTTTGTACGTACTTTATATACAGTACCTATTTTATTTAGGTTTTTCAGCACTCAGTTATATTAAATTATGGAAAAGGTAAGACTGAATTAAGAACTGACTACTTTTAATAGAAGGCAGTATAGTAGAGTGAAAAAAGTGGAAGCTCAGGATACAAAGCTGGGTTCAAATCTCACCTCTGCTACCTATTACCTGTATAACTTTTGGCAAGTCACATCGCTAGGCCTCACTTCCCTCATTTATAAAATGAAGGAGTTAGACTAGATAGGTGTCAGAATTCTCTTCCAGTTCTAGATTTATGTTCCCATAAACTACAATGAAGATAAGCAAATGGGAAGTCAGCATTAGGGAGATGGACGGAAATATAGTTGTGGTGAACTTCTGTCAATCAGAAATCAAATGATCCATTTAAAATTTAGCAGAGATGGTGTAGGAAAATTAAAACTCTATTTTCATTCTTAATGTAAAAATAACATGCATCTATATCCAGATATTTAGATTGTATCTTCATTAACAATACCATAGGAACAAATTGAAATTTTAAAAAAAACCAAACAGGATTACTAGGGATTCATTTCTATTAATAGAAAAACAAAACAAACAAGGATTCAAAATAACTAGTTCCTTGAATTTCTGTCACATCTATTTTGTATAGGTTTCTAAGCACTTTGCTTCTAGCTGCTCATTTTCATACTGCTATGAAAGTAGTAGTCAGACCATTAATATAAAAAAATTGTAATTAGTATGGTTGCATATGTACATATATACACATATGAATATAAATATATAAATATACCCATGCTTTGAATGTCAAAGGTTTTACAGATGATATTCAAAAGATTATTTGAATAGTTATGTTTAAATGTGGCTTTCCTGTGTGGTTTAAATGTTCTGTTCTTTGGAATAAGAATTGCTGTCTTTAACAGAACAGAGGTTTTGTCTAAACCAAGTTTGGAATTGGATTTCCTTTAACAGGAAACCAACGTGTGTAGATACAAGGCAACACCTGACTGGGAGAAGTGGCCTGAGTTCTCCTTAAGAATCTCTCTCCATTTGAGCCATTAAGAAAAGATGCAGGAATTCTAAGGTTTTATTCAGCTCATTGGGGGAAGTTAACAGGGCAGACCAAGGCCCTGTCTCTAATTTCTGGAAAGCAGTTGTGAATAGGACTATCTCGAGAGACAATCTATAAAGACGGGGGGGGGGGACCTATCTTATCTAAACTTTATATCTCCCCCCAAGACCTAGCATAGAGCTCTGGGCACAATAGTCACATAATAAATGTTTGCTGCAATGAATTGAATTCACTTGAAGAGACAGCTAAACTGTAAGTAGTTGGTGGATGCTGGCCTGCAGTCCTGGGGCAGGAGAATTGCTATGGAGGGTTTTTGCCTTTAAATTAGAAGACTCAGATTGAGCTAAAAGTCTACCATTATAATCAAATTTGGGGACAATTTGAGGATTAGATTATAGTGTGAAAAATAATAGCTAATATTAATGAGAAAGAAAACAAATTGTACATAGCTGTTACTTTACAGCTTGCTCTAAAAATACCTTTTTCAAAATAGTCATATTTTATTATTTATGTGAATAAAGACTTCTGTGTGCTTAAAAAGCACCCTCCATTTGTAAACATGTGTAATGCACATTAATATGTAATATATTACATATGCTGTATATGTGTATGTATGCATATATACATGTATATGTGTGTATGTACGAATAGTTGTGTATATTTGTTGGAAGGGAAAATGGTCAGTGATTCCCCAGCCCTTTCAAGCCTGTGTTACAAAATCTGCAAGTGCAAGCCCTGCCCCCAGCCCCCCATTTGAGTGTGCACAGGTGTTGTTTGCAGTCTGCTTCCAAGCAAAAAAGAGGGGCCTTTTTGATTGGCTGCTAAGTCATAACTCTGAGCAAAAGTACTAATTGACAAAGATATTTGCTTTTTCCTACCTGACTACACTTAAGTGAAGGAGATGTGCTGTAAGCTTGTAGGTAGAGTGGCACCTCTGGTCTTCCCCACCCAGGCTTACATGTGGCCCATGAATTCAGACCAGTGTTCTTTGTTTCTTCATGTATGTTCTTTCCTACTTTAAGTGGAGTAATGGAGATGGCAATGGCCTTGTGAACTTTGAAAGGTTGGAATGGTGAGAGCCAGAAGTCTGAGAGCAGGAGGCCATGCCTGGCAGGAAAGAGCAAATGACTTGGCTGGCTAGTGCCTTTTGTGTGCACACCTGGTTCTGGCTCAATACTCAATCCAAAAGATTCTCCTTCTTTATGTGTTAACCTGGAAACGAAACCTATACATGGTCAAGTCCTTATTGGAATTAAATCAGCAAAGCGCAGGACTGGATGCATTGGGAAGTTTTCCTATTACAAATGCATATCTTACAGCATGATGTAGTAGATAGAGAGCAGACCTTGAAATCACAAAGACCTTGACTCAAATCTGATTGGTTTCTAACACCTAGTGTCTGAGACCTTATGTTCTTGGTAATTCTCAAAGATTCAAAGCAACAGAAAAGATGCCAATTTGCATTGGTAAAGGAAGCTCCCTATACTGACAAAATCACAGGTCCAATCCCTATTCACATATATACGTATTTCAATATACATCTATTATCTAATTACACGTGTTTATATATGTGTATCTATAAACATAATTTGAAAATAATATGCTAATCACCTTGTCTTTTAATCGTTTCTTCAGGAAACATGCCTATGATGACCACAAGGGCATAACCTACCAACAAAATATTCAAATATTTTATGCAAGGTAGTGAAAAGAAAATGAACAGCTTCTTAAGCTTGCAAAACTCAAATATATAAAGTGACAATAAACCTCACAGGTGTTCACCCCAATTAGAGACAAACATCTCTCCTTAGAGTGTGAATTTTTTCCAGGTGTACTCACAGTAACTTAAAGGAAGCTAGACATTGTGGTGGCAAGGCATATATGCCTGAAGGAAACTAAGTGTTCCCTTACAACTAAGCAAGCTGTAAGGAAACTGAAACTCAGATACCCATTATCCAAAATACTGAAACATTTAGGCTAATCTCTGAATCACATTCTTTTCCTTGTACCTCAGATACTTTTGGAATTTTGGTACTAACTTATTTATAATTTGGACCAACCCTGGCATTTAAGCTCTGTTAGTTACAAGACATAGCCAATATTTCTACCTCTTCCTTGAGTTGGATCTTCCAGGTGGGGAAATTTTCTTTTTCTTCTACTGTAGCCATTTTAATCTGCAACGCGTAATAGTTTCATTTTTGACTCATGGCAGGTCCTGAACACAGATCAGTATTATAGCACACCTAAACACAGTGTGTGAAATTACGTAGTATAAGATTGACAGTATGTAAATCTCAAATGAGGCAGAAATATACACATCTACCTCCTAATTTGTAAACATAATGAATCCCCTAAAGTGGTTGTGTTCATTTGGAGTTGCACTATTTGAAGTTATAATTATGTAAAATGTGGCAGTTGGTCCCAACACAAAGGAAATATCCAGTACAAATTCAAATAATGTGACTACTTCAGAGGTTTCATTATTCATACTAATGCAAACAGGGCATAGCTTTATAGCTAAAAGAGCTTTGCAGAACGGCACAGAATGGGTACCATAAGGAAATATATAACTTATTGATGGTTTCGGTATTTGAACACTATGCTAATAACCATTAATGATAAGTATTACCTGTCTTCATCAGTGTGCCTGAAAAGTACAAGAATAACAACAAAATAAGAAACATACTTTTCCACAAAGATACCATATGTGCTCTGGGCTTATAAAGTTTACTCTTTGTATTAGCATTATCAACATTCTTATCACCTTTTAGACTAGAACTTTTCCTTGTTAGGGAATAGCTCTATTATTTAATATTAACCTGTGCACGGTAATTCATTTCTGATTGTACACAGGTTCTGCAGTGGTAGTATTCTGAAAAACAAATCGATGTTTTGCTTTTGTTTGTTTTGGTTTTTTTACGTGTGGGTTGATCAGAGAATGTTCAAAACACTAAAGGACACATTTCTGAAAACCAATAGTCTCTGTTGTTCTTGTCATCTGATATATTGGAAAACTGAGACATAAATATTCTATTTAAGAAGTGCACACTAAAGGCAATCAATTGATTCCCAAACTAGTATTTTATCCATTAGAACACCCTGCTGTAGTTCAGATCCTTCCACAAAGAAGACTTGCATGTTATATTTTCAGCATCACACTTTATTTCTGGAACAATGGGTACTGTTTCATGTTCTTCACCTTAGTAAAACTCCCATGAATGCAGAGGTGAAGTTCCACATTGGGAGTATTGTGCTCAATCCTGGGTACCACAGCTTTGGAAGAACATGGATTAAATGAAGAGTATCCACAGATGTGGGCAACTAGGTGGCGTAGTGGATAGAACGCCCAGGCCTGGAGGCAGGAGGATGTGAGTTAAAACGTGGCCTTAGAGACTTACTAGCTGTATGACCTTGGGCAAGTCACTTAACCTTGCTTGCCTCAGTTTCCTAAACTTTAAAACGAGCCAGAGAAGGAAATGGCAAACCACTCCTGTGTCTTTGCCATGAAACCCCAAATGGAATCTTGAAGAGTCAGTCATGACTAATATGAATGAACAACAAGAATCCAGAGATAAGCAACTCAAATGATGAAAAAGCTTTAATCTTGGTTATCTGAGGACCATTTGAAAGAAGTAAGAATATTGAGGCTATAGGAAGAAACATGATAACTGCCTTCAAGTACAAGAAAGGTTTTCATGTGCGAGAGAGATTAAATGTATTAATTTTGGACTCTGAGGGCAGACCTATGAACAACACTGAGAGGGACAAAAAGCAGTATTTTAACAACATCAGAAAGATTTTTTCTTAAAGATTGGAGTTATTTGAATAAGTAGTGGACAGCTCAGGATGTAGTGTATTCCTTATCATTAAGGCTCATAAGGAAAAAGGTTTTAAATAACCACTTTACAGGTACATTGTAATGAGTCAATCAGTCAAGAAGTATTTATTAAGAACTTACTGTATGAAAGACACTGTACTAAGCACTAGGGATACAAATAAAAACAGAAGTAGCTCCTGCTCTCAAGTGGCTTACATTCTAATTGAAATTTCTTTGTTGGGGAGTGAGAGAGAAAAAGAGGAGGTAGAGAAGGGTATTTTTTAAACAACATGGACTCGAAACTCCCTCCCAACTCTGAAATGAATTATTGTCAATTCATTCTTTTGTATAAATAAATTTCCCTCCTCCTAGTATCCTCTTTATATATGTATATACATATGAATCTGTATATATATGTATATATATGCATGTATACATATACATATATACATACACAGACACACACACCTTAAGGGAAGGGCAGATTGAGTAGAGAATAACATCAAGTTGTTAACATTTTAGTGTGAACATTTTGACATATGTCTTTCCTATGAATGACTACAAATGCTTGGAAATGAAAGAGACACTTAAAGAAAAGAAGGGGTAACAGAAAGAGTACCTGGTAACTGACGAAAAATTTATCTACTTCACCCTTTTGCTTCAGGCTAGTTCTACTTGTAATAATAACAGAACATACATACACATGCACTCAAATTTGATATGTAGATACAGATATAAATATATGCATAGATATATGTATAAATGCATGTAAACTAAGTTTGTAAAGTACATCACAAATGTTAGCTCCTTTAATCCATAGCCAATAACCTCATGAACGAATGTAATCATTTTCCCCTTGTATAGATGAGGAAACTGCGGCTTAGTGGGGTTGAGTTTTCCCAGAAGTAATATAGCTCAGTTTCAGAAGTGAGATCTGAACCTAGGTGTTCCTTACTCCCATCCCATTACTCTATCCATTTCATGAAAAAGTACACTCGATCATGTCACATGACCCCATTTAGTTAGTGTTAGACTGATTATCAAATAATGAGCATTTAACTTACTTCAGTGACTTTGTAGACAAAAATGCTTTTATTTTTTCCATACAAATCTATTATCAATGCTGCAATTTTGTCAAATAATGCTTGCAATACAAATCATCTTTTTCATGTACTAAACTGAAATAAATTAAATTTAACCTTCAAAACCAATGCTGTCCTCATTACAAACAACATTTATTATGTGCTAATATAGTCAGTGCCATAGATTTTAAAAAAGAACAAAGAAAAATAGAGATCTAAATGGCATAGGACATTGAGAACCACATGCTTTAATATTTCACTATGCAGTAGTTCAAGAAACACATACCTTGAATTACCAAATCAGTGTGTTCCCATCTTCTTTAATTATCAGTTAATGGCACATTTTTGTAAAAGGTTTTATTCTTTTAAAAGAAAGCTGGATGCAAGCTTATGCATGCTTATGGAAGTTGTATTAACCCAGGCAAAATGAAATGCATAATTGAGATAATTAACTGGATAAATCACAAAAAATTTCCTGTGTAATAAGTAGATTGGGTAGGTGAGTTATCCAAATAATTGGGCCACCTACTTTGATTTAATTTCCAAATGAATGTTCAGGTATCACTTTATTTTGGAAGTTGAGCTTAACTAGAGAAAAATTTTAATGAAAAAATTTGATATAGATCAATTTGAAATGTGATAAAAAGATATAATTTATTTGTAATCTCTAAATATCTTGCAATAAAAGTCACACTACCTGGAATCACATCTTGTATGATAAGATAAGCTTAATTATCCCATAATTTGAAGGACAATAAAACCAGCTCTGTGAGATTGACTGTAATAAATCATTATATCAGGGTAAATGTCCTTTCTATCCCACATTAGGGTTAGGGACCAGAGCTGTGATTTGTTAGTATGGGAATTCTCTCTACCGTCAGTATTCTCTCTCTCTCTCTCTCTCTCTCTCTCTCTCTCTCTCTCTCTCTCTCTCTCTCTCTTCTCTCTCTCTCTCTCTCTCTCTCTCTCTCTCTCTCTCTCTCTCTCTCTCTCTCTCTTTCTTTCTCTCTCTCTCTCTCTGTCTCCAAATTTTAGTCATAGACAGCTGCCCAAGAGCACTTTGAGGTTAAGTGGCTTGCCATATGTCCGTGAAGCAATACACATGTCTGAGGTAGGCCTTGAATCCAAACTTTCCCTACTCCAGCTACCTTTCTAAGATTTTTTAAATTTATTATGCCATGTTGCCCCTCTACTGACTCCATGTACTAGCCCTCAAAGACTTCCACATGAAGGAAGAATTGTTCTCTTTGTTTTTATAAAATACTCATATTAAATATTTGGATATCATTATATGGTAGAAAGTAGTAAATCATTCTGAGTGAAAGAAAAAAACAAAAGCAATGTAGAATCAGGAAAACTTGAAGCAATTAATTCAGAATATGACCTAGTTAAATCACTTCATGTAAATGTAAAAAATAAATTTAAAAATAAATCACCATTTCAATGGAGTTAACTACGAAAATGAATTTGTCAAATACATTAGAATGTTTTCACTGAAGGTCAGTGGACTTTTAAGAACATGAGTATATATGTAATAACATATATACATATGCTTGTACATATATGCATATATTCATACAGTTGCATGTTTTATATGTCATTATTCGTCTGTTCCTAAGTATAATCCCATTATGGCATTCTCCCTAGAAATCAGAGCAGCTAAGGTCAGTACTTGCTTCCCAGCTTCCTCTCTACCCCAATGGTTTCAATATGAACAAAGATATTCCTCCAAACACCCTGCCCCATCCCTATCCTGCCCCCCATCTCCTAGTTCAGCGATTTCCATGAGATTCAACTTCATTCTGTACTGAATGGACATTGCCTCAGACATACCAAGACCTGGGAATGACTTTAGTTTAAAAATGCCAAGGTCTCCCACTGCAACTGAAGCTATCCTCCAGTCGTCTTGACCTATGTCTTGCCACTGGACCCTGATGACTCTGGAGGAGAGAGTGAAGCCATAATTTTGCACAGCTCTACCTCATTTAAATCCAATTCACTTGCAAGTCAAGACATCCCCCTCCTGATGTTCTTGGTCCTATTCTAGAGCCAAGTACAAACAGCAACAATCTTACATCCCATATAGGGTTCATACTGTTTATCTTAACCTTTACCCAATAATCATACTACGTCCTTGATCTTAAAATCTGAACCTCTTTTCTCTGAATATTATCTCCTATTGTACCTTCTCTTTTTCTGTTCATACAACTATTCTTTGTCCTTACTGTTACCTCCATATAGTCTACTTGCATTATTAGTTCATTATCCATGGTACTACTTCTCTTCCCCCACCCCACCCCAAAAATCAGTACCCTCCCTCTAGTTATATAGTTCACCTATATGCTACTGAAACCCTTTCTTCACTATCCTATTGATTTGTTGCTCAGTGATTTCAGTCGAGTCCAACCCTTTGAGACCCCATTTGGGGTTTTCTTGCCAAAGATACTTGGAGTCATTTGCCATTTTCTTCTCTAGCAGATCCAGTGGATCCATTTACCCAGACAATCAGAGATTAAGTGACTTGCCCAGTGTCACACAGCTAGATTTAAATTCAGGTGGTCTTATCTCCAGGCCCAGTGCTCTATATCCCCCGAGCCACCAGCTGTCTTGTCCTATCAATAGTCATGCTTTAATAAGTCCTTGCCTTCTCCTTTCTTATTCCCAAACTGCTTAATTTGGGGGGTGGGAGTGGAACAAGTGACATAATATATAGATTGGGTCCACTATAAATGTATACCATCTTTTCTTAATTGGAGCCTCATTGCTTCATGGCAATCCTTTTATTTATTTTTTTTGAAGTTTTTACATAGTTTATTTATGCTCTGATGAAAAATTATCTTCACGGATAAACATCATCCATAGTGCCTTTTAATCCTTCTTTTTGCCAGCACTGACATTTGCCTTTGCAGTACCCCTGACTTTCTTCATTCTCTTCTTTCATTCCTTTTGCTACCTTCTTGATGTCTTTTTATTCTCATACAGGCCATGCCTTGCAAGTCTGTGCTTTGGTTCATTTTTCTTTGCATAGTCAAGGGAATCATAGATCTTGCCAAAGCCTGTTGTTTTGCCACCACCAAAATGGGTTCTGAATGCAAAGACAAAAATGACATCTGGAGTTGTCTTGTACATCTTGGCCATTTTTTCTAGCATTTCAGTCTTGGGCACTGTGGCCTTTCCAGGATGAAGGACATCTATAACCATCTGTTTATGCTGAAGAAGTCTGTTTGTCATGAACTTCCTGGTTCTGATGGTTACAATGTCATTCGCTCGTGGAGTGTGGTTCCTGGCTGGTTTCAACATTGGAGCAGACAAGAGATTGAAGACTGAAATTCAAGAAAAAATGGCCAAGATGTAAAAGACAACTCCAGATGTCATTTTGAAGGTTTTACCATTCTTCCTATTTCTCAAGTTTACAGTCTTGAAGTCATCCTTCACTCCATCTTCTCCACCACTATTCATATCCAATTAGTTTCATCTCTTGTCAATTATACTTAACTTTACCCAGGAAGATTATAACAACCTCCTAGGTATTATCTTTGCTTCTAGTTTCTCTCTTCTCCAATATAGCCTCTTCATAGCTGCCCATATCTTATATTACACATGTGATCACCTCATCACCAACCTGCTCAAAAATCTCTCTACTCTGGCACATTTTTTAAAATACTTCACAATCCATCTGTAACTTTTCTTTCTAAACATTTAGTATTGTTTCCTTTTACCTATACATTTCCAGCAAAATACATTTACTTTTTCCCTTCCGAACTCAACATACTCAGCATTCAAACTATCACCTCTGTGCCTCCATAGAGACTTTCCTTTGTGATTAGAGCACATATGTTTCCCCCTTCATTTCTTAAAATCCTTAGCTACAAAGCTCATTTCAGGTGTCACTTCCTATAGGAAGACTTTCTTCATCCTCTTAATTGTTAGTGTTCTCTTCCTCCTGAAAATTATCTTGTATTTGCTGTTTTGTTTACACATCATATCCTCCCCTCCAAAAAAGAAAGAATATAAGGTTCTTAAAGGAAAAAAATAATTGTCATACATAGTATGTACTTAATAAACATTTGTTGAATTATACATCTAACCCTCTAAGCGAGATTTGTGAGTCATCTTAGACCCAGCTAACATTACCGTATTGATACGGTAGCTCTTCTTTGCCAAGGACACAAGTATACTATTGCCTTCCTTTACTGCTAAGCTGTTCTGCTTGTAAAACATCCTCTCTTCATCTCTTCCCCTAGCTGGTTAGGTTTTTAAATGGAGCAGAAAAGTCATTCTTATGAAGTGTCAGTTTTATTTATATACAATATGCTGATTCTGGCACACTCTCTCCTTTACCAAAAAAGAGGATGTGTTTGGGGGTTCCTTAGCAAGGAATACAAAAGCTAAGTCCCACAACCTCCATTTTGTCCCTTTCAGTGCATTCACCAGTTCAGGTTGGTTGAACAAATTTGTGTTTCATATTCCAAAAATATGAGTCCACACTCTCCTCTATCTTTTAAAGGATCTGCATCTGTACAAATTATACCTCAAATAGCAAGGCTCTTCTTGTATCTTTTTTAAGGCTTAGAAGTAAAATCAATCAAGAAACAATTATTCAATGCCTACCATATGCCAGACATTGTCCTAAGTCTGGTGACACAAGAAAAAACAAAAAATCATCCTACCCTCAAGGAACTTACAATCTAATGTATTGTGGAAAGTGAAAATGAGAAGTATTTTTAAAATTAGTAATATTCTAAAACTTCCAGCACCCAAATCATTTTTGTCACATCTGTTTAGGAGAGATGGAAGTAGGGCAGGAGAACTTAAGTAGATATTGAAACTGGAGAGGGAGGAAATGGAAAGGAAAAAGTTGTCAGTTTCTCTCTTCCCAAATCGATCAACAGTGAAGAGTTTGCCTGCTCAAGAAATAATCAGATGATCTCCACTATCCTTAGCTTTTGGTGACCCCTTAGAGCCTTCGGCAGCTTGAATGACTTCTCCTTTAGTCATCTTATGATGGCTCACATTTGATGTAGCTTCCTCCTTCTTCCCTCAACTTTAAAATATAGGGAATGCTCAGGAGTCTATCCCAGGTTTAGCCCAAGATTGTAGACTCTGGGGGAGTGTTGAAAAACCACCTATCCAGCATAAATTCTTATGGCTCCCCAAAGCCTGTTTTGTGCCCAAGCCACTGTTGATGGAATACAATAGGCATGTTACAGTCATCTGACACAAACATACATGTACATATTTGTGTGTATATATATGTCTAACTATATATATACATATCAAGTAAGTTATCATTATTTACATATATACATAAATCTATATGCATACTTATGTGTATATATCAAGTCAAGCCAACTAATATTTATTAAGAGTCTACTATGTGCTAGGCACTGTGCTCCGTGTTGAGGATACAAAGAAAGACAAAAAAAGTCCCTGCTCTTAAGGAACTCACAATCTAAGGGGAAAGAAAACATGAAAATACATATATACAAACAAAATCTATGCAGGATAAAATAGGGTTAGTGTCAGAGGAAAGGAGCTAAGATTAAGAAGCACTGGAAAGGGGTTATTTCAAAAGGTAAGATTTTTGTCTGAGAACTGAAGGAAGCCAAGGAAGCTAGAAGGCAGAGATGAGGAAGAAGAGCATTCCAGGTACGGGGTAAAGAGAGGGAAAATTCCCAGATTGGGAAAATGTTCAAGAAACAGGAAGGGGGTAAGGGTCACTAGAGCAAAAAGAATGTGGAGGAGACTAAGGTGAAATATGTCCATGAAGGTAAGAATCTATTAGGATATGAGTAGTCTAGAAGCTTAAGCCCAGAGTGGGAAAAGGGATAGGGGGTAGAGATGGTGCCACCAGTGGTGGCAAATCTTCCAATCATGTAGCCATCCTGAATGGGTTTTGGGACTGCCCTGGCCAACAGAGTGAATGAGTGGATAGGGAAAAGGGGGTAGGGCACTCCCTAGTGATGGTAGGCCATCCTACCCTACTAGGGAGGTTCTGAGACTGCTTTGGGGCCCTAGGAAAGGGAAAACAGGAAAAAAAATAAGGAGGAATTGGGTGCCCCTGCCATCCATTCCCCAGCCATCATATTTGTATGTGAACCATTGTGGTGTAATAGATTGGAGCTGGTTTTGGAGACACTTCTCATCCTCTATCCATCCACCCCCAACACCATACTCTGTGCCAGCATTCTGTGACTCTCATTCATATGGTCAAACCTTTCAGCATTCTCCTTTATTTTGTGAGACAACTTCCTTTCTTCTTTTTCTTCCTTTCTACCTTCCTTCTTTCCTTCCTTCTCTCCTCCCTTCTTTCCTTTCTCTCTTCCTTCCTTCTTTTTTTCTTTCCTTCTTTCTGTCAACATTTATTAAATATATATTGTGAGCTCAGCATTATGATGTAGATATATTCATAAATGTAGAACTGGAAGGAGCCTCAGAAATCAACTACTCTAACTCTAATCATGCAAATGAGGAAATTGAGTCTTAGTAAGGTTAAGCTTATTGCTTGAGGTCAAATAGGTAGTAAATAGGAAAGCCAGGATTAAAATCTAGTTCCTACATCTTCCAATTCAATACTTTCCATTATCTCGTTATATTAGGTGTTATGAGGAATTTAAAAATAGAAGATGTTATTATAGAAAAAAAGAACACAGATTCAACTACTGAGACTTATGGAACATTCAAAATTAGAGGTCAAGTGACAGAAGAAAGAGGAGCCAAAGACAAATAAACTTAAAGATGAGAAAAGAGGATCAGGAGAATATTGTCACATAAGCTGAAACAGAAGAGGATTTCAAGCTCTACTTGGCCAGTTTGCCAATTTCACATGAATTAACTTGTTAACAAATGGCTGATTTCTGCTTATGAGTCTTAATATATTCATAATTGCCATAGGAATTCAGAGAAAGAGAAAGATCACTAGACATCATTCTTACACATAACTGTGGCTTTTGCTAAAAGTTTGGAGATAGCAAATTAAAACATAAAATAGAGCTGTGAGAAAAGGACCTAAGATGACTTTCAGGCTTGAAGAATATATTTTCTTTGAATGGAGAGTGATACCCTGAAATTTTCTCCAAGAGGCAAATGAGACTTAAGCCTATATAGGCCCAATAGGCCAATTAATACTATTCTTCCTTTCTGGGGCCTACCAGATCAAAAGATGGTAAAGAATAAAGAAGAAACTGATCTTGAAAGAAGAAGTATCATTTATTATTTGTGTGACCTTGGACAAGTCACACCCTCCCAGGGCCTCAGTTTCTACATTTTTAAACTAGATGATCTCTTTGGAGCCTTTAAGCTCTAACACTGTCATTCTGGGTGAACCCTCTTAGCTGGAATAAAAATGTAATGAGTAGTCTTGGATGGAACTTACTCTTGGGAGAAATTATTAAAAGAATGGATTAATATAAAAAAGGTTAGCTAAGAAAAATCAGACTAGTTCAACGGGGTTTTCTTTGCTGAAAGTCAGGATTGCTGACCTTGTAATTTTTTAAACTGCTTCTTAAGACTTTATAGCTTTGTTTCTAATGTATACCTATGTGCATTTTTATTTTATTTTTCTATAATTCTTGGAAGAGAAGAAAGAGAAAGAATGAAAGAAGGAAAGAAAGAAAGAAAGAAAGAAAGAAAGAAAGAAAGAAAGAAAGAAAGAAAGAAAGAAAGAAGGAAGGAAGGAAGGAAGGAAGGAAAGGAAGGGAGGAAGAAAGAAAGAAAGAAAGAAAGAAAGAAAGAAAGAAAGAAAGAAAGAAAGAAAGAAAGAAAGAAAGAAAGAAAAAGAAAGGAGGAAGGAAGTATAGGAAGGGAGGAAGAAAGAAAGAAAGAGAAAGAAAGAAAGAAAGAAAGAAATGAAGGAAGGAAGGAAGAAAAAGAAAGAAAATGAGCAAAGCTAATGCTTATGCCTGCCTCTTATCTCACCCCATCCTGAACCACACTACCATCCTTGCTTACAAACTTAGGAATGTCTCCCTTTTGTTTTTCTAATCAATTCCAAACTTTGTTAGTGGACTCAACTTTAACTATTCGACCTTATGTCTTACTACATTCCAACATAGACTTACTTCAAACAGTTCAGTTCTTCACACATGGAAGATTCATTAATAACTTTGTGAATTTACCCTTCACAAAAACAAATTCTACATTTCTTTAAAATTTAAATTGCTTCTCCTTTAAGCCTTTACCTAACAGCGGCTCTCCATAATCAAGGTGCTCAATATATACATTCTGAATGAAATTAAATCCACTTTTCTCATCAATTCCTATAATATAGTTCTCTCAAAAAATCTAGCACAAAATTTTAATTTATAAGAACATATATTTAGATCTTAAAGGGAATTATGATATCATCTAGTCTACATTGTACAAAAGAGGAAATTCAGGTCTTGAGAAATTAAGCAAATTATACAAAGTCATAAAGGTATTAGGCATTTGAACTCCTATCCTATAACTCTAAATTTAGCTTTCTTTGTATTGCACCATGCCTTTTGTTGTTTTGTTTTGATTTAAATTTTTTTCTTGTAGAAATGCCTTTCTCCTCCCCCGCCCCACCCCAAGGTATGACTCATGCCTTCTATATCTTTTTTATTCTCTCTCAGTACATTGAGCTAATATAATGTCAAGTCCATAATAAACATTTAATAAATGAATATCAAATTAATTAATGTATTCTTTTATGTATTTGATTATACTACTGACCCATCTTCAATCTTCTCCATATTCATCTTAATTTCTTTTTCCCAATAGAAATGATAGATTCATTATCATCTACTGACATACTGTCTCCCTATTCATTCTTGACAAATAGCATGAAACCTACAAAATGAATAGCCTCTATTATGGGTTGTGTCTATGTCCAGATATGAAGAGTAGATAAAGCACAGTTAAATGGCCCCCAGGAGAGCCAAGCCACCTATTCTCATCAAATGCCTCATCATGGGATATAGATAATGCTGGATTCTTGAAAGTTGTGCCAGGGGCACAAGAGATGGCAGATCCTGCCAAGCTGGAAACACTTCAAATAACGTTTTGGGGACAGACTTTGTCTATTGTCTGAGCACCAGAGTGGCTAATTTCAGGGATACATTTCTCAAGGTTTGGTTGCCAGGCATTAGACTTTTTTTTAGCCAAACCACTTCATTAAATATTCTTTTGGCATACAGAGTTTGTAATCTTCATTGGTCAAAAAATATTCACTCAGATAAAATCACAGGTCCTTAAAGTTGACATGTGGACTACATCCATTCTCAGATATTTATTGAATCTTCCATGCCATGCAGGAAGCACAAGATAAAGAGAAATGACTTTGCAGTCAGAATACCTGAATTCAAATACAGCCTTTACCTGTGTAGCATTGAGCATTGAGCAAATCAGTTAACTTCCCTGGGTCTCAGTTTTCTCATCTATGAAATGAATATGTGGGAAAATAAGGTCCATGGGGTCCCTTCCTATAGTTCTTGGATGCTTTCCTCTTTTAGCCTCCACTGTTTCCACAGGGCATTAAACAATTATTTAGTTCACTGCATTTAGTTCAGTGCATCAATATTCAGAAAATCTGAAAGAATATTTATTACAAAGTTCCCTATTCCCAGGGGAGTATGCAACAAACAAGAAAACTAGTAGTGTTTGCCTGTGGTGACTGAAGATGGACAGCATAAGCCATAGATATAACTAATTTTAGCTTTCTGTTTCAGCTCATTCCCAGCAACCTCTAACCAGAGCTATTTGATAAATATCTAATTTAAGTGTACTTCACCAAGATCAAATTTTTTTGTGGAAGGCTGATAATGAACAATGAGGTGATAAAAAGGCTAAATTGAAAAGAATAGCTAATTCAAAAACAGTCCCTGCATTTTCACAAAAGCTGTCTCTGCTTGCATCTTGTGTCAGAAAGATAAGACAATCCTACAAGCAAAGAACTTGATGTACAAAACTGGCTCTCATGGCTCTCTGTAATGCATCTGAGAGGAAGATGTTTGGGCAGATTTCACTTGCTCTCAGGCAGGTGCTCTCTTGGGAAGTATGCTGATAAAGACAATATCTCGGAATGGGAAGAGCACCAAATATAGTGAAGTGGTCACTGAGCCAGAGATCAAAGACACCCCCATAGCCATTTAAGTCCTGGATGTATTGACATATTCTTTGATGTTTCTATAACTGTCTAGAATTAGTGCTAGCATTACTACCCCCTGAGGTGTGCACCACTGTCTTCCTCCCACTATTTCTGCAAGATCACCTTGGAAATGGAGAGATTAAGAAAACATAAGTATATAGGCAACTCCAGATTATTTAGTGCTCTAAAAAAAGCCATGTGTTTGGGGAAACAATAGAGAGTAAGTTAACTGGATATAAAACCTTGTAATATTTCCCATGTTTAAAAGCCATTTCTGTTCTATCTAGAGACCATATAAATCTCAAAAGTAGAGATCAAAGGTCTCCATTGTTGGAGCTAGCCATACTTTCAAGTTTTATACTCACTGTCTGATTACCACACCTTATTCCTCTTTATACACTTTGCAATCCAGTTACATTGACCTCTCTGCTGTTCCTCACACATGATACTCTATCTCCCAGTTCAGTACATTTTCACTGGCTGTTCCTCCTATCCGAAATTCTCTAGCTGCATCTCATCTCTGTCTCCTGGCTTCACTCAAGTGACAGCTAAAATCTTGCTTTTTGCTAGATGCCCTTTTCAGTTCCCATTAATGTTGGTGCCTTCCATCTGTGATTATGTCCAATTTGCCCTTTATATATCTTACTTGTATGTATTGTAGTTGTTTGCATTCTACGGCTTGCTTTAGACTGTGAGTACATTGAGAGAATGGAGTGTGTGTGTGTGTGTGTGTGTGTACACTTCTGCCTGGTCACCTGTGCTTTGCCTTTCTATCCTTAGTACTTAACATAGTACTTCGCACACAGTGGTGGCTTAATAAATGTTTGATGACTTCACACATAACACACACAGATCTAACCTCCCTTTCAATATCTTTAAATATGTTAGAAATCCTCAGGATGAATATTGAGAATAGAAAATACAAGCTAGGAGCTATAACCACTGACAAATACATATTTATCCCATAGTTGAATGGTTTTGTTTCCCTAGAAATCAATGACATGCATTATAAGTGATGTAATAATATACTAACTAAACTCTCATTTAGAAAAAAAATAATTATTTTGCTAAAGAGAGTGTTCTTTTAGTTATATTTCCAAATACCAAAGATTATTAAATGACTAGAAGAGGAAAGGCCCTAATGTATTCACTATTTTAATGGAACATATAAAACTCTTCAAAAGATATTTTTAAAGGTGCCTGACTGTGCCAGGCACAGTATGAAAGCAGTGAGAAATCAAGTTGCAATTACAAAAAGCTAGCATGGTTTGATCAAGAATTGGTTATATCAAATTTACTTCATGTCCTTTATTTTTCTTTCTTTTTGTCTTGCTTGCTTGCTTTTGCCAAGTTTATTAGATTTATTTTGTGGTTTTTTTATAATTATCTATTTAACTGGAAAGTACAAGAGCAAAATACTACCTTAAAATATCTAAACACACACACGTGTGTGTCTAGCACATGTTGTTTTAACAATGCAAAATTCCTTGAAAGATGTGATGAGATCCTCTGACTACTAAGAAGTATAAGGCAAGGGCATTTCTATTGCCAAATATGTTGGCCATTATCATGGATAATATTCAGCCTTAAGTCTGAATACAAGAAGATGAGGTCTTCCAAATGCCTCTATTTGCCAATGTGATTTTGTGGATTTCTTCAAATCCTGAACATCGGCAACTTTCATAAACGAGATTTACAATGATTCATAGGAATTCAGTGGAGTTTCCATTGACAAAAAATCAAGGAGATAAAGAAGGCATATTGTCCAGACTATGACATGCAAACATAAAGTTTATAGAGCTAAATAATTCATATACATTTAAAAGACTATACAAAAGGACAATGAACTGAACTTTACTCTTCAACCATTTCCTTACCAGCCAAAATGCTTCCTGGACCAGAAACTGAGACCTGAGGGCTTAAACCCTTAATCTCTGCAAAGCCTACTCCTAACTCAGGATCCTTCTCTCCTAATTGGTGGTTACCTTACAATATTTAGCCCTGGCTCCATCTATCCTTTACTCAACTCTCAACCTTCTCCTTGCCACCCATCATGCTGCCACATATTCCAATTGAACTGGAAAGGATGCCAGTCCACTCCTCTATGATTCTACCCACCAGGCCTGCAACTTTCCAAAACAAAATATCTCAGCCTGTTATTAAGTCACTTTTCAGTCATGTCCAACTTCTTGTGACCCTATTTGCGGTTTTCTTGGCAAAGATAGTGGAGTGGCTGGCCATTTCCTTTTCTGGATCTTTTTGCAGATGAGGAAACTGAGGCAAACAAGGTTAAATGCCTTGCCTAGGGGCACACAACTAGTGTCTGATGCCAGTTTTGAACTCAGGAAGATGAGTTTTCCTGATTCAAGGCCCAGCCTTTAGGGAACAAGAGGGGAACTGATGAATTCCCTTTACAAGTTGTACAATGTTTTTAATGACACCAATTTTCTCCTGGAAATAAAAGTCTATCTTTTGAAGAGCGATGTATATATACCTACTTATATATGTGTGTATGTGTATGTGTGTGTGTGTACACACACACACACACACACATATTCAGAGATGCTGTTTGGCAGTGAATAATGGGATAGCATGGCCTTGTAAGAATAATGTTGCTAGCAGCTGCTGTGGAGGTGAAAGACCAATAACAAAAGCACATAAGAAGGCTACTAGCACAGGTTCTTTGATCTGTTTTTCCAAGGAAAGCAACTTTAAAGAGTTAACAATCTCACTTTAATTAATTAAATATGTATATATCTATATCTATCTATCTATATCTATCTACATACTATATATATATATGTATATATATATGTATGTATGTATGTATATGTGTGTGTGTGTGTATGTGTGTATATATACCCTATTCGCTTAGTTCAGGGGGAAAAGTCAGTACCCTGAACTTCAGAACAAATACAAACAGAAACTACAAACAGATCAACAGACAGGCTTTATCTGATCAAGACATCACATATATAGTTATCAAAAATAGAAGCACCAACATCTGGGTTTTCAAAGTCAAGGGGCTCTTAATAATAGCTAGCCAGAGTCTTTATAGTCAAATCACAATACACACTTCCAGTGAGTGAGAGCCCCAAAACAAAATGTCAACCTTAGATATTATATAACCTTCTCAGGGTCAGTGGTCATCACAAACATGCTAATCAAAACCATGTGAACTAGGCTTTCTTGTTTCTTAAACAGGTCAAAAACTATTGATTCAATCAAAGAAACAAAAGACAACAAAAAGTCTACTTTGCTTACCATTAAATTTGAAAGGCAAGACTCATCTAAGGTACTTGATTACCTTAACATTCTGAAAGAGAAAACAAAAAAGTCCCACCCTAATTACCATAACAGGCCTCTGAAAACTTAAAGTTATAGTTCACACAGAATGTAGGAGTATAGTGGTATGCATGAAGGGGCAAAGGATTCTTCAAAAGAGTGAAGAAAGATATCAAAGGGATGTGTGACTGGAAAGGAAAGTAGATTAGCTATGTAAATGAGAAAAAGATTAACCAGTGGACACCCTAAATGTGTCATTTGTATACATATATGAATCAAGAGGTCCAGGGAAGGGTCCCTAGTGCTATGTTGATTTCCTGTGCAGGATTTATAGGAGGATCATAGGATCATCAGATCATAAACCCCCTGAATGTGAACAAGAGTTCCATAGGGGAGACAAAAAGTAATAGCATACAATCTATACCATAGGAGAAAGAAATTACATTGGGGAAATTATAGATGCATTGAAATATTGATATACTAGATTTCAATGCTGTAGATAATGTTTATTTTTATTTTAGCAAAATATTTAACAATTACTCTCATTTTATTCTTCTGGACAAGATGGAGATATTAAAGCTACACATTAGTTATAGGTCAGTGGTTTTAAAAATGGTTGAAAGACTTGACCCAAAGAGTAGTCATTAAGGGTTTAATATCACATTTGAAGGAAGTTTCTAGTGGGATTTGTTTTTGCTCCTATGCTATTTATCATCTAATCAAGTTCTCAAGTAAAGAAATAGATAACGTGCTTCAAGAATTTCTAGGTAACATAAGGAAAAATAGCTATTGATGGACAGTTGTCAAAACGAAAAATTATATTTACAGACTAGAACATTGATCTATATAAAATAAAATTAAATTAATGAGATGAAAAGTTTGAAATGTAGATTAGAAAAATTAATTTTATTAGTATAGGATTCTAGACAAGATCCAAAGCAACAGTTTATATGAAAAAGGGCTGGAATTTTAGTGGCCTTTTAGGTCAGTGGGAATCATGCAGCCATCCAAGAAAAAGCCAGTCTGATCTTAGGTTCCAATGAGAGACATAACTTGCTGGACTAGAGAGGTGATGTTCTTGCTGTACTATTCCCTGGAAAAATCACATCTGGTTTACCATGTTCATTACAGGGCACCACATTTTAGGAAGGACTTTAAAAAGCTGCAGAGTATGCAGTAAAGGTGAAAGGAATGGGAAAGTATCTAAAGCTAATGCTATATGATGATCTATTGAAAGAGATGGCATAGGGGGACATGGCGACTGTGTTCATGTATTTGTTGGCATTTCAAGTAGATTTGTTCTGCTTGGCCTGGAAGGGTAAGACTAGGAGAAATTATTGGAAGTAGCAAAGAGACAGATTTCAGCTTGATGTAAAGGGGGAGGACAAAATGCTTCCTGACATTTGAGCTTTCAAAAATGGCATGAACTGCCTGGGAGGAAAAGGATGCTTCTTCACTGTGGAGTTTCAAAAGATGATGACCACTAACTGGAGAGGAAATTTTTACTCACTCATTGGCTGGGCATGATGACCTCTGAGGTGGCTCTTTTTTGCTTTATTTTGTTTTTAAATTAAGCACATTTTTAAAAAATTGAGAATGAGAAAAACAAAGATTCTTCAATTTTCACCCTGATTCCATCAGCTCTCTGTGAAGGTCATAGCTCTCTACAGCATGAGTCCTCTGGAACTGTCATAGATCACTGAAACGATCATTCACAGATGTCTTTCACAGTTGTCTTTATAGTATTGCTTTCATTGTATACATTATTCTCCTGGTTCTGCTCACTTCACTTTGAATCAGTTCATATGTCTTCCCAGCTTTTTCTCAAACCTTCCCCTTCATCATTTATTGCAGCACTATGGTATTGCATCACAATCTTATACCAGAACTCATTAATCCATTCCTCAATTGTTGGACTTTTCTTCAGTTTCCGATTCTTTGCCATCACAAAATTTTTTTAAAAGATTCTATAAATATTTTTTTCATATATATATATATATATATGAAAATATATAAATATATATATATATTTGGGTCCTTTTGCTTTCCCTTTGATCAGTTTGGGTTATAGACTTTGGGTATAGTTTTAAATTGTTTCTCAAAATGGTCAGACTAATTCACAACTCCACCAACAACACATTAATATACCTATTTTCCCATGTCCATTCCAGCATTTATAATTTTCCTTTTATGTGATCTTACCAAATCTGATGTGTGTTAGGTGGTAACTCGAAGTTGTTTTAATTTGCATTTCTTTAATTACCAATTATTTAGTTATTTGTGATTTAGAGAATTTTATATAATTATTGACAGCTTTGTTTTATTCTACTGAAACCTGCCTATTCATGTGCTATGACCATCAATTTGGGAATGGCTCTTATTTTTTCGAATTTGCCTCAGTTCCCTATGTATTTGAGAAATGAGACCTGTATCAGAGAAATTATTTGGAATTTTCCCAATTTCCTGCTTTTCTTCTCAATTTTGTTTCATTGGTTTGATTTGTACAAAAACTTTATGATTTAAAGTAATTAAAATTATCCATTTTACCTCCCATGAACCTCTCTATTTCTTGTTTGGTAATGAACTTTTCCCCTATTAAGAGATCTCCCAGGTGATTTTTCCACGTTCCCCTAAATTGCTTATGATATTCTGCAGTTGACAGGGTCATGATGTCCGAGAGTACAGTTGAGTAGGAAAAATTATACTACTTGGGAAAGAGAAGCATATCCATGTTGATCAGAAAACAAAAAATATTTTATAATGCAACGAAATAAAGGCTCATAATTTCTATTTAAAGTGCCAAAACCTAGAGTTGGCAGAGTTGGTTTCTTTGTGTAAGGGAGAGATCAATAAGAAAGATCTTCTCATGGGATAATTGGCCATATAGCTTTGCATGGTTTGCAATGAAGCACATGAACTCTGCAAAGAATTTGATAGGCTCCTCCAAGACAATTAACATCTACATTAAAATTTGTTGACTTTACTAAAAAATGGCCAAAGGAAAAAACAGTGAAAAAAGCTGATAGGGAAAAGTATCAATTAGACATAATAAAAGAAAGTAATCAAAGGTTTGTAAATGATTCCGAAGTCTGATAGTCTTTTATCTTGAATGGCTCTTCAACAAGATAATTGAAAAGCACTGGACCTGATCAGGAGTGAATAATATTACAACAAATGAAATCAAGGATATGCTCATTAATGGAAAGTGAATGATTATCATGAAAATCCTTTTCAAATCATCTGTCCACCATCAGATCATTCACTAAAGCAAACATCAACATTGACAATAAATGACTAGAAAGTATATTACAAAAAAAGTTACATTCAATTATGACAGAAGCAACTCAACCTATTTGAGTAAGTTATTGACTGCAAAAAAATGTGAAATGGATAAAAGTTAAAATTATTGGCTCTAGTTATTTTCATTTATTAGAAAATTTTAGTTGTTACAAAACAATCCTAAAATGTGAAGGTTTAAAAAAACCACAAAGACTACTTTAACCAAGAATGCTTGATCACCTTCTTAAATAGAAAAAAAAGCATGGAGCCAGGAGAAACAGCGCTTTAGAACACAAACTATGTCCAAAACATTATGGACATGGGTTATGGAAAATTATAAGCAATACCACAAAAAAAGTTGTTGAAGTAGTGGATATGCCAAGCATGCAGAAAACTTAGTCTGCAGATCAAGTAAACTAAATCAAGTCTTGAAGAAACTGGAAAAAGGACAACATATGTACGTGAAATGGAACCAGTCTTCCAGCATTTCTATAGTAATCTCTTCACATTAGTAATAATAGTAGGAAAGACATGTCTACTCTAGCATCTCAGTACCAAATTGCTATCTGAAGAAATGGATATGGCATTCCAGAAAATGAAGTTAAGAAGAATGGCTAGAATTGATCCATATGGAAACACCTGCTTAAGGCAACACTATTTTTAGGACATTCAGTGCTTTTCAAGTTATTTTTTAAAAGGGAATGGGAACCAAAAAGGATGGAAGAGGTCATAAATGACATTATTACTCCAAAAAGATATCAATAACTACAAAATATACTTACTTTTCTACTTTTATAAAACCTTCATAAAAACAATGTCAGTATAGATCAAGGGTACCTTTGGTACAACTATAAAAAGGTAACAGATATGCACTCAGATAGTATAGATCATCTTCAGTTACAAAACTGACCATTGTGTATAATACTCAGTCCTTTCTGTGCTTCCTGTTTGATTCTTTTAATGCATCAGACTCCATAGGGTAAAGCATAACAGTAAGGGTTATCTTCCAACAATGTGTTTTTCTCCTGTATCTTTGCTAAGATCATAAAAGATTCCTTTAAGAATACAACTGTTGTATCTAAATAACAAAGGCCAAAAATATTGTATGCTTGAGAAAGATTTTCAGATACCATCCACACAATAATAATAGAGTGGATAGATTTTATGTTTTCCAAATTATAACATTAAATTGGTTTTGCAGATTTCAAAGTTTTTCTATAAGTACACATTCTGGACTGGAATATAAAATAGGCAGCTCTATGAACCTGGGCTTTAACAGGTAGAAGAGCAGGCTGGATCACATTGGGGAAAGTGTCCTTTATTGTCAGTGTTTCCAAGAATCTACCTGCCACTAAAGCACATTTGTTTATGATCAATTTTCTCTTGATGATATTATATGACAATGAATCAGGAAATGCTATGAGTACAGAGGAAATCCAAAAAGTCAGGGTTAGGGCTAGGGTTAGAGTTACATAAAATATAAGAGAAGATATGCATAGGAGGTGCAAGTAGGAGTCAGGATATTGGCAACAATGACTTGCACAGAAGTGGAGATGCATGCTGAGTAAAGAAAATGGCCCAGTCATACATTGATGTAGATGTGACAGACGAGCTAGATATAAAAGGGTAAGTATTGCAATCTTGGCTAAAAGAAAAAGAAAATACTAAAAGATGCAGGGGAAGGGCTCAAGTAATACTGGGACTTTCTCTGGAATATTTATGGAAGGACAAAGACAAGAGATCACATAGGATTATAAGACATGGATAAATTCCAATCTGTACTAGTAACAGAAATGCCCCCATTAATGAGAGCACAGAGCCACCAAAGTATCAGAGTAACCCAGGCATAATAATTACAATCAGCATACATTTTAAAACTCTCATACTTAAAACATTTATATTTCAACTCACAATACTTTCCAAAATTGGAATATAGTTGTAAGTGTATATATTGGTTTATATGCGTATATACATAATCTGCCTACATTATTTTAAATGACTCTGGAAAAAAAAGTCAGCTTTCATAAGATTTAGGTCCATAAGGGCACTTAGTGATTGTCTGAAACCCACCCACACCCATTTTACAGTTAAGGAAACTGAGTCCCAGAAAGATTAAATGACTTTTCAAAGCCAAGATTTGAACTTGGGTCTTCTGACTCCAGATCCAAGACTTTTCTAGCTCACTGGATTACCTCTCATTTTCTGATGATTGCTCATATGCATTCATTCATACCAATACAAATTAGTGGAGTCATATGCATCTCTTTTTCCAAAAGGGAAACGAAAATTTTCTAAAAAAGAAAAAAATGCACTCAACAGAATTGCTTTAATTGAATTCAATTCAGGGATGTTATCCTATTTCATCTCTTTCTTTGTGGAGTGCTGCTCCACAAGAGTCCTCCTCCTATGCCTCTTTTTGTCACAGATGTGATCCTGTGTTTTCAAAGGTGTTACTGGAGCACATGCTCTGGAAAGACTTTGAATGATGGTGTCATATGAGGAGCAACTTAGGTAGTTTGGTGAGGCTCATTAACATAAGGTTAGCCACCATGATGAATTTTGGGGGGAAAGCTATAAGAACTAACAAAGAAACAATTAGCCAAAGCAAGGAGGATTTCAATCTGCTTCAGGGGACAAAGTACTCGCAATGACGAAATCAGGCCGTTTTTGAAGTGTTGAAATATGATTTCTTTACATAAAAGAAATAGATCTGAGTTTCTGAAGTAGAAAGAGAAGTTCTGCCTCTTTGAGGCTGGGAATTTCCCCCCACACATGTTAATAACATCTCTACAATAACTTATAAAATATATCTCCATAGGTTATTTCATTTAAACCTCACAAAAATTCTGTGAGATAGGTAGGGCAAATAATGTAATCCCCATTTTAAAGCTAAGAAAAACTAGGCTCAGGGAGAGTGACACTTCCCTAAAAGTCACAAAGTTAATGAATGAAAGATGCTGGGACTCTATTCTGATGATCTGATGCAAGGACTGTACTATTTGCTATGTTATTATGATCATCAGATTCAAAGCAAATATCTCAGAGAACTGAAATAAAAGCTATAACATTTTAAAGCTTGTTCTATACATTTAATTTCATTTGAAGATATTAATTTGACATGATTTTTGCTATAAAATATTTAAGATCACAATAATTGCCAAAAGAGTAGTTAAATGCATCAATTATTCCTTCTGAGCATCAGTTTCCCCACTTGTAAAATGGGAATAGCCACACTTGCATTACCTACCTCACAGGTTTATTTTATGAAATGAAGTAATGGATGGACGTTTACTTCTTCTTTTTTTAATGAAGTGGATTGTAGTGCATGATCTCACAGGTACCTTGCATTCTAAGATTGTGGGATTCTAATTAAATGGAATGCACTTTGTAATTATAAGCATTCATATAAATGTAAATTATGATGATCGCCTCCTGTGGTGTTCTTTTAAATGCTTTTATTAAAGGTGCTATCTCCAAGATTGTATTGGCAGCTTGGTCTGGTGAAGGGCTGAACATGGAGTTTGGAAGAACTAGGTTTAAATCCTGCCTCTTAAAATTGCCATGTAATACTAGGTAAGTCAATTAACCTTTGTGTGCCTCAAGTAACTCTCTAAGACAGAGGATCTTAACTTTGGTTCCATGGACCCTGAAAGAATGAGTAGATAGATTTTAGGAGAATTGTGAACTTGAATGGAAAAAATACATTTTTATTTTCACTAACATTTAAATGAAATCTAGCACTTCCTTAAATTATTTAAAAGATATTTTGAGAATAGGTCCATAGGTTTCAACAGACTAACAAAGGAATCCATGCTCTAGGATTTATTTGCTAAGTCATAGCTGAGCTTCAGTATTTATTGGTGGAAGAAATTATTCTACTCTGAAAAAATTACAAATCATTTCCCCATCCACATTATCGTATAAAGAGATTAACAAAAATATCATTCATTTCAAGGTTAATAGCAAAGAGAATGGAAATTCATAGACAATTAATGAAGATGAGAACTATTTTAAAATAGCTATTTAACTGTTTCCAAACCCCTGTGATTGATCTTTTTGAATATGTTATGAATATTAGGTTCCCATATGGCTCACACTTTTATTTCTGTTTGTGAAAATATACCATAATAATTGTTTCATGTCTATTTCTAGGCCTCTTGAAAGTCATTCTTATTTCTATATTTGATTTACATTGCCATTTTTGGAAACATTTTATACATTATAAAAATAAATTTATTTTGATACAGAACAATTATATTTTAGATAAAAGATGGTACCTTACCACTCACCCCAAAGCAGCATGGTAAATTTGTTGACACATGAAAGCATATTATTTTTCACTGATCTGAATGTCAATATCTCAGGAAGCAAACCTATATGAATTTTCACTCTCAGGATACTCTTTTTAAAAAGTTCTTTCATGAAGAAGGAGAAAAAAGTAAGTGCCACTGATGTCACATAACACAGAGGTCTCACAGTTTCTCTTCGGTTGGCCACTTGTCCTGACATTATATTGCTCTTTGGGCAATCCATTCAAAAAACATTGATTCAACAAATACTTTGTTGATGGTTTACTGTATTCATGGTATTGGCAGACAGTACTTCGATGGCACTGTTTCAAAGTAGCAAGAAAGGCAAGTAAAAGGACATTGAGATTCATTTTAGTCAATGAATTCATGGAACTATCAAAGTAGCACCCCATAGAGGGATAGTAGCCATTATTTTTGTCTTCCTTTGATATCCCCCTTTTTCATTCTTTTTGAGTTTTTCATACCTTTAAGAGTTTCAGACTAGTGGATGTAACAATTGACAAGGGAAATTCATATATGTTAGAAACTCTGTTTCAAGTTTGAGGTTCTCCTTAAAGAATTAGAGTTTGGCATTTGAGGCCCAGATGTGTTGGAATACACTTTTAGAATTCATAAGGGCAAGAATGGAATCCAGCTCCTCTCACTCCAGATCCAAAACTGTTCCTATTTCACCATCCTGCCTCTCATTTTCACATGATTTTTTTTAATTAGTAAAAATTTGGTCCTATAATTTTGATAGCCAAGTGCTAAAAAGCTAATCAATCTCAATAATATCAGTTTACCAGTATAGTTTCTCTGCCTCTGAGGAAAATAGGAAGGTTTCAATTCAAAAATTAGTTTTAATTATACAATAATAGCATAGTTTGTTTTACAAGTGTCCAAATATATGTGAAACAGTAAAAATTAACCATAGGATTAGAACATGAACTCCATTCCTAAACAGGGGAGCAGAAAAAAAACTTTGAGACACTAAAGCTAAGGAAAGGGAGGAAAGATGGCATTGATAAGGTAAGTTACTGGTTAGCATTCATCCTCTGTTAATACCTGAAAAGGAGTCTCAGTTCCCCTCATTGTCCTGTTCTGGGATTGGTGGGGTTTGAGCTGGCTAGTAAAGGCTTGTTATAAGATAGAAAAAAACTATCTGTTTTCTTAGACAAAAATGCTCACTTGGTGGCTGGAAATTTTTATTCATTTACTTACTAATTTATTTATTCATTCACTTATTTATCTACTTGTTTGTCTATTTGTTTCTTCATTTGTTTTTGCCAGAAAGGGATTTAAGGATAATGTTGCTATCATAATTGCATAGAGAAAAAAGTATAATAGTTCCACTCATCCTTCCAATAAAACAAATCCTGACATGTCCAATTGAAATATTTTAGCATATTTTTGTTATTGTGACAGAGGAAAAAATTCAGGATAATTAAAGAAATAATCAATTAAAAAACCAGAAGTTTCAGCAATCCAGTATAAATTGGTAGGAACTGAAATAAGATGAAACAAGGTTGCTACTTTCAACTCTTAATTACATATGTCCTAGACAATGCAATTCCAAATGAAGGATCAACATGGAAACCTGCATATATATTCACTGGAAGGAGATCAATCAAATTTGATACCAAAGCATTCAGGGTAATAAATGCATATCAAGTAGTGGATAGACCTTATTTTGCTCCACAGAAAAGGCTAAACACACTAAGCACATGTAGACACCCTTAAACAGATTCAGAAAATATGTATTCATAATAGCCCATGAACTCACCATTTGAAAGGAACTGGACTTAGGTTTGTTAGGATAAGACTCTAACATTCTGTTGAATCCCTAGCTGTTTCTCAGGGGTTCCATTCAGTAGATTCCCAGACACATAATTTCATGAAGCAGTTTAAGCTGTACCCAGAAGGCAAACACACTTTGGAGCAACTGAACAGAAAATCATCTTCCTCTCAGATTTGATTATGTCAGTCACTCACAGTAATAATGAAGAGTAAATGCCAGGTCTTCTGCTCCTCTGCTTCATAGCTTTAAACCTTTACTACTCTCCTAGCAAGTTCATTCAGTCTTCTATGTTTATAACCTCCTTTCGTTTACATAGGGCACTGGGGTTCAGAGCCACTGGCCTAGAACTTGCCTTTTCCCCCATATGTCTCCATCTAGTTTATGTTACTACAGTAACATAGTACTGCTCATAGTACTCCTTACAATTGTCCAGACAGTGCTGCCATGTCTTGTGATATGAAAAGACAATTATCTATGGAAGAAGTCCAGGATCTCTGTATCCATATAAAAATATTCTAAATTACCACTGGGAAAATGCAAATTAAAGTAAATATCAAATTCATCTCATACCTATCAGAGTGACAAAGATGACAAAAAACCAAAATGATAAATGATGAAAAGGATGTAGGAAAACAGGCATGTCACTGCACTGTTGTGGACCTGCATATGGGTACAACCATGCAGTAAAGCAATTTGAGATTGTATACAAAACAGCATGTGTCCTCTGACCCCACTATACCACTGCTAGGCCTTCACTCAAAAGAAAACGAAGAAAGAGGAAAACGCCCTTTTGTGTACAAAACATTTACCACAGTTCTTTTTGTGCTGACAAAAATTGCATTGACAAAAATCCCTCACTTGAGGAAGGGCTAAAAAAGTAAATAAATAAATATATGAGTGTGATGGAATATTATTGTGCAATAAGAAATGAGGACATAGATTTCAGAAATACAAAAAAACTTCTATGAATTGATACAGAATGAAGTAAGTAGAACCAGAATGATTTATATCATGAATATTATAAAAATGAGCAATTTTGAAAACATATATGAGTGGATGAAGAATTAAATTAACAGACCCAGAAGGACAATTTATACAGTAACAGCAAAACTGAAAAAAAAATTTGAAATCTCCAGGGACCATGATCAATACGAAGGCCACTCATGAATTTATCATACAATTTCTTTTCTTTTTTTGTTTGTTTCTAGTGAGGTAGAAGAGAAAGAAAATAGATTGGGGGGGGGGAGTTGTTTTTTAGTCAAGAGGTGGGGTAGGGATGCAATAGATGGGAAATGTTGTATGTGTTTGTATATAAGATCGATATATATTATTCATTTTACCCAACTGTTTTACATGGTTAAAGATTTCTCAATCTATCAATTTTGATAATGGAAAAACGAAACACATAAATTCAACTTTATAAAAAAAATTTCTTCTGAGAGACTTAAGTGCAGAAATAAAAACAGAAAGACAGGAAATGTTCAGAAACTTGAGGTGCAGGGATGTCCTTCCCAATCCTCCTAGACAAGAGCATGAAGTTTACAGCTTATCAGGTACTTCTGTTGAAAGGTAGCAATTAGTGACTCCTGTCTGGGGTTGAGAAGATAGCTATAGTAAAGAAGGCACACACTCACATGTACAGGCACACACACACACACACACACACACACACAGCATCTCTCATATGCTGAAAGAAAGGTGGCGTGGAAAATGCGAAAAACACCCAAAAGAGCTAAGAGGCTTGCCTTGCCTTTTTTATGTGTGATCACACACAATTGGCTTTTCCTGAAAGAATTTATTCTGGACAAATTTATTCTGTTTGTTGTCTTTATCTCCTTCACAATGGACTAAGTTATCTGTCTGTACCCTAGAGTAAGAAACATAAGTATCTTCATCAAATTGATAGAGAAATGCTGCAACCCCCCCCTCCCCCTCACCCCCACTCCCTCACCACTCTTTCTTTTGAATATGTGTAATACAGAATAGAAAAGCTGAATTGAGTTTCTTGAAATGAATCTTGTCCCACAGCTTTGCCTTTTTAGGCACCTACAAGCTAATGGTGCAGCTAGGTTGTGCAGTGAGTACCAGGCCTAGAGTCAGGAACTCTCCTCTTCGTGAGTTCAAATCTGACCTTGGACATTTACTAACTGTGTGACCCTGAGAAAGTCATTTAACCCTCTTTGCCTCAGTTACTCATTTGTAAAATGAGCAGAGAAGGAAATAGCAAATGATTCCAGTATTTTTGTCAAGAAAATCCCAAATGGGGACACTCCTGAAATACTGAACAACAGACAAACTAATAATTCAGCTCAAGAACCTTAATAAGATTAAAACAATAATTGCATTGATCAGTTATTTCATGATAGCTCTAATACTTGTGTTGGGAAAGTTTGTCATTTCTTTTCCTTTGCCTTAACACTGAGATCAATACTCCCCTTCATTCTTAGCATTGTACATGATTACCTTCCTCCCTTTTGTGAAAAACTAAAAGCTGAATTAACACCCATCACCACTTCCCACAAACAATTATTTAGTCACTTGTCCTATCCCTTCCTTCCAATGACACAATCTCTCCAGTATCTCTTGGGGATGGGAATACACCCAGATATAGAGTATTTTTAGTATATTCCTCTAATGATCAGAGAATAGTAATCCTATGGCAGAAAAATTAGACAATCAAAAATTATGTGATATTCTCTAACTTACTTAGAAAGTTATTACAAAAGTTGGGGAAAGAAATTAATGATACCCTGTCTCCCAAAATAAGCCATTTTTTAAATTAGTAAAAATTTGGTTCTATAATTCTGATGGGAAATGTTGAAAGTGTAGTAGGCTTCAACAATATTAGGTAAATATTAGTATGCATCTGAAATTAAAATGTAAATTATTAAACATATTAAAAATTAGGCACATAACACTTTTGATTGAAACTAGCTAACATATTTATTCTATGTATTTAAGTGATATCTATTTATCATGATGCTGAGAAGAGGTGTCATCAGATAAAAGGGTTTAGCACCTTCAGCAAACAGCAACCTTTCATCAGATTTTTGCACATGGAAATATTAGGACTTTTTTATTGGCATCATTCAGACACAGACTATGCTGCCAGTCAGAGTAACATTTCCCACATCTGTCCACAGGGTCAAGGTGTAAAGAAAAACAGGAATGTTAGAAATGATAGTTCCTATAACCATTTATTTGCTGGTATTTCTCTCAGGGTGGCAAACAGGAAACATATCAGACTTCCCAGGGACTGAAAATAGCTCCTCAGCTGGGTCATGGTGAGCTTAAATGAGAAAAATGAACACATTTGGGCTACTACTGTGATTTGTACTGGAGTGGTGCAGATGGAACAGCAAGGATTGTATGGATGATATGATCACTTATGCATCACAATTAATGGTTAATTCATGTGATGATAAAAACTTGAGCATCTGTGCATCATGAATTGAGGAAGTTAACACAAACCATGACCATTTGCTGAGATAAAAATCATAAGGGAAAGTAGGAGGGAATTTTTTTAAGTCATCATCAATGTAGACTAAGGAGTTTCCTTATATTAAGCGAACATCAAATTTGACAAGAGCTGAGGGCCAGGATATGCAGGCTGTCCAGGGAACATCAAAAATGGCATTTTTATTTGTTGAAGATTATGAATTGTTGAATCACTGCAGCAGTTGTGAATGATTTATGGAACGTTATGTTCCTGCCTAGTGCACCAAAGCTATCGACAGTGGTAGCAATTATAGTGATGCTGTGCTATTTTTAACTAATATTGTTACACAGAAACCACATACTTCTTACGTGAAATATGAACAAAACTATTGTAGAGCAGGAGACAAGAAAACAGCTATTTAATAGAAAATAACATTAAAAATACTTGCAATCATATGCAAGCCATGTATATCCACTCAAAGTCAATCAGATGCCAAAGGTTATAGATTATACTAGAAGGTAAAGCTGAAAGAGCTCTTAAAGATTACTGAGTCTACAATGATAAAGCACGTTACCCATCACCTAACAGAAGTGGAAGGCCCAGGTAGCAGGTTGAGATACACATTTTCAGATGTCTATATTTTTATTTAGTTTTTTTTTTCCCTTCTAAATATGTCTGTTTAAGATAAGTGGCACAGTGGCTAGAGTACTGGACCTGAAGTCAGGAAGACCTGAGTTCAAACCCATCCTTACACACTTATAAAGTGGAGGGCCTTAATCAAGTCACTTAACCTCTGAGTGCCTCAGTTTCCTCATCTATAAAATAAGGATAATAATAGCCTCTACCTCTCAGGGTTGTTGTGAGGATAAATGAGATATTTTAAAGCATTTTCCAAAATTTAAAATGCAACATTAGTACTAATTGTGAGCTATTGTTATTTCTTTCTTATTTATTTTATTTTGAACGTATGGAATCAAGCATTTTCATAACATAGTTTGACGAAAAAGGTGATTGCACATGAAACTGCAAATGTAGTATGTACAATTTGTTATTCCTTTAAATATAATTATCATGTAAATTTCTTTTTTCCTGTTTTTTCCCTTCCCTCCACCGCCACCTCCCTCCCTTGACCTAGAGGTGATTACTGTTAGACACAGATAGGTATATATGTAAAATTATTCTAAATATACATATATATATATACATATATATTTCTATTTATCAGCTCTTTCTCTTTGATAATATTTTATTTTTCCCAATTACACATCAACATTTTTTAGCATTCATTTTTACAAGATTCTGAGTTCCAAATTTTTCTGCCTCCCTCTTTTCCTCTCCTCCCCAGGTTCCCTCTTTCTAAAATGGTAGGCAATTTGATATAGTTTATACTCATTCTACCATGTAAAATATATATATATATATAGTCACAGTTGTGAAAGAAGAAAGAGATTTAAAGAAAACACAAGAAAGGACAAAGTGAAAAAAATATGCTTCAAGCTACATTGAGTCCATTCATTCTTTATTTGCATGTGGATAGCATTTTCCTTTCTTGAGTCTTTTGTACTTGTCTTTGATCATTGTGTTGCTAAGAAAAGTTGAATCATTCATAGTTGATCATTATACAATATTCCTGATATTGTATACAATGTTTTCCTGGTTCTGCTCATTTCATTTTGTATCAGTTCACAAAAGTCTTTCAGGACTTTCTGAAATCCACCTGTTCATCATTTCTTATTGCATTTCATACCATAGCTTGTTCAGCCATTTGCCAAAAGATGGACATTCCCTTGATTTCCATACTTTGCCACTATGAAAAGGGCTGCAATAAATATTTTTGCATATATAGATCCTTTTCCCTTTTTTATGATCTCTTTGGGATACAGATCTAATAGTGGTATTTCTGGATCAAAGGACATGCACAATGTGTTTGCCCTTTGGGCATAGTTCCAAATGGCTCTTCCGAATGATTGGATCAGTTCACAATTCCACCATCAGTGTTCCAGTTTCCCCACATCCTCTACCACATTTATCATTTTTTTCTTTTTTGTCATATTAGCCAATCTGATTGGTATGAGGTAGAATCTCAGAGTTGTTTTAATTTGCATTTCTCTAATCAAACGTGATTTAGAGAACTTCATATGCCTTTGGACAGTTTTGGTTTCTTCATCTGAAAACTGCCTCTTCATATCCTTTAAACATTTATCAACTAGAGAATGGCTTGTTTTATAAATTTGACTCAGTTCTCTATATATTTGAGAAATGGGGCCTCTATCAGAGTTACTTGCTGTAAAGATTGTTTCCCAGCTTTCTGCTCTCCTTCTAACCTTGGTTGCATTGGTTTTGTTTGTGCAAAAGCTTTTTAATTTAATATAATCAAAATTATTTTATATTTCAAAATGCTCTCTGTCTCTTGTTTGATCATGAACCTATAATTCACTTAACTTCTCCTTTAAGAATTTGGATGCCATGCCACTTGGTATATATGTGTTTAGTATTGATATTACTTCATTGTCTATAGTACCTTATAGCAGGAAGTAGTTTCTTGTCTTATCTCTTTTAATTAGGTCTATTTTTGCTTTTGCTTTATCTGAGGTAAGGATTGCTACCCTTGCTCTTTTTTTTTTAACTTCAGCTGAAGCATAATAGATTCTGCTCAAGCCCCTTACCTTCACTCTGTGTTCCTACTTCAAGTCTGTTTCTTATAAACAGCATATGTAGGATCAGGTTTTTGATCCACTCTTCTATCCACTTCTGTTTTATGGGAGAGTTCATCACATTCACTTTCACAGTTATGATTACTAACTCTGTATTTCCCTCCATCCTATATTTACTCTTATTTGGCCTCTCTCTCCTTGTACCCTTTCCCTCCTCCCAGTGTTTTGCTTCTGTCTACTGCCTAACATCGTTTGCCCTCTCTTGTGTCAGTTCCACTTCCCTTTACTCAATCTCTTCTCCTCCTGCTTTCCTGTCAGGTAAGACAGATTTCTATATTCAACAGACTAAGTATATTATCCCCTCTTTGAGACAATACTGATGAGAGTAAGGTTCAAGCGATGCCCATCACCCACTCTCACATCTTTCTCTCCACTAAACTATGTTTTTCACATCTCTTCATTTGACACAATTTACCACTCTACCTCCTCTTTCTGTCACCAGTGTACCCCTCTTCTATCTTCCAGGTTAATTGCTTGGTTTTTCCCATGAGTTACTTCACATTTTCTTCTATTTTTTCATTCTTTTAAATTTGATTGATTCTTGATTTCTCATATAGTCAGCTTCCACTTTTCTAATCCTAACTTTTAAGGAGCTATTTTCCTCAGTTAGTTTCTGTATTTCCTCTTCCATTGGGCCAATTGTACTTTTTAAGGAGCTATTTTCTTCAGTGGATTTTTGTATCTCCTTTTCCATTTGGCCAATTTTACTTTTTAAGCAGTTTTTTTTTCCAAGCTGCTGATTCTTTTTTTTTTAATAATTCTCTTGCATCATTCTCATTTCTTTTCCCAATTTTTGTTCTACCTCTCTTATATGATTTGCATGCTCTTTTTTGATATTTTCCATGAGTTCTTGCTGGGCTTGAGACCACTTCACATTTTCCTTTGGGGTTTTGCCCATAGGTGTTTTGACATGATTGTCATCTTCTGATTTTGTGTCTTGATCTTCCCTATCACCATAACTTCCTATGGTTAAATTCTTTGTTGTTGTTGTTGTTGGGTTTTGCTCATCTTTTTTGGCCTTTTCTCTTGCTTTTAAATTTGAGCTCTGATCTCAGGGTGGAAGGGTCACTGCCTCAGGTTGGCTGTTTACCTAGTTCTGCACTGATGTTGCCCTGAGGCCCGTGGGAGAACCTCACATCTGGAACTACATTAAGGGAGTGGGGTGGAGGGTATCTGGTACTGCTGGAGACTGTAGTCATGTGGCAGTTTACTGGGGTCCTAGTACTGGTGTCTAACAGGTTCTGAGACAAGTGGAGTGTTTCTGCATTTCCCTGGGGATACACTGAAGCATGTAGCAGTCTGACCACTAGAGGCAACCTATTTGCCTGGGGCTATGCTGAAGCAGGTGATGGTTCTTGGAGCTGCAGTCTGCCCATTCCTGTGGCTATGCAGAGGCACCTGGGGGTGCGAGGAGAGGGGAAGCTGGTGTTGGCATTTGCCTGTTCCACCACACTGGGGCTCAGGATCTCTTGCTGGCTTGCTGAGGTGAAGCTTACTGTTGGTTTGCTGGGATACTTCCTGTCCTGGATCGCATTCCCTTTTTACTGTAGTAAGACAGACCTTTCTTGCCAATCTTCCATGTTTTGGGGGCTAAAAGATTGTTTACCCCATCTTTTGGCTCATTCTACTATTCCAGGATTTGTTTTGGTATTTTATGATTGTGTTAGAGGTGAATATGAGAAAGTTATATCAATTTTACTGCTTACTCTGCCATCTTGGCTCTTCCAAGTCTGTTTTGTTTCATTTTTAAAAATTGAGACCATTCTGCTCACTTCCCAGATGAGGAAACTGAGACCAATAGAAAGACAGTAACTTGTTCAAGAGAAACAATTAATTAGTGACATAGCCAGAAGGAGAAGCCAAGCCTCTTGATTATCAATACATTGATATTTCCACCACAACCAAAGTAGACATTTGCCTAAAATATTTGAATTAGTGGGTTACTCTCTTTCCCTAGTCCTTCATTCTGCATATACTGACACCACAGAGTGGTTCTCTTAAAGTTAGCCACTTCTCTTAAAGATGTTCAAATTAATGTTCAGACATTAACTTTCTCATTAAGGCACCTCTCTAAGTTAATCATATTGCCTTCTCCATTAGATTGTAAGGTACTTGAGGGTAGGGATTGCCCTTTGGTGCTTTGTGTATTCTCATTGCTTACCACAGTGCCTGGCATACAGTAGGCACTAAATAAATGTTTATGAATTGATTAATTGATTAATATAAACCTTGCCTTAAACACCTACCTAGTGAAAAATCAAGTGTCACACATAGGTATGTTTACCAAAAGGGAAAATTCAAACAGGCTTAGACAATACAGTCAAAAGTTTAAATAATTAACGAAGAATCAGTGAAATTGGTCAATATAGAAAACATCTGAATATGGGAATCTGATCCAAAGTTATAACCTTTTGAATCTTTTTCTTATGAACAAGAGCAAGAAATGGCTGAACTTTGTTAATGTTTCCCTTTGCAAACAGCTTTGAAGCTTCAATCCAATGCAATGCAAAAAAAAAGTATTAATCACATAGCTGCACACTGTACTGTATGCTGAGGACATAAAGACCAAAAAAAAAAAAAAAGAAACAACTTCTGCCAACAATAAGCTTACATTCTCATGGGGACAGAGAGGAGGTAAATACAGATGTTAAAAATTTTAACCATAGAAACTAAATATAAAGCAATTTTTTACGTATGCAAACATTCTGCCTTTGACCTCCTCAGAATAGATATCTGGCAGTGAGATCTCTGGATCAAAGAACATGAACAGCTTGATAACTTTTGCTGCTTAATTCTTAATGCTTTTCCACACTGGTTGGACCAATTTATAGCCCCATTGACACTGTTTTATTGTGGCTATCTTTCTGGAGCATCTCCAACATGATTTCCACCTTTTGCCATCTTTGCCAATTTGAAGGATGTGAGGTGAAACCTCATCATTTTTTTGACTTGCATTTCTTTTATTCTTAGTTATTTGGAACAAACTGACATGTCTGTTGTCATGCTGTAATTTTTCTTTTGGAAAATATTCTGACTTTAGGTTAAGATGGAAATATGAAAGATACTAGAGGAACCCTGAACACCCTAGCAAAGATCTGAAAGGGCCCCAGATGGAACAATGATCAAGAAGAACAAAAGAGACACATTGGTAAATTCCTCCATCCAAATCAGAACTGCATAAGGAGAAGTTTGGATGTGCTCAGAGAAGGGAGCTTTAGGGGAAATAATCAACCAATTAGTTTATCTAAAAGTATTTATTAATTGAGTGCTCTGGGCCACCTGATGCATGTACAGTGAATGAAATTTTCCTTATTCACAGTATACTTACCTTCTATTGAGGACAATAAGTTCACATTTTATTAAGCATTTGGGGGATAAGCCTATTTCCAGTACCCTGTTAGTTTGGGTGTCATGATGGAACAAAATGAATGACTTCTAAGTCATTGAGTAATTGACTGAAGAGGTTTTACTTAGTCCTAACCTACCAAAGATAGGATATGCAAGAAGGACATGGTGGCAGCTTCTATAGGTAAGGCTCACTTCCTTTCTATGTAAAAACTAGTCTGGCCATGAGGGCAGAGTACAATGACTCATGATCTTCAGACATTCATCAAGTTGTAGGGACCTGAACTCTACAAGGGTGGGACTTTTTAATCCCTTAGGCCTCTAGGAAGTATATCAGTTCAGCCAAAGGCTACCACGAAGCTGTATCTAGAGAGTCAGGAGCCAATTAAGTCCCTTTGTCACCTTTTTGGGGAAAGCTAATCCATGTTAGTAGGGGGAAAAGTGATTAGGCATGATAATCTCTGGTAGACAAGGAAGACAACACATACACACACAATGAAAATTTATGTGTATACACACACCCCCACAATAGCTAAATGCAAGGTAATTTGGGAGGGAAAACTTTAGCATTTGGGGGGATCAAGAAAGGCTTTATGAAGATATTTCTTCAGTTTTGTCTTAAAGAAGAGGACTCAATGAGGTGGTGGTAAAAAGAGAGTGCATTCTTAACATACAGAATAACCATTGCAAAGCCAATCTCTATAGAGACTGCAGGTGATCTTCCATGAGTAAGGGAAAAAAGAAGGCTAGTTTTTTTTCTGGATCAGAGTGTTCGAAGGGTGATAATGTCCAATGAGAATGGAAAGATAAATTGAGGCCAGGTTGCAAAAGGCTTTAATAGTTAAACAAAGGAATTTATATTTTATCTCAAAGGCAATGGAAGACTATTGGAAATGGTTGAGTAAGAGAGGTCAGATCTATGCTTAAGAAAAATTACTTTGGCAAAAGTATTTAGAATGGACTGGAGTGGTGAGAGATATGAAGCAGGGGGACCAATCAGGGGGTTGTTGCAATCATTTAGGCAAGAGGTGATAAAAGCCTAATCTAAGGTAGTGGCTGGGTGAGATGAGAAAGCAATTTGATGAGAAACGTTATGAAGGTAGAAAAGGCAAAATTTGGCAACTGATTGGATGTATAGAGTAGAAAGGAATGAAAAGTCTAGTGTAAAGAGAGGGCAGAAAGAGGAGGAAAAGAATAAACTGGAAGAAATGAGGAAGTGAAAGAAATTTACTGTTTCTCATAATTCTGGTATGCTAGAGGAGTATACAGAAATGGAAAAGAGGGTGAGAAAGCAAGCATTTCATGATCTTCACTCTTCTATAAATTAGGCAAAGGATTCAGCAAGATCTAAGTTCAAATCTGGCTTCAGATATTTATTAGCTGTGTAATATTAGCTTAAGCAAGTCACCTCACCTCTGTTTGCCTCAGCTGAAAAAAATGGGAATAATGATGGCACCTAACTTCCGGGATTGTTGTGAAGATCAAATAAGATAATTTCTGTAAAGTGCTTCACACAGTATCTGGTACATAGTAAGTGCTGTATAAATGCTACCTGTTGTCATTTAAAAGAAGGTAGGACATACACATATACACACAGAGTTTATAATATATATCCAATAAATTTAATAGGAAAAAATTAGGAGATTCAGAGAGCAGAGTGGGTTTAAAAGACAGGAGTTGGATGAGAAATGAGTAGTCATAAGAAAATTAAATTTCAGCTTTGAAGAATAGAACATAAAGGAAAATTTTTAAAAAAAGAAAGAAATATTTTAAAAAGTGACTAGGGTCTAGGGTTGGTGAAGAGAAGGAAGAAAGGATGATAAGAGGACCACTCCAAATATAGATTACTAATAATGATCACATTGAAGGGTGTGGTGTACAAAGAAAGGGAAAATGATATAAAAATATGATGAATAAATAAATATAATTAATAGTCATCAGTCAGCAAATATTTATTAAATGCCTTCTGTGTGCCATTTACTGTGCTAAACACTGGGGATATCAATAAAGTTGAAGCACTGTCCCTGGTCTCAAAGAGCTCATAATCTAATGAGAGAGACAATATGGCAATAGTTGTGTACAAATTTTGTATAATTACGTATAAAATTATCTATGTAGGATAACTTGAATATAATCAAGAATAGAAGTAAACTTATTAAATAGAGGGCAGGAGAATATTAGAAAGCAGAATTGAATTATACATACACACATGCTTGAAACATAAATATTCACACAGAGTTCAACTAAAGAGTTAGAGTAGGGTTTATTATGCATTAAGTGAATTCAGAATTAAGAGAGGTGATAATTGTGAGAAAAGCAACAGTAAAAATAGACAATACTGGAAGAAATAGGCAGAGAAATTAGATGGGATACAAAAGCATGATAGATAAAATAGTATCAATTCTATACATATAAACTACATATGCATATCTCCACTAAACAACACAAAATCTAAATACTTAAAGAAAATTTAAGGGGGTTACAAGGACAAGTGGAAAAACTAAAACAGTTGGAGACTTTAACTGCTCCCATTCAGAACCAGGTAAATCTAACAAAAAGACAACCAAAAAATAAATTAATCAACTAGAAAGAATTTCATGAAATTAGAATATCTAATTCATGTCAGATATAGCTAATGAATAAAATAGTAGTAAAGAGACTATTGCAACATGTAGTTTGATTAATATGAAAAATGTTAGGTTGATTCTATATTGGGAAAGCTATATCCCTAATAAACCATATCATCAGTAAGAACAATACCCATGTACATTAGAAACATTAAAAATCATATTTATAGATAGATTATCTTTAATATAGAATTGTCTTGGGGTAGTTCAATAAATATGGCACTGAAATAGTAAATTTATTTTATGAATTTTATAGTTATTTTGAAATGAAATTTTTGACCATTTCTCCCTTCTTTTACTTATTGCTATAAAAATGTGGGTGACATTCTGAATTTATTTTATGTCTACTGATTTTGTCTTCACTTTTCTGATATTTATGCCTTTAAATTTTGCTTTGCTTGTCTTATGTCTTATTCTTATCACTTTTTCTGAAACTATTTCAAATCACAGCAAATAAAAGTTCCCCAGTAATTATTGTTAAGCGTTCTGCCACTTCTCCATTACAAATAATTGTGATTTTGATTATAAATATCTGTATTTAATCATGGAAAATTTAAAAAGGCCCTTTCCATGTCAATGGTTTTTAGGGTTCTTTATTACTTAAAAAGTGCTATATTTTGCCAGGGGTATTAAATGAGCAAATTAATTTAAGTAGTACTGTCATTTTTACTATACTGTCTTGGACTACTCATGAGCAATTCACATCTTTAATTATTTAGGTCTGTCTTTTTTCAATAAAGAGTGTTTGGTAGTTCATATAATTTTGTATACATATAGTTCCTTTATATATATGGGTGAACAGACTCCCAAATATTTTATTTATCTTGTGTTATCTTTAAGTAGAATTTTGCATTCTAACCCTCTGCTTGGTTTTCTTGGTAATGATATAGAAATCCTGATGATGTGCATCACTGTTTTATATCCTGCTACTTCATGGAAGTTGCAATTGTTTAAAATAATTTTAGTTGATTATTTTGTGTTCTTCAAGTAAACAATCATATTATTTGCAAAAAGCAATTCAGAAATTTTATTTCCTCTTTTTCTATGCTTATTCTCTCAATTTCTTTTTCTAGTATTAGTGCGATAACCAGAATTTCTAACACTATATCAAATTCTAGTGATGTTACTATACATTCTTGCTTCACCATTCATCTTAATGAAAAGATCCTACTTCATTCCCTTCACATGTAATACCAGCCCTGAGTTTTAAACTGATACTACTTACCATTTTACATAAATATCCACTGTTTTCTGTGTTTTCTAGTATTTTAGATGGACAGAAAAGAGTATTTTATAATGTCAAAATATTTTTTCTACACTTATCGATCTAATCTTAAGATTTTTGCTGATTTTTGTTAATAGTATCTTCTATTTGGGTCATAGTTTTCCTAATAAAGAATCAACCAAGCATCACTACTATAAATCAAAACCGGTCATAGTATGTAGTCTATTTGTTACTGTAAACTTTGATAAAATTTTGCACATACATTTTTTATGAATGTTTATTATGTATATTGGCCTATACTTTTTATTATTTGTTTTGCTTCTCTCTGGTTGAGGCAGAAAGTCTTTATATGTATTATGAATTCAGTAGGATTTACTTTTTCTATTTTTGTGAACTGCTTATATAATGTTGGAATTAATTGTTCTTTGAATATAGAATTCATTACTAAATCTACCTGGTCCCCCTTTTTTACCCCATTTGGCAAGAAGGAAGAGAAAATGAAGGAAAAGACAGATGGAATAACCTTCGTCACCTCTGTTTCTCACTGGGCACTAACTTTTGGCAATGATACATCCCATTTGCCAGCTCTCTCTTTTAATTTTGTTTAATCATGTTGAAATGACCTTTGGCTCAAGATTGTAACTGTTTAGTAGATATATAGATCTGCTCCCTGGTCATTATTCTTCCTTGTCTTTTTTATCTATATTTTCTTAGCATGGTGCTGTTTATGGTTGAGTTTGGCCTTCAAAACAATCATTTTCATTGCTTTTCTTGAACATTCACAAGGCTCTTGACTTTCTCTCTTTTTCTTTTTCTCACAGTAATCTAATTAGTTGCTGTTCCATTTATTATTTAAATTTCTATATTTATTCTATGGAATGATGGTTGGAAGACCCAAGGAAGTCACTTGTACTGCACCCAAATTTCAGAATCTGCCCCTTAGTTTTCACATAAATCATCAGGAACCCAGCATGCATTAGTAATGCAGTTTACTTTGTTTTACTCTGATTAAACTCTGTTTTATGATGAAACCCTCTCTTTCTGCTGAATTTTCTGTGCCATTGTCATATCCAATTAAAGATACTTATTGTCTTTCTCTAAATTGTTTTGTCTTTACATCTAATGTATCTATGGAAAGCTGGACTTAGAACCAATTGAACCAAGGTTCTGATCCTACTTCTGATATTTACTGTCTGTGTAAGTATATTACTTACCCTCTTGGATCCTCAATTTTCTCATCTGAGAAATGGAGATATTAACAACTTGTCATGCCTACTCCATACATTTGCCAGCAAACTTAAATATTATGATGTATTCAGAGTACTTTGCAAATCTTAAAGTACTATACCAACCCAAGTTGTTATATCTTTCATTATTCCTACAGTATTTAATAAGGGCTTTCTTAAACTTTAATAATCAAGAAGAATCCATACTATTTGTGTTACTTTCCCCTGGTCTCTTAACCTCTGTGTAGCATGTCTACTTATCTTTAAATTGAATGGATTGGACTAGAAGACTGCTGAGGTCACTTCCAGTGGTACAGTTAAGATCCAATGTGCTAAATTTCAGATATTGTTGATGACTACTGCAAGCTTAGAAGTGTTGTTAGGAAAGCTTTAGTTTATTCATATCATCTACTACATGATGATATGTTCACGACATATTTTTATGATTTAATGGTGGAGATATGAATTTCAAAATATTCAGATTAGTACTAATGAAATCACTTCTACTTATATTTAATGCCTTTCACCAAAACCTGTTATGTGCATGTTTTCTCCCCTATTTAATATTTAATATAGTAAAAGGAATTGCTGAAGTTTAAAATGAGATTTATAACTTCTTTCCTTTAATTTTTACTTGGTAACTAATCTTTACTTCAATTACAGCACACATTTAAACACAATAATTATTGAGGAGTGGTTAATTATTTCCCATTATGGCAGATTTGAGTATAGAGGATTTGTTCCAAGAAAACCAAAATACTCTATGAGAGTCAATATTTTCCAGAGTTTGAAAGCTTATTTCATCTTTCTGAAATGAATCAGTTCAAAAATATACTGGTATAAAAGGAAATGCTAATTTATCAAAATGTGTAGTCTAATTTCCTATCTACATGATATATAATTGTGAGTGATGGATGAGCTATGAGAAGAGAAACACTAAATGCAAGTGAAGGTATGATCTAATAAAGCATGATTTTACAGCTTCACTTAAATACTATAGGTTTAAAAATCACAGGAAAAAAATGCTTTTTGTGAATGGTATTCATGGTAATGGAGAAGGTTTAAAATACTGTGAAATGACCTCTCCTGACAACTTGCACTCCTATAACTGCAATTTATTGGGGTAAGGGAAAATGATGAATGAAATGAATATCAACGTATAACATTTTAGATATCCAAACACTTTAGATATCCTCAGTCCAAATTTCATACGTAGGATCTATATTGCTGAATAATGTTTACACTTTGTTAGTGGTTCTGCAATCCAGAGTTTAAAAACAAATGGCAGGTGTGATGCAATGGTGAGACTGGAGGACTTAAGAGTCAGAGGTCCTGAGTTCAAATTCCACATCTGCTACTTACTCTATGTGACCTTGAGAATGCCTCTTCTCCCCTTTAAGGTCTTAGGTTCCTTATCCTTAAGTAGAGGGGGCTGGACTAAACCCTAAGGTCCCTTCCACAATCTAGTTAAATTGAAGCAAAGGAGATGCCCAGGAGTAACTATATAGGATAAATGTTAGCTAAAGAAACTAATACTGGATTCAGCAAACATTTATTAAGCACCTACCATGGGTAAAGCACTATTAGAACTTGCCAATGGGACTTTGAGAGCTGGATGAAGGCACTCAGTACTTGAAAAACAGGCCATCTGCATTTTAGTAGCTGGGAACGATGCGCTAATATCTGAAATTATAAGGCAATTATCACATTTTCAATTACATACCACATTTGGCAATTAACATTTTGTTAATCATCCAGTTCCCGATTTGATGTGACTTTCTAAAGTAAGTAGCTTACCCTCTACCTCCGTAAAATTACTATTTATCACCAGTGAATACATAATCAGGTTCTAAACTTTGTATTTGCCTTTAGAACTGCCTTGCAGTAATTAATTCACCTCAGGCAGAATTCATTCACATTAGTGTGTCTGTGTAGGAGCAGAGGTTAGAAGCCCTAGTTTTCAAGGTTTGGCTGTCCCTTCAAATCTTTCTGCTGTGCTATTAGAGGAAAATTAAATGTATTTCAAAACATAAGCAAAAATATTTTTTTGATTTTTTAAAACTTTGTTTATGCCAACATAAATCATGAATATATTGATCCTTTATTAAAATTATTGGGTAGTAATCAGTTATATTTTTCCTTTGCTCCAGTGACTGTCATAGCCAGAGTTTACTGATTTAAAGAAAAGAGCTTCAATGATACAGTTTTATGTACAGCAAAGGAAGCAAAAAGAAGTTCAGAGAGGGACAAAAATAAGGCTATTCTGTTAAATCTTGTTGAATTGTATATGATTTTTTCCTCCAGGAACACCTGTACATAACAGAAATCCATAGTCTCATATGCAATCTTCCCTTTTGTTCTTTGTATATTGAAATGTTTCTGGATGATTGTCAAGTTTATAATAAAATAAGGTTTTTTTAAAAATAATTCATTACCTAATGGCTAATTTACTGATAGTTAATCTCTTATAGTTCCCTAGACTGATCCTCAGACAAAAGTCACAGTGTCAGAGGGACCATAGTCTTACCTAACTTGTAAAACCTTCTAGATAAGGTAATAACTATTTGGGTAAATGAATGATTGTATCCTAGTGTATGTGAGCAGAGAGATAACATCCAACAAAAAAGGCAATTTCACAAACATATTAATCAATGAGCAAACCATGTGCAGAGCTAAACACTGGGGGAGATATAAAGTTCAACTAAGATACAGACCTCTCTTGGAAGGGACTTGGAGTCTGGTTGAGGAATTAGACACCAACATAGATAACAAGAATATACATGATTACACATATTAGAGAGTGACCTCCATCAAAATCTAAGTCAGTCAAGAAGCATTTATTAAGTGCCTACTATGTGCCAGGCACTGTGCTAAGTGCTGAGGATACAAAGAAAGGTAAAAACCAATTGCTGTTCCTAAAGATCGTATAGTCTACTATATAAAGGTGGTCTGACAGAGAAGGTCATAAACTGATCAAGGAATTAGGGAAGGCTTCCTAGAGAAAACTTTTGAATTGGGCTTTAAAAAATGGAATTAAGTACCTAATGTAGTCACAAAGAGAGGAAGTGTTATGATGTGTGTGTGTGTGTGTGTGTGTGTGTGTATAATGAACTTGCTTTGGAGTCAAGGAAAACTTGGTTTCAAGTTTTTCTGAGTTAGAAAATCTGATTTCTAACTCCTAATGTCTATGTGACCAGTCAAGTAAGTCAGTGTTCCCAGGCAACTCCAAGACTCTAAGTTTCTAAGGAAGAGTCAATATGCATTTCCAGGAGGAATCTCCTCATGGATAAATTTTGATATTAATGAAATCACAGATTGGATCCAAACATGCAAGCAGCTATGCTAAAATAGAGGAAACATAGTTATCTACAACACAGACCCTGCTCTTAAGAAATTTACAATCTAAGAGTAGGAGAATCATCTTTTTTTTTAAAAAAATGAGTTACCAACCTAGTTAAGTGCTTACACTATTAAGTATATAATCAAGTTCTCAAATTTGCATTTGGTTTAAAATGGCAAGAAATGCAATTCAGTCACTTGCAAGTATTATCCAATGGCAGAATGAGACAAGTTCATAGGAGAAGCTCCAGAAAAATGCTGGCAGGTTAATAATGATCTTCCCCCTCATGTCTTGAAAAATACTTTGTTTTGTAAAACTTTGATTCACTTACAATGTAATACTTTTTATTATAGTTGTATGTGTTGGAGTTGTATGCCCCTAGCACACTATTATATTCTTAAGGGGAGGGACAGTGTCTTCCCCATTCTCTACTACACTGCAATAGTCTAATAGGGTAGTTTGATACCTAATTGATGGCCAGACAGAAAGAGTAATCATTAATAATTAGGTAGTCAAGTTGGAAGAAGTATCCAAGGGCTGGCTCAGAGATCTATACTTAGCCCTATGTTGTCAAATATATTTATCAATGACTAACCAAAGGTATAGACTCCACAGCTATCAAATTTGTAAATGATAAAAATAGGAGACAGCTAACACAACAAATGAGTCAGGGTCCAAAAATCTCAACAGGCTGAAAAAGAGGGCTGATAAATGTAATACAGAGAAATACAAAAGTCTTACACTTGGGTTACAAATACCAATTTCACAAAGGTGAGACAAAGAAACAAGACTAGACAAAAATTTTTTATGAAAAAAGATGCAGAAGTTTCAACAGACTACGTTAAACTCATTGTTAGGCAACCAACTAAACAAATGAAACAAACAAAAAAATCTAATGTGATCTTAGGCCACATTAAATAAAATATATCACATGAGACTAAAGAAGTGATACTCTTACTATATTCTACTCCAATCAGGGGGAAAGGCAGAGCAATTGGGGTTAAGTGACTTGCCCAAGGTCACGCAGCTAGTAAGTGTCTCAAATGTTTGAAGCCGAATTTGAAGTCAGGTCCTCCTGACTTCAGGGCCAGTGCTTTACTCACTGCACCACCTAGCTGCCCCTATATTCACTTCTGAATGTCACACTTTAAGGACATTAGTAAGCTGGAGAATATCCATAAGTAGATGACCAGAATACTGATGGGTCTCAAAATCATGCTATATAAAATTCAATGGAAATAGTTGGGGTAGCATTTATATTTTTTAGCCTAAAGAAGATATGGGGGAAACAGTAATAATAGATGACTTCAACTATTCAATTATTAGGATCCTAGGGAAGTGAAGTAAGAGGTAGAAACTTTAGGAAGGTAGATTTGGCTCAATGCTAAGGGGGGAAAAATTCCCAGTTGAAGATTTGCATAAGAAGAAAGGGCTGCCATAGGGGACAGTAAATTCCCTCTACCTGAAGTTCTTTAAAGAATAGACACCTGACCAATATGTTGCCTCTCCCAGCTTCCTGGCTACTCCCCAAAACTATATTCACCCTCTAGGATTGGGTCCTCAGAGGAAGTAACTGTTACATCAGACTCTATAAGTGACTATGTACATCTGTTTTCCTCACACTATAGCTTATAAACTCTCACTATTACACTACTCATGAACTCATGAATCCAGAAGACACAATTAGTCCTTAGCAAAGGCATTTACTCATTTACATGGCAAAGAAGTGGTTACAAAACTTTGCCCATCAATACACATGAGATGAATGGTTTCAAACACAGTACAGAGGTAAAAAGTCACACTAGAAAGATATACCTGTGACAAAGGAAACTCAGAACCAGCAGTAGTACAAGGCCTGGAGTGTTCACGGTGCTGTCACTGGAGAGGCTTCACTCTCCTCACCTTTACTATAGCACCCCTTTTTATCTATTAAAAGTAATTTTCAGTTTTAAATTCCTTTCTTCCCTCTTTCTGGGCCCTCCCCTATCTATCGAGAAGGTAATCAATATGATACCTATTATACATGTGAAGTCATGCAAAATATATTTCTATATTAGCTAAGTATCAAAAAAGCAAGAAAAATAAAGTGAAAAACATATATGCTTCATTATGCATTCAGAGATATTCAGTTCTCTCTCTGGAGGTAGATAGCATTTTTCATCATGAATAGTTAAAATCGTCATGGGTCATTTTATTGTACAGAGTAGCTAAGTGTCACATGGTTAATAATCATTACATTGATGTTCTGATTCTGCTCACTTCACTTTGCACTAGTTCATATAAGTCTTTCAAGGTTTTTCTGAAACCATTCCCTTCATCATTTCTTACTGTACAACAGTATGCCATCACAATTACCTACCAAAACTTATTCAGCCCTTACCTAATTAATGGCATTTCTTCAATTTCCAATTCTTTGCTATCACACAGATATAAATATTTTTATACATATGTATCCTTTTCCTTTTTCTTTGATCTCGTTGGGTTACAGATCTAGTAGTGGTACTGCTGGGTCAGAGGTTATACAAAGTTTGATAGCCCTTTGGGAAGAGTCTCAAATCATTGTCCAGAATGGTTGAACTCATTTACAACTTCACTAATAGTGCATTAGTAACTCTCTTTTCCCAGATCTTGTCCAGCATTTATCGTTTTCCTTTTCTGTGATCTTAGCCAATCTCGTGGGTTATAAGGTGGTAAATCAGAGTTGTTTTCTGGCTAATTGTGTCTCTCTTAGTTTTGTTTGTGCAAAAATTCTAATTTCATGTAATCAAAATTATCTTTTCCCTCCCATGACCCTCTTTATCTCTTGTTTGGTTATAAGCTCCTCGCTTATTCATAGATGTGACGAGAATGTTTTTCCATGCTGCCCTAATTTGCTTATGATATCACACTTTATGTATAAATCATGTACATACTTTGACCTTATCCTGGTATACAGTGTGATATATTAGTCTATGGCTAGTTTCTGCCACACTGCTTTCCAGTTTTCCTAACAGTTTTTTATCGAATAATGAATTTTGCCCCAGTAGCTTGAATGTTTGGGTTTATCAAACACTAGGTTACTGAGGTCATTTACCTCTGTATACTTTGTACTTAACCCATTCCTCTGATCAATTGCCCTATTTCTTATCCAAAAGAAGATTGTCTTGATGATTCCATTTTGTAGCATAGTTTGGGATCTGGTACTGCTAAGCTATCTTCCTTCACTAATTTTTTTTTCATTGTTTCCTTTGATCCTGATATTCTTGACCTTTTCTTCTTCCAAATGAACTTTATTAGTTTTTATAGCTCTATAAAATAATTATTTATTAATTTCATTAGTGTGGCGTGGAATAAGCTGAACAATGATGAGTTAAGATCAAGGAGTGAGAAGATGAAAATCTGTTTAGGAGATCTCAGGGTGGAGGAATTTGACTAAAATGTCACTGGTTTGTGATGGTGCGTAGTGGAGAAAAAGGTTAGAGTATGAGGTAAGTGCCAAACTGTGTGATTCAAATCAGCCCAAAATGGTAGGCTAAGGACTTTAGATGTCTTTTTGTTATTAATTAGAAGTCACTGAAGTGAAATGTGTGGGTGAAATGTTTAAAGTATTGCTTTAGGACCATTAATTTGGTAATGTGTGGGGTATGAATTGGTAGACTATTATACTAGTCAATGTATGCAGTGATGAGAGCCTGTGCTAAGTTGAGAAAATGAGGAACGGAGATGAGGGAATGATGTGAAAGAAACTGTTAAGGATGAAATGATAGTGATTGACTAACAAGGTGTGAAGGCAGAAAAAAGAATAAAAACAAGCTAGCATTGCAAATAGAGAAATCTGAAATGATCTGTATTAAGCAACATTGAAGAGGAAACATGCAACAGAAACAAAAAAACCAGCTCACACACAAAGAATACGAACTTTTCAGTGTTTTTTCACAACAACCTTATGATGTATATAATGCAAGTATTATTAGTCCTACTTTAAAGCTGTGGACAATGAGGCTCCAAGACCTTTAGTGATTAACCCATGACATTGCAACTGGATAGAAGAATTGGGAATTGAACCTAGGTCTCCTGACTCCAAGGCCAGTGTGCTATTAATGATATCATGTTACTTCTCTGGAGATTAATAGTTAAAAATCCAAAACTGCAGAAAAAGAGAAACATTGTTTTATTGATGTGTTCCTTACTCTTAGAGTACATTTTACTGATGTGTGTGTGCATGTGCGTGTGTGTGCATGTGTCCGTGTGTGTGTGTGTGTGTGTGTGTGTGCATAGACAGGTCTATAAATTTCACTGGCCTCCCTCTGTTAAGACATTCCATTGGCTTACATACATTAGAGTTGAAAGACAGAAACAGATGTTGATGGGAATAATGCTTAATGATCTGTGACCCTATATACAAAGAATACCAGCATCATGGTCATCTGTTAACCACATACGTGCAACCTGCCAGTGCAATACATCTTATAACCTTCAGATCTATGAACATCGGCCTTTTCCTGGTGAGTTAAAAGGCTCAGCTGATAGAAAAAAAATAGTAAACACTTGGGAAGATCTGACATTCCCTTGCATTTAGGGAAAGTGATATGCATCCAACTTGCCCAATTATTTCCTTATTGCCTTCCCAAATAGGGTAGAACTTCTCTTTAATTTTCAGAGCTGCTGGGGTTCAAAGGAGGGTGATCCAACAGTTGGGTGCCGATCTTTAATGATGCATGGCTGCCTAGGTACACAGATATTAAGGTCATCAGCAAATATGTGAAAAGAATCACTAGGCTTTAAAAAAAATACTGATTCAGAACCTATAGAAAGCATTCACTTGCTCACGCAATAACAGAACTTACAGATAGCTAACCAAGTATGACTTTGTCTAGTGGAACGCAGAGTAAGTACAAGCCATTACAAAGAGAAACTTGGAAGCTCTGAAAGGAGACTCTTAATTATCATTACTTGGACAGAAATTTTTTCTTTGATACTGAGAGTCACCACGAGGGAAGTGGTTCCAAATTCTTAGGCTCCCTGCCATATTATGATTAATTTTACAGGCCATGCATGGATGTTTAGTTAGAGAAGAGAACTGAAGAGATCTTGTACAATCCATCAAAATAGTAGGAATAAACCGTCACTCTCAACCTGAGCCGTGAACATGTTTATTTATGAGCCACTCTGCTGAAATTGGAAGGAAAAAAAAAGAAAGTCAAGACAGCCAGGAAAAGGGAAGTGGTTGAAATAGTCTGTGTTAAGCAACAGCTAATGGCAAACATGCAACAAAGGAAATCTCTGAGCCACCTTACAAATGTTCAAGTAAAATATGGAATGGTCGCCTTAATTTCATGTACCCACTGTTATGTAGAACTGAACAACCTTTTTAATATTCTGAATTCTAAGAATAAATTGTTCTCTCTCTGAAAAATTCTAATCTATCATAATGACTTTTAATTAATAACATCTCATGAATTTGGACTAACTAGAGGGCAGGTCAGCCTGAAATAGAGAAAAGTTTAACTATTTCAAAGTAATGAATTAGTAAAAAGTTCAGAATTTTTTCAAAGATAAGGGGCTTTGCTACACAAGAAAAAGAAACTTGAACTAGGCCACTAAAGTTTGGTAAGGAGACGTTCTTGGGTCCTACTGTCTGGTGGATGGTGAAGAAAGATTTGTACATAATAAAATAAGCTGTTGGGTTTTTTTTAAATTTGGTAGAGAGAACACAAACTTCAACCTTAATCCTCATTCAAATAATTACGGTCTTAAGTGGGAGTTGTCCTAGTTAATGAAGTCTTATTATACTTCTGTGGCAAACCAACTTGATTTAGTCAAAGGTTAAAACAAAATTATAGACTACCCCAAAAGATATCTTAATTACCTATCTATTTATTGAGGCAAAAATTAACAAAGGTAGATTGTTTTCAATGTTGCAAAAAATTTTCCTTTCTGATACTTGACATTTTGGGAGACAGTTAGGTGGCAGAGTGGATAGAATGACCTGTCTACAATCAGGAAGACTCACTTCTGTAAATTCAAATCTGGCCTCACACACTTATTAGTTGTGCGACCCTGGACAAGTCATTTAACCCTGTTTGCCTCAGTTTCCTCATCTATAAAATGAGCTGGTTAAAGAAATGCAAACCACTCCAGTACCTTTTCCAGGACAACCTCAAATGGGGTCATGAAGAGTCAGACAGGACTGAAACAACTGAACAACAACACTTGACAGTTTTACTACAGTATTTTTTTCTGAGTCAATTCAACCAGCCATTCATATGATAGACTATCCTACTTCAATATGTAAGCATGTATTTATTTAATTAATGTTTGAATAGAATGAGATGAGAAGCAGTATGGTATTACATGCAGATGTGAGACATCAAAGTCAAGGAGATCTGGATTCAAATTGTGCCTCTGACATGCACTGATTATAGCAGTGGGCAAGTAATCTAAACCATCAGCATCCCAGACAACTTACTGAGGATTAAAGACAAATTACTGACCCGCAGAAGTAGAGGGGATTTCAACATCGGAGATTCCAGACAAGGGTGAGATAACAATTGTTGAGAAAAATATTTTTAAAAATATAAATGAAAATCAATTTAGTTTGGATTAGTGTATTACAAACTCGTTCTATTGTGATTTGTTCTGTCAGGATTTCCTATAAGAAAGATTCTTCTTTCATATTATTCAAAGGAATTTACTAATTATGATACCAAAATAACATCCTTAGGTGTTGCTCTTTCCTACTCAGTGATTCCATAGAGATTTTTTTTTTCTTTTTGAGGGGGGAAGGTAGGGCAATTGGGATTAAGTGACTTACCCAAGGTCACACAGCTAGTAAGTGTGTCTAGTGTCTGAGGCTGGATTTGAACTTGGCTCCTCCTGATTCCTGGGCCAGTGCTCTACTCACTGTGCCACGTAGCTGCCCCTTCATAGTGTTTTTGGCAGGGGAAAGCAGCACACTGGAAATCCATATGCTTGAACTTGACTGTTGATACCATTACAAAAGGGGCAGCCAAGTGATGCTGTGGACAGCACTCCATGATGGGCGTCAGGGATACTCACCTTTGTAAGTTCAAATATGACTTCAGACACTTACTAACTATGTGACCCTGAACAAGTCAAGACTCTATTTGCCTCAGTTTCCTCACCTGTAAAATGAGGTAGAGAAGGAAATGGCAAACTACTCTAGTATCTTTGCCAAGAAAACTTCAAATGGGGGTCACAAAGAGTCAGACACGACTGAACAACAACAAGAACCATTACAAGCTAGCTATTTTGCTTTGGGCAAGTAACTATACCTCTGTAGACTTCGATTTCCTATTCTGTAAAATGAGGGACTTAAAATAGATCATCCCTCATGTTGTGTTCCTTTAACTACAGGGAAGTCTGACAAGGCCATATAGAGCATATAAATGCTAAAAAAAAAGATTACTGTTAAAACTGCACGTAAAAAATTAAAAGCAGATGACTACAATGAATAAGGAAGTTCTAAAGATTATCAGATGAATTAGGTAGGCAAAAAGTGAATGATTTTGGTGACTATTAGACTAGTTATAATCTACTCATTTCCTTAAAGGATTTATTAATAATCTTATTAAAAAAACACAAATCTACCTAAGAGGACATATGTACTTAGAGTTTGTGTGCATATAAACTCATAGGAATTCTCTTCAAATCGTCTTTCAAATCCTATAATCTCTAGCTCCCCTTAAGTATATATATATATATATATGTATATATATATATATATATATATATGTATGTATGTAATATATGTACAATTTCTTCACAAACTTAAAACTACCATTTAGGATTCCTGAAAAATTTAATTCGGAGTCATTACATAATTTTTTTCCTATAAATGTGGAAGTGCTATTTATTCCAATTCCCCAAATCTAGACAGTCCAGGGGAACATAAAGTTGGGAACAACAATGATCAGCTAAGTGAAATTAGAAAAGAGAAAGATAAATGTGTTGCAAATGACACTAACATGCGAAGGGGACCTGAAAACTTTGGTGACATCTGCAGTGTGCTTATCCCTTCAAGTATTCAGCAGACCTGAGTATGACCCTTGAAAGTTAAAGGCTGACCTTCTAATACAATTCATATTCACAACTACCTGTCATCTCCTGTTCCCAAAGCCCTTCCATGTGGAAGTTCTCTGGGGTCTTTATTTTCAGTCCTCTCTGAGACCACTACACTCAACTGTGTTATTTAGCACCTCAAGCTAGACAAAAACTTGGCACAGAAAAAAGGAGCAGCCAGTGTTTTATTTGCCATTAAATGCAGACTCTTTTAAACTGTTCACAATGCATTTTTATTAAGCAAAAGGCATATTATTGGCTTAGGGCCAGTTGGTATAAATATTCCTTGGTCAAGATCTATTGATGTAGAACACACCGAATGGCATTAAAGGAGTAATAAAACAGGACTCAGATGTCAGATTACACCCAACTCAGAAATTAAGTTAGGTTATTTGAAAATTATATTTTGTGTATGAACTAGATATTGTTGGGGGAAAGTACACAAAAATAAATCATATTTGTAGATGGATACAACCACATGATGTATGGGAGAATGTAGATTTTTTTTTCTGCTCTCCAATGCTCACAGAATAATTTCTATAAAGAGCAAATCAATGTTTGGCTCCAGTGAGAGGATACCTTTCCTCTCAAATCTGAGAACATTAAGCAATCGATATCATCTGGATGTCCTTTCTGCCTTCATTTTTCTCAGCCATGAGCTGTGAGTGTTTCTGAATAGTAGAGAAGGTTTGAAAGCTCCAGGACTCACAGTACAAAAGTGGATCAGTATGTTAATTTAGCAAGTTAATTAATGGTGTGGTTGCCAGTGTGGTTGCCAGGAAGACCCAGATTCAAATCCTCTCTCTGACACATCCTGTCAGTGAATCAGTTAACAATCATTATCTGGCTCCAATCTATTTTTCCAGTTTGCTTACACATTATGCTCCCTCACAGACTGAATTCTAGCCAAACTGGGCTACTTCAGGTTTATTTCCATATCATCTATATAAGCTCTCCACATGCCTGAAATATTGTGCCTCCTTAAATCTGCTTATTGAAACTCCTAGTTCCCTTCAAAGCTTGGCTCAAGTGCCGTCTCATACACAATTTCTTTTCTGATTATCCCATTTGTTAGGATCCACCCCCCCATCTTCATTACTCTATATTCACTTTATATATGTTTCATATGTGCTTATTTGTATATGTATTGTTCCTCTCCAATAGAATGTAAGTTCCTTAGGGGTAGGAACTGCTTCACTTTTTTGTTTTGGTATCCCCAGGGGCTAGCAGCAAGTGGACATTAAACACTTAATAAAGGCTTGTTGAAATGAATACAAATTGTGTGTCCGTGGACAAATCATTTACCCTCACTGTACCTCAGCTAAGTCTCCAAGACCAGAATTTACAGACAAGTGGTATCCTATAGGCCCTAGTGGAGGAAATTTCCATACTAAAAGGTCCCCATATCTAAGAAATCTAAGGTCTAGGTGGGGGGAAATAACTCAGCACATAATGTTGTCATTTCTTTTAGAAAAATGGAGGTTTTGTAAGAATAGGAATGAAGAGAGAAAAATAAACTTCAACTGTTTCATAATAGGAAGGAAATCAGCACATATATAATTCCTGTGTGAAATCCAGAAAGGAAATCTGATATCTGTGAAAGATATAACAGTTCATAATTTGTCTTCATGAATAACCTTATAATATATATTTTATAAAATAAAAAATATAATTTTACATGGGGTTGAGAGGACAAATATATTTTAGCCGAACCCATTATAGACAGCCATATATGAGTTTATCTCTAATTACTAATGTATTTAATCTGTGACACAAATTATGCTAGCAGAGCTACCACATCACTAAAATGGTTACAAATAAAATATTTTAACTGCAGATATTCACCTTGAGGAACTATATGCCAGAAAATGGGCTTTCATAAAAGCACAGCCTTTGCTTGAAGGAACAGTCATTCTCGGTTTGTATCTTCAGTCTACCACCTACCTGGCTCTAAGTTACAAAAACAATCCCATGGATAAGAGGAATCCCCTAAACAGGTGAGGCCACATACTAGGATAGTGGTACCTTTAAGTTTCTGGAAAGTACAGACTATGTCTTTAACCTAGTATGCCCTTGTATCCTTGTATCCTCCACCATACGAAATAAGAAAGTATTTATAAAGGGCCTAGCACAGGGCCTGGTACATAGTAGGCAGCTCATAAATGCTTATTCCTTCCTTCCCTCCCATATATAACACAGTGCCATAATTCAGTAGAACTCTTCTCTGAACCATGCAGTCACCTATAGTCAAGTAAACTTGATTCATTTACAAATGAATGATTTCTAATCTCAGCTTGGTCCTTGATAATGCTGCTTTCTACTTGTTTCTAGTTGAGGAAAATCACAGAATCTGAGCTAAAAAGGACCTCAGACCTCATCCAGTGCAATCTGAATAATGTAAGAGTATCTTCTCCAATATCCCCCAGTGGTCACCTAACTCTTGTGTAGACACCTCCAGTGATAAAGGCTCCTAGGGCAATTCATTCCACTTTTGAAGAGCTGTAATTAATTATTAGATAGTCAACTCATATTGAGTCACACTATCTCTTGCAGGCTTCCAATTATAGTTGTCCTTCAGGTCGAATAGGACAGAGTGTAATCTCTCTGACCCATGACATCTCTTCCAGTAACTGAACAAAATTGTCATTCTCCCTCCTCTCCTCCCATCAACAATTCATTTTTCTAGGTATAAGATCCCCATTTCCTCCAGTTGATTCTTGTAGAGCAAGACCCCAGTCTTCTCAACATTATGGTCATTCTTGATTCAATGTGCCAACATCCTCTTTGACATGTGGCACTTAGAACTTGACCCAATAATTCAAATGTGGGCTGACAAAGGCAGAGTACCTTGTTTATATCATCTTGTCTAGTTCTAAGTCTCTGTGAATGCAACCTAAGATAGGGTCCACTCTTTGGCCTTCCATGCTGCACCACTGACATGTCTTCTTACAAATGATTAAAACTCCCAAAATGTTTCATGTAAACTGTTACGTAATTGTACCTCCTTATCCTGAAATTATAATAATAACGATGATGATAATGATAACATTTATATAGCATGTTAATGTTTGCAAAGTGCTTTACATACATTATTTCACTTATTTCTCAAAAAAAGATAAGAGAATTGGTGCTATTTTCCCCATTTTGCAGATTCAGAAACTGGGGTGGAGGGAGATTGAGACTTGCCAAAGTTCACGTACGTCATAAGTTGTCTGAAGCAAGATTTAAACTAAGGTCTTCCTGACCACAGGTCCATAATTCTACCCTGTACATGTGTAATTGATTTTCTTAAACAAAGTGTAGAATCTGATGTCAGATATCTGTGATTCACCTAATTTATTAATTAAAATGTTGAACAACATTTTACAAGATGAAGAACAAATCCTTAAGGCATCCTATTGAGTAAATCTCTCCAGAGTGATATCAATTAATTCTTGACTACTCTTTGAGTCTGGTCATTAAACCAGTTATGAATCTGTCTATTTGTACTATTATTGTGTAGCATATGTCTTACCATCCTGTTTATAAGGACATTACAAGAGTCTATCAAATGCTTTAATAAATCCTGAGTATGCTAAGTCTATAGCATTTCTCTGGTCTGGTTAATTAGTAATCTTGTCAAAAAAAAGTAAAATTAGTTCTTTCATGATGTGTTTTTGTTCAACTCATGCTAACTCTTGGTGACCATTGCTGCCCTTTCTAAATGCCCAGAAACATAATCACAATACTCAATACGTTATGTCATTCATTTAAGAGCTGCCTATAAAGATAATCAGGGCAACCCATTCATGCCTGCTCTTCTGTCTGAATCTTGTCCTTATTCTCACACAAGTTCCCAACAGGAGTTCCACCTAATATGCTAGAGGTCTTCATCATTTCTCCTGACATTGTATAGGTGCCACTTTGGCTGACCTCCTGTCATCCCTCATTCTCATCCATTTTCTTTTCCTATCACAAACTCATTTATTAACATCTTTTCTTCAGAGTTCCTTGGTTATATGCCTTTTCATATCTGCCATGTACCTCCATATTTCCTTCTATTTGATGTTTATTTTTAGTTCTCTGGAGACAGTTGTATTCCATGCCTTGCTGCCTTGGATAAACACTTAACAGAATGTTAGCATTGACAACATAGGCCTTTGATTTCATGGGAAGCTTAAGGTCAATCAAAGAGTCTTACAATTTCCTGAAAACAATGGAGACTTCTCTCCTCCTATTCAATTCAATTTATATCTATGTCCATCTGCACTCTGTTGAACAGGTTCTATAGGATATAGATTCAAATACATGATAAAATCTTGGCAACATACATTGATCATCCACTTGTTATTTCTTGTGTGAATGAAAAAGGATAAACTCCTTTGAATGATTAAAGATATCTTCAAGGAGGTCCAACAGTGTTTGGGCACTTGAAGCAATCAACATAATTTCTTCCAAAAACAGGAGAATTTGGAGGACGTCGCCATTCACAGGGAGTCCCTTCTTGATCTGCATTCTGCACTATATCTCTCCCAACACAGGGATGAAGATGCCTGATTTCTATCAAAATATTGTTGGACTGGGTTACTTCTATTGCTATATATTCCAAAGAATCTTGAATGATTCTTCCCTTTTAATACTCTGATTTAGGTTTGGGATATCCATTGATAATGTCAAGCTCAGGGTCATATGAGAACTTTTCCCTTATTCCTTCTTCCCCCTGCTTAAAAAAACAGGACAATATTTACACAGCTCTAATCCTGAGTCATTTCTTCCTTCACCATGATTTTTCAAAGATATCTGGCTGTAGTTTAACAATTATCCTTACCAATTCTTCCAATGCTTTGGAATTTAATTTATCTTGGTCTAGTAAGAAATTATTTAAGATCAGCTAAGTAGTCTCTTACCATCTCTTAATGAGATTTAGGGGGTTAGTTTCTGTTTCCAATTAAAAATGTTGTTCTTTCCCTCTAAGTCCCCCTTTCCCCAAAGTGATTGCTCCAAACATTTTTCCCCTTCTCCTTAGTGTCCAAACTGAGTTTTGTCTCCCTCTCAGGAGAATCTCTCCTGAGATTTCTATATCTGTCCTGAGCTTCTCTATACCTTAAATTTTTTTAATCCATTTTCTCCTTCACTCCTGACTCTTCATTTATAAAACTAACTCATCCTACAATCTTCTGGATACCATCCCCTCCAACCTACTCCATATATGTATTAATCATCCTCTTATTTGCATACATATTCAATCTCTCCTTCTTTATTTATCCATAGGATCATAGAATCACAAATGTAGAGCTAGAAGGGACCTCTAATCTAACTTCCTCATTTTGCTGATGAGGGATACTCAGGTCCAAGGAGGTCAATTGACCTGTCTAAAGTCACAAAGATAGAAGGCATCAAAAGTGTGATTTTTAACATGTGTTCATGATTCAAAAGAGAGTCCTTTTTCCACTGTACCTTGCTTCTGCCTTTGATATCACCAAATTTCTCTAAAGAATAATCTACATGCACTTTCTCAGAATCATCTTATTCCTTAATCCCTTACATTTTCCACCCCCACCACTCTATTGAAATCACTTTCCTCAAGATTCTTAGTAATCTAATCACAAGAAGCATTTGGCATTCATTATTCATTATACAGTCAATCTCCAAACTTTCTCCTTCAGTGAATTCCATAGCATTGAATTCTCCTGTTTCTTCTTTTGCTTCTCTGACCATTCTTGGTCTCCTTCATTAACTCCTCTTCTTTTCCCTGATTCCTAAATATATGCATTCCTTAGCCCTCTATTCTGAACGTTTTCCCTCATTGGTCTCCATTCATTCACTCCTATGACTTCAAATATTGCCTCTTTAGCCCTGACCATTCTTATAATCTTCAGTCCTTCCCATCCAAATGCCAGGTTGACACCTCTACTTGAAAGTTTCTTTGGCACCTCAAATAAAATGTATGATTTTAAATTCTTCATCTATTTCCCCAAACCCTGCTTTTCCACTAAACTGCTTTATTACTGTTGACAGCACAGCTATAACATACCATCCAGTTTTGAAAATTTGAATCATTCTTGACCTCTCTCTCTCTCTCTCTCTCTCTTTTGCTCTCTCTCTCTCTGTCTCTCTCTCCCTCTTCCTCTCTTTCTCCCTCTCCCTCTTCCTCCCTCCCCCTGCCTCTCCCTCCCTGGCCCCTCCCTCCCTCTCTTCTCTCTCTCTCTCTCTTTCGCTCTCTCGCTCTCACTCTCTCTGTCTCTCTGCCTCTGACTTTCTGTGTCTCTGTCTGTCTCTCTCTCTCCTCCCCACCTCCATCGGTCTTCCTCCCCCCCTCCTCCATTTCCATTCCCTGATGATTCCACCTTTATATTAGCTCTATTACCTGATGGCCCCTTCTTTTCTTCCATACTTGCATTACCCTGTCTCAGATCTCCATTACCTGCACTACTGCAACAGGCACCAAACCTGGTTTCTCCCCATTCCAATCACACATGTTGCTGCTAAATTAATCTTCTCAAAGAATAGCTCATGGGATCATGATTTAGACCTAGAAGAGACCTAAGAGTTCACCTAGTTTAAAAAAAAAAACTCATTTTACAATTGAGGAAATTGAGGCTAAAGAAGTTAAGTGATGATATTAAATGACAATGTTAAGTGATAAAATTTCTTAAATGTAGGAAGCAACAAAGGCAAAACTTGAACTCTGGTCCTCTGATAGCCAAGTCCGCATTCTTTCCTTTGAACCATGCCTGTTTCCAGATTAAAAACCTTTGTGGAATTACCACTGGCTAACAAATAAAAAAAAAAAACAAATATGTCAGCATTGTATTAAAGACAATCTATAACATAGTTCAAAGCTTCCTTTCATGCCAACAAACTATGCTACTCACTATTTCCTGAACATGCCTTTGCTTGCATTTTCTTTTGTTGGAATGCACTTTGCCTACATCTCCGCCCATCAAAATGATATCTATTCTTCAAGGCTGAACTAAAGTACCACTTCTGACATGAAACCTCTGCTGACCTTTGTGCCCTCAGGCAGAAGTAATTTCATCCTTTTCCTGTGGCATTTTCTTTGTATCTTCTTTTACAATACATTATATTTATCTTCTATTATGGTTATATTTTTTCATGTTTTACTCTCCGTATTTGGTATTAAATTCATTCAGGAGACTGTCTAACAAAATTTTATACGCTCCTAGCAAGCTGCCTAGCACAAAGTAGCTGATCACTAGCAGTTGTTTGTGTAAGTGAATGAATAATGCTTGTCCATATCAAATACACTAATACTTGTTAAATAACATTATAAAAGGATATAAGATTTGTTATCATTTCCTCCATTTCCCACAGGGTCTACCTAGGAAAGAAACAAAGTACAGATTTTTTTTCTTTACTCTTAGATCAAAACTAAAGACACATTTTATAGTTTCTTTCTATCACATACACATTAAAAAATGTGAAATCTCTTCAACATGAGAGCTAGAATCCGCTAAAAAAGAAAGAAATGTAGATGGTGGGTGCAAAGAGAGTAGTAGATGACAGAAAGGATGACAAGTCAAGTGAACCAAGTCTGATATCGTGATTTTTACAACCTGAATAATCTGCTATCCATATGTTTCCTGAAAGTCCAAGAAAAGGCACTTTATATCCATGATCTTCACATTAGTACATAGTATATAAAGATTCACCTTTTGGCAGAAATAAATTCAGAAACAGAGAATAGAGAAGAAAGGAGCTTGGCAATGTTTCTTGAAAATACACACGTACCTTCGTAGCCAATTGGAGAGAGAAGTCTGTTAGCCTTTCTCAAACACCACATGTGAAATAGTCACACATAATAACACTTTCCGATTACATGTTCCTTCCACTTTCTGGGACATGGTACCACATAGTTAAGCCAGCAACAGCTGGAGAAATTGTAAGTGGGACAAACTATATGCAACAATGATCTGCCTATAGACTCCGGTGGTTAACAGCTTTATGCCTCGATGATCTGTTGAATGTGAAGAATATAAATCTTTATCTTTAAAAGAAGAGATTCATGCAGAGTAAAGCCTGTGCTAGTTTGTCTTCTATGCGCCTATCATTAAATATTGGGTCCTTTAAAACTAAAAGATACTATTCGATGTTCCAGGGTGAGGAAACAAGAATGCAATACCATTTTTGATGGTCTTAATTTTCTTTCCCATTGTTTTAGCCTGAGAAAGCTACTCTAGCCTTTACCCTTTTGTCTTCTCTTCTTCTCTTATTTTTCACTTCACAATAGGCATGAGTCCTGAACAGATAAATACACAGGGAAACATGAAACTCCCATAGCACTCTCTTTTTTTTTCCATTTCAAGGATTCATTTCAGTTTTATCACCTTCAAATACGTCACTACAAATGAGTTTCTTGAGGTTCTCTCCTTAAAAATACATAAACAACGTTAGTTACAACCCATTATTAGTTTTATCACTACTAATAATATTTATATCCCTTTACTCCAAATATGTAAAGTAGAGCCATGTATGGTGAAAATGCTAGAATATTTGATGCCCAAACAGAAAACTGTCCTTTATTTAAAACATGCCACCTACACAATAATGTCAAGAACTCAAGAACTGTTCCTACAAAATATGCCATCTTTCATGGAGTTTAAAGCCATTGTAGTTCTGCCTAACCTTAAAACTCCTCATATATAATCTAAATAGAGTGGAGCAGGGCTTCTAAATTAAAAGATGACTTATACCAAAGCATATTATTAATTACTTGATGTATATATTGATAATATAAAGTATTATTATTTCACAATAAATTATATTAAACACCTTCATAAAATCTTCCTCCAATAAGGATAGAGATTCATACAGGGGTCAACTTGAACCAATGGATAGAGGTAATATGTACAGATACTATGTTCTCCTTCAGGCTAGACACATCAAGAATTAACCTATGGAGGTAGATATTTAGAGAATTACTAGCATCTTTAAATCAAAGATTATTGGCAAATGTTAGTTTTAATATGTATTTTCAGAACTGGAAAAGGACCATGGAAGGCTTTTCTTAGCCTCCATTTCTTTATATGTAAAATGGAAATAATCATAGCACTGGGTTGTTATGAGTATCAAACAAGATAACCTTAAGCCCTATGTAAGTATTAATTATTATCATCATCATCATCATTAATATCCACAAGTTCCATCTCCTTAAGGAGCAATAGATAGTTAATAAGTTAATGAGGAATTAATAATTCTTCATCAAAAAGAAGGAAGAGAATTGGTAGACATTCTCAGAGCATCTCGGAGATTCTCAGTCTCAGTTAAAAACTTACAGAAACACTTTCAGAACAAACAGATATCATTTCACGAAGCCCTAATAAAGTTAACTATGGGTACTTACCTTTAAATTTGAAAAATGCAGCCAAAAATGATTTTTCTCTGAGTGGAGTTTATGAAATAGGTACAATCAAAAACTTGAATTAAAAGGCCTTTCACAGACAACATCAACATGAAACCAACAAACATTGTGTCAACAAAGGAGTATAAGAATAAATGGCTGAGTTGTGTAGTTTTGCTTATAGAAATGGAGGAATTTGAAATGGCACTTCAATGTCAAGTGATGCCCCCAAGAAATTACAAAACAATTATCCTTAAAGACTTTGGATTTATTAATCCATGCAGATTATGCAAGAAACCATAATTTGTACAACACATCACTACAGGTTTACAAAAAAATTAGCACCTGCCAAATACCTAGAAAGACATGACTTCAGGATTAAAAGAATAATACCTAAGAATCTTGTTGTCATTCATAAACTAACAGATGACAGTTCCAGATAGAACAATTTTATAGACCTCAAAATATTTTTTTTTAGAAATCAAAAAAAAAACTATACTGGAACTGGTACATTAATTATCATACAGCAAACTGTTATCTTTGATCACCTGGGTATAACATTGATTCTTAAATTTTAAGAATATTTTAAATAAATATTGCCACAGCAAGTCATCACAATCTCCAACCTATGAGTAACAACAACAAAACATTAAAGTGTAGTGATCTGCCAGAAAAAAAATAAAATTGTGTAGGAATACAATGAGGTATATTTTATCCCCTTCATTCTATCTTCTACTACAATTGTCTCAAAGATTCTATCAGGGAGCCTGGAGAAGATTATCTTACATCTTGGAACTTCTATTCATTTTTTATATGCATTTATTTTATGCATTTGTGAAATAGCCCTTAGAACATTATTATATAAAGTAATATGATAATAAAATACTTAACATTGTTTCTATACGAACTCCACCAAAATATGAAAGGAACCAGAGTATAATGATGATGATGATGATGATGATGTGTGCCTTATGTGAACATTTAGCTAGTAAATGTTGGAGCCAAGGTTATAACTAGCCTTTTGGAAACCTAGACCAGTTTCTGTTCCACTATTCAACATTGCCTCTAGCCGTCAACTCATCAAACACTCAATTTACTGTTCTTCACATTTCCCAATGTGGATTTGAAGGTGATACAAAAATAAAGTATTCTATTTCTGAGTTGAATTCCCGTAGTCTGCACATCAAGGATTCTGATCAAAGAAAGCAAGGGACAATCTTTTTATTTCCCTTCACACCTCATTTTTATAATGTGAGCCCCTTCATTTAGAAGAGGTTAGCTAAACTTTGTTTTTGTTTATTCCATATCACAGTAATATAACATACATTTATTAAGTGCTTGCAAGTTTCTCAAAAAGGCTTTTTTATTTTTATTTTGAAATGTACCCTCCAAAATTAACCATTTAATACCTCACTTTATCCATAAAACCGGTTCTTTTCAAATAAACACAGTGTCCTTGCCACCTGTTCCTGTAGCCTTTACTATGCCCAAGAATGGCTGTGGTACTCCTGAACAGAAACTTATCTATGTGACAGAAATGAATCCTTAACAATAAGAGCAGGAAGGTTGATACACATTTCAGGTCACATTGTTTTAACTCTTCCTCTTTCTTTACCTTGTTCATGTTACTCCCAGGATTCTGGCTTATTCTCTTTCCTTCTTCAATTCTCAGTTAAAAATAAACCTGGACACATGACAACCAACCTATCAACAAACATTATTAAGTATCTATTATGCAACAATTCTGTCTATTGCTGTTCATATTTCAATATTTTGAATATTGGCATAATTAATATTCTTATTTTGAAAATGTGAATTCTTCAGTGAAAATATTCCCTCTATCCATGCCTAGCCAGCCTTTGTAACTCTTGGCCATATCCTCTGATGATTGTTCCATAGGGGATCCATTCAAAGTACTAAGTTAGAGGAAGGGAGTGGAATATACTTTATTTAAATTTCTTGATATTGAATAGATATTAGTAGAGTACATGGACTCACCCAATCAGTTACCTTTTAATTTCCCTACACATACTTCATTTCTCTCATTAAATACCTCTCTGTTCACATCCTTTTATGTTATTATTCATCAGAATTCTTAATTGAAATTTTAAAGTATTTAACAGATGTTTGAACACCAGGGAAAAACTATATTATATTTTAAACTATATTATGTGAGCCAATTATTTAAAAAAAAAGTTTATCAAAGCTACAACTCCTTTTTCTTAAGATTAATTATCTAGTTTTTCACAAATCAGACACTCAAAAACCACAACATAAAGACCTATATTTTAGCAATAGTATGGAAAGTAACTTAACAAATTTCTTTCTTTTTTTTCTTTGAAAATGCATTGGATTAATTTTGGCAGGAGCAGCATTACTGTTGGCACAACTACCATTTAACAGTAGCAGCTCATACCCAAAGAAAGAGGTACATTGTAAGGATTCTATTCCTCTTGAATAAATATTTCAGGGGGAAAATATTGAATATCTGGTTAATGTTTAGATCACCTCTTAGGGTCTCCTGAGTAGGGATTTTTGTCAGTGTTGAAGAAAAGTAACCATACAGCTACTGTTGTGGGCGTATTTAAAAATAAAGGGGAAAGAAACAGAGAGAGGCATACACAGAGAAAACAGAGAGGAGAAAAGGGAAAGGAAGGAAGGAAGGAAGGAAGGAAGGAAGGAAGGAACGAACGAACCAACGAACAAACGAACTAACGAAGGAAGGAAGGAAATCTAATGAAAAACATTCCTGAATGTGAACTGCATGAACTAGCACTCAACTAAAAGCATTCTACTAAATAAAGTAAGGGTAGAATCATTTTTAAAACTAGTTATTAAATGCTGTGAATTTACATTTAAGGTTAGTAGCATCACTTTTCCACCAACTTCCTCTTATGAAGTCTCATAATGAAATGGAGATGATCCTGGTTTCTCAGTGAAGCTCAAGCTCTGGTTACATCTGCTAAACTGGAAAGTATTAGATTGTAAACCCTGTAACAATCTGTGTCTACCCTTCAAGAACCAAACTAGCTACAATCAGAGTGTCCAACCACCAAAGAGTTTGCTACCAAAAGATTATTGTTTTTTGGCAGAGTGGGGAGGGGCATTCAATCATTTAAGTCATTAAATCATGCCTGTGTCATGGAGAGGCTGTGATCTATATCACTGGAAATAGTATTCACACTGATGCAGTGCTGTATCTTTTAATTGAAATAGTATCCTAACTATAGAAATGTGTTCTCAAATTATGTCTTGATAGATTTAGCATTGATAGAGCACAGTTTAAGAAGCAGCATGGAATAGTAAATAAAAGGCCAGGATTAGAAGCAGAAAGCCTTGTGCTCAATTCCTGCCTCTCACCCAGAAATAACTCAACCTATAAGTGCTCAAGGCAGTTCTTCAAAACTGCAGGCCACAGTGTTGTTCACTGTATCAGTAAGGCAAGATTCATAACCTCAAGGATGACCATGAACATGCCTATATGGTTTGGAATCACAAAGTATGAAAACAGCTCTAGGTAGAAAGCAGAGGAAGTATAACATTTATTCAGACTCTGGAGGATAAAATCCCAGGACCAGTAACTCCAGTTCGATATAGCAATAACTATATTCCAAAACCAGTAAGCCCACCTCAATGTAGCAACAAGGGAATTATAACACAGTGTTATAACAAGGAACCAAGTCATCCTGTAACCTTCCCCCCTGCTAGGGCCTTCCCGTAAACAATCATTCACAAATCCTAACTGGCTGCTTGCTTGCATTTGCTCCCTGCTCAGTTCTCCAGTCTCCAAAGCTCCCTGGTTTCCATTCTCCACTCAGCACTCTCTGCAGCTCTGTCCACTCTGAGTTCCTGCTCCTTCTCCTTGGGCTGAATTCCAACTTCTGTAGATCTCTGCAGATTCTGCTGCTCTCGTTTCTGGGCTCTCTTTAGCCAGCATCTGATCAGCTAAAACTCAAGTCTCTGTTTGGCTGAATTCATGATTGACTAGAACTCAGTGCACGTACCATTGGCCCTGGTCTTCGCAACTCCCCTTAGGACTTGTCAGGCTCTGAGACCCACGGACAGGAGATATTTCATTTAGACACTTCCCCATGCACATGGCCATTGATACTATAATACGCAATTATTGCATTAACAGTTATTCAAGGATCGTCCCTTTGCTCTTGGCTATTGTTCCAATGCCTTTCTTTGTGACATCGTTAAGTTTTAACTTGTCAGTTATAATTATTTTATATTTTACAAAGTAATAAAACAACCCATAAGAGAAATTAGATGCCCAGCGGGACACTACCTCTGCTGGACTATCAAGATAGTGCAACCTCTCATGTGCCAGAATCCCAGTCTTCCAACCGTTACTCTTGAGTTCAGTCGTTGAATTCAAAAATTCTTCTTTTGTACTAGTTATCTTGCATTTCTAGACATATCGATGTATTTTCACAGTCACATGATGTCATCATGAATCACTTCCAAAATTAAAATTGAATAGGGAGATTAGTCAGGCTAAAACAAGGCTGCCTTTGCCTTTTTCCCCTTATTACTTAATTCTTCACTTTCCCTCAGCCTTCTATATTTGCAATTTACTGCCAAATGTTGTTTCCAAAGCATTCCTTGCATCCATTCTGGATGATGCTTGAGGAAAAAGTAAGGCTGGTGACTTTGTACAGCTCTACCTCACTCAACTCCAATTCACTTGAAAGCCAAGACAACATCCTCTTCAAGAACAAAGAGTAAAGACATTTTGTGAGTGGTCGCAGCTGCTCTCTGGGGACTCAACCTGCCAGTTTGAGCTGGGGAAGTCTACTATTTCTTCTTCTCTTCTTTCCTAGCCACATGTGGCTCCTCCTACCCTTGGGATGTCATACCCTTAGATGTGCGGGCTCTGTCTAAAAGAATATAACTTAGGTCACTTGTATTTTGTAAGATATCTTGGGGTATGAGGGATAGATTTTTTTTAAATATCATTTTTTTCCAAAAGGTGGGACAATTTACTCTTTCCTGCACTGTTTTCATTTCTTGAGACATAGCTCTGAAAAAACAGGCTTTTAAAAAGCCTATTTTGATTCAAATGAAGCTACTTATCTATCCCTTTAAACTCAAATAACTTTTTCATTGAATGGCCTATAATAGGCCCCAGCCCAAGCTTCTTTCATGCATTATTTGCATGTTGAGGGAGTGAGCACAAATTAGAATTGTTTTCTGTTCTGGGCAGAAACTCTGAAGGTCTTTCCCTTTCATATTGATACCTTTGTAGGCCATCTTTTGTCTCAATTCTTACCCAGCCTTTAGTCATTTAATGGGCATTACCTCAGACAAATTAAGACACAGAAAAGACTTTAATTTAAAAAAGCCAAGATCACCCACTGCATCCTAGGCCATTGCCAGTCATCTTGACTCTTGTCTTGCCACTGGACTCCTATGACTCTGGAGGAGAGAGTGAGGCTTAGACTTTCTATAGCTCTATCTAATTTAAATTCAATTCACTTGCAAGTCAAGACATCACCCTCCTGATGTCATTGATCTTCATTAATGAAGGACAGAAGAACAAACAACATTCTGCATCCATCCCTTTTCACTACTCACACTACAACCATCCTATTTCAGACCTTAATCTCCCTAACCTGCACTATCACAACAGCTCCTTAAATGATCTCTTGACCTCAAGACTACAGTCTCCCCAATGTGTCCAAATAACTGCCAAATCGATGTTCTTATGGCATAGGTGAATGGGGTGTTCAAGGAAGACTAGCACTTCTGGTGTGAGGGCTTGCCAAACCCTTTTCAGGACTGGTCACCCACCTTTGGTGTTCACCTTTCACCCAACTCTCATCTGTGGCTCCAAGAAGCTGTAGCATTGCAGTAACCACACCCTAATAAATCTATCTCAGCAGAGAAGCTGAACCACGTTAAGGGTAACTGACAGGCCTCAAACCATTTGGTGAGTTAGGAGAATGTCTACCCCAGGCATATGAAGACTTCTTTTAGCAGAATGGACAAATGAGAACAATTTGTTACAATGGCCATGAAAGTGGCTAAAGTGGGCACTGTGGAGCATTTAGAGCTTGGTTAGACACTGGACTTCAATCACTCTGGAAGAGAGAGTAAAGCCTGTGACTGTGTTCAACTCTTTCTCATTTCAACCCAATTCATGTGCAAGTAAAAACTGTCATGTCATTGGTTTTGTTTTGAAAATAAAAGAACAATAGCATAGATAAAAAGATATCTCACTTCTCAACTCAAGAAGCTGGAGTAAACAAAATGCAAACTCCTCAATTTGACATTTAAAGATCAAGAAAGCCTGTCTTTAACTTACCTTTTTAGATGGACAACATGTTATTCCCCATCATAATTTTGGATTCTAGCCAAATTGGCCTACAAGTTCTCTCTACACAAAAATCTACAGGGCATATTAATAGGTCTTTCTCTAATGCCTAGAATTTCTTTCCTTCCTACCTCTTGCTCTCACTGTCCCTAGTTCCTGTCAAGGCTGAATTCAAGTGCCATGTCCTTCAACAGACTTTCCTAAATATCCTAGAAATTAGCATGTCTTCCCAGGTTCTTCACACCCCAACCATACCACCAAAATTTCTGAGTTGTTTTGTATACATCTTGCACTTGCTCATCTATGAACACACTGTCTTCTTCCAGTAGATTTTAAGCCCCTTGAATTCAAGGATTATTTCAATTCTATGGTTTTACCCTCAATGCCTGGAACATAATGGGTGCTTAATAAAAGTTTGTTTCTTGATTAATGGATTGGGTTGGAAGAATGATTAATCTCCCTTGAACTTTTCCTAAGCAATCCTGGTACTTGTTCTAAATAGAATTTTCCAAAGATCTAAGGCAAAGGAAAAGCCCCAAGTGAAGTGATTTTAGCAATACCAATTAAAATGACCTCGAATATGACTACCACCCAAGAAGTTAAAGCAACTATGGAGCTGCAGAGCCCCATGGAATCTATAGTTTGTGACCTAGAAGTTATAGTAACATTTCTCGAGACAAAAGAGTGCTCTCAATATCCAATGATACGGTAGATTTCTATCCCACTCCCTGGGCTGGAAGATATTTGGTCAAAAAAAAGGTATTAATGATAATATAATGGAGGCCAGATTCTGTGTTTTCCTAGTGTGATCAACTATGCCCACTGTGATTTCATGACACCCCCCCCAATAAACACCCTGCCCCCAAAACTTCTATGTTGTTGTAATTACTGACAAACAATCACTGATTTTGACCTTGCAGGGCATCCTCCCTACTGAGTTTTGAGAATGAATCACATATTTTAGATTACATTCCTAGGAGAGTTTATCATTTTAACATTGTCCACCTGCAACAGTTTGAATTTTTATATTATGCTCATGGAAAAAAAATTATTCCTCCTAAATGAAATAGGAATAAAGCAGAGAAGTAACTAGCATGGTGGTTTGGAGAAAGAGGAAAAACAATACTTAAGCATATAATAAAAGTAATATCCTCTTTTTCTAGGAAAAAAGCACTTTCAGCTGTTCCGAAAATAATACCATTATATGATCATAAAGACAAAGTGAGGAAGTGAATAATACCTTAAAACATGGGTAAGCAAATGATAGCACCTGAGTCAAATCTGGCTTACCTCTTGTATTTGTAAAGAGTTGGAGATAAGAAAGGTCGTATTTGACCCTTGGGCCAACCTTACAGAGAAAATTACTGCCTTACTTTAATTAAAGTTAAGTCAAAGTTGTCATCAAGGAAATATAGGAACAAATAACAAGATGAACTAGTCATATGTTGAGAGTAAGGGACAAAGGACCATGTACTTCTCTGGTATCTTCATGATGTCAAGATAAATACAAGTTTAAATACATAAATTAAATAACATAAACATTCTTCACTTATGTTGGTTTTTACGTCAAGGTAGGAAGACCATCAGGAGTGTTAAAGAATAATAAGAAAGAGATTGGCTATAGTCAGAAGTATGTGTGTGTATGTATATGTATATACATATATATATATATATATATAGTCATGAGACTTTTTGATGGAACCATCCTTCAACTGGACAATGAAACAAACTAGTAAATAAGTGTTGTGCAGAGCAAAATTTATCATTTGTTAATAACATACCTACAGCTATATAGACAAAAAGACGATGAGAATTTTAACTTACTTGTCCTTTTCTAGTTCTAGAGGTTTCCCTTCATATCAGAATTACATTATTGATAAACACCAGACTTATTTCACAGGGAAACCCCCAGTCAAGAAAACCCCTTTACGAATTTAGGATAACAACTTCTACGAAACTTACAGTATTAGAGAACTGTCTAGAGAACTTAGATATTAAGTGATTTGCCCAAAGTCACATAGCCAGCATGTGTCAGAATAACAACATGGGGGGAGGAGCCAAGATGGCCGCATGAAGGCAGCGTCTTACCGGAGCTCTCTCACAAGGTCTGTCAGATTCCTATAAAAAAGTGAATTTGAGCAGATTTGAGAGAGTCAGAAACCGCGAGCAGTCTGCATGGGGCAAATTTCCGAGCCGGGAGAGTCTGAAAGGCCGGAGGAATGAACCTGTAGGCTCGGAGAGTGCTTGGTGCGGAGCTGCTCCAGACCAAAGCGGAAGCGGCTGGCCGGGAAATCCACGTGGGAGACGGGCTGGGAGAAAGCTGGGCGCCCGAAACCGGCGGAGATCCCCAGGACTCCCAACACAGGACGGCAGTCTGGGGAAGCCACGAGAGGCAGCGCAATACCACCAGCCATGAAAACACCCAGTCCTGACGCTCGCAAAACCCAGGAACTCGGCTTCTTGAACTTCCGGAAGACTCAATGGCCAGGTAAAAGGCTCTAATCCCTCCCCCCCCTCACCCAGAGAATTCCTCGGGGGAAAAAAAAAAGAGAACTGAAACAGAGGAGAGAGTAGTGGGGCCTCACAGGACAAATACTAGAAGCTCATTAGTCCCAGAGCGGCAGAGTTGGCAGGGGACAACACCGGGAGCTCAGACGTAACCTTGCTCCCCCAGGGGAAGTGCCAGACATCAGCTCAAACAACAAACAGCTGAGATCATTGCTGAAAAGCAAGTGCTGGAGAGCACCCACAGGGAGTGAGACTCCAGGGAGCCAGACCCCTCCCCCACACCTCAGGAAACTGAAGGTTATAATTCTAGACTCACAATCCCCAGAATAAGAAAGCTGGGACAGAGAGCCCAAAGATAGAATTTCGTTGTAACGCCAGGAAAAGGGAAAATAACAAACATGAAGAAGAATACAAAAAAACCGAGGACAATAGATTCTTTTTATGGAGACAGGCAGGATCAAAATATCGATATGGAGGACGGCAATGACACGGTAGATACATCAGATACCTCAAAAGCTAATATGAACTTGTCTTCAGCCCAAAAAGCACTGCTGGAAGAGCTAAAGGAGGATTTTAAAAACCAAATTAGGGAGCTAAAAGAAAATATGGAAAAAAGGGAGAAAAAATCCACTGATGAAATCAAGTCCCTAAAGAATAAGATTGGCGAAATGGCTACGGAGATTCAGAATCTAGAGAGAGAAAAGGACACCCTGAGAGGTGAAATCAACCAATTGAAAATGGAGGCTCAAAAGCAAAATGTAAACACTAACTCATTTAAAATTAGACTTGAGCAAGTGGAAGCTAATGAATCTATGAGGCATCAAGAAGTAATAAAACAAAACGTAAAGAATGAAAAAATAGAAAAAAATGTGAAATATCTGATTGGCAAAACAACTGACCTGGAAAATAGATCCAGGAGAGACAATTTGAGAGTTATTGGTCTACCGGAAATCCACGATGAAAAAAGGAGCCTTGACAGTATCTTCGAAGAAATTATCAAAGACAACTGCCCAGAGGTCCTAGAACCAGAGGGCAAAATAGTCATTGAAAGAATTCACCGATCACCCCCTGAAAGAGATCCCAAACGGAAAACACCAAGAAATATTATAGCCAAATTTCAGAGCTATAAACTTAAGGAGAAAATACTGCAAGCAGCCAAAAAGAAGCAATTCAAATATCGTGGAACTACAGTCAGGATCACGCAGGATCTCTCAGCTTCCACATTAAAAGACAGGAGAAATTGGAATATGATATTCCGAAGGGCAAAGGAGCTGGGACTACAACCAAGGATCAACTACCCAGCAAAACTAAGCATAATTTTCCAGGCAAGGCGATGGACATTCAATGAAATAAGGGAATTCCAGACATTCCTGATGAAAAGGCCAGAACTCAATGGAAAATTTGATCTCCAAATACAAAACTCAAGAGAGACATAAAAAGGTAACCAGGGGGAAAAACCCCATGAACCTCATTAACCAATAAGCTTAGGTTGTATACATCTTTATGTGGGATTATATCATCTTATGTATGTTTTTTATGTATATATATATATACATATACATATATAGTCATTCTTGTGAATGGTACAACTATTATGACAAATGAAAGGGATATACATAGGTTGTGAATGCCTGTATAAATTAACTGATGTAAAGATATAAAATATAAATAAGAGATATAAGGGGAGGGCTATGAGGGAAGTGGTAAGGAGGTAGTAGAAAAGGGTAAATTACACCAAAGGAAGTGGCAAAAAAAACATATCATAGTAGAGGGAAAGAAGGGAGGGAGAAGAGCAGTATTTGAGCTTTACTGTCATTTGATCTAGTTCAAGAAGGGAATAACATACTCTGATAAGTTTAGAAATCTAACTTGTCCTACGGGAAGTGGGAGGGAAAGAGGAAAAAAGGGAGGGGGGAGGGCAGAAGGAAGAGGAGAAGTAGCAAGTGGGTAACGGTTAGATAAGGGAGGGGAATAAAGAGGGAGGGTTAACTGAGGAAAGCGGCGGTCAAAAGCAAAACTTTGTTGAGGAGGAGAAGGGGAAAGGGAGAAATAAAAGCATAAACAGGGGGAATTAGGATGGAGAAAAAGACACAGATAGAAATCATAACCCTGAACGTGCAGGGGATGAACATTCTCACAAAACAAAAGCAGATAGCAGAATGGATTAAAAACCAAAATCCTACAATATGCTGTTTACAAGAAATGCATCTGAAACAGGGGGATACACATAGGGTTAAGGTAAAAGGCTGGAGTAAAATATATTGTGCCTCAGGTAAAGTAAAAAAAGCAGGTGTAGCAATCCTAATCTCAGACAAAGCAAAAGTAAAGATAGATCTAATTAAAAGAGATAAGGAAGGACATTATATCCTGCTAAAAGGCACCATAAACAACGAAGCAATATCATTGCTTAACATATATGCACCAAGTGGTAAGGCATACAAATTCTTAGAGGAGAGGTTAAGGGAGTTACAGGAAGAAATAGACAGCAAAACTATAATATTGGGAGACCTCAACCTCCCCCTTTCTGAACTTGATAAATCTAACCTCAAAATAAATAAGAAAAAAGTTAAGGAGGTAAACAGAATTTTAGAAAAGGCACATATGATAGACCTCTGGAGAAAACTGAATGGGGATAAAAAGGAATATACTTTCTTCTCAAAACTACATGGCACATACTCAAAAATTGACCATGTACTAGGGCATAAAAACCTCACAATCCAGTGCAGAAAAGCAGAAGTAGTCAATGCATCCTTTTCAGATCATGATGCAATAAGAATCATTCTTAATAAAGTACCATGGAAAAATAAGCTAAAAACTAATTGGAAACTAAATAATTTAATTCTAAAGAGTGAGTGGGCCAAAGAACAAATCAGAGAAACAATTAATAATTTCATTCAAGAGAATGACAATAATGAAACAACATACCAAAACTTATGGGATGCAGCAAAAGCAGTTCTTAGGGGAAGTTTTATATCTCTAAATGCCTACATGAATAAAATAGGGAAAGAGGAGATCAATGATCTGGGCATACAGCTGAAAAAGCTAGAAAAAGAGCAAATTGAAAACCCCCAATTAAATACCAAATTAGAAATACTGAAAATCAAAGGAGAGATTAATAAAATTGAAACCAAGAAAACTATTGAATTAATAAATAAAACAAAGAGCTGGTTTTATGAAAAAACCAATAAAATTGACAAACCTTTGGCCAATTTGATTAAAAAAAAGAAAGAAGAAAATCAAATTACCAGTATCAAAAATGAAAAGGGTGAGGTCACCTCTAATGAAGAGGAAATCAAAACAATAATTAGGAATTATTTTGCCCAACTGTATGCCCATAAATTTGACAACCTTAGAGATATGGATGAATATCTACAAAAACATAAACTGCCCAGACTAACAGAGAAGGAAGTGAAATTTCTTAATGACCCCATATCAGAAAAAGAAATTGAGCAGGCCATCAATGAACTCTCTAGGAAAAAATCTCCAGGGCCAGATGGTTTTACATGTGAATTCTATCAAACATTTAAAGAACAACTAATTCCAATACTTTGTAGACTATTTGGGAAAATAGGTGAAGAAGGAGTCCTACCAAATTCTTTTTATGACACAAATATGGTACTAATACCCAAGCCAGGTAGAGTTAAAACAGAGAAAGAAAATTATAGACCAATTTCTCTAATGAATATTGATGCAAAAATTTTAAATAAAATATTAGCAAAAAGATTGCAGCAACTCATTACGAGAATAATACACTATGACCAGGTAGGATTTATTCCAGGAATGCAAGGCTGGTTCAATATTAGGAAAACTATTAGCATAATTGACCATATCAACAACAAAACTAGCAGAAACCAAATGATCATCTCAATAGACGCAGAAAAAGCCTTTGACAAAGTACAACACCCATTCCTATTAAAAACACTAGAAAGCATAGGAATAAGTGGAACCTTCCTCAAAATTATAAATAGCATCTACCTAAAACCATCAACAAGCATTATTTGTAATGGGGATAAACTAGATGCATTCCCAATATGATCAGGGGTGAAACAAGGATGTCCATTATCACCCCTATTATTCAATTTGGTACTAGAAACATTAGCTGTAGCAATAAGAGAAGAAAAAGAAATTGAAGGAATTAGAATAGGAAAAGAAGAAACTAAATTATCACTTTTTGCAGATGATATGATGCTTTGTTTAGAGAATCCTAGAGAATCAAGTAAAAAACTACTTGAAATAATAAACAACTTTAGCAAAGTTGCAGGATATAAAATAAACCCACATAAATCCTCAGCATTCCTATACATTACTGACAAAGCCCAACAGCAAGAGATAGAAAGAGAAATTCCATTCAAAGTTACTGAAGGCACTATAAAATATTTGGGAGTCTATTTGCCAAGACAAACCCAGGGCCTATATGAACATAACTATGAAACACTTTTCACGCGAATAAAATCAGATCTAAATAAATGGAGAAATATCAGTTGCTCATGGTTAGGCCGAGCTAATATAATAAAAATGACAATTCCACCTAAATTAATCTATCTATTCAGTGCCATACCAATCGAACTACCAAAAAATTTTTTTACTGAGATGGACAAAATAATAACAAAATTCATTTGTAAAAACAAGAGGTCTAGAGTATCTAGGATATTAATGAAAAGACATGCTAGAGATGGTGGCTTAGCCACACCAGATATTAAACTGTACTACACAGCAGCAGTCATCAAAACTGCCTGGTACTGGTTAAGAAACAGGGGTGTGGATCAGTGGAATAAGATAGGTACACAAGTAGGTGAAATCAACAAGTTTAGCAATCTACTCTTTGATAAACCCAAAGAGGCCAGTTTCTGGGCTAATAATTCACTATTTCACAAAAACTGTTGGGAAAATTGGAAAATGGTAGGGCAAAAACTGGGCATAGACCAATATCTTACACCATATACCAAAATAAAGTCAAAATGGGTTCATGATTTAGGAGTAAAAGTTGATACTCTAAGTAATTTGGGAAAGCAAGGAATAGTTTACTTATCAGATTTGTGGAAAAGTAAAGAATTCATGACCCAACAAGAGACAGAGAGCATTACAAAATGCAAAATGGATAATTTTGATTATGTCAAATTGAAATGTTTTTGTACAAAAAAAGCCAATGCAACAAGAATTAGGAGGGAAGCAGAAAATTGGGAGAAAATCTTTGCAACTAGTATCTCTGATAAAGGCCTCATCTCTAAAATATACAGGGAGCTGAGCCAAATATATAGGAATACAAGCCATTCCCCAATTGAGAAATGGTCAAAGGATATGAACAGGCAGTTTTCAGAGGAAGAAATTAAAGCTATCTACAGGCATATGGAAAAATGCTCTGGATCGCTGCTGATTAGAGAAATGCAAATCAAAACAACTCTTAGACACCACATCTCTCCTGTCAGATTGGCTAAAATAACAAATCAGGAGAATGATAAATGCTGGAAAGGATGTGGGGAAATTGGAACATTGTTGCATTGCTGGTGGAGTTGTGAGCTGATCCAGCCATTTTGGAGGGTGGTTTGGAACTATGCCCAAAGGGCTATAGAAATGTTCATACCCTTTGACCCAGTAATACCACTTCTAGGGTTGTATCCCAAAGAAATCACGCAAGCGGGAAAAGGAAACATATGTACAAGAATATTTATAGCAGCTCTCTTTGTGGTAGCCAAGAATTGGAAATCAAAGGGATGCCCATCAATTGGGGAACAAGCTGTGGTATATGAAGGTGGTATATGTGGTATATGAAGGTGATGGAATACTATTGTGCCATAAGAAATGGGGATGATGCAGACTTCATAACAACCTGGAAAAACCTACATGACATAATGCTGAGTGAGCGGAGCAGAGCAAGGAGAACGTTGTGCACAGCCACAGATATATGGATTCCGTGAGGACCAACCCTGACATACTGCGCTTTTCTCAGCAACCTAAGGGGCAAGGACAACTCCAGGGGACTCACGATGGAAAATGCTATCTTCAGCGAGACAAAGAAATGCGAAGTTTGAATACAGACTGAGGCACACTACATGCTCGCCTTTTCTGCTTCTCTTTTGTTTTTGTTTTTGGGTTTTTTTTTTTTGGTTCTGTTTCTTCTTTCTCATGATTCATTCCATTGGTCAAAATTCTTCTCCACGAATTGACTAGTGCATAAATTAATTCAATGCGAAGTTATACATGACAGTTATATGATACTTCATGCCGTCTTGGGGAGGGAGGGGGGAGGGAGGGGAGAAAAACTGGAACTCAAAACTATGTAGAACCGTGTGTGGTAAACTAAAAATAAATAAAGAAATTTATTAAAATAAAAAAAAAAGAATATCAACGTGGACCAAGTACTTCCTGGCTCTGTGGATTGTGCTTTATCCATTATGCCACATCACTGGAGAGTTATGTAATAAGATTTTTTGTAACAACAATGCTGCTTGCTGCTACTGTGGCTACGTAAGACCAGCAACACCAGCACACACAGGAAGGCTGCTAGCACAGATTCTTTCATATGCTTTTCTAAGGAAAGCAACTTTAAGGGGTTTACAATCTAACTTTAATCAAACATGCATATATCATTCACTTAGTTCAGGGGGAAAGGCCAGCACCCTGAACTTCAGAGCAAATACAAACAGAAAATATCAACAGATCAAATAACACAAAGCAGTAGACAGGCTTCTAGCTTTCTGTCCAACATCTTAGTACATAGTTACCAGGGAAGCACCAACATCTGAGTTTTCAAGCCAGGGTGGGCTTTTTCAATGACTTGCCCAGAGTCTTATCACCAGTACTCTTTCAATGAATGTACCCCCAAAGTCAAACGTTAACATTCCAGTACATATACACCGTTCAGGAGCCTGAGGGCTTGAGGGTGTGGCAAAGTTAGTTCTTCAATCAGGGTGTGGAAAAGCTCTTAAATCACTAGTACCACATCGTATACATTGTTTCCAATCAATGACTCCCCATTGCCTTAGTGCTGAGAAACACTCCAAAACTAAAAGTTCCCACTTTACCTGTCCCATTCAAACAAAGGCAAGACTCATGAAAGGTACTTGATAGCCTTAGCATCCCAAAAGAGAAGAACAGCAAAAAAGCCTGCCCTGATTACCATTAGAGCCATATCACCTGAAAGTTATATAGTATGATTAAACTCAAAAATGTCATCACAAAGTCAACAAAATTTATGCATTTTCAATGTAGATTTTAGGTTTGGTATTTTTTTTGTCCAATTCTCCCTCATGTTTATGGGTTCGATATGAACAGTAAAGCTAAACTTGGATTCATTCAAATTAAACTATATATGTTATTGTTGAAATTTGTGAAAACTTTGAAACTGTTAAAAATTCATTTTCCAGGACAAAGGGAATAGTAGCTAATTTATGAGTTTTATAAAAAGATGTGGTTAGGACCTTGATTATATGTCTCATCTCAGAAAAGCCACCCTCTTAAACCTGGAATGCCCTAACTAGATCATGGGGCATTATTGCAATTGCATTAAGAATTCAGGGAAAAAGCAGTTAGAAGGTAAAAATGCAAGAGTAGCAATTATTTGGTCTATGTGAGGGCAAAGTCAGCCAGGCAGAGTCTTAGAATGAAATCTGATTAACAGAGGTTATAAATGAAATAAGGAAACATTTTCTGTAAGTGCATAGGAATCACCAGAATGTCAACGCAGTGAAGTCCACTACTTAGCAGCAAAAGGGAAAATAACAGACTACAAGAAGGCAAAAACATTTAATTGCTGCTTGGCTTTAGTCTTTGCCAAAGACTAATAATTGTAAAAGGTTGCTTAATGTAATAATAGCTAACAAAGATGAAAAGATCAAAAGGCAAAGTCAGAAAGTTACAGATCGAGGTGAGTAAACTTCATCGTATGTTGCAAGAAGTCATACTTGATAAAATGCTGAAGTCTGCTGTTAAGATTGGAATAAATGTAGATTAGATGAAGAGCAAATTGAATTCAATTAATATTTCTAAAGTGCTTACTATACTCAAGGAACTGTGCAAAGTGCTGAGTTATAAACATGAAAGAAATACCTGGCTTTTTTCCTCAAAGATCTTATTGTTTAATAGAAGAGACAGGGGAAGAAAAAGTTGGTCTGTGTCTGAGATTTGATTGGTGTAAGAAACTCCCAGGTAGGAAAATCTCTTTACCAGTGAAGGTCTGCACCTGCTCTGCAAGTCTTAGAGAATTGTCTGATGTATGAAAAGCCAAAAAGAGGAATAAAACACTTACATTTTTGAGGGAGGGAGTGTAAGGTCTGGACCTGTGACTCCATCAATGTGGAAAACACTAGGTATGGAGACTCCCTCCACCAATTCAAATGAGGAATTTATAATTTATAGTATTAGGGAGTTACTTGGGGCACCGAGAATTTATGTCATAATAATATAATGCAATAAAAATATGGAAAGAATACAAACTTGAATGCTAAACTAGAAAAAAAAACTTATAGCTTGATTCATTAGGCAGGAATACAGGGAGGAGGTAAGCAACTGATACTTGAAGGAAAGCACTGTGTTTTGTTGTTCATTCATGCAGTCATGTCTGACTCATTGTGACCCCATCTACCATCACACACCAGACCCTTCTGTCCTCCATTATTTCCCAAAGTTTGTCCAAGCTCATATTCATTGCATCTATAACACTGTCTATCCCTCTGCCATCCCCTTTTCCTTTTGCTTTCAATCTTTCCCAACATCAGGGTCTTTTCCATTGAGTCCAGTCTTCTCATTATGTGGCCAAAGTATTGAAGTTTCAGCTTCAGGATTTGACCTTCCAGTGAATAGTGTGAATTAATTTCTTTATGTATTGACTACTGTGATCTCTTTGCTATCCAAGGGACTCTCAAAAGTTTTCACCAGCACCACAATTCAAAAGGGTAAATTCTGTAGCGCTCAGCTTTCCTCATAGTCCAACTCTCATAGCTATACATTGCTACTAGAAAAAAAAAACATAGCATTTATTTTACAGGCCTTAGTCAACAAGGTGATGTCTCTGCTTTTTAGTAGGCTGTCCAGATTTTCTATGCCTTTCTTTTCAGTGAGTAATGTGTGAGGTAAATAAAATGTGAAGACTTCAGAGGGAAGATATGTATAAATATATATATATATATATATATACACACACACACACACACACACACACACACACACACACACTAAGAAATGTTCAAAAATCAAGAAATAGGGAAATAGGGAAGTGGAAAAATTCTAAGGCTGGACAGTCTGATGGCTCAGCCTCTGGGAAAGTTTACCCTGAAACTTTTTGTTCTTTCTTATGGTTCTGGTTTAAAGATTTGCTCAGTAAGAATAGGGTCACTGTGACCTGCTTTCCTTTACTGTAAAACTACTGTAAAAGAATAGAGAGGGTCTCCCCCTCCTCTTATCCTATTCTCCTTCTTTAGATTTATAGATGTCACCTCAGTAGTAATCATTAACTAAGGGAATGGGAATTGAAGTTTCTGTGCCTAGCTTTTGTGCTCAGATTGTAAGCCCACCTCCCAGCCAATGGTGAGAAGGGTCAGAGGTGGGCGGCAATTCTCTTGTGTTAGGTATAATTATTGGTGCCTTGCCTCTTGTGTTTTGCATCTTTTGCTGGTTCTGCTCTATGCTAGCAGAGGATGCCCTATTCTCAAGAATGGAATAAAATTTATTTCTGTTCCCACCCTGAGATGGCTCCTTATTATAAATTGACATCTTAATTGGTGAGGGTCTTTCATCCCACACAGTAAGCATCTTTTAATTTCAAGCCTGCAGTTTGTCATCTTCAGTGATCTTTGAGCCTAGGAATATAAAATCAGACAGAGCTTCCTTTTCTTCTCCCTTTATCTGGTAGGAAGTGATGGAACCAGTTACCTAGATCTTAGTTTTTTTTAAACTTCAAGTTTTGTTAAACTTCAAGCCAGCTTTTATACTCTTCCTTTTCACCCTCACCAACAGGCTTCTTAATTCTTCTTCACTTTCTGCCATGAGTGATATTGTTTGAATATCTGAGGTTGTTGATATTTCTCCCAACAACTTTAATTCCAGCTTTTGTTTTATCCAGCTGACCATTTCACATGATCTCCTCTGCATACTCCTGTTCTAATCTTAAACCAATCAGTTGTCCCATGTCTGGTTCTAACTTGTTTCTTGGTCTTCACACAGTCTCCTCAGGAGATAAGATCTGGTACTCTCATCTCTAAGTACTTGACTCATTTTACTGTGATTCATACAGTCAAAGGTTCTAGTGTAGTCAATGAAGGAGAAGTTTTTGGTTTTGTTTTTCTGGAACTCTCTTGTTTTCTCCATAATCCCAAGAATGTTGGCAATTTGGTCTCTAATTCTTGTGCCTCTTCAAAAAGCAGGCTGTTTGGTGGACTTCAGAAAAACCCGGAAAGACTTATATGAACTGATGCTGAGTGAGGGGAACAGAACCAGTAGAACATTGTACACAGTTACAGCCACATTGTGCAATGACTAACTTTGATAGCCTTGGCTCTTCTCAGCAATGAAAGGTTCTAAGATAACTCCAAAAGGCTCATGATGGAAAATGTTATCCACATCCAGAGAAAGAATTATGGAATCTGAATGCAGATCAAAACATACTATTTGCTCTCTCTCTATTTTTTCTTTTGTTTTGTTTCTTCTTTTTCATGGTTCATTCCATTGGTTATAATTCATCTTTGCAACATGACTAATGTGAAAATATGTTTAACATCAATGTATATGTAGAGCCTCTATCAGACTACATGCTATCTTGGCAGGGGGGGATAGGAAGGAGGGAGAGAAAATTTGGAACTCAAAAGCTTGTGGAACTGAGTGTTGTAAACTAAAAATAAATTTATTAATTTAAAAAACCCAACTTGCTCTTCTGGTAATTCTCAGTTCACATATTGCTGATGCCTAGCTTGCAGAATCTTAAGTGTAACCTTCTAGATATATGAAATGAGTGCAATTGTTTGGTAATTTGAACATTCCTTGGCATTGCCCTTCTTTAGGATTAGGACATAAGTTGATTTTTTCTTATCAAATGACCACTATTGAGTTTTCCTGATTTTGCTGGTGTATTGGGTATAGCACTTTCAGAGCATCATCTTTTAGGATTTTAAATAGTTCAACTGGAATCCATCATGACTAGCCTTAAATTTAGCAATACTTCCTAAGACCAACCTAATTCCATTGGCTCTAAATGTATGACTCTAAAAAAATACAACTATCATGGTTACCGATGATGTTTAAATAATTTTTGAATAATTCTTCTGTATATTCTTGCTACCTCTTCTTAATCTCTTCTTCTTCTATTAAGTCCCTACCATTTTTGTCTTTTATCATGCCCATTTTTGCATGAAATATTCCCTTGATATCTTTAATTTTCTTGAAGAGATCTCATCTTTCCTATTCCATTTTCATTCTTTTTTTGCTTTTTTTTTGCTTTTCTCATTTAAGAAACCTTTTCATATTTCCCTGCTATTATTTAGAATTCTGCATTCAGTTGGGTATATATTTCCCTTTTTCTTTTACCTTTCATAGTCCTTCTTTCTTCAGCTGTTTGTAAAGTCTCATCAGCCACATTTTGCTTTCTTGCTCTTTTTTTAAATGTTTTTGTGGTGGTCAAATACAATATTGAGAACGTCTATCCATAGTTTTTTTGGCACTCTATTTACCAGCTCTAACCCCTTAAATCTATTCATCACTTCTACTTATTTAGGTCATACCTACATGGTCTGATGGTTTTCCCTACTTTCTTCAATTTAAATCTGAATTTTGCAATAAGAAGATCATGAGCTGAGCCATAGTCAGGTTCAGGTCTTGTTTTAACTGACTGTATAGAGTTTCTCCACTTTTGATTAAAAAGTATATTATCAATTTAATTTCTATATTGACTACTTGGTAATGTCTATGTGTAAAGTCACCTTTTGGGATATGTAAAAAGAGTGTTCACTATGACCAGTGAGTTATCTTTACAAAATTCTATTAGTCTCTGCCCTGCTACACTTTGTATTCCAAGGCCAAACTTGCCTGTTATTCCAGTTATCTTTTGATTTCCTACTTTAGCATTCCAATCCCCTATGATGAATGTGACATTTTTTTTTTGTTATTTGCAGATGTTTTAGGTCTTCATAGAACAGATCAATTTGGCCTCTTCAGAAATAGCGGTTGGAGAATACACTTGTATTATTGTGATACTGAATGACTTGCCTTGGATTCAGTTATCATTCCGTCATTTTTGAGATTGTACCTCAGTACTGTTTTTCTTGCCCTTTTGTTGACTATGAGGGTTATTCCCTTTCTTTAAGGAGTTCTTGCCTACAATAGTATATGTAATGACCACCTGAATTAAACTCACCCATTCCCATGCATTTAAGTTCACTGAGACCCAATGTCAATATTTAATCTTTCCATCTCCTGTTTGATTATATCTATCTTACCTTAGTTCATAGATCTTACATTTCAAGTTCCTATGCAATATTGATCTTTATAACAACAGACTTCCATTTTTGTCACTAGACACATCTACAGCTGAGCTTCCTTTCAATTTTGGCCCAGTTAGTACCGGAGCTGCTTGTAGTTGTCCTCTGCTCTTCCCCAGTAGTGTATTGGACACTTTCAATCTAAGGAGCTCATCTTCTGGTATCATATCTTTTATCATTTTAGTAGTGTCCATGCTGTTTTCTTAGCAAAGATACTGGAGTGGGTTTCCATTTCCTTCTCCAGTGGATCAGCTTCTGTGAGGACTCTCCACTATAACCTGTTCATCTTGTGTAACCCTGCATGGTAAAGGCCATAGTTTCATTGAGTTATGCAAGCCCCTCCACCATGACAAGGCAATGATTCAGGAGGAGAGCACTGTGCTAGGCACTGGGAATACCAAAATGAAACAAAAACCAGCCCTGCCCTTGTAACATTATTGTAACATTATTATAAATGATCTCAACCATCCTCCCCAAAGTCAACTCTACTCAAAATTGTGGTTATATAATAATGTTTTGGGCAGAAGATATGGCAAAACTCTGAGAGTTCATTTGTCTTTTTCTATTTTGGCAAAACAGATAGAAAAGGGGAGAAAGAGTTATTTTTTTACTGGAAATAGTGTCACATTTTCAAAAATAAAATGTAAATGCTTTACAGATATAACTACAAAAAGAAATTGCAGGAAAACTGTAAACATCTGAGAGATTTTCTACGGAAGTGGTGAGGTAATATATCAGTTATAAGGAGAAACAAAGAGTGTTAGTTGAAATGTTCAAGGATTCAGAGAAGATTTTTGAGAATAGAAGGGACATTTTAAAGGACATAGTAAAGAGGCAAGAAGCTAAGCAAAAAGCTGGAAGGGTCCTGGAAGGCCTTATCATCTTATCCATCCCCTCCTTTGATGGATGAAAAAACTGAGGACCAGAGGGAAGGGGAAGAAGGATGAGACTGACTTTCCCAAGGTCAGCAAGCACATACAGTGGGATTTGAGTTCAAGGCCTCTGCCTCTTAAGTTGGTCCTTATTCCACTGTACCAGGATAGGTGTGATCAGGATAGGGATGCTACCCCTATGAGATAGTGACATTGCCTTCTGAAATGAAAACAAACTTTGTACTTATTGCACTTTCATATCCTAACTTGTAACATAGTGACTTATGTGCATGTGTCAAAGAGGAGAAGAAGCCTTGAAATGAATATAAGAACAGAGTTAAAATAGAGGAGACCCAGGAGAATAGAGTCATGGAAGACAAAGGTAGAGAAAGTTTCAAAAGTAATCCAGTCAGAAGTCTCCACAGTGACTTCAAGGAAGAGGAGGACTAAGAAAGGCCACTGGATTGGGCAATTAGCAGATCAATGGTATCCTTGAAAAGAATAGCTTTGGTTGGGATTTAAGCAAAACTTAAGAATAATCAGAACTGTCCAGAATTATAGTGAGCTACCTCAGGAGGGAAGGAGTTTTTCACTATTAGAGGTCCTTAAGAAAAAGCTGGATGATAACTTGTTAGGGATGTTGTAGAGAAATTTAGATTAGATGTTCTTTTGGCTTCCTTCCACTTTTGAGGTACTGTGATTCAATTTCTATGAAGTGCTGGAGGCAGAGGGCAGATTGCAAGGTACTTAAGAATGAGTAGGTGGTGAGGAAATAGAAGCAGTAAGGGAAACTTTTTCTGGCAAAAGGAAGGGAGAGAAAGGAGTTTTAATTTGAGAGGGTGACCGGTGAGGTTTTGTTTTGGGTTTAGCTAGAGAACACCTTATCGTGTTTGTACTTAAATGAGAAGGAGCCAGTGCAGACAAAAGTAATGAGGTAGACAGTAGTGAATGGATCATTTCTGGAACAAGGACTTGGAACAAGGAGGAAGGACAAAATAAAGGCAAAGACACAACTAGAAGGGTTAACTGTGGAAAAAAGAGGAATATTTTTTCATTCTTTTGCAGAAGGGAAAGAGAAAATAAAAAGGGAGAGTAAGAGAAATTTTGAAGTGGAAAGGAGAAATATTGCAGGAACTCAGTTCTGATGGCTTTAGTCTTCTTATTCAAGTACTTCAAAATATTGAAAGCTGTTGGGATGTAACTCTCAGTAATTGGGACAGTTTGAAATACTTTAGTCAGAATTGAGGAAACAATTCCAGTCTCATTCTCTTGTCAAATTTAATGTGAAAATTGTATCACTTGACAGGAGGCAAGATTCCCCAACAGATGGATGGATGGATGAATAAATGAATCCCACCTCTGCTCAACTTTTGAAATATTTTATAGTTTTTTACCCTGGTGAATACAATTGATAGCTATAATATAGTTATTCCATTTCTTTGAATGAGGAATGTCTCACTAACTATGGAAGTCGTGGACAGAAGCAAAAACAAAGTATGAAGAACTGACTATGGTTCAAATTTTCTTTACCAAGTTGAGTATTCTCTAGAGAGGTAAACAATGCACTGCAAACAGTACACAATCCTGTACTTTTAGTCCCAGCATTAAATATTCCATGGTTAAGAACTGAATGAGGGGGGCGGAGCCAAGATGGTGGTTGGAAAGCAGGGACTAGCGTGAGCTCCCCACTAAGTCCCTCCAAAAGCCAATGAAAAAAGGGCTATGAATCAATTCTAAAACTGCAGAACCCACAAAATAGCAGAGGGAAGCAGGGCGCCAGCCCAGGACAGCCTGGATGGTTGCTGGGTGAGGTATATTCCGCACAGAGCTGGGAGCAAGAGGGAGCAGAGGGGAGCAGAGCCCAGCGTGGGCCGGGCACAGACCAACCAGACCAGGAACTGGGCAGAGTGGGCCCTAGCTCCCTAAATCAGTGAGCTGCAGCAGTTACCAGACTTCTCAACCCACAAACACCAAAGACAACAGACAAGGTTAGTGGGAAAAGCTGCTGGGGACAGAGTGATAGAGTTTGCAGTTCAGCCACGGCCCTGGGGGCAGCAGAGGTGGGGCAGCTACAGAACTACAGCTGCAGTTGTTTCTGGCCCCAGGCCCACCTGGTGGGAGGAATTAAGTGGCAGGTCAGAGCAGGAGTGCACAGCCTGCTGAAGATCTGAGTCCAGTCCAGGTTTGGGGTTCTTGGGGAAGGAGGAGTGCTGGTATGGCAGAGCTGGCTGTAATAGCTCTGAAAACAATAGCGCATCCCCTCAAGCTTGGAACAAAGTACACTTTACTCTACAAGCAGTTATACCCTGCTGAAAAACTCAAGGGTAAAGGAAGTTGGCTGGAACATGGCCAGGCAGTGAAAATGCACCCACATTCAGTCTTAGACTTTGGAATCTTTCTTTGGTGACAAAGAAGACCAAAACATACAGCCTAAAGAAGTCAACAAAGTCAAAGAGCCTACAACAAAAGCCTCCAAGAAAAACATGAACTGGTCCCAGGCCATGGAAGAGCTCAAAAAGGATTTGGAAAAGCAAGTTAGAGAAGTAGAGGAAAAATTGGGAAGAGAAATGAGAAGGATGTGAGAAAACCATGAAAAACAAGTCAATGACTTGCTAAAGGAGACCCAAAAAATACTGAAAAATATACTGAAGAAAACAACACCTTAAAAAATAGACTACCTCAAATGGTAAAAGAGCTTCAAAAAGCCAATGAGGAGAAGAATGCCTTGAAAGGCAGCATTACTCAAATGGAAAAGGAGGCCCAAAAGACCACTGAATAAAATACTACCTTAAAAATTAGATTGGAGCAAGTGGAAGCTAGTGACTGGATGAGAAATCAAGATATTATAAAACAGAACCAAAGGAATGAAAAAGTGGAAGACAATGTGAAATATCTCCTTGGAAAAACCACTGACCTGGAAAATAGATCCAGGAGAGAGAATTTAAAAATTACTGGACTACCTGAAAGCCATGATCAAAAAAAGAGCCTAGATATCATCTTTCAAGAAATTATCAAGGAGAACTGCCCCGATATTCTAGAGCCACAGGGCAAAATAGAAATTGAAAGAATCCATCAATCGCTTCCTCAAATAGCTCCCAAAAAGAAATCTCCTAGGAATATTGTCACCAAATTCCAGAGCTCCCAGATCAAGGAGAATATATTGGAAGCAGCCAGAAAGAAACAATTTGAGTATTGTGGAAACACAATCAGAATAACCCAAGATCTAGCAGCTTCTACATTAAGAGATCGAAGGGCTTGGAATACGATATTCCAGAGGTCAGTGGAGCTAGTATTAAAACCAAGAATCACCTACCCAGCAAAACTGAGTATCAGGCTCCAAGGTAAAATATGGACTTTCAAGCTTTCTTAGTGAAAAGACCAGAGCTGAATAGAAAATCTGACTTTCAAACACAAGAATCAAGAGAAGCATGAAAAGGTAATCAAGAAAAAGAACAAGAAAAAGAAATCACAAGGGACTTACTAAAGTTGAACTGTTTTGTTTACATTCTTACATGGAAAGATGATGTGTATGATTCATGAGACCTCAGTATTAGAGTAGCTGAAGGGAATATGCATATATATATATATATATATATATATATATATATATATACACATATATATGTGTGTGTGTGTCTGTGTGTCTGTGTGTGTGTATGTGTATATATATGTGTATGTGTATGTATGTATGTATGTATGTGTGTGTATATATATATATATAGATATATATATATATACAGAGAGAGCGAGAGAGAGAGAGAAAGAGAAAGAGAAGGCACAGGGTGAGTTGAAGATAAAGGGATGATATCTAAAAGAAATAAAATCAAATTAAGGGATGAGAAAGGATTATATTGAGAGAGGGAGAAAGGGAGAGATAAAAAGGGGTACATTATCTCACATAAAAGTGGCAAGGAAAAGCAGTTCTGTAGGAAGAGAAAGAAGGCAGGTGAGGGGGAATGAGTAAATCTTGCTTTCATCGGATTTGACCTGAGGAGGGAATACCATACACACTCAATTGGGTATCTTACCCCACAGGAAAGAAGGAGGAAGAAGATAAAAAAAGGGGGGATGATAGAAGGGAGGGCAGATGGGGAGGAGGTTATCAAAAACAAACACTTTTGAAAAGGGACAGGGTCAAGGGAGAAAATTCAATAAATGGGGATTGGTTAGGAAGGAACAAAATATAGTTAGTCTTTCACAACACGAGTATTGTGGAAGGGTTTTACATAACGATACGCATGTGGCCTATGTCGAATTGCTTGACTTCTTGGGGAGGGTGGGTGGGAAGGGAAGAGGGGAGTGAATTTGGAACTCAAAGTTTTAAAAACAGATGTTCAAAAAAAAGTTTTTGCATGCAACTAGAAAATAAGATACACAGGCAATGGGGGGTAGAAATTTATCTTGCCCTACAAGAAAGGAAGGGAAAGCGGGATGGTAGGGGAGTGGGTTGACAGAGGGGAGGGCTGACTGGGGAACAGGGCAACCAGAATATATGCCATCTTGGAGTGGGTGGAGGGTAGAAATGGGGAGAAAATTTGTAATTCAAACTCCTGTGAAAATCAGTGCTGCAAACTAAATATATTAAATAAATTAAATAAAAAAATAAAAATAAATAAATAAAACTGTATTGTATGCTCTTAATTTGGCAGGGACTATGGATTGTAGATATTTTTATCTCTTTCATAATGCCAGAGACAATGCCATTCATAGAGTAGATACTCAATAAATATTTAAATCACATATCATAAAATGTTTCAAGTTGAAGAAACCTTATAAATTATTTTGCCATTGCCCTACTTGGCTGATGGGGAAACTAAGCCTCAAAGTGACTGGCCATAAGTTATACAACCACCACAAAATCAACAACAAAACATCTAATATTTATATATGCCTTAAGGTCTTTAAAATGCTTTACACATATAATATCATTTGATCCTCATAGAAACCCTGTAAGTTAGGTCCTATTATTGCCATTTTATAGATAAAGAAACTGAGGAATTCTTCCTGACTCAAAGTTGAGCATTTTAACTATTACACAACCTAGCTGCATTTTTAAAAGTTTTTTTAAATTAAATTTTACATTATTGACATTATTCAGAGTCCAGGCACCAATGATAATGAATAACTATTATCACCTTAGGACTTTTTGAATTTGGGACATAATACATATAGCTATATCATTAGTATTTGTGTTCAAAAAGTGAAGACACCACTGATTACCATGACTCTGTACTGGGGACTGGCTTTGACAATGCATTACAGTAATATATTTTATGCCCCAGACATATAGAGATTGTTCTTTGGTTTATATCAAATGCTGCTATTTATAGAAGTTATTTTCTGTTTGCTGTACCTTCTTAGTCTTACAATATGAATGATGCCTTTGCTTGAAAAAAAGCCCACCACTTTATCTGATTGCTGTGCACTAGTTCAATTCTGTCTGCCCAGTTCTTGCCTGGAAATCTGAAAAACACATGCCGCAACATATGAAGCAGCGTTTCATATTGCCTGAAAGCACTTTTCTTAGGTATATAGTGAAAGTGAAATGCCAAAAGAAAACTCTCTGAAGAAGAACCATATATGAATTGCTCTCAGTCAGCAGCCCCAAGGGTATCTAAAGAAGAATTTCTCACTACAAAATGCCCAGTGGGCCCAGATTTCATTAGAGTGGCTATTATAATGCTAGCAAGAGAATCTCAAAACTGATGCATGTACCAGAAAAAAATACACACACACACACACACACACACACACACACACACACACACACACACATATATATCGCTGGTTGCTAACTTAGCTTAGGTTATTTTTTTTTTCAAAATGGTTGCTAAAGAAACTTACTTCAAGAAATGTCAAGTTCATTCTTCAGAATGATAGATACTAACCCTCAAAATGAAATAATGTGACAAAATACAGCAAAGAATGAACCAAATGAAAGCAGCTACTCAGGTTCTAATTATCAATAGGTATAAGAGGCATCATGGCATAGTGAATAAAGATCTGACTGTGGAATGAGGAAGACTTGGCTTCAAGTCCCGCTTCTGAAACCGCCTGCATCTGTTACCCCAGGCAAGACATAAGTCATAAGTCTCTGTGCCTCCAGATAGTTTTCTCTGATTATAGATTATATAGCAGGTGCTCATCTGTATGACTACAAGTAGTTTTCTCTCTGGAAACTCTCCATACAAATGAAATCATAAGACCAGCTGAAAAAAATATAAAACTGCTCAGTGAATATATTTTTATTCTTTCAGTCACATATGCCTTCATTCAACAGTTAATTAATGAATTCTTTTAATTTGCCTATGACACTGTGGAAGGTGTAAAAAAGAACCACATACACTTACATACATACATATAGGTATATATACATTTTGTGTATAATATATATATATATATATATATACATATATGTATACATATGTGTGTTTCCTAAATTCCAGGATGTTATAATTTAGTTGGGAAGGTAAATAGGAGCCAGATTGTAGAAGGCACTGAATGTGAGGATAAGGTATTTGTATTTTACCTTATAGTCATTGGGGGTGTGGGGAGTGGGTTCAGAAGGTTTAATGCAATGGATTAACATGGTCAGAATTGTGCCTTCAGAAGATTATTTTAGCAATTGTATAAACAATACTTTAGAGAGGAAAGAGACTTGGTATAGGGAGACCAATTTGGTGGTTATTATAGTAGTGCAAAAGAGAGGTCATGAAGACCTGAAATGAGCATATTGAAAAGGAAGGATACAAGACATGTTGTGGAGGTAAAATCAAGACAATTGATTGAACGCAATTGGGTGAAAGAAGGGAAGAAGAGGGAAGAGGAAAGCTTAACTCCAAAGTCATAAACATGAATTATAGGAAGACTGATGTCCTAAAGAGTAAAAGGAAAGTTAAGAGAAGGGGAATGTTGTTACTGTTGGTGTGGTTTGCCCTTTGTTCTTGAAGAAGACCAATAACATCCTGGAGGCAATGTCTTAATTTGCTAAGATTTAGCAGATTATTTGGAGACAACCAAGAGGAAATATATAAAAGTAGAGCATGGGAGAATTAGAAATGGAGAGAGAAAAGGTGGGGGAAGAGGAGGGGAAGAGGGGAGTGGAGAGAGAGACAAAGAAAGAGACAGAGAAAGAGACAGAGAAACACAGAGAGAGAGATTTAGAAATCACCTTAATAGAGATAATACTAAGATCCATGAGAGCAGATGAGAAAGCATAGGAGTATAGAGCCCTGAGAAGTCCGAATGAGAAGATAGTGTCCAGGAGGAGAAGGGTGTTTGCTAATATCTGAAGCTGCAGAGGTATCTGTATGGATGCAAAATGAAAAAAAAGGATATCAGATTCATCAGGTAAGAGATCAAAAGTCATCTTGAGAAGATTTTCTGAAGAAATAAAAATAAATCAAAACCATAACAAGATACACCCTATGATTCTCTGTATGTAGACATTGAGTGAAGAATTGACACAAAGTGAATGGTAGGGAAGCGAGAAGTAACAAATAAGCTATTATTGTGGGTGAATCAGTCAGTTGGTGAATAAGTATTTATTGTATCTACTATGTTCCAAGCACAAGAAAATACAAAGAAAGATAGAAATAGTCTCTGCCCCTCAGGAGCTCACACTCTAATGGAGAAGAAAACATGTAAATAACTAAGTACATACAAGATATTTACAGTGTAGGTGGAAGGTAATCAGAGAGGATAAAGCACTAGCAGTTGGGGGGACTAGAATAAGCCTCCTGCAATGGTTGGGATTTTGTACTTAGTTCTGAAGGAAGCCAGGGAAACTGGGGGAGGGCTATTTCAGGCACAAAGGACATCCAGTAAAAAGGGATGGAGTTGGGAGATGGAGTGTCATTTTTAAAGAATAGAAAGTAGACCAGTCTCAGCGGATCACCAAGTGTGAAGGGAAGTAAGATATAAGAATACTGTAGGGTGGTGATTTTGCTCTGGGACATTTATTTTACACACAAGTGGTTTGAAACATATGTTTATTTATTTTTGTTGTTTTGAGTAAAATTGCTATAATACTTGAATACTTAAGTGTAATGATTAGAGAAGTTAATTGTTGGTTTATATCCCAGGCATTTTCTCGGTTCCAGTCATTATGTGCCTTAAATGACTCTGACAATAGTCAGATGGACCAGAAAAGTGGAAAGCAATGGGTTTTTATCATGGTATGTTTTAACTTACACAAGGGAAAGCTTAATACCGAATATAAAATGCCCTGGGCAGGGGGATAGAAAAACCTAGGAGAAGGAAAGCAGGTTCAAAGAAAAGAATAAATGTCATTAGGTCTGAATTATCAGAGACAGAAGTATACAACCAAGTCTTTGTCATCAGAGGAAGCTGGATGTAACTAGCCTCAGTCATTTGGAAATGGAGGGTGGGGGAAGAAGTAAGTTTTGACAAGTATCCAGCACCTAGAGCTTCAGGTCATAATAAGAGGAACTAAATTCAGTGACAATCCTTTGAAAGGATGAACTAGTTATTGCACCGCCATGTTAAGGAAACCTCTTTTCAATCCTCCTAGTTAATGAGTGACTCCTTTGTACTTTATCCCTTTCACCCAAGGCCAACACTGATCAAAGCAAGAACATGGGTTTTATGGGAAGGGAACACATTTCACTTGGGCACAATAACATTTTATATATCAAAAATTGACCAGGGGAAGCCTCTGTTTTTGGAGTAATGGACATGTGGTATAGATATTACCAAAAATATAATAGGAATAAGGGATTTTAGGTAGAACCATTGGATGGGTCCAATGTTTGAAAAACTTCATTAAGAGAGGCAACTTCATCCCCTAAGAGAAAGATTTTTTAAAGTAGTTATATCGTACAGTGTATAGAGTGTTAGACCGGAGTCAAGAATGCCTAAGTTTAAATCTAGCCTCAGACACTAGCTGGCTGATCCCAGACAAGTCACTTAACATCTATCTAGCTCAGTTTCCTCAACTGCAAAATGGGCATGATAGCACCTACCTCACAGAGTTGTTGAGAAGATCACGAGATAATATTTGTAAATTTCTTAACACAATGTCAAGCAGGGGGTAGGCATTTAATTAATGCTTATTCCCTTCCTTTTGGGGGGTGATAGAAATTCATAAGAAATTAATTTATGCCAAATTGTCATACCAATAACATATGTAGTCTATGATCAAAATTAAGAAGCATTATATAAATGAAAAAGAATGATTACTCCAAATTCTCTCTCAAAAAAAATCACTGGTGCCTACAGATTATCAGAATACTCTCAAATTCTGTCAGTTGTCTTTAAGCCACCTGTGAAATTAAACACATCATTCTCATTCTTTACTATATATGTTTAATGCTTTTTTCTTAAACACAGAATGCTTTTAATAAACATTAGAAAATCAGAATTTGATGTATATGTAGAAAACCACAGCTAAGAATAAACTCTTAATTATGTCTAGGCAGTTTTTTTTTCCTAGCATCATATGCAAACATTTTAATAGGCATTCACCTTCTAATTAGAAATACTGGTATGTCATAGAACTATGGTCTTCATAGCAATTCTCCTAAAAATATTCATTCTAAAACCATAAACACAAAGAAAAAAATTGATGCTGTGGAAAGCAACTGCTCTCTTTAGCCTTTGCAAGTGATTTTAATTCTAAGGTGGTAGTTACATTTGATGATAATCTAGTAATTATGCCATTTTGATAATGATGTCCATGGTTGACTTCAGTCAGCTCAATGAAAAGAAAATTAAAAAAAAACATTATTTAGTTTCATCAACACATATTTTCCAAATAGCGTTTTTATATAATTTTGTATAAATATTATAAATGGTGGTATTACACATTATTGTAGTACTCTATTACAAAGTTCCTTATTAGAAAGATGTAAGCAACCATCAAGGAATGTTGTCAATAGACCTTGGTCCAAGCTCCAGATCTGCCACTTATTAGCTATATGACTTTGGGATAGCTATATTATCTCCCTGGACTGCAGTGTCCTATTTTGTCAAGGACAGGGCCAGACTAGATGATAGCAAATGTTCTTTTTAGCTCTAGCATTTCTATTATTCCATAATGATGGGATCATTTTGTTAACAAAAAGTACTTATAGTAAACTTACCCTCTTATCTTTCATGGCAGAAGTTGCATGTGTTTTTATGACAGAAATTTCTTTTAACAAGATTTCCTATGAGATTTTTCTCAAAGCTGGGGTAGTTGCATTTATATGAAATAAAGAGAAAAGAAATTTCCTTTCATAACATAGTTACTTTGGATAATTTCAATGTAAATCATCCATTGGCATTTAGCTTTTTGTCTAACAACCAGATTTTATTCTCCTTTTGTAATATATACACATGCATATGTATATAAGTTTTTATTTCAATTAAAGATAAGCTAGTCTCAAAACTCTCTTAGATTCAAGTTTTTAAATATATGTATATATTTAATAAAACACATATCATTAACCTTAATATTTTGAAGTTTTACTCTTTTATTTTAGTGAGCAGTATTAAAGGAGAAATTTGAGGGTTTTTTGGCACTTTTTAACCAAATCTCCAGCTATCTCTATTCAGCTCCACATGGGAGAAGGTGCCAGAAGCTTTCACATATACATATGCCCTTTTCTGCTCTGCTATAATATAAAGGTGAGAATTCCTAGCTCGACTTTAGCATTTGACAACTTTTTCAAGTAATTTTTGTACTCCACATACACTCTAAAACTGCATCTCTCAAGTCTGTTGTAACTCAATCCATTCAACAATCATTTGTTAAATGCTTACTACATGTAAGGCACTAGGAATACAAATATTAAAAAAAACAGTTCCTGTCTTGAAGGAACTTGTACTGTACTTATACCCTTTTCATGGAGATAATGTCTATTGGATTAATATGGCATTTCAGAATACTTGTCATATTCTGGCCCAGAGAAGTTAATTGGCTTGCCCCAGGTAACATACGTGGTAAGGATAGAAGTTAGATTTAAGGTCCTCTGACTCTAGAGCAAGGGCTTTTTCAACAGTATTTACTTAGAATCATGCAGCAATAACTAAAGAATATTAGTCCTAAAAATATAGATCAAAGGAAAAGTAATATTATTTAAAATACTAATGGAATACTTTTTTATCCCATAAATTTAACATAGTAATTAGGAAGTATCCATGGGCAATTATATACATTTTTAATTACAACATATAAATTTAAAAATTTAGAGAAAATATTTTCCATTGTCTTTTGGAATTCTGATTTTTTTTCAGTTATTAGGGCATAGGGCAAATCTCCTTAATTCTCACTGTCAGTGGAGTTTGTGGTTAAATTTAAGCCAATTTGAAATGGGAGGGATTCCCCTTACAGATCATTTATTCACAAGTAGCTGAGAAATTAAATCCCAGGTTGAAAATGCTTCAGTCAGAGTCTTCAAAACAATTACTGCATCTCGTAAAAGATCATTCCAGCATAATCCTAAAATCCTCATTTCTCAATTGGTGAGTCTCTCTGACTGTAGGAGGGAGAATGAGTTTGGATTCCTTAGTATTCTTCTGAGCATTCTCTATATTTGTGCTGCCTTGTGAAGAAAAGTACTTGGGAGATATTGCTTCATAGAAATATCTGTGAGGATGGCTTCAGTCAATGCCTAAGAAGTCTAAGAGTAGGCTTATATTCCCCCCAAAAGAATGCAAAATTGGAGAAAAAGCAGGGATTAATGTTGTCCAGGAGAAGGTCTATTATGTGAACAGGATGGAGTAAAATATCAATAAACTTGTCTGTTTTGATTATATCTGCATACAGACATTTGGAGAGGGAGAAGATTGTATTTGCTTTGTTTTTTAGAATTTGCTTTTAAAAAATCAACTCAAGTAATAAGGCCATGTCAATCTTGTTATCCACATATGTTCTTTAAATTCATCCACTATAGGATCCTAAAATTTAGTGATATAAGGCACTTTAGAAATTGTCTAGTAAATTCTCTTATTTAAAACTGATGCACAGAGAAGTTAAGAGATTTAATCAAGATGTTACAGTATTGATTAGCAAGGCCAAAATCTAAAATCAATTTCTCTTATTCCAAATCCTACAGCTCTTTCCATGGGAGCAATCTATTTTGGAATGAATCCTTTACTTGGGAGAATGACAATAGTCACACTAAAATTGTGAGTATTCTTTCATATATCTTACAGCATATGAAAGAATACTAAATACATAGTATTTTTTGTACCCTCTTCACCCATCAAAGGGCCTATGATATCCCTTTTCTATAGTAGGCTGCCTAAAAAATCCATAGATATCTAGAAATGACCTTAGGAAATGTCTGTTCTACAGACAACATTTTACAGATGATGAAACTGAGGCCCAGAGAAGTGAAAGACTTGCCAAAGATCACAAAGCAAGTCTGAGCCCCAGGCCCTCTTAATCCAGCATTCTTTCTACTATACCATAAGTTTGGGATGCTATTTACCTTGTATATAGCATATAACAAAAATTTTCCCAATACTAAAAAGGGAAAATTAGTCCCAAAATTTCTGTTAGTGCTACACCCCTAAAAATTAGATGTATAATTTGAATGTTTTAAAATTTATATATACCCGGTGTCACAAAAGTCATAGTGCAGTTTTAAGCTTTATTTAACTATACTAAGCTTTAGGGAACACCCTGTATATACATATATCATAAAGCAGATAGATAGATAGATAGATAGATAGATAGACAGCAGACACATATGGATATGTCTGTATACATCTATATGCCTGTACGTTCATACGTAAGGGACTAGGCTTGTTGTAGGAATTTGGTTGCATTAGGAGGTATAAGTGAAACTTCAGTCAGGCTAAATTTTCCACCAAAACCTTTAAGTAACTATCAGTTATATTTAGGTGAGTCAGATAGAAGATATACTGCTGGTATATGATGATTCAGCTGGACTAGTTATAGAGGTAAATAGAGTAAGGTAGGAAAATGAGGTAGAGAGGTTCACAGATAAGGCTCAAAGTTGTTAGCAATGGTGCTGCTTAGTTTTGGGCTTCTAGGTTTTTCCCATCTTGGGTATTTATTGTGTTTAGTGTAGTATGTTTTTGAATGTCTGTATGGGTCCAGGATCATGATTTGTGCTACTTGGGAGCCTAAATATAGAGACATAGCGTACATGAGAATAAGGCTTGTTGAATAACAATGAAGCTATATCCCAATCCAAACTAGAACTACCTATAAAATTATATTCTATGAATTTACTGCTAATCTCATTTCCTCAGAGAAAGGGTGCCCAATTACTGCTCCCTAACACATGACAATAGAATTCTCTCCTACTATTATGTCATCATACACTTTCATTCGTTTTCCCCTCAAATTTTAAAACAAGTCAGAATCATACTTGACAGTTTAATTCTGGGTGCTATATTTTGAAATGTCCATTGACAAACTGGAGCACTGAAACAATAAGACAATAAACACAACATCAATGAGAATCGTGAACATGCCTATGTAGTTCTGTATTGCAAGGTGTAAGAGACTCTCTATAAAAAAGCTAAAAGAAGTATAACATTTATTCAGACACCAGAAATCATATCCCATAAACAAATGTTCAGCTCCCACAACCAGTCAGCCCACTTTATCATAGCAGCAAGGAACTTAAAACACCATATCACAGCCTGGAGCCTGGCCATCCCAAAACCTATGTGACCCCCTGCTGGGGTCTTCCCCAAAATAAACTCACAGTACAGCTAAGTCAGCCTGTTCAGTTCTAACAATCATGAGGGCAGCCATTAGCAGCCATTAGTAACCATAACATCTCTCTCTCCCTCTCTCTCTCTCTCTCTCTCTCTCTCTCTCTCTCTCTCTCTCTTAGCATTTCCTGTGACATAACTTCCTTTTCCGGTCAAGAAGTTCCTCCCACCATGTAACTTAGGCTTCCTTTGATGTAAGCATGTCACATGGCTATTAATGGGTGGGAAAGATCTTCAAATATAATTGTTACTACAAGGACTTCCAGAGGAAAACAATAAAGACAACAAAGAATTGGGAAATCATGTAGTTGTAGGAGCAGCAGCAGAAGTAGTAGCTAGCTTAAAGGTATACAAAGCACTTTACAAATAGTTCATTGTATCCCCACAACACCTGGAGGTAGGTGATATTATTATCTCCATTTTACAGATAAGTAAACTGATTCAGCCAATTACTCATGATATCAATGGAACCTGTAGGTTATCTATCACTTATCCCTCATTCTCTCTATGTGCCTGGCCATTCTTTTTCGTATATTTATTTCTTTCATGATATCTTTAATGCTGCTTCTCATTTATAATTTCTTTTAGTAATGTGTCACGATCTGTTCATGCTTACACTGGACTTTTGGTGATTTCAACTTTAATTCTTTATACACTGCAGTGTTCCATAACTCTATGTCACAGTATGAATATTCATATAAAAAATTTAGTCTCTTTTTATTCTGTAAGAATTTTGGGGAATATATAGATATGTAATAGGGATGTGAGAATTGATTAGAAATGTGGAATTTGTCATTCAAAGGGACAAACAAATCAAATTATTTGGACTGTTGAACTCTCAAGCAGAAGGTGGACTTCACTCGTGCCTGAGTTTTAAAAGAGATGCATGTATTCTGTGACAGAGTAAACTAAAAACAAAAAAAAATAGGGTGGGAGATCATGTTCTCAGCATTACTAGGACTTAATGGACCAAACTGGGTAGCATTGGTGCCACAAGAACAACTGACAGAAAACAAACAACCAAAGGGCAGAAATGCAGCAGAGAAGGGAAACAGAGAGATGGGCCACTGGGTCTCTGAAGGTATCTCTCAGAAAAATCTTAGCCTGAAGCTTCCAATTGTACTCAGCTCTGCAGACTGAGAGAAATTCCAAACAAGGTCTACTTTTTTCCCAGCTTACCCCATGCCTGCCTGGTAACTGTACTGTGATATACTCCATTCTCTTTTTTTACTTAAGTGTTTTCTGTATCCCATCTTCTTGCCTCAAATGTAGGGAGGCCAGGTGTTAACTGAAGGTTCAAAAACATTTTAATTATAGCAGAGAAAGAAACCTTTGACGTTGTCTGAATGTTAAGAATTTTCCTAAGGTGGTGGGAGGAGGGGGTGGGAGAGAGAAGGCTTATCTATGGTCATTATATTAACTTTTCATCTGATATAGGTTAAGGACTGGATCTGTGATCTCATTTGATGGGAAATGCCTATTAACCCATGCAAATAGGCAACTTAAGTGAAATATATAGTCTTAAAGAGTTCTCTAGAACGCCAAGAATTTAAGAGACATGTCAAGGGTAACAGAGTCTGAACTTTTAGTCAGTACTTGAACTAAGTGCTCCTTGGCCTTGTGGACAGCTCTCTATCCACTACTCACCAACCTCTCTTCGTCTTATATAATCTCCATAAAACAACAAAAGAGGGAACCATGTGGACCAACACTGTCATGTTGCCCCCCAAGTTTCCAAGCAAGCTAATTATTTTAACTGGATGTCTCTGATTATATCTCTAGAGAAAAGGGGGCATAGGGAGGAGAAGGCCATGAACAAAGTAAAGACCACATCCTAAATCTCTCTCCAGGAAGCATATAGGCAAGATCTGAAAGCGTTTCAGCTCTGCCCTATTTATCAGGATAGGAGTAGCAGTAAAGATGAAATACCAGGAGAGGATTCTGGGAAGATGGTGGAATAGATCAGAAAATTCCAAGCTCTCAAGATTTTCCCCCACAAAAGAATTAAAATAGCACCTTAGGGCCAAGAAAGTGTGGGTAGAGACAAAGAAGAATAGGGGAACAACCAGCACAGTCCTGGGACAGTTTGAGGAGATCTGAAGAAAAATACCAGGACTAGGTTTGGTCCCTGAGAGAAGTAAACACCTTTAGGCTAGGTTCCCTTTTAACAACAAACAGGCAAGCCCTGTAAACAATAAGCGGCAAGTCCTGGGGTTAGTTGGTTTGAGAGGCTGCCTTGGCCTCAGTCACAGGAATTCACTCTGGAATAGTAAGGGGAGTCATGCATTTGAGCTCCAAAAGATTGAGGGAAACTCTGTTGATGAGGAATGACAGACTCAGCTGTTCTACGAAGAGCAGTGGAGATGAGAAGGCACCAGCATATGCCTGGTGAGTGTAGACGCAGTGGGACAGAAAGCCCCTAGCTCTGGGCACTTAGAGGAGGTTGGAGGTTTGACTTTAGTTCCAGGCTAGAGGGGAGAACCGAAGACCTGGGACAAGAAGCACCATTTCCCATACCCCAGGGCTAGAGGTGATTACAAAAATCAAGTTATTACCACAAAAAAAATGCACAGGCAAAGAAGAAAGAATCCAGTCATAGGAACCTATTATGAGAATAGAGATGATCAGGGGTTTATCTTCAGACTATGATATTGAAGTAAAGAAACCCCCAAAGAGCAATGTCAAATGGTCACTTGACCAAAAAGAATTTAAAGAAGACCTTTAAAAAGACTTCAAAAATCAAATGACAGAGATGGAGGAAAAACTAAAATAAAAATAAAAATAATCCAAGAAAAATAAGAAGATTATAAAAGGAAAGTCAACCAATTAGAAAAGGAGATCCAGAATTTCAAGAAGGAAAATGACACTTTAAAAATTAGAGTTGGGCAAAATGAAGCCAGTAAAATTATAAGAGATCAAGAAATAACTAAACAAAACATGAATAATGAAAAAATCAAAGAGAAAGTGAAACAACAGATTTGAAGAATAGATCAAGAAGAGAAAATATAAAAATAATTGGAGTAACTGAAAGTTATGATCAAAAAAAGAATCTGGATACAATAATATAAGAAATAATTAAATAAAATTGTCCTGAAGTATTAGAACAAGCTAGGGAAGTAGAAATAGAAAAAATCCATCAAACACCACTTAAAAGAGATCCTATGAGGAAAATTCATAGGAACATCATAGTCAAATTCCAAAACCCCCAGGTTAAGGATAAAATATTAAATGCATCAAGATTAAAACAATTTAAATGTGATGGTGCCACAATTAGAATTAAACAAGACCTAGCAGCAGAGACCTTAAGGAACCAAAGGTCTTGGAACACAATATATAGAAGAGCAAAAGACCTGGGACTCCAGAAGAAAATATCAATCCCTTCGAATTTAAGTATTATCTTGAATGAAAAAAAAAATGGACATTTGACAAATCCTCAGACTTTGCAGACTTTGTTAAAAAAAATCCTCAACTTAATAGAAGATTTGACATACAAAAACCAAGAGAAACAAAAGGTACATACCAAAGACTGATGATAAGGGATTCATAAAGACAGACTGTTTACCTTTTATATAACATGAAATATAAAATGTGTGTCTAAGATTCTTATTAGTAATTGCTGAGCTCATAAGAAGGAATGGGATAAACCTGACTGTGATATGAATTTAAAAAGTAAAACCATTTAGAAACAGCTAAAAAGAGTAACTATTTTATACAAAAGAGGTTCAAGAGGAAGCAAGGATACAGAGAATTTAGATGGGGGAGGAGAGCTAGTAGTTCTGGTAACACACTTTCATCAGGAATGGGTGTAAGAGGGAACAATACATATATATTTAGAAGAGTATAAAAGTCTTCTAAATTTAGAAGAAATAAAATAGTAGGGGTATAGTGAGTGGGGAGAGGACAAGGGAGGGATTTTTAGAGGGGAGAATGAGGGAATAGGTAAAAGTGGGGTATAGATGGGTGTTTAGATTTATGGGAATGGGAGGATAGGGGAGGATCCTTTGAGGGGGGTAGGCAAGTAATAGGAGGGCAAGGAAGTCAGCTAAGTAAGGTAGAGGAATCAGGAGGGATAGGAAACAAGAGATACGTAGAAATATTAAAACAAAGATTAGGAGTAGAGTATGTTTGGGAAATTATATGTCTATATATGTATGTGTATGTATGTATCTGCAGCTATAGAGAAACATATCTAAATTTTATTGTAGCCTTTGGGGTGGGGTAGTGGAGGGAAAAAAGAACAAAGTAAAAAAAAATGCGCAGCCGAGAACAAAAGAAAACTCACAAGGAAGCAAAGATAGACAATTCTCAAAGCAACATATATTATTTATTATATAGGCTCTCTGGAAATGAAAATCTATTGTTATATATTTTGAACCCTCTCTTACGTTCTGCTATGCACACAACATGATTTCTTTCTTTCTTTCTTTGTATTTAAGTTCCAATATTTAACTTTATGATATGTTTCTTTTCTCCATTCTGTTTTTGTGTTCTGGCCCTTGAGTCTAAAGTTAAATTAAATTTTAAAAAAAGATGAAATACCAGCCATCCAACTCTATACTTCACAGAGATGCTCAATGATGTGATAGATGGAGAGAGAGAGAGAAAGATAACTTACCAATTAACTGATTATTAGAGTCTGGACAATAATAAGTTGCCATGATTTGTCTTATGTGAATAGTTTTGGCCAACCTCTTGTTATTATCAAAATGATTGATCTTATGGAGGAGGTTTTGAAATGTTCTAGGTTTAATGGAATTACCACAATACCGCTTCTCAACAGGAAAATCCAGAGAAGCTCATCATGTATCTACAGGGAATAATTTAGAGGTAGCCAGATGATATGGTAGATAGAGTGTTAAGCCTGGGGTCAGGAAGATCTGAATTCTAATACTACATCACAAAATTAATTATTTAACCTCTCTGATTCTCAGTTTCCTCATCTGTAAATTGAGGGGATTGGATTCAATGGCTCTAAAAAATTTCTTTCTATATCTATGGTCCTATGATCTTCAATTCAGATTCTGCATTAGGTTATTTTTATGACAGTGGTGAGCATCTTTGGCAAGTCTACATCTTTCTTTTTATATTTTGATTGATATACATGTTAGAGATTCATTAAACGAGGCAATTTCTGTTGTTTTATATTTCAAGGGATCTTTTTTATATATGTTTGGTATGTGCATGGAAGATAATGTGTTGAAGATAAGTCCTTTAGGGCAGTATGTAGCTCTAAAAGTGAATTATTTTATATTTATGGCAAATATATATTCACAGTAAATCCTAGAATTCTTTTGTTCAAATTTCTAATAATAAAAATGAGATCTACTACAGAATATCACTTGCAAAACCCTGGTTTTCCTTTCTAATATTCTCCTCAAAAATGTTCGCAATGTACATTTAAGTATGTAGTCTAATCTTATAAGAATTCTATTGTTTTAATTTTATACTTAAGAACATAGGTATATGGGTTGGTAGTTACTATGATGTTCTCTTAGGTTTCCTTTTATTGTAGTAATGAATTCTGAGATTGTCTTTAACATTTTTGATATCTTTTCTGCCTGTAATAGCAAACAGGGTGGGACTTTTTGCTGTTTTTTTTTTCTTTTGGAGTGCTTCTCAGCACTAAGTCTGATTGAGTCATGCCTTTGTTTCAATCAAAAGTTTTTGATTGAATCAAGAGTCTTTTATGACCTGCTTGAGTCACAAGAAAGCCTAAGTGGCATGAGTTTGAGTCCCATGGTTGTGATGCCCTCTGACCCTGAAGAAGTGTATATATACTCTGAGGTTAGCATTTTGTTTTGGGGGCTCACTCACTGGAAGAGTATTCATGTGGAGAATCTGGGTAGCCATTAAGAAGCTCCCCCTACCGTGGCTTTGAAAGCCCAGATATTGGGGCCCCTCTCTCTGGTAATTATGTATGTATTGCTATGGACAGTTGGAAGCCCCATCTACTGATTTGTGTTATTTGCTCTGTTTATATAATTTCTGCTTGTAATTTGTGTTTTCTCTGAAGTTCAGGGTGCTGACTTTTTCTTCTGAAATAAGTGAATGATATTTATGTTTAATTAAAATGAGATTGTAAACCCCTTAAAGTTGCTTTTCTTAGGAAAGCAGATCAAAGATCTTGTGCTAGCAGCCCTCCTGTGTGCTGGTGTTATTGGCCGTACAGAGCCACAGTAGCTGCAAGTAACTTTGTTGTTACACTGCCTTTATGGGTCTTGAGAATGAGTGAGTCATTCCTTCAAACTTGTGCTACTGACAGCATGGATCTCCTTTGCATAAATTTGGTCTAGTCCATATTATTTTCCCTTCTGTGTTTTCTTTAGTCCTGTTTTGATAACATGTCTAAGCACATCTGGGACTGAATTGTTCCAGCTCAAAGTTGGTTACACTATTTTCCTAAAAATAAAAAAAAATTTGGAAAAAATATAAACGCTTTGCAGATTTTTTCCAGTTTTTTCTCTGTATTGCTGTTATACTTCCAGGTTCCTTGGTTTCCAATCAAATCTTCTTTAAATTGGTTTTACCCTCCACAGTTTGTTACTGTCTTCTTAAGAGACCTTTAAAAAAATAATCTTCCTACATTCTCCCCCATAAAACTTTGCTAATGAATGCATATTATATACCCATGTTGTCCTTGGCTGTCATATCTCTCCGCTTGGCAAGTACTTCCTGACTATAATAGTTTTCAGGCTTTCCCTGTCTCCTAATCATGACACTTGATATATAATGATTAGACTTCTGTATGAAATTGCTATAATTAGTGTTGATGTTTTGATTTAAATGATTTCACTTCTGCAAGAAATTGTTATAATTAGTGTTGACGTCACTTCCTCCATCCTTTTTGACATCAATAACTATTTTAAATAGGCAAAGTTGGAATTAAAATTGCACCAGGTTGTTTTTTTTAATCATTTTTATTCTTTTCTCTAACTTGGTGTTAATTATCTTTAACAAGTCAGTGGACTGACTACTAGGTTCATTCAAAAATGACTCACCTCAGTAATGAGTTATTTACTACCTGATAAAATATAATCAATTGAAAGTATTGTGATATTATTCAGTGTTTATCATATCCAGTGGCTTCTAATTCTTGAAGAAAATATTAATAGTGTATCTATGTATCTTTGGTCTCTTTTATTTCTTACTAGTGAGATATGTTTTCCAATGTATTTTTTTATTTTTCTCATCTATTCTCACCTATTTATGCATTAATCAATTATCAAAATATATGCTGATTCAATTTTATCTGATTCTTCATGGAACTTCTTTATATCTTCATCTCCTGAAACAGGTCTTAGTTGCCATTTTTCCACCATGACCTTTTTGCAAATACTTGCAACCAGCTTCTTCACATGTTCTTAACCTGGTATACAAATTTTTTTAAAAATAAATTTTGATAGAAGTATGTCAATATAACTGGTGTTCTTAATAAGTCTATACATTTTACTGATTGTGTTTTAAAAATATTGAGAAAACTTTTTTTTTGTTCTGAGGAGGGGTCCATCAGCTTTACCATGATAACAAAGGGATCTATTACACAAAAAGGTTAAGATCACTGATCTAATGCTCTCCTTTTTAAAATTATCTTCCATCTACTCCATATGTATCTAGTCATTTACATGTTGCTTCCCTAATTAAATTTCAAGCTCCTTGAGGGCAGGAAATGTTTTCTTCTATCCTCCCCTATGTTTTATTTCCTGCACTTAGCACATCTGATACATGGTAAGTGTTTAGTAAATCATTACTGAGAGACTAACTGAGAACATACTTCACATCCCATCTCCTACCTACCTGGTTATCTGACTATTATCCCTGCCTATCTACCACCTGGAATAGCATCCTCAAGAAACCATAATCCCAATACCTTAGGGTAATAGGAGATGGTGGTATTTAATCTACTTGGCTTTGGAACTCCAATCCTGGCACTTAACTGTCTTAATTTATGTGTAAGTACAAACTCTCCTTTACCAAGAAATCTAACTTGCCCCAAATTGGAATATATTTCACATCTTATCCAGTTATCCTTTGCAAATATGCCTCAGACCACAAACACACATACTTCCCACCTTTTGGTTTGGAAAGTAATGTGAACAATATTACCAATGTTTCCAGAAAGGGCATATTAATCAACTTCCCTATGGGTCGACTCATAATTCCTCTTACACCCCAGACCAAAACCCTGTTTCCTGGCTTGTTGATTTTTAGATATTCCAGTCATGTGCAACTTTTGGTGACCCCATTTGAAGTTTCTTAGCAAAGATACTGGAGTTGTTTGCCATTTCCTTCTCCAGCTTATTTTACAGGTGAGGAAAATGAGGCAAACAGGGCTAAGTGACTTTCCCAGGGTCACACAGATAGTGTCCAAGGCCAGGTTTGAACTCAGAAAGATGAGTCTTCTTGACTCTAGGCCTAGCATTCTATCCACTGTGTCATCTAGCTACCTCTTTCCAGGCTACAACCCCTCAATACATATCTTCCAAAGTTAAAATGTAAGATCTTTGAGAGAAAAGACTGTCTAATTTTTGTATTTTTACCCTAAAATATGCATACTTTTAATTAAAACTGAAATGCAAGTTAACAAAATATCTGATGAAATTATGTTTCTTTTTTACCTATGGATAAAATGAATTTCTTTATTTGCCTTTCTAGGAGGCTATGGTAGGGAGTTGTCTATTTAGCTTCAACTTCCTTCTGTCTTCTGGTACAATTAATAATAAGAATCTCATTTTTGATACAAGTCAATTTCTTTACTAGCATGCCAACTCAGTCACTGTGGGAATAAGGTGGTATGATGGGTAAAAACCTGGACTTGGATTCAGGAAAGCCTAACTTCAATTTCTCTTTCAGATATTTATCATCAGCAGAGTGAACCTGGGCAAGTCAAGACATTTAATGGCAACTAACCTACAGAGTTGTTGTGAGAATCAAATGAGGCAACAATTGATATAAAGGGCTTTGTAATGCTTAAAATGCTAGATAATTACTAACATGTTAGCTATTATTATTTTGAACAAGGATTCCACCTTTAGAATACTAACAGCTTCATTAAAGTTTATACTCAGGTCCAAATTATTGTGAAAAATCAATCCCCTTAAGTAAAAATAATGATGCGAGTCACTTAACCCTCTTTGCCTCAGTTTCCTCATCTGTAAAATGTGCTGAAAAAAGAAATGGCAGACCACTCCAGTATCTTTGCCAAGAAAACCCCAAAATGGGGTCATGAAGAGTTGGACACAACTGAACAACAAAAGAACAAAAAGTATTTATATAATACTTCCTGTGTGCCAGGCAATATGAAGAGTGCCTTAAAATTATTAATCCTCACAACAGCCCTGAAAGGTAGGTGCTATTATTATCTCCCCTAAGTTACCCAAGGTCACACAGCTAGTAAATGCTGGAGGCTGGATTTGAACCGAGGCCTTCCTGATTTCAAGTCTATCACTGTAACTACTGCACTACCTAGATGCCTAGTAACCATATTATTGGAATTTGCCCTGCATATTTCCATCACAAAGGAACCAATTATCATATTATACATAACTATAATTTCAAATAGTATGAATTTGATAGGGCCATAACTGCAGATGCCCTAAAAATCATGTCTATTTTAGCATCCTCCACCCCTTTTTCTAAAATTATAAATTTATTTTTTATTTTTAGTTTATAACAGTTCCACAAGTTTTGGGGTTCCAAATTTTCTTTCCCTCCCTCTCCTTCCCCATACCCCTCAAGACAGCATGTAATCCAATGTAGGTTCTATATATACCTTCACATTGAACTTATTTACATAATAGTCCAGGGGGCGGCGGAGCCAAGATGGCGGCTGGAAAGCAGGGACCAGCCTGAGCTCCCTGCCGAGCCCCTCCAAAAACCTATAAAAAATGGCTCTGAACCAATTCTAGAACGGCAGAACCCACAGAACAGCAGAGGGAAGCAGGGCTCCAGCCCAGGACAGCCTGGATGGTCTCTGGGTGAGGTCTATCCTGCACGGAGCTGGGAGCTGGGAACGGAGTGGAGCAGAGCCCAGCCTGAGCGACTTGGACCATCCAGACCAGAAGCCGGGCGGAGGGGGCCCGAGCGCCCTGATTCAGTGAGCTGCGGCAATTAGGAGACTTCTCAACCCACAAACACCAAAGACTGCTGAGAAGGTTAGTGGGAAAAGCTGCGGGAGTGGAAGGAGTTCGCGGTTCGGCTTCCAGCCCCGGGGGCAGCGGAGGTGGGGCAGCTACTGCTGCTGCTGCTTCTGGCTCCAGGCCCACCTGGTGGGAGGAATTCAGTGGCGGATCAGAGCAGGGGTGCACAGCCTGCCGAAGATCTGAGCCCAGTTCGGGTTGGGGGTCCTTGGGGAAGGAGCAGTGCTGGTGCGGCAGAGCTGGCACCTCCCCCCCAAACGTGGAACATAGAACTCTGTAGTCTACAAGCAGTCATACCCCACTGAAAAACTCAAAGGTCAAGTTAGTTGGCTGGGATTATGGCCAGGCAGCGAAAACGCACCGAGATTCAGTCTCAGACTCTGCATTCTTTCTTTGCTGACAAAGAAGACCAAAACATACAGACAGAAGAAATTAATAAAGTCAAAGAGCCTACAACAGAAACCTCCAAGAAAAACATGAACTGGTCCCAGGCCACGGAAGAGCTCAAAAAGGATTTGGAAAAGCAAGTTAGAGAAGTAGAGGAAAAATTGGGAAGAGAAATGAGAAGGATGCGAGAAAACCATGAAAAACAGGTCAATGACTTGCTAAAGGAGACCCAAAAAAATACTGAAAAATACACTGAAGAAAACAACACCTTAAAATACATAATAGTCCAGTTGTAAAGAAGAATTATAACTAATGGAATGAATCATGAGAAAGAAGAAATGAAACCAAAAAAGAAGCAAAAAAAAAGAGAGCAAATAATTTGCCTATGCTGCATTCAGAATCCATACTTCTTTCTATAGATGTGCAAAGATTTTGCATCATGAGTCTTTTGGAACTGTCTTTGAACCTTGCATTGATGAGAGGAGCCAAGTCTATCAAAGTTAGTCCTTACAGATACTCTGTGTCTGTGATAGTGTATAATGATCTCCTGGTTCTGCTCCCCTTACTCAGCATCAGTTCATATAGGTTTTTCCAGGTTATAATGAAGTCCATCTGCTCCTCATTTCTTATAGCACCATAGGATTCCATTACATTCATATATCACAATTTGTTTAGCCATTGATGGGCATCCCCTTGATTTCCAGTTCTTTGCCACCACAAAAAGAGCTGCTATAAATATTTTTGTACAAACTGGTCCATTTCCCACTTGTGTGATCTTGTTGGGATACAGCCTTAGAAGTGGTATTACTGGGTTAAAGCATAACGCCATTTTTATAGCTCTTTGGGAATAGTTCCAAATTGGTCTCCAGAATGGCTAGATCAGTTCACAACTCCACCAACAATGTAACAATGCTCCAATTTTCCCACATCCACTCCAGAATTTATCATTTTCCTGTTTTGTCATGTTAGCCAATATGACAGGAGAGAGGTGGTAGCTAAGAGTTGTTTTGATTTGCATTTCTCTAATCAATAGTGATTTAGAGCATTTGTCCACATGCCTATAGATATCTTTAATTTCTTCCTCTGAAAACTGTCTGTTCATATCCTTTGACCACTTCTCAATTGGGGAATGACTTCTATTCCTATCAATTTGGCTCAGTTCCCTGTATGTTTTAAAATATGAGTCCTTTATCAGATATACTCGTTGTAAAGATTCTTTACCAATTTTCTGCTTCCTTCCAAATCTTTGTTGCATTGGCTTTGTTTGTACAAAAACTTTTCAATTTAATATAATCAAAATTATCTATTTTGCATTTTATAATACTCTCTATCTCTTGTTGTGTCATGAATTCTTCCCTTTCCCATAAATCTGACAGATAAATTATTCCTTGATCTCCCAAATTGCTTATCGTATCAGCCTTTATTCCTAAATCATGAACCCATTTTGACTTTATTTTGATATATGGTATAAGAAATTGATCTATGCCTAGTTTCTGACACTGTTTTCCAGTTTTCCGAGCAGCTTTTGTGAAAAAGTGGATTCTTAACCCAGAAGCTGGATTCTTTGGATTTATCAAAGAGCAGATTGCTATTGTTGTTGATTACTTCATCTTGCATGACTAGCCTATTCCATTGATCCACCACTCAATTTCTTAGCGAGTACCAAGTAGTTTTGATGACTGCTGCTTTATGATACATTATAATATCTGATATGGCTAGACCACCTTCCCTAGAATTTCATTTCATTTACTCCCTTGATATTCTGGACCTTTTGTTTTTCCAGATGAATTTTGTTATTATTTTGTCTAGCTCTGTAAAATAATTTTTTGGTAGTTTGATTGGTATGGCACCGAATAAGTAAATTTTAGGTAAAATTGTCATTTTCATTATATTAGCTCAGCCTAGCCATGAGCAACTACTGTTTTTCCATTTATTGAGATCTGATTTGATTTGTGTGAAAAGCATTTTGAAATTGTGTTCATATAGGTCCTGGGTTTGACTTGGCAGGCAGATTCCCAAATATTTTATGGTATCTACAGTAACTTTAAATGGAATTTCTCTTTCTATCTCTTGCTGTAGTAACATATAAGAATGCCAAGGACTTATGTGGGTTTATTTTATATCCTGCAACTTTGCTAAAGTTATTTATTATTTCAGGTAGTTTTGTTTTTGTTTTATTTGATTCTCTAGGTTTCTCTAAGTAAATCATCATATCATCTGCAAAGAGTGATAACTTAGTTTCTTCTTTGCTTATTCTAATTCCTTCCATTTCTTTTTCTTCTCTTATTGCTAAAGCTACCATTTCTAGTATCAAATTGTATAATAGGGGTGATAATGGACGTCTTTATTTCACCCCCAATCTTATTGGGAATGCATCTAGCTTATCCTCATTACATATAATGCTTGCTGATGGTTTTAGGTAGATGCTATTTAAAATTTTAAGGAAGATTCCATTTATTCCTATGCTTTTTAGTGTTTTTCACTAGGGATGGGTGTTGTATTTTGTCAAAAGCTTTTTCTGCATCTCTATTGAGATAGTCATATGGTTTCTGCTAGTTTTGTTGTTGATATGTTCAATTATACTGATAGTTTTCCTAATATTGAACCAGTTTTGCATTTCTGGAATAAATCCTACTTGGTCATAGTGTTCTCATGATAAATTGCTGCCCTCTTTTTACTAATATTTTATTTAAAATTTTTGCTTCAATATTCATTAGGGAAATTGGTCTATAATTTTTTTTCTCTGTTTTGACTCTTCCTGGTTTGGGTATCACTACATATTTGTGTCATAAAAAGAATTTGGTAGGACTCCTTCCCCTATTTTCCCAAATAGTCTATAAAGTATGGAATTAATTGTTCTTTAAATATTTGATAGAATTCACATGTAAAACCCTCTGGCCCTGGAGATTTTTTCCTACGAAATTCATTGAGGGCTTGCTCAATTTCTTTTTCTGAGATGGGGTTATTTAGGCATTTTGCTTCCTTTTCTGTTAACCTGGGCAATTCATAATTTTTTTGTAAATATTCATCCATTTCCCTCAGGTTGTAACATTTATGGGCATACAATTGAGCAAAATAATTCCTAATTATTGTTTTAATTTCCTCTTCATCGGAGTTGAATTCACCCTTTTCATTTTTGATACTGGTAATTTGGTTTTCTTCTTTCTTTCCTTTTTAAATCAAATTGACCAAAGGTTTATCTATTTTATTGGGCTTTTTCATAAAACTATTTATTACTTCAATAGTTTTCTTGATTTCAATTTTATCAATCTCTCCTTTGGATTTCAGTATTTCTAATTTGGTATTTAATTGGGGATTTTCAATTCATTCTTTTTCTAGCTTTTTCAGTTGCATGCCCAATTCATTGAACTCTTTTTTCTCTAGTTTATTCATGTAAGCATTTAGAGATATAACACTTCCCCTAAGAATTGCTTTTGCTGCATCCCATGAGTTTTGGTATGTTGTCTCATTATTGTCATTCTCTTGGATGAAGTTATTAATTGTTTCTATGATTTGTTCTTTGACATACTCATTCTTTAGGATTAGATTATTTAGTTTCCCATTAGTTCTCAGTCTATCTTTCCATGGTCCATTATTACAAATAATTTTCATTGCATCATGGTCTGAAAAAAGATGCCTTGATTATTTCTGCCTTTCTTCACTGGATTGTGAGGTTTTTTTGCCCTAGTACATGGTCAATTTTTGAGTATGTGCCATGACCCACTGAGAAAAAAGGCATATTCCTTTTTAACCCCATTCAATTTTCTCCAGAGGTCTATCATATCTAACTTTTTTAAAATTCTATTCATCTCCTTAACTTCTTTCTTGTTTATTTTGAGGTTAGATTTATCAACTTAAGAGAGGGGGAGATTGAGATCCCCCACTAGTATAGTTTTGCTCTCCATTTCTTCCTGTAACTCCCTCTCCTCTAAGAATCTGTATGCTATACCACTTGATTCTTATATGTTAAGCAATGATATTGCTTCATTGTCTATAGTGCCTTTTAGCAGGATATAGTTTCCTTCCTTATTTCTTTTAATTAGATCTAGCTTTGCTTTATTTTTGTCTGAGATTAGGATTGCTACCCCTGCTTTTTTACTTCAGCTGAAGCATAATATATTCAACTCCAGCCTTTTATTTTACCCTGTGTGTGTCCCCTGTTTCAAATGTGTTTCTTGTAAACAACATATTGTAGGATTATAGTTTTTAATCCATTCTGCTATCTGCCTCTGTTTTATGGGAGAGTTTATCTCTATCAGTAAGGCAATTAACAGAACATCAATGATAATTCCGAATTTGCCTATGTAGTTCTGTATCACAAAGTATGAGAGACTCTCCACATAGAAGGTAGAAGTAAAACATTTATTCAGATATGAGATAACCATATCCCATAACTAAATGTTCAGCTCCCACAACCAGTTAGCCTACTTTATCATAACAGCAAGGAACTTAAAACACAATATCACAACATGGAGCCTCGCCATCCCAAAACCTCTCTGACCCCCTGCTGGGGTCTTCCCAAAAACAAATTCATAGTACTGCTATCATAGTCTGCTCAGCTATCACAGGTCAACTCTCTTTACCTCAGCTCCAACTATCACTATGGCCATTAACAGCCATAACAGGTCTCTCTCAGCATTTCCTGTGACACAACTTTCTTTTCCTCTCAGTAAGCTCCTCTGACCACATGAGACTTAGACTTCCTGTGATGTAAGCAGGTCACCTGGCCTATTAATGAGTGGGAAAGATCTTCAAATCTAAATTGCTATTACATCATCTGATTCACATTCACAGTTACGATTACTATCTGTATCTTTTTCTTCATCCTATTTCCCCCCTTGTTTATGCTTTTATTTCTCCCTTCTCCTTTCCACTCCTCAAAAGAATTTTGCTTTTAATCACTGCCTTCATCAGTTTTCCCCTCTCATTGACTCCCCTCACTTATTTTACCCTTTCTCCCTTGCTACTTCTTCCCTCCTTTCTGACCACCCCCCCTTTTCTTTCCTCTTTCCCCTCCTACTGCCTGTAGAACAAGTTTGATTTCTATACTTTTCAGAGTATGTTATTCCCTGCTTGAACTAAATCCAATGAGAGTAAAGCTCAAACACTGCTCTTCTCTCTCCCTTCCTTCCTTCTAGTATAATATGTTTTTGTGCCTCTTCATGTGATATAATTTACCCTTTTCTACCTCCTCCTTATCTCTTCTCACAGAACAATCCCTTTGTATGCCTTAATTATATTTTTATCATCATATCACTTACTTTATACTGACAACCTCAGTCTATGTTTATCACTTTTAATTGTTGTAATAATACCATTCTCAAGAATGACATATATAACATATATCAAACAACATAATCCTATATAAGGATGTAAACAATTTGCCCTTATTGAATAACAAGGTTTTTTTCCCCATGTTTACCTTTTTATGTCTCTCCTGGGTTTTGTATTTATGGATCAAATTTTCCATGGAGCTCTGGCCTTTTCATCATGAAGGTATGGAATTCCCTTATTTCATTGAATGACCATCTCCTTGCCTGAAAATGCTCAGTTTTGCTGGATAGTTGATCCTTGGTTGTAGTCCAAGTTCCTTTGCCTTTTGGAATATCATATTCCAATTCCTCCTGTCTTTTAATGTAGAAGCTGCAAGATCCTGCATGTTCCTGACTGTAGTTCTGCAATATTTGAATTGTTTCTTTCTGGCTGCTTGCGGTATTTTCTCCTTGACCTGATAATTCTGGAATTTGGCTACTATATTCCTTGGAGTTTTCAATTTGGGGTCTCTTTCAGTGGGTGATCAGTGGATTCTTTCAAAGACTATTTTACCCTCTGGCTCTAGGACCCTAAGGACAATAATCCTTAATGATTTCTGGGAAGATACTGTCCAGGCTCTTTTTTCATCATGGCTTTCTGGTAGACCAATAAATCTTAGGTTATCTCTCCTGGATCTATTTTCCAGGTCATTTATTTTTTCAATCAGATATTTCACATTTTCTTCTATTTTTTTTTCATTCTTTAGATTTTGTTAGACTCATTCTTGATGCCTCATAGAGTAATTACCTTCTACTCGCCCAATTCTAATTTTTAACAAATTGTTTTTTTTTTTTCATTTAGCTTCTGAGCATCCTTTTCCATTTGGTTAATTTTACTTTTCAAGGAGTCATTCTATCCAATTAGATTCTGGATCTCCTTTACCATTTCACTAATTTTACTTTTTAAAGATTTGTTCTCATCAGTGAATTTTTTCCCATTTTTTTCTTTTACCTCTCTAATTTGATTTTTAAAATCCTCCTTGAGCTCTTCTAGGAATGCTTTTGGGCTTCACATTCCCTTCTGAGGTTTCAGATGTGGATAGAGTGTCAATGCTGGCCTCTTCTGAATTGGTATTTTAATGTTCCCTGTCTCCATAAAAGGAATCAATAGTCCTTGGTTTTCTGGATTGCTTCTTCCTAGTGTTTGTTTGTTTTTTCCCCCTGGTTTTTAAAGTGCATCTCTGCTTCTGGGGCCCAGGGGGCTCTGTCTCACACTTCTTGTGCTGGGAACTGGGGTCCTGGCTTTGTGTGCTGTGATCTCTGGTTTCATAAGGTGTGATTGAGGGGTAGTCTGGCTGCTGGAATTCTCCTTTTCCCCTAGGGCTGTGCTACAGCATGAGTAGTCTCAGTTGTTGTCTGTGCTGGTGTCTTCCACTTCCCCTGGCTGTGCAAAGGCACCTCTGAGTGTTGGCGCTTGCTGGCTCCACCCCCTGGGGCTCAGGAACTCCTGCTGTTTGGCTACTGAAGCCCCACTTCTGGCTCCTCTATTTCAGGGTTTCCACCAAAGGAGTATTATCTGGGTGAAGAGGAAGGGATGAGAGCTGTTTTACCCGGTCATCATGGCTCCTGAAAGTTCCAGAAGGCAAGTTTCAAACCTTTATACTGTGGGCTGCAAGCCTCAGGAGCAGTTACTCTCATGGGTGCTATGTTGCTGTCTCCTATAACTCTGAGATTCCTATCCTGGGCTGAGAGGCCTGGGCACCGCCACTAGTTTCATGTGCCCAGTATGGTTCTCTGGGTAAGTTCCGCTGCTGCTCCCATTCTGGTGTGGTCTGTTGCAGTTCCATGTGCCATGTGCTCTCCCAGCCCACAGATCCATCCTGTCAACCCTGCAGACTCTCCTGGTTTGGGAACTTGCCACATTCAGTCTACTAGTGACTTCTAACTCTCTCAGATCTACTCAGATTCACTTTTTTAAAGGTATCTGACAAAATTTGTAAAAGATCTCCTGTAAGCACCTGCTTTCACCTTCCCCCTTTCATAAAACTCTACAACCTTTACTGTAGAAGGAGAAGAGAATCATATTTCTTCATTTCATAGTTTTCCATGTACAAAAAAACAACTTCACTAAATGCCCAGCCTAGTGGCAATAACCTTCTCTTTACTGGAAATTATGCTTTCCAGGTACAGGCTTTTAGAACCCAGAATAATCTCCAAGTAATGCCACGGTATCTCAATAAGACTTTTTAGAGTCCTAGTAAAATATTAGACTGGTACACACCTTAGAATATTGTTTTATAGATCAAATGAAATAATGAAAGTAGAATATTTTTAAAAACCTCAAAGCCCTAAATAAATATCACTTATTATGTTAAGAGGATTACGAAGTTTCAGAGGTCAGAATTAAGACTAGTTCATATGTTATCCTGATATATATTTCAGGTCAACATAAGGAAGCATTTTCTAGTCAGTAGAGCTATTCAAAATGCCAAGTTTCCTATCTGCCTAAGATTGTTCAGGTGGAAGTTTGATCATCATTCATCATTTGCTATGGGTGTTTTACATTATCTTAGATTTATATTTTTAAGTGCTTATTGATCGCCATTTCAACCCTGGGGGGTAAGCACTAAAATTATTATTATTGCCATTATATAGACACACAAACTGAGGTTTAGAGAATCCACATGAGTTGTCAATGACAGCATATTTATCAGTGATACCATCAGAGGACCATGGCATCAGGGAAATGATGACATGACTTGCAGTTGGCTTTGATAATGTCGTGGTGCTCTTTGAAAATGAAGGACAAACACAACCTGTGAGTAGACCTTGCTGCCTGAAAGGGGACCCAGATAGTTCATAACTCAGCTCATCCTCTCCCTCTCCTTCTCCTTCTCCTCTCCAAATGAAGGTAAATTTTGATGGCCAGAAGCTTCCCACTTAACTTGGGCTTTATTGGCTTCCTTTCTTCTTTCCTTTCTTCCTTCCTTCTTTCCTTCCTTCTTTCTTTCCTTCCTTTCTTCCTTCCTTTCTTTCTCTCTTTCTTTCTTTCTTTCTTTCTGAAAACCTTAAACCCAGTTGACTCTGAAGATCATAAATTGGACCACAATAGGTCCTGCCTAAGCTCCACTCAATAGCTGTATTTTGGGCCCTCCTGGTTTAGAGTGAATGTCAGTGCTTACTATATCTCTTTGGAACAACAACCCTGAAGGTCTTCCCCCTCCCACCTTGATTTTTTTTTCTTTTTTTCTAATTAAAGGGGCCATCTCTTGACTCACTTCTTAAAAAGGCCTATTTACTGAATGGGCGTTACCTCACTCTAAGTGAGTACATGAAAAGACCTTAGCCTGAAAGGGCCAGAGTCTCCCATTGCATCCTGTGTCATGTCCAGTCATCCTGATGAGTATCTACTGGATCCAGATGGCTCTGGAGGAGAAAATGAAGCTGGTGACCTTGCACAGCCCTCCCTCACTCAAATTAAATTCCTTATTACAATTCAACCCCTGAAGACAAAGATTGGCTAGTTTACTTACACTGGACAATATGCCCCAAAAGGTTTGGTGCAGTTTTAAGTGTTAATAACTTCAGAATTATAAATACTACAAGCTTACAAGAAGCATCATTTGAAAGTTTAATTGTATGTATTTCTTTTATACATATTTAGTTTTATGGGTTTTAGATAATAAATTTTTTTTTTCCTTTATTTATTTTTAGTTTACCACACACGGTTCTACATAGTTTTGAGTTCCAGTTTTTCTCCCCTCCCTCCCCCCTCCCTCCCCAAGACGGCATGAAGTCTCATATAACTGTCATGTATAACTTCGCATTGAATTAATTTATGCTCTAGTCAAGTCGTGGAGAAGAATTTTGACCAATGGAATGAATCATGAGAAAGAAGAAACAGAACCAAAAAAAAACAAACAAACAAAAAAAAAAAACCCCAAAACCAAAAACAAAAGAGAAGCAGAAAAGGCGAGCATGTAGTGTGCCTCAGTCTGTATTCAAACTTCGCAGTTCTTTCTCTGAATGAAGATAGCATTCTCCATCGTGAGTCCCCTGGAGTTGTCCTTGCCCCTTTAGGTTGCTGAGAGAAGCGCAGTATGTCAGGGTTGGTCCTCACGGAATCCACATATCTGTGGCTGTGCACAACGTTCTCCTGGCTCTGCTCCGCTCACTCAGCATTATGTCGTGTAGGTTTTTCCAGGTTGTTATGAAGTCTGCATCATCCCCATTTCTTATGGCACAATAGTATTCCATCACCTTCATATACCACAGCTTGTTCAGCCATTCCCCAATTGATGGGCATCCCTTTGCTTTCCAATGCTTGGCTACCACATAGAGAGCTGCTATAAATATTCTTGTACATATGGGTCCTTTTCCCGCTTGCGTGATTTCTTTGGGATACAACCCTAGAAGTGGTATTACTGGGTCAAAGGGTATGAACATTTCTATAGCCCTTTGGGCATAGTTCCACACTGCCCTCCAAAATGGCTGGATCAGCTTGCAACTCCACCAGCAATGCAACAATGTTCCAATTTCCCCACATCCTTTCCAGCATTTATCATTCTCCTGATTTGTTATTTTAGCCCATCTGACAGGAGAGATGTGGTATCTAAGAGTTGTTTTGATTTGCATTTCTCTAATCAGCAGCGATCCAGAGCATTTTTCCATATGCCTGTAGATAGCTTTAATTTCTTCCTCTGAAAACTGCCTGTTCATATCCTTTGACCATTTCTCAATTGGGGAATGGCTTGTATTCCTATATATTTGGTTTAGCTCCCTGTATATTTTAGAAATGAGGCCTTTATCAGAGATACTAGTTGCAAAGATTTTCTCCCAATTTTCTGCTTCTCCTCCTAATTCTTGTTGCATTGGCTTTTTTTGTACAAAAACATTTCAATTTGACATAATCAAAATTATCCATTTTGCATTTTGTAATGCTCTCTATCTCTTGTTGGGTCATGAATTCTTTACTTTTCCACAAATCTGATAAGTAAACTATTCCTTGCTTTTCCAAATTACTTAGAGTATCAACTTTTACTCCTAAATCATGAACCCATTTTGACTTTATTTTGGTATATGGTGTAAGATATTGGTCTATGCCCAGTTTTTGCCCTACCATTTTCCAATTTTCCCAACAGTTTTTGTGAAATAGTGAATTATTAGCCCAGAAACTGGCTTCTTTGGGTTTATCAAAGAGTAGATTGCTAAACTTGTTGATTTCACCTACTTGTGTACCTATCCTATTCCACTGATCCACACCCCTGTTTCTTAACCAGTACCAGGCAGTTTTGATGACTGCTGCTGTGTAGTACAGTTTAATATCTGGTGTGGCTTAACCACCATCCCTAGCATGTCTTTTCATTAATATCCTAGATACTCTAGACCTCTTGTTTTTACAAATGAATTTTGTTATTATTTTGTCCAGCTCAGTAAAAAAAAATTTTGGTAGTTCGATTGGTATGGCACTGAATAGATAGATTAATTTAGGTAGAATTGTCATTTTTATTATATTAGCTCGGCCTAACCATGAGCAACTGATATTTCTCCATTTATTTAGATCTGATTTTATTCGCGTGAAAAGTGTTTCATAGTTATGTTCATATAGGCCCTGGGTTTGTCTTGGCAAATAGACTCCCAAATATTTTATAGTGCCTTCAGTAACTTTGAATGGAATTTCTCTTTCTATCTCTTGCTGTTGGGCTTTGTCAGTAATGTATAGGAATGCTGAGGATTTATGTGGGTTTATTTTATATCCTGCAACTTTGCTAAAGTTGTTTATTATTTCAAGTAGTTTTTTACTTGATTCTCTAGGATTCTCTAGATAAATCATCATATCATCTGCAAAAAGTGATAATTTAGTTTCTTCTTTTCCTATTCTAATTCCTTCAATTTCTTTTTCTTCTCTTATTGCTACAGCTAATGTTTCTAGAACCAAATTGAATAATAGGGGTGATAATGGACATCCTTGTTTCACCCCTGATCTTATTGGGAATGCATCTAGTTTATCCCCATTACAAATAATGCTTGTTGATGGTTTTAGGTAGATGCTATTTATAATTTTGAGGAAGGTTCCCCTTATTCCTATGCTTTCTAGTGTTTTTAATAGGAATGGGTGCTGTACTTTGTCAAAGGCTTTTTCTGCGTCTATTGAGATGATCATATGGTTTTTGCTAGTTTTGTTGTTGATATGGTCAATTATGCTAATAGTTTTCCTAATATTGAACCAGCCTTGCATTCCTGGAATAAATCCTACCTGGTCATGGTGTATTATTCTCGTAATGAGTTGCTGCAATCTTTTTGCTAATATTTTATTTAAAATTTTTGCATCAATATTCATTAGAGAAATTGGTCTATAATTTTCTTTCTCTGTTTTAACTCTACCTGGTTTAGGTATTAGTACCATATTTGTGTCATAAAAAGAATTTGGTAGGACTCCTTCTTCCCATATTTTCCCAAATAGTCTGCAAAGTATTGGAATTAGTTGTTCTTTAAATGTTTGATAGAATTCACATGTAAAACCATCTGGCCCTGGAGATTTTTTCCTAGGGAGTTCATTGATGGCCTGCTCAATTTCTTTTTCTGATATGGGGTCATTAAGAAATTTCACTTCCTTCTCTGTTAGTCTGGGCAGTTTATGTTTTTGTAGATATTCATCCATATCTCTAAGGTTGTCAAATTTATGGGCATACAGTTGGGCGAAATAATTCCTAATTATTGTTTTGATTTCCTCTTCATTAGAGGTGACCTCACCCTTTTCATTTTTGATACTGGTAATTTGATTTTCTTCTTTCTTTTTTTTAATCAAATTGGCCAAAGGTTTGTCAATTTTATTGGTTTTTTCATAAAACCAGCTCTTTGTTTTATTTATTAATTCAATAGTTTTCTTGGTTTCAATTTTATTAATCTCTCCTTTGATTTTCAGTATTTCTAATTTGGTATTTAATTGGGGGTTTTCAATTTGCTCTTTTTCTAGCTTTTTCAGCTGTATGCCCAGATCATTGATCTCCTCTTTCCCTATTTTATTCATGTAGGCATTTAGAGATATAAAACTTCCCCTAAGAACTGCTTTTGCTGCATCCCATAAGTTTTGGTATGTTGTTTCATTATTGTCATTCTCTTGAATGAAATTATTGATTGTTTCTCTGATTTGATCTTTGGCCCACTCACTCTTTAGAATTAAATTATTTAGTTTCCAATTAGTTTTTAGCTTATTTTTCCATGGTGCTTTATTAAAAATGATTCTTATTGCATCATGATCTGAAAAGGATGCATTGACTACTTCTGCTTTTCTGCACTGGATTGTGAGGTTTTTATGCCCTAGTACATGGTCAATTTTTGAGTATGTGCCATGTACTTTTGAGAAGAAAGTATATTCCTTTTTATCCCCATTCAGTTTTCTCCAGAGGTCTATCATATGTGCCTTTTCTAAAATTCTGTTTACCTCCTTAACTTTTTTCTTATTTATTTTGAGGTTAGATTTATCAAGTTCAGAAAGGGGGAGGTTGAGGTCTCCCAATATTATAGTTTTGCTGTCTATTTCTTCCTGTAACTCCCTTAACCTCTCCTCTAAGAATTTGTATGCCTTACCACTTGGTGCATATATGTTAAGCAATGATATTGCTTCATTGTTTATGGTGCCTTTTAGCAGGATATAATGTCCTTCCTTATCTCTTTTAATTAGATCTATCTTTACTTTTGCTTTGTCTGAGATTAGGATTGCTACACCTGCTTTTTTTACTTTACCTGAGGCACAATATATTTTACTCCAGCCTTTTACCTTAACCCTATGTGTATCCCCCTGTTTCAGATGTGTTTCTTGTAAACAGCATATTGTAGGATTATGGTTTTTAATCCATTCTGCTATCTGCTTCTGTTTTGTGAGAATGTTCATCCCCTGCACGTTCAGGGTTATGATTTCTATCTGTGTCTTTTTCTCCATCCTAATTCCCCCTGTTTATGCTTTTATTTCTCCCTTTCCCCTTCTCCTCCCCAACAAAGTTTTGCTTTTGACCGCCGCTTTCCTCAGTTAACCCTCCCTCTTTATTCCCCTCCCTTATCTAACCGTTACCCACTTGCTACTTCTCCTCTTCCTTCTGCCCTCCCCCCTCCCTTTTTCCCCCCTTTCCCTCCCACTTCCCGTAGGACAAGTTAGATTTCTAAACTTATCAGAGTATGTTATTCCCTTCTTGAACTAGATCAGATGACAGTAAAGCTCAAATACTGCTCTTCTCCCTCCCTTCTTTCCCTCTACTATAATGTTTTTTTGCCACGTCCTTTGGTGTAATTTACCCTTTTCTACAACCTTCTTACCACTTCCCTCATAGCCCTCCCTTTATATCTCTTATTTATATTTTATATCTTTACATCAGTTAATTTATACAGGCATTCACAACCTATGTATATCCCTTTCATTTGTCACAATAGTTGTACCATTCACAAGAATGACTTATATATGTATATGTATATATATATATACATAAAAAACATACATAAGATGATATAATCCCACATAAAGATGTAAACAACCTAAGCTTATTGGTTAATGAAGTTTGTGGGGTTTTTCCCCCGGTTACCTTTTTATGTCTCTCTTGAGGTTTGTATTTGGAGATCAAATTTTCCATTGAGTTCTGGCCTTTTCATCAGGAAGGTCTGGAATTCCCTTATTTCATTGAATGTCCATCGCCTTGCCTGGAAAATTATGCTTAGTTTTGCTGGGTAATTGATCCTTGGTTGTAGTCCCAGCTCCTTTGCCCTTCAGAATATATATTCCAATTTCTCCTGTCTTTTAATGTGGAAGCTGAGAGATCCTGCGTGATCCTGACTGTAGTTCCACGATATTTGAATTGCTTCTTTTTGGCTGCTTGCAGTATTTTCTCCTTAAGTTTATAGCTCTGAAATTTGGCTATAATATTTCTTGGTGTTTTCAGTTTGGGATCTCTTTCAGGGGGTGATCGGTGAATTCTTTCAATGACTATTTTGCCCTCTGGTTCTAGGACCTCTGGGCAGTTGTCTTTGATAATTTCTTCGAAGATACTGTCAAGGCTCCTTTTTTCATCGTGGATTTCCGGTAGACCAATAACTCTCAAATTGTCTCTCCTGGATCTATTTTCCAGGTCAGTTGTTTTGCCAATCAGATATTTCACATTTTTTTCTATTTTTTCATTCTTTACATTTTGTTTTATTACTTCTTGGTGCCTCATAGATTCATTAGCTTCCACTTGCTCAAGTCTAATTTTAAATGAGTTAGTGTTTACATTTTGCTTTTGAGCCTCCATTTTCAATTGGTTGATTTCACCTCTCAGGGTGTCCTTTTCTCTCTCTAGATTCTGAATCTCCATAGCCATTTCGCCAATCTTATTCTTTAGGGACTTGATTTCGTCAGTGGATTTTTTCTCCCTTTTTTCCATTTTTTCCATATTTTCTTTTAGCTCCCTAATTTGGTTTTTAAAATCCTCTTTTAGCTCTTCCAGCAGTGCTTTTTGGGCTGGAGACCAGATCATATTAGCTTTTGAGGTATCTGATGTATCTACCGTGTCATTGCTATCTTCTTCTAAGTCGATAGTTTGATCCTGCCTGTCTCCATAAAAAGAATCTATTGTCCTCGGTTTTTTTGTGTTCTTCTTCATGTTGGATTGCCTTTTGCTGGCGTTAGAACGAATTTCTATCTGTGAGTCTCAGGGCTTTCTGTCCCAGCTTTCTTATTCTGGGGGTTGTGAGTCTAAAATTATAACCTTCAGTTTCCTGAGGTGTGGGGGAAGGGTCTGGCTCCCTGGCGTCTCACTCCCTGTGGGTGCTCTCCAGCCCTTGCTTTTCAGCAATGGTCTCAGCTGTTTGTTGTTGGAGCTGATGACTGGCGCTTCCCCTGGGGGAGCAAGGTTACGTCTGGGCTCCTGGCTTGGCCCCCTGCCGACTCTTCCCCTCTGGGACTAATGAGCTTCTAGTATTTGTCCTGTGAAGCCCCGCTACTCTCTCCTCTGTTTCAGTTCTCTTTTTTTTTTTTTTTTCCCGAGGAATTCTCTGGGTGAGGGGGGGAGGGGTTAGAGCCGCTTACCTAGCCATTGAGTCCTCCGGAAGTTCAAGAGGCCGAGATCCTGAGTTTCGCAAGCGTCAGGAGTGGGTGTTTTCGCGGCTGGTGGCGTTGCGCTGCCTCTCGTCGCTCCCAGAGACTGCCGTCCTGTGTTGGGAGGCCTGGGGATCTCTGCCGGTTTCGGGCGCCCAGCTTTCTCCCAGCCCGTCTCCCACGTGGATTTCCCGGCCGGCCGCTTCCGCCTTGGTCTGGAGCAGCCCCGCACCGAGCACTCTCCGCGCCTGCAGGTTCGTTCCTCTGGCCTTTCAGACTCTCCCGGCTCGGAAATTTGCCCCACGCAGACTGCTCGCGGTTTCTGACTCTCTCAAATCTGCTCAAATTCACTTTTTTATGGGAATCTGACAGACCTTGTGAGAGAGCTCCGGTAAGGGGCTGCCTTCATGCGGCCATCTTGGCTCCGCCCCCCTAGATAATAAATTTTAATGTTAAATTTTCTGGATGACATTTTCTTAGATTGGCGGGCTGGTAGAAGAGGTCCTTGGCCAATTCAGTTACTTGTTCTATCTCCATTATTTACTTTGGGGTGGGATAATGTCAAAATTATCATTTATGCAACAAAATCTTATTTTTTGAATAAACTCAAGGCTAGGATTATAAATGTAATCCTTTTAGTCACTGAGCAATACCTGATGAAAGTTTTTACTAAATTTAAAAATCAACTACTGCTATATATCACACAAGATGGTAGTTAGGTTTAAATTAAACAAAAAAAATCAATCTTCCAAAATTTAAATAATTTTCCTTTCAAATATTGTCTCTGTAAGTTTGCAGCATATATACTTCTGAAGTTATTGAAGCTTTAAACTGCACTAAGATTTTTGGGGGGATATTCTGTATTTGTATCCGTAGCACCTAGCATAATGCCTGGAATATAATAAGCACTTAGTAAATACTTTGTCTCCCTATCTCTTTATTCATCTATCTTTATGTTATATATTTTACATTTATATCTGTATCTGTAAATATAGATATTTAATGGTAAAATTATTGAGGAACTAGCCCATCATGTGAAAACAGAATTTATATTACTCAAAAGAATACAATATTGAGTTTTAAATTCTGTCTACCACATATTCATGTAAAAGCTATTATATTTTTTATATTTACCTACTATCAATCCATAATGTGCCATCTTATGCTATCACATCATACTATGTTATATACCACTCCACACTTGAAATATATGTTACAGCTTATGCTATCAAGTTACAAAAATAATACGTAACATTGGCATCCATATAACATGAAAGGTGTTGCTATTTGAATAATATTGTACATTACATGGATTTAGAAGGATTTTCATTTTGCATTTGAGAATGTGAAGTCATAGTTAGGAAACCTACATGATTGAATAGTACTTGGTTTTGTTCCTTTTAAATATGCCCATGTATATGAGCCACATAGCAATTACTACCCTGTTTTGGAAAAAGCTTCAAGTCTTATAACTGCCCACAATTTTTTATACATTTTCTGGACTAGAAGAAATAAGCTGTGATGCTAAACTTATTCATCTAAAATGGTTCCCTCCTGCCTCTAAGGTAAGATAGAAACCTCTCCCTCTCATTTCATTTCAGGTACAACCATCATCCCTCACCCCAACTTCTCCATTATGCCCCAGAAACATCTTCCTCTTGCAAGATCACTTAAGCCCTGAAACTCACACTTTATACTCTCTGCTCCTACACTCTTTCCTCCCTCTGATTGGACAGTGGGCTGCTCCTTCCCAGAACCAAAATTTAAGAAGAGTTCCTAGATCAGCCATCTCTTCATTTCCCACCTGACTGGTCTCTTCTGGATTTCATCATTCCCCAGGACCTGCCTGTACCTTCCCTCTCCCCCACTTTTTAGCTTGCATTTGTGTATTGTCTTCCTCATTAGATTGTAAACTCATCTAAGGCCAGTACTTTCTCATATTTGTATTCCCAATACTTGGCCCAGTGTTTAATAAATATTTGACTGACTAACTTGGATATTCACAGTTGGACTGGCTCTTTGTAGGGCACATTGTCTACACCAAACTGGTGCCTCAGTTGGACTTGCTCCACCTAGAATGTGGCCTGTTAGCTGCAGAAGCAAATCTGCTGCTGGACTGGGTCGATCAGATCACTTGCAGGCTTAATGGCTCTTGACTAGGATTCACTGACCTGGATCACTGCTTGCAGTGGCTTCTGGACAAGACCAAGTTATTTGGCCATTGGACAGCTACTGCCAAGTAATGCCAGGTAAGCCACAGTCACCAGACATTGACTGACTGGTCAAGTTGATGCAAGCAGATTTCTTGGCTGGTGGACTTGTCTCAGGGAGTAGTACCTCTCTGCTGGATGGGGTTGATCTACTATCTTCTTTAGCTCCCTCTCCATGGATACCTGCAGGTTTTGCTGTTGTCATCGCCATTGTGGTTGTGGTTGTTGTGGTTGTTTTCCCTGCTTTCATCCACTGACTTGGCTGGGTGGTACTTTACTCTCAAGTTTGTTTGTTACCCTAGTCTTTTTAGCTGGAGTGCCACAAAGCTCCTTCTGCTAAGACTTTAGGATAAGCAGAGGGGTCCCTTTTATTCCTTCAGAATCTCAGTTTTAAGGACGATTAATAATCCTGGGTAGGAGATAGGAGAAAGTTGGCCTCCTCTATTAACAAATTCTTCCAGACTCAAAAGACTATCAGTTAGTCACTCTTGTTGTCTTAGGGTAGTTTGTTTCAATTCGATCATTTTCACTTCTCGCACTCCTTTAGGAATTCTAAGTAAATGAGTGGCTAGTGACCAAGAAACCTAATGTAGTCTGTGTCTTTAAGGCAAGTTCATTGTCTTATAGCCTTTTCACTTGAAAGTAAGGTATTCAAGCCTCCCCACGAATTCTAAAACTTTCTCCCTTTACCTTTCAATGCCTCTATCTTTTAGTCCCTTCGGACTTCAACTCCCTCCCTCATATCATGCCTCTGTGACCTTGAGTACGTGACCTAACTTCTCAGTATCTCAGGCAACTCTAAAGACAGTCATAAGAAAGAAAGAGACACACACACACACACATACACACACACACGCAGAGAGAGAGAGACAGAGACAGAGACAGAGACAGAGACAGACAGAGACAGAGACAGAGACAGAGAGACAGAGACAGAGAGAGAGAGACAGAGAGAAAGAGAGAGAGAGAGAGAGAGAGAGAGAGAGAGAGGAGAAGAAGAAGAAGAAGAAGGAAGGAAGGAAGGAAGGAAAGAAGCAAGGAAGGAAGCAAGGAAGGAAGAAAAGAACTAATTTCAGGAGTTTCCAAGACTCTGTCAGGGGATCGACAAAGTCAGAACTACTTTAATAATAATTCTAAGACATTATTTGCCTACTAAAATAGTAAAATATTTAGTTATTCTTCCTTTTTTGAACTACAGATCTGAGTGAGGTCAGATTTTCTTCATATACTTCAACCAAAATAATATGTCATAGCATATTGAATACAGAAGTAGATATGAGAACTAGCTATCTTCTATTAAGCTAGACCTTAAGGAGTTTTGCAAAAATATGCAAAAACAATGACACTTCTAATTTTCAGCTTTGGAAAATATAATGGTTTTCATTTTAAAATATTATTTATGTTAACATGTAATTGGTATATCATTATTTTGAATAATTTCATAAAGAAATATATTAATTTTATTTTCAGGTTTTTTTGGTAATTTGGTAAATGTTGATAGACATAACCAGGGTGTGCTAGAATCAGAGATGATTGTTAATTTTTCAGGGTGAATCAGGAACCTATACATCAGGGTTTGATTCGTTTTTTTGATAGTCTAGACTTAAGAAAGTAATGAGTAGAGGGGAAAGGTAGCAGAGAAGGAAATATCCATTAATGGTAGCACCTATCAAGGTTCAGCTACTGTGCTGAGTGATTTTTATAAATATTATGTCATCTGAACTTCACAACAATCCAGAAAGGCATTCCCACTTCAAAGCTGAGAAACTGAGGCAAATTACAGTTCAATAATTTGCCCAGGGCCACAAAACTAGCAAGAATATGAAGGCAGATTTGAACGCTGGTCTTCTTGACTCAAGACCCAAAACTCTATCCATTACACTGCTTCTAATGCAGATTAAACTTTAAAATGTGTTTTCTTTATCTTCTAGATAGCCACTTTTTAAAAATTTGCCAGCATACCGCTGAATAAAATCCATATAAACAAAAACTTTTCGAGGTCCTCAATAATTTTGAGAGGTGTAAAGGGGTCCTGAGACCAAAAAGATTGCTAATTACTACTCTAGCTATAAGTTACAGAGATGTTGCTAATATGCATTGAAAGAGGGGCTCTTTCTATATCACTTCTAGTTATCAATCTTAATGAAATTACTGACCCAAACCAAAAATAAAACTTGAAAAAATTAAGTAGATAGAATAAGATTCACTAATTCCCTTTTTACAAATGTGGGAAGTTAGGTTTCAAGCAGTTCAGTGAAGTGAGCTAGGCCATATAGCTCCTAAGAGACATAGCTGGGCCTAAAACCCAGTTCTTCCCCTTCCTACATTACCAAAACATTGCCACAGGCCTGCCTAAGGAAAAGTCTAGAGGTAAGAAAAATTGATACATGCTGCACCTGAGGCCAAGCTTAATGCAGAAGACTCTAACAGGCCCTAAACTTAAGGGTCATCTGGAGACATGTGCCAGTATCACATCTGCCTTATGGAAAAATCATTTTCTACTTTAAACCAGTTACCTAACCTGTTAAATGGAGATGATGACATTTTCCTTGCTTCTCTAAGCTGGATAGTCATGAGTATTTATATATATATATATATATATATATATATATATATATATATATATATATATATATATATATATATATATATGTGTGTGTGTGTGTGTGTGTGTGTGTGTGTGTGTACACACACATACATACATACATATATACATATATATACATACAAACATATATACACACTTATATACATATGTACATACATGTTTGTATATGTGCACATATGTAGGTATACACATTTACACGCATTTGTGTCTACACATACATAAATATGATTGTAAAATGTTTTGAGTTCTTCTTTAGAAGAAATGTGATATGTGTGAGATATTATTATTAGCTACATATTAAAAAGAGCAGAAAATATTTAAAGTAACAATAACACATACATTTTCAGCACCTGCAGTTGTATATGAAATGCATAACTCTTTTTATTGTTTTTTTGTCTAATCCACCACACCTGTGTTAAAAATGTACCCCCAAGGTATATTTTTTTAAAAAATTAAATTTAAGCAGATACTTATTCTTTTGTTCACCCCATTGTGCCTAGGTCTCACAGAACATATTTTAAATCAGATACTACTGCAAGGAGACCACTTCAATACAATTCTCAAAAGTATGGGTTAATCATATTTTCTTTTAAATGCAAACACGTGGCACCTCATAAATACATATCACTTTTCATCAAGTGTTTTACAAGCTCTCCCTCTATGTACTGCACTTATAAGCATTATTAATTCAACATATTGTAAGTTGGTATTGAAGTAGTCCCAAAGCAGGATTACCTATGTAAAATATGTGCTGCAATCCCTCAGCCCATACAGACCATAAAGAACAAGACATTAACCACAGAGTTAAAGCCGTTGGTTTTAATGGATTTAGGCCAGCAAAAAGGGCACGTTTTTTAAGCACAGATGTGAGCTAAAACTAAAGTTAATTTCAAGCAAGATGCCCATTTTGATTCATTTTCTCTTTTCTTGTGACTATTAGGAAAACGGTTTAGGCTTGAATTTAGTTAATAATAAAATTTCTAATCAAGTAGTTTGTTTTGATTTTTCTATAAAGATAAGAACTGGATCTATGGTTTTATTGGTATAGAGAAGTGATTGAGGATCTCCACTTTGCATCTGCCTGGTTTCAGATCCTGGAAACAAGATGCCCCTCTCAAGATAAACTACTCACTTCTAATTTTATCACTATGCTAGTAGCAAACCTTGATTGACAGTATCTCCCTCAGTCTCCTCTCTCCTCTGATTGGAGGGCTTGGAGGGTGGAGTACAAAACTCTTCCCACTGCCTTCCTTTATAGAGGGGAGAAAAGGGAGTCTCAGCTCGTTCCGTCTTGCATTGGCTGCTGCCTGGTTTTAACTTCATGTAACTAGATTATCTCCTGGTGTAACTAGATGTATCTCTTTCTTGTAACTACATCTCCCCCTTTCCTGCTTGTTTTTGTGTGTTGTCTTCCCTTATTAGATTATAGGCTACTTGTAGGCAGAGTTTGACTTTCTTTTTATTAATTGTGTCCCTGGTGCTTAGCACAATAATGCGCACTTCATAAATGTTTATTGGATCGGATCTTCCCCATACCAATATAAGTCTGCACTTCTGCGATTTACATGTTGTTAGAGCTGTCTGAAGCTCTGGGAGGTTAAGGTCAACTTGCCCAGGATCACAGGTCAGTACGTATGAAAACAGAATTAGAACTCAGGTCACCCTGGCTTCAAAGTCTGCTATCCACTCATTACACCATGTGACCTCTGCTTTTTATATACCAGGAAAAGCAAAAACAAAGCAACCGATTTCAAACAGCAAGCTTGTCCTTTTCTGAAATAAAGTAAAGATATTTTATTAATGTCCTTGGGTAGCTTAACATAGCCCTTAACTTTCAATTCAAATTAACAAGCATTAAGTTCTTACTATGTGCATAGCACTAGGCTAGGTGCTAGGGCTAAAAAGACAATCTTTAAAACATTCTGAGTCCTTTCGGAGCTTACACTTTTACTTAAGTTTACATTCTCACATTAGCAAAGTCACTAGGAAGTTCTTCCTACCACTCCCAGTAAATCCATTTCTCCTTTTCCTTAGAACAAAGGAATAAATTATTGCTCATTGAATTTCAGGTATTATTAGGGAAGTTATGTTTTGGTAGGGGGCTTCTATAGTGTCCTTCAAATTTCCTCTTCTACTGAGTGGTCAGGCCTGAAAGAAGCATTCAGCCAATATCTTGTGTTATGGATGGGAATATAATAATGAATGGGACCTGAAATTTTGCTAAAACCTGTATAGAAAGAGAATATCTCTCTCTGCCTCTCTCTCTCTCTCTCTCTCTCTCTCTCTCTCTTCATGTGTATATATATATATATATATATATATATATATATATATGTATATGTATATATTATATATACATACATACCTCATATATATATAATGTGTATATTTATACATATATATATATACACATATATATATTCCTAATTCATGCCTATATGACATGCTAATCAGCCACAAAAGATAATTATTTCAAAGGTCCCTGATTGGTGGACAATAGCCCTATTAATGCATATGTTTTTGTCTTAGAGTCCATGAACTTTTAAAAAATACATATTTTAATAACTTTAAATATTTTTCCTTTGTAATCATTTTTTTTTATTTTTACACATTTAAAACATTATCCTGGAAAGAGATCCATAGGCTTCACCAGATGGCCACAGAGATCTATAACACACACACAAAAGTGAAGAACTCTTGACCTAAGAGGCTCCATAGAGGCTGTTTTTGTTTTTGTTTTTGTTTTTTTACTGTTTTCAAAAACATAAATTAGCAAATATTTCTTCTGTAGACTGAATTAAAAAAGCTCTGACTCATGGTTGTATTACCTTTTTTAATATATGTAGATGCTCTTGTAATTAATAAGGTATTTTAATAATTTGATACCTGGGTGCTTGTAATGGGAGGTCAAAGATATTTGTCAGTAATGTAACTTCAATGTAAAATGTAGGGATAGGCTGCTTTTCTGGAAGACCTTATTGGTCAGAGAAAGATAGGAAATATATGAATTAGAAGGAAGTTGCAAGGACCTTGGGTCCCCATCTGACCTTTTAACTCTTATCTCCATGCTACACTAAGTGATAGAATACTAAAGGAACAGGATTACTCCGGCTGTATGTGAAAAGATAAATGTCCAGTACAACTAACATATGACTGATTACTTTTTAGGTGAGACACAGCTATGGTGGCAATGAAAAGACAACACTGGATTTGTATTCTAAAGTCATAGATTTAAATCCCAACTCTGCTACTTACTAGCTGTATGGCCGTAGGTGACTTACTCTTTGTATGAGAATTAAAATCAGAGATAGTTCACTTTTGCTTGTTGTTTTAGTGTTGGGTAGAGTGAATATCTAACAAAAGAGAAATGATTCCTCCTGAAAAGTTATGATCAATTGAAGGAACTGTGGGTTTGTCCTAGAGGGAAAAAAGCTCATTTTTGTTATTGTTTATTTGTTCAGTCATTTTGGACTCATTGTGACCCCACAGACCATAGATTGCCAGGCCCTTCTGTCTTCCACCATCTCCCCAAGTCTGTCCAAGTTCATGCTCATTACTTCCATGACACTATCCATCTCACTGTCTGCCGTTCCCTTTTCCTTTTACCTTTAGTCTTTCCCAACATCATGGTCTTTTCTACTGAGTCTCATCTTCTCATGATGTGGTCAAAGTATTTAAGATTCAGCTTCAGTATTTGTCCTTCCATTGAGTATACTGAATTAGCATCTTTAACTATTGACAGAGACATTGACTTTAACTTAAGGCAAATGGTCAATGGTTTCATCATCGGTTGATGATGGTCCGTTGAAAATGCTATAGAAGTGTTCAGACCATATCTCCACGATCATGCCCTCATCACTAATCAATGTGGTTCCATCAGTGTTGAGTGGTTGAGATGTACCATAGTTCTTTGTCCCATAAGTAGCCTCCAGGGTATCGTAAAAATACTTTAAATTGTTATTATCAGCATAAAACTGAATTTCATCTTCCTTCTTACTGGGCCAGTAATCTTGCATCTCTCTAAGCTTCACTTGCACTTGACTTTTGATTGAGTTAAATGCTGCCTTCTTAGAGATGGATTAACTGTCCTACTGGTAGTAAACCCTGCAAAGTTCCCATTTTTTGTTTGGCAGCTTCTGAATTTCCCCACCATTTTTGTCAAACCAGTCTTGATGTTTGTGAGTGTTTTGTCCCAGATGTACACCAAGTCTCTGAAACCTGCCTACTCCTTTTCTGCTCCACTGTTGTCAACCATGTGCTGGCTCAGCTTTCCCTCCAAGCTAGCTAACAACTGCTCACCCTCAGAGAAGCACTCTAATCTGATGATGTTAAGTCTTTTGGTAGTTCTCTTGCCTTGGGGCCACTGTTTTTGTTGAATGTGAATGTTTAGCTTGGAAATGATAAGTCTGTGATAGGTCCAGCATTTTGCACCACACATAGCCTTTGTTACTCTAACATCTTTTCTGTCTCTTCTCCTTATAATGACATAGTCTATTAAATGCCGTTGTTTCTTACAAGAGTACATCCATGAAGTTTTATTGCATTCAGGTTAATGGAAAAAATTTTGGTAATGACAAGGTTATGCAACACAGACATCTTCAGTAGTAAGTGACCGTTGCTGTTGCTATCTACAATTTCATTCTTCCCAATGACTCCCAGCCATGTCTGATACTCTGTGCCTACTCTGGTGTTGAAGTCACCCAGAATTACAAGAATGGTTCTCTTTCAACACATTGACGATGAGAGTTTCCTGATCTTCATAAATTTTTCCCTTGACTTTATCAAGGTTCATAATGGTGAGTGCATATATACTAATGATGGTGGCATGGCATTGTCCTACAAGTAGCAATCACAATGATTGCCTGTCATTCACTTCTTTTGGGAGGCATACAAACTTGTTGACTACATTATTTCTGATTGTGAAACCTACACCAGCTTTATGGCTCTCCCCATTATTTTGGCTGCTCCAGACAAATGTGTATTCTGCTCCAACTTTGGTAAGCTGGCCCTCATTCTCCAGCCTTGCTTCACTCAGGGCTGCTATTTGGATGTAATATCTACTGAGTTCTCTCACAACAAAATCTATTTGTCTTTCATATCTACTCCATTTGGTGTTGTCTATAAACATATACACATTCCATGTACCAATGGTGAGTGGAATCATCTTCACAAACATTTCTGAGCTTTTTTGTATGTGTTTTGACCACAGGGTGGGATCCGTGCCTGTTGCAGTAAGCAGGCCAGGGTTAGGTTGAGTGAAGCAAACAATTTTTAGGTCTCCTTCCTCACACCAGGAGGTGAGTAGTGAAGTCCTTTAAAAAGGTTGCTCAGATACACAGGGGGCTGCCAACTCCCACTACTGCTTCAGAAAACACTTTGGCCTGCGCCACCTGTGTGCCAGGTTATGACTATAACTCCTACTTTATCCACACCTACTGCTTCATCACTTGCACATCCACCATAAGACTTTGAAGGAGGTAAAATGGTAAAATGGTATGGGTGATGTTTTTTGACTCACCTTGGATTTAAGTGAGACAGAGTTGTGCAAAATCATTAGCCTCACTCTGTCTTCCAGAGAACTCCAAGTCTAGTAGAAAAAGTCAAAATGACTAGTAATATCTCAAGATGCAGTGGATAAGTTGGTATCTTTAATGTCTAGCCAAATTCTAAGCACTCCACAGCCCTACTTCTGCCACCTTTCTTGGCCGTTGGAACTAATTGTTCTCATCCATCCATTCTATCAGCAGAAGTCTTCATAGGCTTGGGGTACAAACCCTCCTAACTTACAGAAGGGTTTAAGCTATGTTGGTTAAGCACAACTGTGTTTATCCCCTCTGGCTGAAACAATTTACTGGGGTGTGGCTGCTGAGCATGCTACAGATTCTTGGAGCCATGGGTGAGAGTTGGGTAACTGGTTAGACACCTATAACAACAATGCTACTAGCAACTGCTGTGGGGGTGTAAGACCAATAACAGCAGTACACAGGAGGGCTGCTAGCACAGGTTCTTTGATCTGCTTTTCTAAGGAAAGCAACTTTAAGGGGTTTACAATCTTACTTTAATTAAAAATGCATATATCATTCACTTAGTTCAGGGGGAAAAGCCAGTACCCTGAACTTCAGAGCAAATACGAACAGAAATTACAGAGACAATACAAATAGATCAACACTTCTGTCCAACCAAATCACAGTACATAGTTACCAGAGAAGCATCAATACCTGGGTTTTCAAAGTGGTGGCAGGGCGGGGGGGCGCTGCTTCAACGGCTTACCTGGAGTGTCATCACCAACATCCTTTCAATGAGTGTGCCCCCAAAAGCAAACCACCAACCTCAGAGTTCTTATACCCTGTTCAGGGCCCTCAGGTCTCAGAGCCTACTTAGCACAAAGGTATGGGACCTGGGGCCTGGGGCTTTCTTGTTTCTTAAGCAGGTCAAAGACTCTTGATTCAATCAAAGACTCCCAATAGAAACAAAGTCACTTGATGGCCTTACCATTCCAAAAGAGAAGAATAACAAAAGAGTGCTTTCTTAATTACCATAACAACACCAAAGGTAGAAAGCAGTCCTGGAAAGGGCTTGGCAGCACTTGCACCAGAGGTACTTGTCTTTCTTTAACATGCATATACCCTGAGTTCCATAATGAACATACCTAGTGAACAGCAAATAAACTCATTTATCCAAGTCAATTGCAAAACAAATCAAAGGAATATATATAGGAGAATATACATATACATATGTGTGTGAATAATTTCTCCCACTGAGAATGAGATAACTCAATTCAAACAAAAGAGATAATCTCAGATCTTACCCAAGAGGAAATTCCCTGAACTCTCTAGTGTAGAAAGCTCAGGATAAGGATATAATAGAGATTGCCAGCTCCTCCACATGTCACCTCCTTTCCAGTGTCTTTCTCTCTCTTCAGAAGCTTGAACAGTGGTTTGGAATAACATATCTTTTCTCTCAAAGCCGGAAACCCAAAGAACCAGCTCTTCCCTCCAGCTCACACCAACTCCACTTGCCCCTAAGGACTTGGGCTTGAGGGATTAGTTTTTGATGAAAGATTAATTATATTGATTAATCATGATTCAGGGTTTGAATATATACCTTGGGGCATCGAGTAATCAGTCTCCAAAAATGAGGAGAGAGTCCCATAAAACTGGCCCTTTTAATGAAGGGGTTATATCAGGAAAAGCCTCCTATAACAATTCAAAAGCAGAAGGGACTGCTTCAGAAGGCAATGGGTTTCCCCTCAAAGCAGGTCTTCAAGATAAGGTTTATTGACTACTTCTCTGGTATGATAAAGTAGGTATTCATTCTACATATCCTCCCATAAATGCTTCACATGGGGATCAACCAAAGGAGAAAGGAGAGCAGTTCTACAGGATCTTTTGATGCTCCATAAATACCAAAAGAAAATGCAGATGATCGGTTAACCTTTTTTTTTTTTTTGCTATGTTTCTAACTCATCTTTTTCTTTACATAGTCATGCATCACTCAGATTATGTGCCATATGCTTATTGTTGTACTCTTTTCCATATTGGAAATGCATTGGAAATTCTTTATGGTTATCATGGCCCTCTCCATTGACCTTTGGATGACCTTCAACCTTAGTCCTTCAAAGTATTCTATAACTCACAGTCACACAGCATTATTAGAAAAATTACATGCCTTTATTTCAGGGAGAAACAACATGTTTATACGATAAACATTCATTTTGAAACATTGTTAAATTGGTTGTAGCTTTTTATCATTACGCATTTCTCAATCAATGGATGCAAATAGTGCAACTAGTATCATATAGGGGGTCCACAAAAACATTTGATGACAGAAAGATAATCTAAAATGGTTTGAGCCAATGAATTTTATTATTTGACCATCAATGTTTTCTTGGTAAACCATGAATGAGGTAACCCATATCTCATACGCTAATGAAATTTTCCTATGCTACTTAGATAACTGATACTTAGAATGAGCAAAGAAAGAGGGCAGAGACTAAGCTCTGACTACCTCTTTCTCCTCAATTGCCCTCTGTTTACCTGGAGCTATTTCTCTTACTTTCCACTGCCTGCTGTTTCAGTATTCCTCACCAGCTGTTTTCACTTCCTTCTCTTGCAACTCCTGGTTCCTTCTCATTTTTTCCCCTTTTCCCTAGGTCCTTTCTTCTTCCTTGATTCTCTCTTACATCACTCAGTCCTCCTCCCCAAGTGCTCCTTCACTTCCTCTGCCACCTGGTACCTTTTTGCTCTAAATCATATCTAGTGCTCTCTCATTGTATAAGAAATGAAACCACAGCTGGAATATTAGGCTATTTTCTGTGTGCTTCAGTGGATAGATCAGAAGAGTTCAAGAAATAGCTGCTGAAATGGGGCTTGAGGGATCAGCTTGTGATGAAAGATTAATTAAGTTAATTAAGTATGGTTCAGGGTTTGAATATATATAACTCTTTCAGGTAATTAGTGCTCATATAGACCAAGGACCCTATTCTTCAGGGTAGAACCGGGTTTGGGGTTTAAGCTCAGCATCGCTGACATAGCTTTCAGAATGCAGATTCTACTTAATGGCTACTCATTCCTCCTATCAGTGATAGCAAGGTACAAAGACAGGCACAATTAAGACAGTCACATAGGCACGCAGCTCAAAAGTACTTTTTAGGAAGAGATACAAAATTAACAGATCACCCTTGATTTATATTTCCATCTTATAAAACTCCATCTGTCAGGTCCCCACAGAATTGATTCAAATATATGTATGCATTCTCTTACATTCCCTTACATAAAGGCTATTAAGTATTTATATAGCAACTATTGCTATGGCTCCTGGGATGTGTTATTAAAAAAAAAAGGAAAGGAATGAAAAAAACAACTTGGCAATAAATTGAAGATGGTAGAAGGTAAGATGCTGTCAGTGTAAAGAGTTCCTGAAACCAAGGCCTTTTGCTGAAAAGAATTGAAAATACCAAATCTGCACTCTCCCCTCCCCACAACTACCCTCCATAAATCTCGCTGCCTTCTTTGCAGTATTTGGGTTCTTTCATGTATGATGAGAGTATAGGTAAGAAGCATCAGGGTATACTCAAGATGAGAGGTGGCTGGGAAGAGTTCTTTTTTAGCCCAGAGGCAGAGCTAGCCCTAGGGATTGCTCTGTGGTTTAGTAACTTGGCTGTGGTCCATGGGTTAGGTCTGGCCATCTGCGACTTCATAGAAAGAAACAAATTGAACAGACAGAAAAGAAAAGCGAAAAAGAATGTCCATTTTTTAAAATGAAGCTTGAAACATTCCATATTATATTCTTAAAAAAAGTAAAGGGTTTGTTTAATAAAAAAACTATTAAGCCATACTTGGTACATATGAAACCATGAGTCATAAAATAGACAAGGATGTTTTAAGTAAGTATGATAAGTTTGGATTTACAAAACTAATATAGATAAGAAAGTTTAGTGCCTTCAGGCATTGTCATGTAATTAAGCTATCCAACCATTAGGGGTCTAGTCATGAACTGGCTGTAAACTTGTGATCCTAACATTTTAGTTTTCCCATAAACGTGATTAACTGAGACATGGATTGCCGTTCTTGTCGACATGCTCATGTTTGTTATTAGGCATATATACATGTACATATAGACACAAATATGTGTGTAAAAAACAGGTATGAATAAATATAAAATAGTTATTTGAATGAAACTGTGATTTCAACGGATAGGTATTTCCTCCACTAGTACAAGCACAATTCCTTCAAGTCTTTTTGTCTTCTGTACTTCCTTTTCAGGTTTTTTGATGAATCTTCCAAAGACTACAATTTATTGATCTCTCTCTCTCTCTCTCTCTCTCTCTCTTTGTCTCTCCCTCTACACACACAAACACACATACATACACACACACTGATAGAGATGTAGATGGACACATAGGTATAGATATAGATATAGGTGGATATAGATATTTGGATGTAGTCATAGATATAGATATAGACAGAAATATATGTATTAGTGTGATTTTCACCTCTAACAACTTCAGTAATTGTAGAAAATAACATTTGAAAAGTTAATTACTTAAAATTTAAGTCTATGATACCTTTTTCATTAAAATTGAATATAGCCACTATCTTGTGCTATATATCACACCAGATCTTAACTTTCATCAGCTGCTACTCAATGACTTAAAGGATTGCATTTATAACCCTAACCTTAAGCTTATCCAAAGTATAAGATTTTTACGCATATATGGCAGTTTGGATATGATCCCTACAGGAGAAAGTCTAATGGAGATAGATCAGGTGGCTGAGGTAGCTAAGCAAGGGGACCTCCTATACAAATCCATCAGCCTGAGAAAGTGTCATCCAGGAACTGTCACACACAGAATGCCTAATGACAGAGCAACACCTCCCCCCTCCATCTTGTTAAAATTTAAAAGTATTTATTCAAAATTCTCAAAAATAGAATAAAGTTTTAAATAATGTTTCTATAAGTTTGTAGCATTAATGCTTCCGAAGTTATTAAAGCTTTGGGGACACAACATCCATGAATATGCATGTGTATTATCTATTTCTCTCAACTACTCATATCTATGAGGGAATGTAAATACCAATATAAGTATGGATATGCATATAGACATCGACATAGATGTGAATATAGATATACACCTAGACATGGCCATGTATATAGATACAGATCTATAGAACAGTAGCATCAAACTCAAATAGAAACAAAGGCCACTAAACCATAAAGATCTCTGTCAGTCACATTTTGGCTTAGAAAACTACATATTAACATTTTCTATGCTATGTTATGTTTTCATGGATTTTGTTAAATGTTTCCCAATTACGTGTTAGTCCCTTTAAGGACACACTCAGGAATGTTGTGGGACACACGCGGCTACGGATATAGATAGGAGAAGAAGTCAGAGAGAGGGAGAAAGAAGGGAAAGTAGGAAGAACAAGCGGAAGGAGAACACGGTAGGTCACTCTTGTGAAATTACTCATTGCCTTTAATGATACCAAGTTGCTCACTGACCCCAAACCTAACTCATGTAACATTAATAGGTAACCATCTTGGTGATGCTTTATAGCTATAATTCATAGAACAATACAATCTCAGAAGAATCAACATTGTAAGTATCCAAAAGGAAAATAGAAAGACATCTTTTAGGTTTGAGTAGGCTCTAGCATATTTCCAGCGATGATTTGCACATGTGAAATAATGTAAAAAGCACCATCGAGGATGTTAATGACAAGAAAAGGAGATAGGTTGGTCAAATAGCAAAAATGAGCATTAATATAAAAAACAAAGGGTATCAATATGATATTTTCTTTTAATGAGATAGAAGAAAATCCTTCCTCTGAGGTTATCTGTGTGAACTTAAATCACTTTTATAAAATGAAGGACTTTGACCAAATGGCCTCCAAGGTCCTTTCTGGCTCTAGATCTATGCTTTTATGATCCTGTAAAACCTAGGATTGTTTTATTATCCATAGAAGAGTAAAGAACCAGAGTATCTCTAAGGTTTTAGATGAATCCTCTAAGAAAGATTTGCAAAAACACATCTTCAATTCCCACTTTTCTCCTGAGCTATAGTTACAAGTCCCTAAATGCCGCTGGTCATTTTCTCTTTAATATACTACTACCATCCTATAGTATGTCAGTATTGTCAATTCAACAAGCCTAATATCAAACTTGTCTTCTTTATTTTATAATCATTTCTTCTTTCCGGTTGTCCCTAGCTCTATAAATGGAGCCATCATTCTTCCCAGATTTAAAACATTGGAGTCATCCTTGAGTTCTTCCTTTTTTCTCTACCACACATGTAGTCAATCATGTTGAGGACTTACTGCTTTTGCATTTGCAATGTCTCTTGAATTCAACCCTTCCTTTCTTTCTGACTGCTGCCTAGTCTAAGTTCTTTATTATCTCATGCCCATGATTATTTCTGTAGTTTATTTTTTTAACCCATCTCCCTGCCTCTAGTGTCTTGCCCTCCAATCCATCCCATGGAACACTGCCACATTAATCTTTCTAAAATACTGCATCTCATTTGTAAGGGGGACTGGACCATGCACAGAGTGCATCTCTGTGTTCAGCTGATACAAATTCCACATATAGAGAGACTAGATAATGTGTTTCCAGAAAAGTTAAGACACAAGTAACTTGAAAAGACTGTGGAGCATGCTTATAACTGGTCCCTGTCTGCTAACCATGTGGTAGGAGGGGAATTTTTCTGTTGACTGTGTAGTGAAAATTAGGGGTCTTCATAAAAGCCTAATTTAGCCAAGTCCCTTTGTCCATTTTCTGTTAAGCTATATTCTTTGTGGAAATTTTGGAATCCACTGATGGCATTTTGTGATATAGAATGCTATATGGGGAGAGGACTTAGGCTTTCCCTACTGAGGCCTAGTTTCTTTCCCTCAATCAGCAATTATCATTTTGATTTAGGTCAAAGGAAAGCAGCATCACAGTGTCTTAATAAATGGATTTTTTGCAGCCAGCTCAGCATCAGTGCCCTGAGGAGAAAAGGATTACCTACAGGAATGACCTTTGGGATGCTCTCCAGGGTATCTGAAAAAAAAAAAAGAACTTCATCATTAAGGCTGAATTTGGGCCTGACTTGATGGGTCCAATTCTATGTAGGAAATGAATTAAAAGTGAGTCCAATATTGGAATGACACCACAAGGGACAATGCAGAGTATGTCTCTTAGGTTTTGAGGAATATGCTTGTACTTTTGTTCTTGTTACATCTTCAAAGTAAATATCCCATTGTGAAAGCTAATTGATGTTAAGTGGTTACATACAAGCCGGGCTACTAATCACCAACACCTAATACTGGAAGGCAATGCATCTAACAGGGGCTTGAGCTAACAGCCAGAGAGAAGACACACCCCACAGTGTACCTTAAGAATTGCCCTAAGGGAACTTCTGAGAAAGAGATTTAGCCTGCCTGGATTTGGGAGAGGGAGACGGAAGTACTCTATTACACGTGTATCATAGTTTTTTGTCTCCAAGCAAAATTTTTAATTATTCCTCCTTTCCTATTGCATACAATAAAAGGATCATAGAAGTTCAGAATTAAAAGTAACTTTGGGAAATTTCTAATCCATTCATTTCTAATCCTTTCTTTCAATCCAACCTATTCATTTATAGAGATGGAAACTTAGGTCATTAGGGTTATGCTATGCTGGACCTAGAATCTAAGTATCCTGATTCTCAGCTCTTTTCAAGCATCTTATCAGGGACTGTTCTTTTGTTTTGTTTCTTTGTTTCTCCAGTGTTTGTCCCAGTGTCTGGAAAATAGTTATTTCTCAATAAAGGCTCATTGAATTGAACTAAATTGAATTCAAAGTCCTCCAAAATCTGGTCTCTCTCTACCTCTCCAAACTTGTCTTTTTCTACTATTACTGTGATGCAATAACCCTGCATTCAATTTAACCTCCTCACCCCTCATCAAACCATGTGTATTCCTACCTCCTTGAACTTTCTCATGCCACTTTTCTTACAAGTTATGGCCATCCTTTTCCTCTCCCCTTATCTAAATCACGAGACCATAGCTCTAGAGCCAGATGAGACCTCATAGGTCATTGAGTCTAACACCTTTATCTTGCAAATAATAAAACTGTGACCCCAGCACAGTTAAATGACTTGCCTCTGGTCAAATGGGCAGCATGTGGCAAAGCTGAAATTTGAGCCCAGGCCCACAAACTCCAAATCCAATGAATGCTCTTTCCGTTATTCTATCCTGCTCCTTCTTTTAAGATTCACTCAAAAGGAACTTGAGGTCCATTTATTTTATGAAGATATCACTAACCGTAACGGGTCACAGGAACATCAGTCCCATAATTCAGCATTATCAGGAGAATTATAAATCTAATACTTGACACATTTCTCTCCCAGTTTCCCCCTTAACCATCATAAAACATTAGAGCAGAAGATGGCGGCTGGTAAGCACGGACTAGAGTGAGCTCCGTACCCGAGTCCCTCCAAAAACCTATAAAAATGGCTCTGAACCAATTCTAGAACGGCAGAACCCACAGAACAGCAGAGAGAAGCAGGGCTCCAGCCCAGGACAGCCCGGATGGTCTCTGGGTGAGCTCTATTCCACACGGAGCAGGGAGCGGGGAGCTGGGAGCTGGGAACGGAGTGGAGCAGAGCCCAGCCTGAGCGGCGTGGACGATCCAGAGCAGAAGCCGGGCGGAGGGGGCCCTAGCGCCCTGAATACGTGAGCAGTTACCAGACCCCTCGACCCACAAACACCAAAGACTGCGGAGAAGGTTAGTGGGAAAAGCTGCGGGAGTGGAAGGAGTTCGAGGTTCGGCTTCCAGCCCCGGGGGCAGCGGAGGTGGGGCAGCTACAGCTGTTGTTACTTCCAGCCCCAGGCCCACCTGGTGGGGGGAATTAAGTGGCGGATCACAGCAGGGGTGCACAGCCTGCCGAAGATCTGAGCCCAGTCTGGACTGGGGGTCCTTGGGGAAGGAGGAGTGCGGCTCTGACAGAGCTGGCACCTCCCCCCCAAACGTAGAACATAGAACTCTGTAATCTACAAGCAGTCATACCCCACTGAAAAACTCAAGGGTCAAGTTAGTTGGTTGGGAATATGGCCAGGACGCGAAAACGCGCCCAGATTCAGTCTCAGACTTTGGATTCTTTCTTTGGTGACAAAGAAGACCAAAACATACAGCCTAAAGAAGACAACAAAGTCATAGAGCCTACAACCAAAGCCTCCAAGAAAAACATGAACTGGCCCCAGACCATAGAAGAACTCAAAAAGGATTTGGAAAAGCAAGTTAAAGAAGTAGAGGAAAAATTGGGAAGAGAAATAAGAAGGATGCGAGAAAACCATGAAAAACAAGTCAATGACTTGCTAAAGGAGACCCAAAAAAATACTGAAAAATACACTGAAGAAAACAACACCTTACAAAATAGACTAACTCAAATGGCAAAAGAGCTCCAAAAAGCCAATGAGGAGAAGAATGCCTTGAAAGGCAGAATTAGCCAAATGGAAAAGGAGGTCCAAAAGACCACTGAAGAAAATACTACTTTAAAAATTAGATTGGAGCAAGTGGAAGCTAGTGTCTTAATGAGAAATCAGGATATTATAAAACAGAACCAGAGGAATGAAAAAATGGAAGACAATGTGAAATATCTCCTTGGAAAAACCACTGACCTGGAAAATAGATCCAGGAGAGATAATTTAAAAATTATTGGACTACCTGAAAGCCATGATCAAAAAAAGAGCCTAGATACCATCTTTCAGGAAATTATCAAGGAGAACTGCCCTGATATTCTAGAGCCACAGGGCAAAATAGAAATTGAAAGAATCCATCGATCACCTCCGCAAATAGATCCCAAAAAGAAATCTCCTAGGAATATTGTTGCCAAATTCCAGAGCTCCCAGATCAAGGAGAAAATACTGCAAGCAGCCAGAAAGAAACAATTTGAATATTGTGGAAACCCAATCAGAATAACCCAAGACCTGGCAGCTTCTACATTAAGAGATCGAAGGGCTTGGAATGCGATATTCCGGAGGTCAATGGAGCTAGGATTAAAACCTAGAATCACCTACCCAGCAAAACTGAGTATCATGTTCCAAGGCAAAATATGGACTTTCAATAAAATGGAGGACTTTCAAGCTTTCTCAGTGAAAAGACCAGAGCTGAATAGAAAATTTGACTTTCAAACACAAGAATCAAGAGAAGCATGAAAAGGTAATCAAGAAACGGAAATTGCAAGGGACTTACTAAAGTTGAACTGTTTTGTTTACATTCCTACATGGAAAGATGATGAGTATGATTCATGAGACCTCAGTATTAGGGTAGTTGAAGGGAATATGCATATATATATATGCATATATATATATATGTTTATGTATATATATATAAGTGAATGTGTATGTATGCATGTATCTATGTGTATATGTATGTATGTGTATGTATGTGTATATATATATATATATGTAAAAGAAAGAGAGCAGACACAGGGTGAGTTGAGGATGAAGGGAAGATAGCTAAAAGAAATAAAATGAAATTAAGGGATGAGAGAGTAACTTACTGAGAGAGGGAGATAGGGAGAGATAGAATGGGGTGGATTATCTCCCATAAAGGTGGCAAGAGGAAGCAGTTCTAGGAGAGGAGGGGAGTGGGCAGGTGAGGGGGGAATGAGTGAACCTTGCTCTCATCAGATTTGGCCTGAGGGGGAATACCATACATACTCAGTTGGGTATCTTACCCCACAGGAAAGAAGAGGGAGGAAGATAAAAAAAAAAAAATAAAAGGCAGGGGGATGATGGAGTGGAGGGCAGATGGGGGTGGAGGTAATCAAAACAAACACTTTGGAAAGGGGACAGGGTCAAGGAAGAAAATTCAATAAAGCGGGATAGGTTGGGAAGGAGCAAAATGTAGTTAGCCTTTCACAACATGAGTATTGTGGAAGGGTTATACATAATAATACATGTGTGGCCTAGGTGGAATTGCTCAACTTCTTAGGGAGGGTGGGTGGGAAGGGAAGAGGGAAGGGAATTTGGAACTCAAAGTTTTAAAATCAGATGTTCAAAAACAAAAAAACTTTTTGTATGCAACTAAAAAATAAGATACACAGGCAATGGGGCGTAGAAATTTATCTTGCCCTACAAGAAAGGAAGGGAAAAGGGGATGAGAGGGGAGGGGGGTGATAGAGGGGAGGGCTGACTGGGGAACAGGGCAACCAGAATATACGCCATCTTGGAGTGGGGGGGGAGGGCAGAAATGGGGAGAAAATTTGTAATTCAAACTGTTGTGAAAAGCAATGCTGAAAACCAAATATGTTAAATAAACAAATTGCATTAAAAAAAAAAAAAAACATTAGAGCAGGCCCACAAACATTCCTTTCCTTTTATTTGTGTAGTAGCTATCACTAAGATTAGCCAAGCCAAAAAGGCACATTTTGTGTTCTGTGGTGAGATTTGCATTTGGAGGCATTTTTAGGGCCAACAGAAAATGCATTTTAATAGCAGTGAGCTGATGCCATTAGCAATCTTGACTACCTAGTTGTCATGGTGGTCTTTTACCCATCCTGCTTTGTTAGGCAATCCCATTCGTTGTCTCATCCACTGGCCCCCATCCAATCCCCACTACATAGATCCATCTTCCCATTCCTTGTGGTATAACAAGTCCACCCTCTAGTTTAATATACAAATATACACAAACACAAACTCACTCACAAATACCAAGCATTGCATCATCAACTGGCATTTATTAAGCATATATGTGCCAGGCATTGTGTTAAATTCTGAAGATGCAACCAATGAAAGGCATGCAAGCACACGCACACACACACACATGCACACACACACACAGATATACATACCCTATCTTTAATATTAAAAGTATGTAGTACCTATCTATAATACATAGCATTATAATACAGCTTATGCTAAGTTCATATTTTGCGCAAAGGATTTACTATGCACTGTGTTAAAGATAAAGTTTTGGGAATACATGCTCCCTATCTAGTGACTAGAGACTTAGTCTCAAAGCCAAGAAGAAATGGACTCAAATCCTGCCTTTGACACCTACTGGCTATGTGACTCTAGGCAAGTTTCTTAACCTCTCAGTGCTCTAGGTAACATTAAAATTTATACATTTCAAAGAACATGCTGGTCTCATTGGTAGAGGGTGTTTTCCTCAACTTAAAGCTTCATCTACCAATGAAAGTACAAGTCCAGTCCCTATTCCCATAAATATATGATAAATATATAAGAAGTACTCATGGAAAAATGTTATTATTTATTTTGGGGAATTGTAGGCTTCCTGAATCAAGTGACATTTGATCAGACTTTAAAGGAATTCCACAAGGAGAGAATGTTCAGGAGGAACATAGCATAGGAAATATTGTGAATAAAAGCAAGACAACTTGAAGGCACAGCACAAGTTGGCTATTCAGAGGACAATCAAATCCAGTCAAAACATAGAATAAGTGGATGGGAATTTTATGAGGCAAATCTGTAGATATAGGGTGGTATTGTGTATTCAAGTATGAGGCAGAGAACTTAGTAAAAATGGGGAGCCATTGAAGATTTTTGAGCAAAGGAATAGTATGACCGTAGCTGTGCATATAGGCAAAAAGCTTTATTGAAGCACTTTCTTTTCTCATTCTCTAGACTTGAGGTCATGTATATTCTGTTTAAAATACCACCATTAAAGTTTTCCCCAAAAAAGCTATTACCCCAATGTGAGATTTTTTTTTAATCTAGCTCATCCGGCAACCAAAATAACTTCGAATATCCTTCATCACAAGTTAACTCCCCTTCATTTAATGAGGTTAAAATTCAATTAAGCACTTACAATGTTACAGGTATTATACTAGGTATCCCTTTAAATCTATACCCAGGTATACACAGTCTAAGTAGGCACATAAAGACAAAAACAAAGTAGACCTTGCCTTCAAGGATCTTACATTCTACTGGAAATGTATACATTCCATGTAGCTCCTTTGTTCTTATACTAAGATAGAATATAATTTTTTTAAAAATAAATAAATTTTTGTCTGTCCTTTGATAACCTTTCCCTTTGTTATGTGCAGACAACTTTGTAGTCCTCTAAGGAGGTCACTGAACCCTAAAGGGAAGCAAAACAAACCTACAGAAGGGATTCCCCCTTCCAAGAAAGTCACAGAAAAGAGAAATAGAATGCTATTGTGAGTGTGGTTTTGTACCATTGCAAAAAGGAATATCTAAGTCTTCCTAGTTACCTTAAGAAACTTTCCCAGCCGTGCTGGATGTAGAGCTGTGTATTTTTCCCACAACCACAACCATCTGTGAATAATTCTAGACAGAGTGGCTTTGTGACTCTTCATACCCTGGACTCCTCCCAAGGTCCTTGCCATATATGGTTACAGTAGGGAACAGTTCTGATCTCTGCAGTGATGCTTGAGATATTCCAGGCCTTCAAGCAAGTCATTGTAAATAAATGTAGGTACAGAAGAAAGGACCTCATAGCAGGTCTTTTCTGTGGATGTACAGCACAGCCTTCTTTATGTGTCACTGTATCTTTTCTTCTGATTACTCACAACTTCCTCCACTTTCCAGTGGTTAGTCTGTTCTTTGCCATTTCATTATTTTTAAAACTCCATTTTCCATGGGGAGGAGAGATAGACTAGTTGCTGGAGGACTGGAAGAAAGTTGGCTAAGTATACCATAGCAGGAAGAGTGGGGTGAGGCCCACCATGGTGCTAATGGGTCTTAAAAAAGGATAACAAGAACTTTTCCATGAGAATAGAAATGGAAAAACCTAGGAAGTTTGTGTCTTTTGAACTTCCCTTCCTTATTCCCTTTTTTTTCCTCCTAGATGAGACAATGCCTGGTTACAGATCAATGACACAGAAAAGAAGAAACTAGAGCCCTCCCATTCCCCATTCTGTTTTCTAAATTGTAACTTCAACCTAATGTCAGCACAAGAAGTAATTAAAGTAAAATACATATACATGCTATACATATACATATAGTATATATGCAGATGTTATATATGTATACAGGTTTATGTGTATAAATATAGACATAATATATACCTGTAATATTGCACATGTACGTATAACAGTTAATCGCCAATGTGTTATAACGTATAATGTAAATGATAATCATAACAAATGACCTGTAAAGTATATATGCAATATTATTATGTCTTATGCTATTATTTGGTTGAGGTTGCAAAGTAGTACAGGACATGAAACAAAGAGTCTCTACTTTTTCCTTTTTGTGATTTGTAAGCTATATTGTCTCATTTGGAAGGGGACATTTGATATTCATACACACATACATATATATTACTATTAATCAACTGATCAACATAAAAATTATTTATTAATAATCAAATTTTATTCATCAAATAATTTATATTTCTTGTTTCATTATTCATTAAATTGTGTTATTTATTAAAATGTAATGCTAAATTTAATAATAATGAATGAAATACAATAAATATATGTATTTACATATTTGTGTATATAAATACATGTGTGTGGGTGTGGGCATATTTTATCTTTCAAATAGAACAGTTAAGTTGGCAGCACAGGTGTCACTGTCACCATTTCACCATTTTATAGATGATGAAATGGATAGAGAAAAATCAAGTGACTTGCTCAAGATCACACAGTGGATGGGAGCCTGAGCTCCAAGAGAGGTCTTCTTACTAAATCTACATTGCTTTTCCTAGCATACAATATTACCTCTACCAAAATCAATCCTCCAGACATTAACTATTTATTTAACCTATACTACTTTTATTATTAAAATCTTAGATGAATATGGATTTCAAATCATTTTCATGACTTTTATGACATGCTGGGAATGAGTAGAATAGTAAAATTACCTAATACATCAATCAGCAATCTTTTACTAAATGCCCATATATGCCAAGCACTGAGCTAAGCCCTAGGGATACAAAGCCAAAAATGAAATGGTCCCTCCTCTCAAGGAGCTTACATTTAAATGCCATAGATAACTTGTATTTACATGTGTGTATTTATGTATATATGTATGTATGTATGTATGTATGTATATACACATACATGCATATACACATATATTATATATACAAAATCCATTCAGGTCTACCTTCACCCATCATTATACATGCAATTAAAGATAATATTAGAAAGGGAAAAAGAAGTGACAAATAGAAACTATTTGTCACTAATTTTTTAGCAAACCTTTACTTTTTTCAATAATAATAGAACTACTGCTTACCATAATGCTCCACACTTCTCCCCAATCAAATATATGTGTATATGTATATATGTCTATGTGTATGAGTGTGTATGTGTGTGTTTATGTATGTTTTTCCAGTAGATTCATGATCTCACCGATGTGGATATTTCCTCTGTTAGTACAAATTGCAACCCAGCTGTCTCCCCTATTATGTTATACTGTAAATTCTCGCTCATCTTCTTTCATACTTCCTCTACATAGGATAAATTTAATATACTAGAGACCTTATTCTGATTCATTTTACAGTTTATGTGTAGCAGTGGAGCATCCTGGATAACCTCTTATCCCTCATCTTCTTGTTCATTTCCTTTTTTGGTCATCCATTTCCTCATTGACATCCTTTATGTCACTTCTTGAGCACAGGTCATCATTGGAAATAAGTTGTAGCTTACTTGCATGTCTCTGCATTGCTCTTTTGTTCCCTACAGCTTTGATTCCTCAGAAAATGTGATGTTCCAAGGGAAACCCTTAGCCCTGCCCATATCTCATCAACAATAGTATTCTAAATGGTTGCAAGTCTAGTCTTCTGGCCTTACTCTTTATGGTGTTTGTTATGGATCTTCTGTACCAGGTCTGGCCTGGCAGCTAGTACAGTGGACAGACTGTTGGGCTTGGAGTAAGGAAAACTTGAATTTGAATCCTAAGTCAGACACTTCTAGATGTGGGACCCTGAGCAATTCACTTAATCTCTCCCAGTCTCAGTTTCCTCATCTGTGAAAAGGGGATAATCAGAGCACCTACTTCACAGGGTTATTATGAGGATCCCCTCATTTGCCACCAGCCACTCTGCTTGATTTCAACTTTACCATCGTTGTCATCATCATCATCATCTTCATCATGCCCTGGCCCTTGTCCCATTCCCAGGATAGGCTCCTCACCAGGAAACTCATCATCATGGAGATTACTTCAGCTTTAGCACTCCCATCTCATCAGTGCACTCAAATACTCATGCTCCTCTGAATGGAATGCTAGAGGGCAGAGCAAAAAGAACTTTTCCCATATCCTCCCCTTATACAGGGCCTCGAATCCCAGCCATTTCTTCATTTGCCACCAGTTGTTCTGCTTACTTTCAGTTCCGCCATCATCATCATGCTTCTGTGTCAAATACACTCTGTTGTTTCCCCTCCACCCCTTAAAGCTTCCTTTTGTGTATTGTCTTCCTCTATTAGATTGTAAGCTCCTTGAGAGCAGTAACTTTCTTTTTCTTATTTGTATCCTCAACACTTGGCACAGTACCTGGCACACAGTTGGCACTTAATAAATGTTTATCGCATTGTACTGTATCATAGATAACATGTAAACTGCTTTGCAATCCTTAAAGGGAAATTATTATGAATTGTTGTTGTTGATGATGATGATGATGATGATGATGATGATGTTGCTGTCACTGTTGTCACAGGGAACCTTATCTCTAGACCACAGTCTCTCTCTCTTCCATATCATGGTTTCACTACTGGTTCCAATTTAGACTTAACTCTCCAAGCAGCTGTCATAGTAAATATAAGCACAAATTCTATATGTTTTTCCACCAAGGACCCTCAGTCTTATTGACACATGTCCATTTCTTCTCTTTACCTTAAAAATGGTCAATGGGAAATGACTCTCAAGAAAAAGCGAAGAGAGTTTCAAACCTTCACACATGCTCCCACAGCCATATACACTTGCCAATTCCTAGCATTTCACTAATGTTTCCATTTTTTTGTAATTTCATGAGGACCCCCCTCCACTCTTGACAGAAGTAAAATACTGCTATATTGGTAGTGCTATGCTAACACAGTAGACTGGCCATCCAACTGCATGACATAGTTTATCGATGTCAATACATTTTTTTCCTTTTCCCATTTGGACTGTTAGGCCAATGTCTTTTGAATAATGACGAATTATTGAAAAGCTCTTATAATGTTCTGGAATTTGATGCTATTGGTACTATTATCTATAAATAGGAACATCTGGAGAATTTTATTCACCAATAGGGAATGCTTCTTTTATTTGGATTCTGTAGAGGATTTCTTCCATGACAGTGATGAATACCTTTAGTGAGCATGTATCTCCCTATTTTATGAATCAATTGACAATAAGCAGAGAGCCATTGAAATAAACTTATCTCTATACACGGGTCAAAGAATGTATGATTTTGACATATACATGAAAGAATGTTTTTCATGCTACATTTTAGTGTATTTAGGCAAATGCTTTTTTAAAAAAATTAACAAATAACCACAGAGTGAAATCTTGTATTCTAATTACCCATCAGCCAATTATGCAACTGTCAAGATGGAGTTTTCTTTGCAGAGTGATTTGCAGCATTCTTTCCATTCATCACCCAGATTTTCAACAAAGATACCATGCATGTGTAGATTGTTCTGATTAAATTAATCAATCCATAACCAAACATTTATTAAATGCTCACTATGTACCTGGCATTGTACTGAGTTCTAGAGATAAAAAAGATTTCTTTAAAAGGTGAAAATGTAGATATATAGATTGGTAATTACATATATTCTATCACCTTTCTATTCTTTTAGAATCTTCCTCTCTCTCTGAGAGAGCTTCTAAAGCAATATTTGAATACTTTCAGGTTTGCATTGCCTGCAGCACAGACTTCCTTGAGGTGTACCCAGTCTGCTCCAGCCATTCTTCCCAAATTTGTCCTCTCAGGTGCAAATTCTATTTTTTCCCTGCAGTACAAGGGCAGAGGTATTAGCATTCAAATGTTCTAGCTCCTCTGTCACAGATAATAAAGATCATTTTCATAGAAACATTAGCAAATCTCTTTTATTTTACTTTTTTGTCAATTCAATTGAACAGCTATTAACTATTTATCCTCAATTGCTAGTATCCAGCCCCACCTCCTAAATGTTTTGTATTAACTTTGAATATAGTTTGAATGTAATTATATGTGTATATTTTAATATAAATATATTGTCGTTCTTGTTGTTGGTGTTCATCCTTTGTTTTGGAAGAGGACCAATGACATCATGGGATGATGTCTTGACTTATGCATGAATTGAATTTAAGTGAGGCAGATTTGCACAAAATCATCAACCTTACTGGCTCTTTCAGAGTCATCCAGGTCCAGTGGCAAGACAAAAGTCAGGATGACTGAAGAGATGCAGTGATCGACCTTGGAGTCTTGGGTATCTGACCAATATCTAAGTGCTCCACAGCTTTAGAAGCCTTCATGGTCCTTGAACCAAATTGTTCTTATCTGCCCATCCCACCAGAGGAAGTCCTCACATGCATAGAGTGAACATTCCCCTAACTCACCAACATGTTTGAAGTCTGTTGGTTCCCTTCAATCTGGTTTAGCCCATCTGCCAAAAAATGTTTTACTGTGAAAGGAGGACACCAAGGTTGAATGAACAGACCTGAAAAGGGCTTGGCAAACTCTCATGCATGAGTTGCTACTCCTCCCTGAACACCCCATGCACCCTATAGATGTATAAGTTATACAATGATATAAACATAGATATAGATACATGCTTATTGCCCTCCCCTACTCCACACACTCACCCACACAAAGCTCTTTCAGGGCTGAGTCCAGTCCTTTTTTTTTTTCCTTTGTACCCTCAGTTTGCAGCATGGTGCTTATCCCATAGCCCAGGCTTAATGAAGTCTCATTGAATGAATGAATTGATTTAACCATCCACGTGCCCAACTTGAAGGTTATTAGAAAGAGGTAGGATTCAAGAATAGTGATGGGGGAAAATTCCATTCCCAGAATTTTCTGTGAAGAAAAGCATATCCACCCAGACAGTTTTCTGAGTGCACTGGACTTGGGATCAATTTGTAAGAGACCATAAAACTTAGTTTCTTTATTAATTCACCCAATACTCTACACAGAGACATGTTAGTCCTTTATGTAAGTTAGGTTTATAGGTTACATTAAATTCAGACTGGCAAAAATAAAAGAAGATATAGGGTATCCAATTATATTTATTGATGAAAAAAGCTTTTTGCATATTCTTACATATGTGTGTATGTATGTATGTGTATGTAGGTATGTGTGTGTATGTGTGTGTGTGTGTGTGGTGTGTAATATCACATATTTTCAATTTGGGTTTCCTAACATTACTCGAAGAACTTTCAAAACATGGGGGAAAAGTAGAATTTGGAGTTATTGTCTAAGAGTGAGAGGTTGGCTTTTTTTCACCCGTCAGTGTAATGCAGCTATCGCTTTCTCACTGAACTCTAGTTCTCTGACTTTTGTGGGTTTAGCTCAGATTCTTAATGCTATTTTAACATTTTTTACACAGTGGTTTAATAATACATGGGGTCTTCAGCTCAAAAAATTAGGAACAGATGGTGAGAAGGGACTCATTCCCATTCCTGATGTGCACTTTATTATACTTCTTTTCAAAAACTGACTGAGAACACATTCCAAAAATGTACAGTAGGTGTGCTGAGTGCTTCTCTTGGGGAATGATTATTTTGTGCCTTATTCCCTTAACTGTTGCTTTACCTAACTACATTTCAGCATGTAATAGAAAAGCTATATAGAGGAATCCAAGGGAAGTCTTTTCCAGGACTGCAAATAGCCATTACCACTGTTACTTTATCACTAAAAGATCACTAAACACACACCTACTCTCAGATGTCTACTTGGATTTCAACCATCAAGGTCAGCATCTCAACCATAAAGGGCACTTCCTAACACTGGAGGGTTCCTCTCATGAACATTCATATATCCACATCACTCATAGAAATTAGTGGCCCCATGTAATGTTTCACTAGAGGGTTTAGGATAGTTACAAGAAAAAAATTCCTGACCTTAAAAGTTGATTAGGTCATGAGGAGAAATCAAAATTATTAATAACTTTCATAAAATTTGACAGTAACTGGGCTAGGCAAATATTTAAAATGTACTTTTACAGAGGGAGTGAGAAACTTGGCAAGAAGTCCAAAATATGTTTACTACTAAAAAATTAGGTACATTCCAACACTAACACTTTATGATTTAATGACTTTAGATGTTCAATTCTTCAAAAGATTGGTTAGGGTTTTTTTTTTTTTTTTGGTGCAGCCACTCCTTCCAACAATGCTGATTATAAGCCATCAAATTCATAGTGGACAGTTTCAGGAGATTTGTAACCAAAATCCAGTTATGATTTTCTTAAAATTCATGTCGATGGTTCAAATAGCAGACACAGTCTGTCACAGGGTCAATATTCAAAACTTTTCTAGCTTAATGGAATGAGAGTGAAAATGATAATAATGATGATGGTATAGTGTTTTAAAGTTTGTGAAGGGCTTTATAAATGTTATCTCATTTAATCTTTACAACAACCTTGAGAAAGAGGTACCATTATCATTCTCATTTTACATATGAGGAAACTGAGGCTGAGAGATTAGGTGATGTGCCCAGCTAGTAAGTATCTGAGGCAACATTTGAATTCAGCTCTTCCTGACCCCAAGTTCAGAACACTATCATCTACTGCTTCTGGTATTGGCTAGAGCTTAGGGTCTGCTGCCATAACACAGGAAAAAAAAACCCGAAGTTTTTTCTCTGCCATGATGAGGCACTGAAATAGGATGCTAAAGAAGGAGATATTCACTAAGAGATATAATTATGGTACTCGTAATGTGCCAGTAGGCAAGATATATCAAAATATTCTATCATCATCCCTTGGACTCCAACAGAGCCACCAGAATATTAGGGACAGAAAGAAAGATTTTTAACTCCTAAAATCAAAAATACTCCTAGGATAAAGGAAAGGGAGAAGGTAGGGGTAGATGCCCCTAAATAATTTTAATGTCATGCTAAGAATGGTCTTGACAGGAAAAGAAATTTTCTATTTGAAAAAAAAGTAAAGTTTCATTTGTGATTCTCTTTGTGATCACTCAACAGGTTCTAGCGGAAATGCGCCAAACATGTTATTTGGGATCAGAGGACCTTCCCCAAATCTTCACTCACTGTTTACTGCCTTGTGACTTTAGGTAATTCACTAAAACTCTCTAAGCCTCAGTTCCCTCATCTGTAAAATGAGCATATTGAATTAGATGATATTTGATATATCTCACACCTTCAGATTCTTTTTTTACTGTCTTGAAGCCATTTATGTCTTATTCCTTAAATGTGCATCTAAGAAGCAGCATGGCATAGTAGAGAGATCAGCTCAGAGTGAGGAAATCTGTTCTCTGATCCATGCTGACTTTGTGGCCCTGGGCAAGTCATTTAAACTCTCAATTCCCCCTTTCAACTTTCTAATACCACAAATTGCAGATAATGTCCCTGCCTGCATTGAGAAGAGTTCCTCACCAGGAGCTCCTCACATGGAGGAAATCACAAGTCTAGTCCAACAAAGCACGCTCAAATCTGCTCTCCTGAGAGTAATAAAACAATCTCTTGCCAATGAGAAAATTTTCTCAATCTTATTCCTAAAATATTAGAGAGATCCAAAATTGTCAGCAATACAACAAAGCATAAGACGTTCTTCTCATCCTATAGTTGAGGGTTGTAAATGAGAATCTAATACTTTTGGAGGGGAGAAGAGGAAGGAGTGGAGAAGGAAAGGAAATGACATTCACTTGGAAATACTTATATCTTCTCATAGCAGTTTAGTGCTGAAATAGTTCTCTTTAACCTTGTCTCTTGAATGTAGAGTATTGAATATAAAAAAATAATTCTGTTTGCTCAAAATGAGCCCCTAAGGCAAGTAACAACATCCTGAACGTGAGATTTCTCTTTTTCAGTTCCCACTGTTTGTTTTTGGAAACATTTGATGTTTTATTTGTTTTGTTATTTAAATATTGTGTGTATGATAAATATTTATATTCCATATTTGCCTGGGAATATCACCCTGTTTGTTTAAATAAATGCATCAAGCTGCTAGGTGGTCTAATGGATAGAGCACTGGCCTAGTTTCAGGAAGACCTAAATTCAAATCTGGCATCAGATACTTAATAGCTGTGTAACCTTGGGCAGCAAATCAATTAACCTCCGTTTGCCTTAATTTCCTCATCTGGCAAGTAAGGGAGTAATAACAGTATCTGTCTCCCAAGGTCATTGTCAGGATCATATGAGACAATATTCGTGAAGTGTCTAGCACAATACCCGGAAGATGGTAGGTGTTTAATATATACTCATTTCCTTCCCCTTCTTCATCAGGCCTCAGCAGACATTTTGTGACTCCATAATGCATATGTAACAGTAGACCTCAATATAGGATCATAGAATCTTAGCATGGGAAGAGACTTCTTAGGTAGGCTTTTCAAAGCCATACTCAAACCATGGATTATATCTAAGTCACATTACCTCTTGGGCCTCAGCTTACTCATCTGTAAACCGAATAGATGAATTCTAAGGTCCCTTTCAGCTTCAAGTTTACAAGCAGTGACAAAGGATCATCCACCCCACCTCCAAGAAAATAGAATTTGCTATCTTCTCTTTTCTTCCTTCATATGTTGCTTTCTCCCAAGTCACACAGCCATTACCCCTAGTACAGACCCTCATTATTTCTCCACTAAAATGTTACAATAACCTTTCAATCAGTCTCTTTGCCTCATGTCTCTCCCCAATCCAATCTAACCTCTACTCAGCAGCTAACGTGATTTTCCTAAAGAAGAAGTCCAACCACGTCATTCCCCCTACTCAGTACACTACAAAGGTTCCCTGTTACCTTCAGGATCAAATAGAAAGTCTTCTATTTGGAATTTGGAGACCTTCAAAATGTGCTCCCTGTCTTCTCTTCCAGTCTTCTCATACTTTACTCCCTCCATGCACACTATGATTTAGCAGTAAAGGCTTACTTATTGTTCATCAAACTCAAGGTTTCATTGTAGCCTGACATCCCCACCCTAACCCATGCCTGGAACCTGCAATGCCCTACCTCCTCACATTAGTTTCTTAGCCACCCAGGCTTCCTTCAAGGATCAACCCAGATCTCACCTTCTCCAGCAGACCTTTTCCAGCCCACCTACCCTCTGAGACTACCTTCCTCCTACTCTGTGTACACACACACACACACACACACACACACACACACACACACACGGTGATGTAGTGAATAGAGTGTCAGTCTGGAGTAAGGAAGATTCCTCTTCATGAGCTCAAATCTGGCTTCAGACACTTACTAACTGTGTGATCATGGGCAAGTCACTTAACCCTGTTTGCCTCAGTTTCTCATTTGTAAAATGAGCTGGGGAACAACATGGCAAACCACTCCAGTATCTTTGCCAAGAAAGCATGACCCAAAAACATATATCATGATTGATATGTTGTCTCCCCCATTAGAATATAAGCTCCTTGAGGGCAGGGCAATGTTTCTTCTTTATATTCCTGACAGTCATTACAATGCCTATCACATTGTAAGCAATTAAATACTTCTTAAATGATAGACGGATTCTCCCTTACTACCCCACCCTAGGTAGCCCATTTAATTTTTGTACAGGTCTAATTGTTTCAGGGGACTGGTCCTTATAGCTTGTCTCAAGAAATCTGAAATATAGAAACTAAATGTTGTACAGGTTTAGGTCCATTTCCAAAGGGTGTGTGTTAGGAGGAGGGGAGTAGAAGAGGCCACAGGAAGAGGAGTTGCTCAGCTTGGAAAGTGATGCGTTCATTTACATAAATCCTCCCTCTTATCAGTGCCCAATTTTAGGCAACTCAGCTTAAAGGAATGAATCTTTGAATGAATGAAGGAAAAGGGAAGGATAATCTGCTTCCAGTTGACCTTTCCCCTGAGTAGATCATCCTGACAAAGAGACATCATCTGCAGCCTTCTGGAGTGCATACAGACCATAAAGCAAATGAGCTATTATGGTAGGTCAGGCCCATTATTTTTTCTTCTATAAAATAGTCACTACCTTTAATAGGTTTAGGTCGTTTTGAATACTGCCCAATACAACATGATTACTAAAATGCTCTGAGGGCAATATTTTACTAATACTTGGACAGGCAGGTTTTTGTTGAGTTTAGTCCCATGAACTTATTATCCTTTTTATCAAACTTTGCTCACTTCCTAACACTAGAACAATGTTAAGACCAACTCGCTTAAAATTATTTTTCATATGTTTTAATAAATTATAAGTTGTAGTCACTGAGGCTGGAAGCTTAATATGGAACTCATTTCACAGACCATTAAGATATTATAGTAAATGTTGAAAGTGCGATATTCTCTTTAGTCTCATAACTCCATGTTCAGACATAATACAAAGTCATGGGTCTTAAAGAAAGTGTATCCTAAGTTCAAAACAAATGTAATATTTCTCTTAGCAAACTAATTTTGCAGCTGATAAGAGGGAAACAGTATTACTATCAAGAGACAAGAAAAGAAGACAGGAGGGATTGTATTTTCTCTGCCTATTTGTCTTGTGAAGCCCAGTTAAACAAACAGTGGTTTCCCTTTCATAGCTCAGAGCCTGGGCCAAAAGTACAGCTGAGACTAACACTGTTTGAAAGGGAGCTGCGGTCTTTGTTGGGATCTGGCTGCGTGTCATTGCTTTAGTACAAGGCAAGAGGGTTCTTGCTTTGCCACAAATACTTTACAAGGCAAGGAACTTTAAAGGGGGATGACAGCAAAAACTATCAGAAGATTAATGAGAATCCCACAGCCTGTTCTTTTACAGATCGCCAGCTTCTCTTTTACTGGGCAAGTGAATGTGCTGGAATAAAAAAGAAAGAAAAAAAGACATTCCTATGAGCCTACTTAAAGGTAAGAGACTCTAAAACAAAAGAATTTACCAAATATTAACCATGATAACTTTAGAAAATGTCCTTAGAGGGGAGAAGAAAAGGAGACAAAAGAAAAAGAAAAAAAAAAACAATCTAATAAATCTTGCAATATACATGCCTGTTAGTCATTTCACTATTCAGTGACCCCCCAGCTCCTTGTGAATCTTGTCTTCCAAATATAAAGAACTCAGTATAAGTTATAATTACTTGATTATACTGACTATTTATTAAGCTTCAAAATTAATCTCCACAGTTTTTTAAAACCATAATACTTTGATGTTCAACAATGATACTTAAAATTATTAATTCATTAAAGAAAAGTCATCAAAGGAAAATGATTATCATAGCTTTTCTGCATTGTTTTCATGTTTTCTTCTAAGGATGATGAGAGTCATAAATCTCTGTGTAGACCTAATATCTGCTTGATATATTATTTGTGCAATACATATATATTATTACGAATGGAGGAACCAGGGTTTAACCTGTAGAAAGTAGGAAATGTTCACATAAATTTAAACTCTGGGTTTCCAAACAAATGTATTAGAGAGTACCCAATAATTCTTCATCAATTTCAAAATAAAAAGATCTCAGGGGGAGAGAGGGCCCACTTCTTTTAAGCTTTTCCCCCATCCCCTCCAACTGGGGTAATATTTATGTCTATTATGGAAAGCATGCAAGCTGACCTAATGGTGGTAACTATGGAAGCTAGACGTTCCTTAAAATTAAGGCACTATATACCTTTGGCACTGAAAGTTAGAATCCTTTGCTTTACTCTCTCAGATCTGCATAGTGAAAAAAGGGGTGTGGACTGCTTCCAGATTTTAAGAAAAGTTATATAAGTACATTAAATAAAACTATCTTGAAAAATGTGTTATGTGCTAAGTCCTTCCACCCTTAAAGAATTCAAATATAGATTATTTTTTCAATAGCAAAGAAAAATTGAATAAAGATAAGGCCCACAACTGGCTTTATTCAGTTTTCTTTTTGCTTTTTTTAACAACTCTAAGAACATGTACTTCAAAGAGGACAAAGTAATTCTTCGAGGATAATCAAAAATAATTGACAATTCAAAAATCGGAAATGGTCATATTTAGCATTCTAGGGAGCCTTGAAGTCAAATGATGATATAGAATCCCTAAATCACAAAATCTGAGGGTTAGAAAGGACCTCAGTGGTCATCTAGTCCAATCCATGCAGAAAAGGGTATCCTTAATATTATTTATCATCCATCTTACTTCCTAATCAATTAAGTCCTAAAACAGTGCTGAGAGTAGATAGAAACCTCTCTCAGACTGATACTGAGCTCAGATCTAATGAGGCTGTCTTTTCTGAATCAAACCTGGACTGGATCAGTAGTGGTAGTAAATTATTTGTATTTTAAAGTCTTACTCTAAGTAATATGTCAAAATACACATGCATACAATTTACTTCATAATACTGGATACACACTGCTAATGAGAGTTAATACTGATATATTCTTCTACATAAATCTTAATCCCAAGAACAAATCAACTGCACAGACAATGAGTCTGGTTTAATGTAATTTCCTTATGTTGATGTGTTTTCACATAAAAAGTAGTTGATGCAAAATGGGAAAGAAAATTTCAAGTGACATGGTAACTTCCTTTTTCTATTTTCACATAAATAGTACAAAAAGATTATTTTCATTTTGTAGAGTTTTTATGATGCTAATACAAATTTGTCATCTTTCATCTATTGGGTTTTTCCTTAGACTATGAATGGTCTTATGTCTTAAAAATCTAAAAATTAGCAGCCAATACGTAGGCATGATCAAACTAAATTAATACTCAGAGGAAGTGTATCAGTTAGGCAAGATTTATGATATCAACGGTGACCATGAATACACCTATATAGTTTGGAATCACGAAGTATAAGAGACTCTCTGTATAAGAGGCAGAAGAAGTAAAACATTTATTCAGACACCGGAGCATCAAATCCCAGAATCGATAATCCCAATTTGACATAGTGGTAATTGTATTCCAAAACCAATAAGTCTACATCAATATAATAGCAAAGAGATTAAAATACAGTAATCACAGCAAATAGCCAAGCCATCCTGTAGCCTTCCCTTCTGCTAGGGCTTTCCCATATACATTCACTCATGAATCCTATCTGCTTGCCCGCATCCTCTCCTCCTGCAGTTCTGAAAGGCCTTTAAGTTTTCAAAGCCCTTCCAGTTCTCTCTCTGTCTCTCCATATCTGTGTCTCTTCCAGTTCTCTGTCCTCTCTCTCACAGTTCTCTCTTGTTCTTGTTCTTCTTGTTTTTCTTGTCCTTGGTCTTCTTATTGTTCTTGTTCTTCTTCTCATTCTTCTTGTTCTTCTCGTTCTTGTTCTTCTCGTTATTCTTGTTCTTCTTGTTGTTCTTGTTCTTTTTCTTGTTTTTCTCATTCTCCTTCTTGTTCTTGTTGTTCTTCTTGTTCCTCTTGCTCTTCTTGTTCTTCTCCTTGTTCTTCTCGTTCTTGTTGTTGTTGTTGTTGTTGTTGTTGTTCTTCTTCTTCTTCTTCTTCTTCTTCTTCTTCTTCTTCTTCTTCTTCTTCTTCTTCTTCTCAAAGCTCCTCTCTGGTCTCCGCCGCTATCTAGTCTCCACAGCTCTCTAGTCTGCACTGTCCAAAGTTCTCTAGTCTGAGCTTAATGGCTACCCACAGGTATATATACCCTGTGTAGGCCTGGGGCTTAGCACCTAGTAACAAATGGGTATAGGCCTGGGCCTTAGTACCTAATAGCAAAAGGGTGTGGGCCTGCCTACAAGCAAGCCTCTCCTAATCAAGCTTCCCTTAACTAGCTCCACCTGAGGCCTATTGAATGGGCAGGGAAGATCTTTGATCACATTAGCATCACAGGAAGACAATGCTGGTTGTAAAGGGTCTAGGAGGAATATGACATGGGAATCAAATAGTTGAAAGAACCAGGGATGTTTAATCAGGAAAAAGAGAAAAATAAGGAAGAATGTTATAGTTACCTTTAAGTTTCTGAAGAAGTTTCATGCAGAAGATAAAGCACACTTATGTTATAGCAGAGAGCAGAACGAGGGCAAATGGGTAAAAGTTACAGAAAGGGGATGGTGGAAGGGGAAAGAAGAAGCACTGATTAAGGTTATACTATGTGCCAGCCATTGTAATAAGCAGTATGAAATATTATCTCATTTTATCCTTACAATGATCCTAGAGGGTAGTTGCTATGATTATTATTTTACAGTCGAAGAAATTGAGGCAGACAGAGTTTGAGTGATTTGTACAGGGTCACAAAGACAGTGAAAAGCTGAGGCCAGATTTGAACTCAGGTCTACTTGACTCCAGGCCCACTATTTCATCTACTGTGCCACCTAGTTTCCCCTGGGAGGTAAATTTTAGTTCTACCTGAGGAACAACTTTCTAACAAGTGGAATATTCAACCAATGTTTCCCTCAATAAGTAAGAACCTCCCTGCTACTGAGATTAGAGCAAAGGATGAATACTGAGAGATTATTTTTGTATTATTTTACAAGTCAATTATCAAATTAGGATTAAGGTTTTTCCTTTCCATTTCCTCATTCATGGACTAGCCCCTATAGGTCATTCAGTTAATTTCTAAAAGACATTGCTGATAGATGAGTTTGCCCAAAACCTCCAGGAACATGCCCTTTGATCTTGGATAGTACCCCACCCACCTAGAAAACCATACTTCTGTTTAGAGTGTAAACAGAATCTAGTCTAGGTGAATTCCAACCCTAAAGCAATAAGCCTATATCCTTGTACCCCTCCATTGGAGTTTAGGGTAACCTCATGAAGGAGAAAACCAATCCTCTAGAATGGTCTGGGTAGAGATGGATTCTTTTGTCCAGATTGCTGGGGGCAACTGAATCTCATGATCAAGTCATGTTCTCAGCAGGAGGGGCTGAGGGCTTTCAGCACATCTTCTCATTTAAAAGTCTACCCCTGAGAGAGGATTCTGGGAAGATGATGGAGTAGGTCAGACAATTCCAAGATCCCAAAATTTTCCCCACAAAAAAGACAAAATAGCACCTTAGGGTGAACAAAGTGTGTGTGTGAAGGGCAGGGGAGAGAAAAAAGTGGGAAAGTACACAGCAGAGCACAAAAGAAAACTTAAAAGGAAGCAAAGAAAAGATGGACAATTCTCAATACAACATGTATTATTTCTCTTATAGCCTTTCTTGAAATGAAAACTTATTGTTACATATTTTGAATCCTCTCGTATGTTCTGCTAGGCATGATATGCTTTTTATTCTTTCTTACTTTATATTTAAGTTACAATATTTAAGTTTATATGTTTTTGGTTCTTTTCTCTATTCGGTATTTGTGTTCTGGCCTTTGAATCCAAAATAAAAAACTAAAACTAAATTAAATTAAATTAAATCATAAGCAGCATCTACCAAAAAAAATCTACCCCCTTCATTAATTGTTTACCAATCAGTGTTGGTTTTTCACCTGTCAGGGGCGCCCCCTTTACTAAAGGTATATTAAAGCATTCAATATTATTAGGTGTCTTTGGTTACCTAGAGAGACCACTGACCATCAATTTATTGATTATTTGTTAGCATAATTAATAAGTTGATTATTAATTACCCAGAAACTCTGTCTCTGGGTTTTCATTTGCCTTAATACCTACCTGCCTGGATTGAAAAGGGGAACTAAAACCAGTTAAGGTGCCTCAGAGGGTATGAGTTTTAGTCAGAACTGGCATGTTTGACACCCCATACACAGAGCACGTTGATGGCAGCCATCATTTAAATAGGAATCTGAGTCCCAGGGGTTGGGTAGAGAGTAGATGGGAGGGGGACATCCAGGAGCCAAGATGACAGTGAGTAAGCAGGAAGCAACTCTCACTTTCCCTTTTTGACCTCAAAAACTCAGAAAATATTCCCACCCCCAGGAAAACATCTGGAAAAACAGAGCCATCAGAAAGACAGAATGAAGCAGTCCTTTACCTGGGAGGCTTGGGGGATTAATGGGGAAGGTCCCTCTCACTCTGATGGAAGGGAAGCAGAAGACAGGAGGCATCCTGGCTAGCCAGCAGGAAACGCCACCTCAGCAAACCAGTGGGAGATCCTGGGCCCCAGGGTGGTGGAGCAGGCAAGCACCAACACCAGTACATCCACCAAGTGCCATGGCACAGCCAGGGAAACCCACAGACTCCAGCACAGAAAACCACCACCATGTGTGCCAGCGTCCTCCAGCCACTGAACTTCCCCACACTTCACTGCACCTCCAGATAGGCAGGCGTCTTCCAGCAGCCAAATATGCCCATGCTTTAGCATAGCCCAGATAAGCAGGCACCCTCTAGGGGCCAGATCCCCAACCCCCACCCTGAGAGCTTCAGTTGAGCCTCAGGAAAGGCAGAAAAACCCCTCCAGGCCTCAGCACATGGCAGTCACCACCACTAAGACCCCAGCTCAGCACCAAGTAAGCTGCCAGACCCCCTACAGCCTCTACATGCCAGCACTTGAGGCCCCAGAACACAAGCCAGTGACCAGGCCCCTGGACCCTAGTACAAAAAGCCTGGAACTATATCCCCTGTGCTCCAGAAGGAGAGTCCAACTCTAAAAGCCAGGAAATAGGCATAAGACATCACGATAAAAAGCAGAAATGGACAATGACCATAGATTCTTTTTATGGGGACAGGGAAGATCAAAACCCAAATTCAGAAGAGGACAACATTGTCAATATACCCACATCTGAAACATCAAAGGGGAATATGAACCAATCCAAAAAGCTTCCTTGGAAGAGCTCAAGGAGGATTTTATAAGTCAAATAAGAAAGGTAGAAGAAAAATGGGAAAAGAAATGAGAGGTATGTAAGAAAGAGTCAACAGCTTGGAAAAGGAAGGAAGGACAAAAAAAAGATAATAGAAAACAATTCCTTAAAAAACACAACTGTCCAGATGGGGGGTGGGGGTGGGGATTGGAATGCACTGAAGAAAACAACTCCTTAAAAAGTAGAATTGGCCAGATGGAAAAGGAGGTACAAAAGCTAACTGAATAAAACAATTCATTAAAAATTATAATTGAGCCAAATGGAAGCTAATGACTCCACGAGACATCAAGAATCAGTTAAACAAATTCAAAAGAATGAAAAATATAGAAGAAAATATAAAATACAACATTGGAAACATAAGTGGCCTGGAAAATAGATCCAGGAGAGATAATTTAAGAATTATTGGTCTACCTGAAATCCATGATCAAAAAAAAAAAAAAAGAGTCTGGACAGCACCTTTCAAGAAATCATCAAGGAAAACTTCCCTGATATCCTAGAACCATAGTCATCAGAAGCATCTACTGATCACTTTCTGAAAGAGATCCCAAATTGAAAATGCCAAGGAATATTGGAGCCAAATTCCAGAATTATCAAGTTAAGGAGAAAATACTGCAAGCAGCCTGAAAGAAACAATTTAAATATCATGGCACCACAGTCGGGATTATGCAGGACCCTGCAGTTTCTACATCAAAAGACTGAGGAGCTTGGAATGTGATATTCCATAAGACAAAGGATGTTGAGTTACAACCAAGGATCAACTACCCAGCAAAACTGAGCATAATATTTCAGGGGAGGAGATGAACTTTTAATGAAATAGGGGACTTCCAAACCTTCCTAATGAAAAGAACAGAGGTCAACAGAAAATTTGATCTTCAAATACAAGATTTAAGAGAGGCATTAAAAGGTAAACAGGAAAGAAAAAAACCAGGTTATTCAATAAGAGCAAACAGTTTACATCCCTACATGGGAAGATGATACTTGTAACTCTTGAGAATTGTATCTTTACTACAACATTTAGAAAGGGTATACGTAGATAAAGGGCAAGGGTATATAAGTTGACTTTGATGTGATGATAAAAAATCTAAGTAGTGAAAAGGGATTGTACTGGGAGAAGAGGAAAGGAGGAGGCAGAAAAGGATAAATTAGATCACATGTAGAAGTGCAAAGATCCATTACAGTAGAGGGAAAGAATGGAGGGAGATGTTTCAACCTTACTCCCATCAGATTTGACTCAAAGAGGGAATAACATACTCAGGTATAGAAATCTGTCTTACCCGATGGGAAGTAGGAGGGGAAAGTATAAAGAAAAGGGAGGGGATAGAGGAGAGGTAAGAAGCACTAGGGGAAAAGGGGAAGAAAAGGGAGGGAGCTGATAAAAGGGAGGGCAGATTGAGGGAGGCAGTAGTTGAAAGCAAAACTCTACTGAGGAGAGAAAGGGAGAAAGAAGAGAGAGATAATAATACATGTAGAGCCTATATCAGATTGCACATCATCTTTGGGTGGAGGGAAGAGAGGGAGGGGAAGAAAATTTGGAACTCAAAATCTTATGGGAGTGAATTTTGAAAAGTAAAAATACATAATTTTTTTAAAAAGAGTGTTAATAATTCAGATAATTTTTTTAAAAAGAGAATATGTGAGGATTTCTGAAACTTATAGGGTTAAGAGATGCTTGGTCAGCTAAGAACAATGGTTCATACTGAGTTGCTCAAGGCAGTGTACAGCAGGCAGAGGCCACAACTAGACGAAAGACAATGAAAGCAGAGCAAGGGCTGTAATAGGCAAGTGAGGAAACCAAGACAAGACAAATGATGGGCCACACCAAGTTCAAGTAAGCAAATAAATCAAAGGTCAGTACTAGGAAATCCAAGGCTCCCAGAGGTAATTTCAGAAGCTGGACTGGGGTTAAACATAACATCCCAAATAAGATCCCAGCAAGGAGAATTGTGTCAGTGGAAAAGAGTTAACAGGTACTTCCCAAGTACAGTATCAGCCATATGGAGTAGTTTCACTCTTTAGCAGGTGGACTGTCCCAATCCAAAAGCAGAGTCCTTTGAATGGTTGACAGAGGGCAGAGAATGATTTTGTTGCCAAATGCAGGACCATGGTCACACTCTCTGGATGGTTTGTAAGTAGTACTAAATTCTTAACAGAAGACAAAAAAAAAGAGTGGGGAAAGTTCAAAAGCATAAAATTTCTTCAGTATATTTCGGTTTCCAAAGTAAGGTGGAAACGATTATAGTGGGGGAATTGCTCAAAATGTGTGATACCCAATGGTAGGAATGTAAGTGTTTTGAAGTATTGTTTTAATACTTATTTTCCTTTTTAAATCCTTCTCCATGCTATTTTGAGAAACCGTGAGTCTCCGTGTTATTAATAGTAAAGATATAGCATTAACCAATAATAATAATAATATAGTCATTTTCGTTCGGTTTATGAAAGACTTATAAGTAGCCAAACTTCCCCTAATAAAAATTTTAACTTGCATAAACATTTAAAGATCCAAACATTGAGTGCTGTGGGCTGATTCATGTGACCATATTTATATGAGAATAATGTATTAATAGTATTCATTATTTCCATGGAAGATTATGTCATTCCTTTCCTTCAAGTTAATGTAATGATTTTAAAGTTTTTTGGAAAACAATGAGAAAGAACTTGAGGAACTGGAAATGGGAATATATCAAATAAGTTTCCACTACCCTGATAAAACAGTGTGCTTATTAAATAATCTTCCAATCCCCCCTTCCCCCAAAAAACCCTGTTTTTTTAAAGCTGTACATTGTGAAACTGTATTATTACAATCTATGTTCTGCCACATCATTTTTGTGATAATATTTGTAAAGCCCTTAGCTCAGTTCTTGGCACATAATAAGCATTCTATGAATCAATATTATGATTATTATCATCACTAAATATTGGGTACTATCTGTTGGAATTATATTAAATAATACCAAATTAAGGTTGGCTTGTAGAATCATAGATTTGGAGCTTCAAGATTCCTAAAAGGTATCTAGTCTAACCATTTTATTTTACAGATGAGGAATTTGAATTCCATACAGGGATAGTGATTTGCCCAAGATCACATAGGGAATAAATGTCAAAGCTGAAGTTCAAACTCAGATCTTCTGACTCCAAACTAACCATTTTTCTTTTTTTTGGCAGGGCAATTGGGGTTAAGTGACTTGCCCAAGATCACACAGGTAGTACATGTGTCAAGTGTCTGAGGCCGGATTTGAACTCAGGTTCTCCTGACTCCAGGGCTGGTGCTCTACTCACTGTGCCACCTAGCTGCCCCCTAAACTAACCATTTTCAATTTAACCATTTGTCTAGACTGGTAAGTGAAAATCTTTTTTAAAAGTCAATACAAATGTCTAGAAAATACTCTCCTAGTTCATAAGTTACAAGAACATAATATCATCAGAATGTCTAGAACAGGCAATGCTTCTGCCATTTCAGGGAAATCTCCAGAGGCAACCTTTACAAGAACTTATTTCAGGAGTGACTTTTCAAAAATATGGCATTATAATGTTGAATGTGTGCATATATGTACATATATTTATATACACATACACATATAGGTGTGTATATGTGCACATATATGTTTCTATGTGCATATTCAAGAATCGGATGATCCTTATGTGATAAGACCCTTACTGTGATTATCCCTATATACTCATTGTATATATGTGTGTAAGTGTGTATATGTACATATATGCATATGCATGTATACCTACATGTGTGTACCCATGCATATACGTAGGCACCACCATATTGTGTCTATATGTGTATGTTAATATGTATGTATACATATGTATGTATGTGTGCATATGTTTGTATGTATGTATGTATTCAGTGAGTGAATTAATAAGGGATGACTACAGCAGGGATCATCCCATTCTTGAATATCAAAAAAAAAAAAGATCAGATAGCATTTTCAAAACTGCCAAAGTGATGTATGTGTTACTGAGATTGAAATACTGACAACAGTCAAATGAGTAACCATTCTTTTTTTCTAATTCCATTATTCTGAATATAAAGTGATGACTATCTACTACAATAATACCTCAATTAACCAGAATTTTAAGATCATGAGATTTTTTCTTTTTAATTGAATTTTCTAGTTGGCTGAACTAGATCTTTGAAATCAATTAGGTAAACATTCTCATTTTACAGGAGAAAAAAAGCAAGACTCAGAAAGGTCAAGGTCACATAGTTAAGAATAACTAACTATTAAATGAGAGTTACTACTAAATTGTAACTAGAGCCCGAGAGTGGAGTCAGAAAGACCTGAGTTCAAATCTGACCTCAGACACTTACTAGATGTATGACCCTAGGCAAGTCACTTAACCCTGTTTGCTTCAGTTTCCTCATCAGTAAAATGAGCTGGAGAATGAAATGACAAACCCCTCTAGTATCTTTACCAAAAAAAAAAAACCCAAATGGCATCAGGAAGAGTCAAACACAACTGAATAACACAATTAAACTGAAAGTTAAATTTTTTTTTCAATCAATGTTAGAACTCTTTTCAAAATAATTCCAAATTTCTATTTTAATTAATTAGTATGGTGAATATCATTTAATCTTTTTTTGGATATGGTGTCTCCATATCTTCATTATGAACATTGAGTATGGTTTTATTCTATGGATGGAAATTAGTAGTAGTGGAGTCAAAGAGACCTTGATTTGAATATGTACTTCTTCATTTTTTTGACTGTGTGATCTTAGGCAAGTCACTATATCAGAGTTCCCATTTTATCTTCTGTAAAATGGGGAGATGACTATTATAGCCATATTACATGATTGTTTTAAGAGTTAAAAAAGATAATCTGATATTAAAATATTTTGTAAATCATAAGGCAACCTATAAATACCGGCTTTTTAAAATTGTCACCTCTGCTTCTGAAACACTTTCTTAAAATCATCCTTCAAGTCTCAGCAATTCTGACTTACTCGCTGGTTTTCTACAAGAAGACTCTGTCCTTCAACTCAATTCTCTTCTACTGACTTTCTCTCATTCCTGAAATCCTGAAATGCTCTCCCTCCTCACTTTGCCTTTTAGCTTTCCTAGCTTCCTTCAAGATTCCCCTCAAAGGTCACCTCCTGCAGGAAACCTTTTCTTCTCCACTGAACTGATAGTGCTTTTCATTATGAAATTACCTTCTATTTATATTGTACATTTTTTTGCACATACTGGATTATGTATCTTCTCCCCCACTAGAATGTAAGCTACTTGAGGACAAAGATTTTCTGGATCTTTCTTTGTCTCCCCAGACTAAATACATTGCATGGCACATAGAAGTGATGAATAGTGTTTTTGATTGGTTGACTGATACATCACCTCCTAAATAATTGTCTTCTAAGTCAAATGAAGCTCTTAACTTGGTCAGAGTTATCCAAGATACAAAAGTAAACAGGTCATATAAAATATTCTACCATCTACGAATTTATAACCTTCAGTTAGATATTTTCTATAGTCTATCCTCACTTTTGAAAGTTCCTTGGTCCAGAGTGAATTTTGAATTTGACTTTCCATTTGAAGGAGGATTGAACCCTAAAGAGTTTCACACACTACAAATTCACCCTAATCCTCCACTGAAGAGTTCCATCCTGCATTAGTAATACTCAAATTGAAGTGCCAATAGAAAAAATTCACACACTCCATTTAAGTTCAGGTTTAAACTAAGGAAAACAGCCACCCTCACCAGTTGTTGAATCGATGTTGTTTATCGGGAGGAATGCTTAGCAGAAAAAACTATATATTTCAGTACTGCAGTCAATTCTGGGTCACCAATCTTAGAAACATGATGAGAGTCTCTTTTTAACAATGGCATTGGCTACTATCCTCAGTCCATGACTAGTAGTAGCAATGGGGAGCCATCTTCCCCGTTTGCATCTAACAGGAAAATAAGAATTCTGATTCTCCAAAGCTGATAGACTGTTATAGCTGGTGCTGGCCACTCTTCAGGGTTCAAGAGAAGGACATTGTGCAACTTAGAGGATCTACTGTCTAGGAAAGGTGATGATTGAGTGAGTGGTGAGGAATGTAAAGGTTTTTTGTATACTTTCTAGGAGCATCAATGAGAAAATTGACCTATTTAACATGCCTTTTACAAGACATTAAGCTTTCAATATGTGCTATTGCATAAGCTACCGTCCATACCCAGAAGATAGTCTCTTCTCACCTCTGCCTTTTAGGATCCCAAATTTTTTCAAAGCTCAGCTCAAATGTGAGTTCCTACATCAGGTTTCTTGATATTTCAAGTTCCAGTGCCCCACAAATTACTTTTTTAATTTCATTTATGTTTTTCATTATATATATATATATATAGTTCATATTTGCTTATGTATGTATCTATATTTGATTGGAAAGATCAGAGATAGGGATAAACATTTAAGTGCCTACTATGTGCCAAGCAAATGCTTTCTATTGATCCTCACAACAACCCATGTCAGGCAGGAGCTTATATTAACCCCATTTTACATATGAGGAAACTGAGGCAACAGATGTTAAGTGATTTGCCCAGGGTCACACAGTTAGTGACTGTATGAGGTCAGATTTGAACTCAGGTCTTCCTGACTCCAGGTCCAATGTTTTATCCACTATGCCACCTAGCAGCCTAGCTGATTTTGCTATTTCCCCCAATCAAATGTTACCTCATTGAACGAGATGCTTTTTTTTCTTTCTATATCTCTATCACTTAGCACAATGCCTGGAACACATTAGTCACATAATAAAGGCTAGTTGAAAGAACAAATGAATAAATGAGTGGAAGGCACAAATGAAAAAACTTAAAATCACAATCTTGACCGAACCAGTTATTTAAGCATTTCAAAATAATGTAATAATAAGTTAACACTATAATGTGCTCTAATGATAAGCATTAAAATGGCATTCTTCTGAGTTCTCTCAAGTGAGGCCAATTCTTTCAGGCATGTGACAAAAATAAATAAGTGAATGAATGAATAAGTGAACAAACAAATAAACAAAATCAGGAACCAAAGCTTAGTACAGAGTTAAAAGTCAATTAGTTGCAGAATTGTAGTTAATGATGCAGGAAAAGGGGAGCACCATACTAAGCACTGAAATGAAATAGAAGGTCTTATCCTAACCAGCTGTGGGCTGCTAGCCCTGGAAAAAACGTAATTCATAGATTTGAAGTCAGAGGACCTAGTTCAAATTTTAGCTCTACCATTTAATACTTGGGTGACCTTGCTCAAATTATTTCACATCTCTGAGTCTCAATTCTTCATCTGTAAATTGAGGAGGTTTGATAACATGACGTCTGAAGTCACTTTTATGTCTGAATTTATGATCCTATGATCCAGAAACAGAAAGTCTGCTGAAATCAAGTCCATTAGGTCACAGAATGCTGTACTGGCCAGACCCTCTGGATTGCTAAAGGCACAATATCATGTAAGGAAAGTCTATTTTGGATGACGTTCAAGGGGGATTTAATCATTGAAATGCCAGAGCATTTTGTTATAGGATGGCTTAACCTACAAGTTGGTCTCATAACATATATGCTGCATGGTGTTTTGTCGACACAGTTGTATATGTTAATATCATCATAATCTTACATTTCAGAAAAGTAAATTCTGTAGGAACATAAATGGGACTTGTTTGTCCCACATATCATCTATATCACCATGAAAATCTGTTATTGAAAACCAGAAAACATTGGTAACACTTTTGGAAACTTAAGTTCAGTATGTTAGGAAATTTTAATGATAGTTTAGTTACTATATTCTTAAGTTGGAGACTTTTTGATTAAATTAAAACATCATAAACATAAAATAAAATGAATATGTAATTTATGTGATGCTGTGGGTGCTAGCTATTTTAATTAATTTTTATTTGCTTGTTTTAAATACAAATTTTTCAGGAAAGATAATTTTACTCTTAGCTTTAACTACCTGAAAAATATATTAACATCTCCTAATTCATTGAATATCCTGTGTAAGTAATTACATATAGAAAGACTTTCTAAGAACTGTTTTTCTAGGCTAATACAGTGGGAATATCACCAAACGTTGCTTTGGTCAGAAATCATATTATGTAAAACTTCATTACTGTGATATTTTAGGTTAGTTTTACAAATCGACGTATCTCTAAAGATGAGCACAATTTATACCTAGAAATTAACTGAAAAAACAACCAATAACTTTTTGTTACCTAGGAACAGCCAGAAATATTAATTGAATATAGGGATAAAAATGGTAAATTAGCAGTTAAATAGGTAAAGTATTGCTTTGAGACCTTGGTAATTTTGCTGTGGAAAGAGTTATGTAAATCACAGATTATCAATTGGAACTGGATTCGGAAACTGAATTGTCCAACCCATACCTGACAAATAATTCCTTCTGTGAAATCCTCAACAAATGGTCCCCCAAACTCTGTCTACCGCTCTAATGAAATGAATCCTTGTCTTTCTGAAACAGCCCATTCCACTTTTGGATAGCCCTAATATTAGGTAGTTTTTCCTTATAGCAAGACAAAATTTGCCTCTTTGTAGCTTCTACCCATTACTCTTAGGTCTGCCCTTTGGGTCAGATAAAGTAAGCCTCATCTTTCTTCAAAAACAGTCCTTCCTATCTCAAAAATCAGTGAGAATCTCTCCAGTAACTCTTCTCTTCACTGAGCTAAGTATTCTGCTCCTTCAAATAATCTTAGCATACAAGGGAAGGAAGAAAAGAAGGAAGGAAAGAAGGAAGGAGGGAAGGAGGGAGGGAAGGAAGGAAGGAAGGAAGGAAGGAAGGAAGGAAGGAAGGAAGGAAGGAAGGAAGGAAGAAAGGAAGGAAGGAAGGAAGGAAATAAGCACCTATTCTGTGCTAGTCACTGTCCTAAGCACTTCACAAATATCTCACAACAATCCTGGGGGGTAGATGACATTATTATCCCCATTTTAAAGGTGAAGAAATCAAGCCAGAGGTTAAGTGAATTACCCAAGGTCACACAGCTAGTAAGTATCTGAGAGGCCAGATTTTAAATCAGATGTTCCTGACATCAGGATCCATGCTCTATCCATTGCACCAATTAGTCCTCTCCACAATACTTCCATTCTCCTAGTTGCCCTCTGGACACACTCTAGAAGAGATTGTTTATGTCTTTCCTAAAATGTGTTGCCCATTAGTGAATCCATTGCTCCATATATGGCCTGATGAGAGCAGACCATAGCAGAACTATTGCTTTCTTCATTCCTGCTCTTAATGCAGGTTAAGATTGAATTCAATTTGTGATACCATATGGGTGATAGATATTGAGTTGCAATTTACTAAAAGCTCCAGGTCTTTTTAATAGGAAATGTCGCCTAGTCATTCATTCCTGATTTTTTGTGATGCTGATTTATGGAACTCAGGTATAGAATACTACATTTACTTCTATTACATTTAATCCTTTAAAACAATGTGGTATCATAGATCTAAAAAACAACTGACCTTTGAGTCTAGAAGATCTAGATTAAAATATTACCTCTAACACATACTAGCTATATAATAATGAGCAAGTCATTTACCTTCTCAACGCCACCTGAACAATTTCTAAGTTACAAATGAAAAATTGCAGTTTTCTTCATCATTTCTTTATTATTCATCACCTTATAAAGCCAAGTAAAAAACCTATTACTGGAAGCTCTGTTTTTCATGTAGAGAGAATCTTTAAGGTGAGCAGATTTCAAAAGTTTTAAAGAAAAGATATATAGGATTCAATGGCCTGATAATTTGAAAGAAAAACTTATTCAAGAGGCATGAAAGGCTCTGTGAATGAAATTCTGATGGCACAAGCAAGAAAAGATTCTAATGTGATTCTAGAGGTTGCTACGTAAGGACACTGATGAAGATACACAGGAAAACAAATGAGCAAACCCATGTTTTTAAAATGTGTCTACCAAACATGGGAGTACTGTATGTTGGTCAAAATTGGAGCCCAAAATTGTAGTTTTCTTTATCATTCATCACCTTTTAAAACCAAGTAGCAAGCTTATTACTGGATGTTCTGCTTTTTGCAGAGAGAATGCCAGGAGATAGACAAGTTGTAGGAGTTATCCATTACCAAAATATCATATTTTTATGTCAGATTTGTGTTCTGCTTTACACACTCTTTAAGTATTCTTTCTGTTATATTTCTATTATAAAGTCCTGATAGACTTTATAATAATATCACTAATATCTCTATTGATGCTCTCTCTATCATCTTTCTGCTTTCAGCTCCCAATTTTTTCCCATGTAAGAATATATTCTTCATATATATTTATATTTGATTCTCTTGCCATTTACTACTGTTACTTGTGAATAATGGATACCTTTCAATGGAACTGTGACTTTACCCACTTGGGTACTCCTAATGGTAAAAAATCACTAGTCACCCGTGCCCATTTTTAAAAAATTGTGAACTTAACAAACATCAACTAAAATGAACATGTTTATATCCACAGTAGAACAGAAAGAAATAGCTGCACAATAAACTCCTCCATTATGTACAGGCTGGTTTTCTTTTTAAGGCTATAGTAAATTCAGCATGCCACCTTCAAAGCTATCCTGCTTGTCTGTGACTCCCTCTGGCCTTCCTTCCTTCCTTTCTCTTCCGTGTACTTCAAAAACAGGTTTCCATGATGTTCTGTTTTTAGGGGGAGGGGTAAACCTATCCCAACTTCTCTCTCCTCCAATACCACACTTAAAATGAGAAAAATATAAAGAAAACATTTTATAAAAAATAATCATAGTCAAACAAAACAAACTGCCACATTATATTTCACTCTTTTCCATGTCATTCCATAATTCCTCCAAAGGGGCATCTGCTCAATGTTCTGGGGATCTTTCTCTGGATTTCATATTATATAGGCATCAATGGAGCAAGTTATCCTACCCTCTGACTACCTTACTTGTTTGCCTTCTTTTTAAGGATATTGCAGTGTGGCATAGTGGAAAAAACACTAGATTTGAAGTCAAAAGATATGGTTTCAAATTCCAACTCACTCTTTGAGTGACATTGGGTAAATCACTTCTCCTTGGGTTTTCTAAACAAAATTAAGGAAATGGACTAGATAACATCTGAGTTTCCTTAGAGCTTTAACTCTATGATCTGAAAACTATATTATATGGAATTCTTTTGTGTGATCCAATTTAGACCCATCATGAATATCTCTGTTGTCTTTGGGGTGACCCACAGCCTAAATTCTTTAGAAAATTAGGAATTTCTTGGAATGTTATATGAGAGGTACACATCAACTCTGGGTACAATGTGAGGAGTAAGATCAATAACTTTTTTGAAATTGAGTCAGAATGCGAACTCCAAAAAAGTATTCCTTTCAGGATTTGACTTTTTATAGGGAATCCTTCCTCCATTGGGAAGAGTAAAAGACAGCCTCCGTGACAGTGGTATGTTTTCTGGAGAAAACATATCCTCTTTACTTTATAATTATAATTAGAAGGTGATCTGTAATGTTAAGAGTCTAAATGTAGTAGCTCAACTGTCATTGATGAAGAAAGTCAGCAGAGAATCTACAGTATTGTACAGATAAAGATAGGGAGGCTTCAGGACATAGTTCCCTCTATTTAAGATTCAGGGTCATCCTTTGACAGCACAAGTAACTCTTGAAAAGATCATCAGTTTGATTGGGTCAGTCTTAAAACATCTTATTTTAAGCCATTTATTTTCATTATCTTTTAACGTTACATGGTATTGATGAAGCATAAAGTGTATAATTTGGCCCAAGTGTCAAAGGTAGTCTGCTTTTTTATCCTTGGTGATAATCAAAGTATCTGACATGAAATAATGTGTTGAGGGCACTTCAATCAAGCTGATCATACAGGAAACCTAGAAAACAGTAACTACTGAGTTTGGGAAACATTTGCTTTCCACCAAAACGTACTGCCAATCTGTTAGATATTTGAGTTCCCAACTGCGTATGGATGTGTAGTCAATTGTATAATCAAAATAGATGGAATGAAAATGTAGCTTTGATTGGGTAGCCTTTTAACATTAAATTAAAGAAAAATAGCTAGAAATTATAAAAATATGTTTCATACTCTGAATGTTAATCTTAGCAAATTAATAGCACTTTGTGGCCAAGATGAGTTTCTTTGGTGTAATTGAATTTTTTTGGTAATCAGTTTTCATAGGTGTGCCTAGATGCAGCTGCAAAAGCAGATCAAATTTTGCTCAGAGTGAATAGTAATGACATTCTGAAATTCCTTATTCTCGAGGGGGAAGTAAAACTTTAAACTAAATACTTGAAAGAATACACATTTTGCATGTTTCTTTTATTAGTGATGAGAGCTGCTTATTAATCAATGTTTAACAATGTAATTACAGCTGTTTTAGTCTCACCAGATAACATGGATTAATAAATGACCTGCAACTAGTGAAGTGTGTAGAAAGGGTAATGAATTCTTTCCATCAGCACATTAATTTATTAGTAATAAACAAAGAGCATGATGAATTAGGAGAATTGTAGAGTTTCTGAATATTGAAACCAAAATTTCCAGATGAAAGCATTTAATCATTCAGTTTTCCTTCATTTATTTCTCTTCATGTCTGATAATGGGTTGGGATTTGCCTTTCTGAACAGCATTAGGCATTCCATCTAAAGCTCAATTTCTACAGTTTCTTTAGGTTCACATTTGGCTCTTATTGCTACACATCAATTTCACCTACCACTGAAGGTGGTGTAACTTTGATGTGAACTAATTAAATTCTTTCCGTTTAGAAGAACTGCTTAATGCCACTCGACCAAGCATTGTTGAATTAGCACTGTCTTTATAAACTAGCTTTAACTATGCTGGATTCAGTTTGAAAAGGACCTTTAACTAGAAGGTGAAAGATGGAACCTTCAAACATGCTGATTAACTGTAACTCCTCAAAGCAAAAAAAAAAAAAAAAAAAGGTTGCCATAGGTATTTTTAGTCCACAGTAAAATGTTATACAAAATTTAAAATCTTGTTAAAAATATTAGTGTTATTCTAGCCTTCTTTTGAACTCTGCTGGCATCCAACTGTTTAGAAAAGAGCTTTTATCTAGAGCCCATATGACAAGTAAGTTTCAATCAAGACATCCTTACAACTACCACCTTTTCCTCTCCCCTCGCCCCCCACTCTAGCCCAAGGAGGTAGAGGGGACTTGAAAACTGAACCTAAAATAGTAATGTAGCATTTTTCTCTTTAAATAATTAAATATGTGTTTCATGTCTGTTAAAGAAAAATAAAGACGCAGGGAGGAAATCATTCTGTTTAACATCTATTTGTGCAAGTTCTGTTTGATTCTATTTTAAAATGTCAGTTCTGAAATAAAGGCATAAACCATTTAAGATGCAGTTTTGGGAGGTAGCCCAAAGCTGGTAGAGTGATTAATTAAAATAATCTCAAGCAACATTATGCAAATTAACTTTTTTAAAGCTCCAGCTTCTAGTGAAAGGGAGCTGAGGAATAAGGAAGTCTGGGAAAGGGAAATTACTCTCTCCTGATTGGAAAGAGAACATCATTGGGTTTTATTCAGTCACTGGGAAATCATATTGCCTCCTCCTTATGTACATGTATGAGGAGAGAAAGTCTCTCTTCTTATAGATTAAGTCAAGCCACACAAAAACAGAAATCTATTTTTCCTCATAGAAAGAAGATTCAAGGGCAGAGAGTGACTAAGTAGTATTCTGGGAACCGTTGAGTACACAGGATACAACTAAATGCTTTCACTTCAAAAACTTATAAACAAATAACTACATACTTCTCTAAAAATTATAAAGGTTATCTGTAATGCTTTCATTCATTCAATGAATATTTATCATACACCTACTAAGTGTAAGGCATTGAGACAGATAGGATGGAGCAGGAATGGGGATCCTGTGGCCATGAGGCCACATGTGGCTCTCTAGGTCCTCAAGTTTGGATTCAGTCAAAAGGCTACACTTGAGGACCTACAAGGCCACATGTTGCCCCAAGACTGCAGATTCCCCACCCCTGGAATGGAGGATACCCTAAAGAATTTTTGTCTTCAAAGAGTTTATGATATAATAAGGCAAATAAAATAACTGTACAAAAATTATAATGCAAGGCAGAATAAGTGTCATAAGAGAGGGAGCAATTGCTACAAATGTTCATTAAAATGGTTTTTCCTTGCAAGTACTACAGGGTTCATTTTATTTGGTATAACTTGTGACCCTTCTCCTGTCTGAAAGTTAAATCGTAGTCCTCAAGATATGACTTTGACTCAGAAGTAGATTTGCAGGATGTTCAATGAAGACTAGCTCCTCTGGTGTGAAAGCATGCCAAGCCTTTTTCAGGGCTGCTTATCCACCTTTGGTATCTACTTGGCATTCCACTCTCACTTATGGCTCTAATATGTTGTAGCATACAAAGTGTCCATACCCTGGTAAACCATCTTGGCAGATGGGATATCTTTGAGATACAATCCACAGACCTCAGAACACTGATTCACAACTAGTCAGGAAAAAAATACCGAGGTGGATCTTTCCACTTATTATGGAAGATGTCAGGAACCATCTCAAAGAAATGTTGTTAATGGCATCTTCATAAAATCCATCAGCTCTTATGCATCACCCGTAATGGTACTGCCTATGAAAAATGGAAAGAAACAGATTGATAAAAATTACTGAACTTTGAACAAAAGAACTGAAGTGGACCAGTACATTGTAACATGGGTATAAGATGCTCTGTATTGTCTGTTAGGCAGCCAATTGTTTTCAAACTTGGACTTTCATTGTGAATATGACCAGATTCTTATATCTGAGAAAGATAAGGAAAAAGCTGCTTTCATCTGTTTGAGGGCTCACAAGTTAGTTGACCAATGAAAAACTAAACCATTGAGTCACTAGTCAATTTACAAAATAGCCACAAAGAATCAAGGGTGTCAGAACCATTCATCACAACCACCTATTGCCTATACAAAAGTTGATTAGACTTTCTAATGAGCAGAGAGAACTGATAGACTCTAAATTAGGAAGAGGTTAAGAAAAAGAGACCATACTGCAGCCACACAGACTTTCAGACCCAGATATGGACACCGAAAGTGATGTATCAAGTGAAAAAGATGATGTTTATTTTTACAAGGCAGAAAAATTGAAAACAGAGGCAACTCCTGTCTTTCCCCAACCTGCTACAGAGACTCCTAGAGTATAGATTCAACCTACAGAGTTCTAATATACTGATAGTCAACCTGGCATGGCTACTAGCCCAGGTATTGATAAATAAGTCTATAATGAGCCTGATGCTCAACCCTTATCAACTTCTAGTTCTGGTATAGAAAAGTTGAGAGATCAGTCAGTGACAAGAGAACTAGGCCTATTAGACCAATCACTTGGCTAAGTTATGATATCATAGATAAACCTGAAGGTATACTTACAAATGCTTCTAGGCAACAACACTAGAGATTGCCTGCATGAAATGTGCCTTGCATGTAACTGCATATGGTTTTTTTGCTGTGCATGTGAATTAATGAACTTTTGAGTATGCTTATTTTTTTTAAATTTTGACATAATGTTAATTTTATTATGTTTCATATTATTTTCATACTATAGCAATGAATGTTAGTTGTTCTGTGTAGATGTTATTGCTTATTGTCAAGCTGTATTTTTTACCTAGGCCTATTGACAATGTTATTGTTGCAATTACCTAATTGTTTTTTAATTAACCATTACTATTGCCTTTGGTGTATTGTTATTGACTGTGAATATGCACATACTTTCAAAATGTGCATGTGTTATATCCAGTATGTATTTAGGGATGTTGTCATTGTAGTGTCCTCACTTGATGCTTTACATAGTGTCATATGTACTGCATGAACTGTTAACATGCATTTGTTTATTGCAGTTTCAAGGGTATCAAAGGTTGGTTACCTGGGCCACTGGGAAAATTATCTTTGTTGTTTTAAAGCTCTAATGTGTTTTCCCAGTTGATCTTTGCAAGGGGCTTCAAAGTACTCCATAAGACATCAAGAAACAATAAAACCAAATTAAAAGAATAAAAAGCAAAAGAAAACGTGAACTATTTTATTGGAAAAGACAACTGACTAAGAGCTAATTTAAGAACTATTGAACTAACTGAAAACCATGATAAAGAAAAAAGAGCCTAGACACCATCCTTCAAGAAATTCTCAAAGAAAACTGCCCTGATATCCTAGAACCAGAGGGTAAAATGAAAGAATCTACTGATCACTTCCTGACAGAGATTCCAAAATGAAAACCCTCAAGAATATTATAGCTAAATTTCAGTGCAGCCAGAAAGACACAATTGAAACATCATGGAGCCACAGTCAGGATAACACAAGATTTAGCAGCTTCTACATCAAATGGTTGGAAGGCTTGGAATATGATATTCCAAAAGAAAAAGGAACTAGGATTATAACCAAGAATAACCTACCCCCCCAAAAATGAGTATAAACCTTATGGGGGAGGGGAATGGATATTCAACAAAGTAGAGGACTTTCAAGCATTCCTTATGAAAAGACCAGAACTGAATAAAAAAGTTGACTTTCAAATACAAGACCAAGGAGACGCACAAAGAGGTAAACAGGAAAGAGAAATGAAGGAATTCAATAAGGTCAAATTGTTTACATTCCTAGATGAGAAGATGATACTTGTAGCTCCTAAGAACTTTAGTATTATTAAGGCAGTTAGAAGGAGTATATATAGAGAAAATGCATGTGAGTTGAATATGATGGGATGATATCTAAAAAAATAAAATTAAAAGGTGACAAAGAGGAATGCACTGGGAAAAGGGGAGAGAGGTAGAATGCGATGAATTGTCTCATATAAAAGAGGCACAAAGAAAGGCTTTTACGGAGTGGGGGGGATGTGGGAAGTACCGGGGGAAACACTTCAACCTTACTCTCACTGGAATTGGCTTAAAGATGGAATAACATATATACTGAATTTGGTATAGAAATCTATCTTACCCTACAAGAAAGTAGGAGGGGAAGGGGATAATAGAAGGTGGGGGAGAATGAAAGAAGGGAAGGCAAGTTGGGGGAGGCTATAGTGAGAAGCAAAACACTTTTGAGGATGGATAGGGTGAAAGGAGAGAAATATCATCATAAACAGAGGAGAAAAGAGCATGAAGGGAAATACACAACTAGTAATCATAACTGAAAAAATATTTTACAGGAAGTATTTCCATTAAAGACCTCGTTTCTCAATAATATAGAGAACTGATTCAAGTTTATGAAAATAAGAGTGATTCCTCAACTGATAAATGATCAGAGAATATGAACAGGCAGTTTTCAGACAAAGTAATCAAAGCTATCTATGGTAATATAAAAATGCTCTAAATCACTATTAATTAGAGAAATGCAAATTAAAAGAACTCTGAGCTACCACCTCATACCTATCAGATTGTCTAATATAACAGAAAGGGAAAAGGATAAATGTTAAAAGGGATATAGGAAAATGGAGACATCAATGCATTGTAGGTAGAGTTGTAGACTGAATGATTGGCCATTCTGGAGAACAATTTAGAACTGTGCCCAAAGGGCTATAAAACCATGCATACTCTGTCTCCCAGCAATATGACTACTAGGTCCATATCCCAAAAAGATTTTTTTTCAAAAAAAAGAAAAGGACCTATATGTACACAAATATTTATAGCCACTTTTTTAGAAATAGCAAAGAATTGAAAACCGAAGGGATGCTCAACCACTGAGGAATGGCTGAACTAGTTTTGTTTTATAATTGTGATGGAATCCAATTGGACTGTTGGAAATGATGAGCAGGATGCTCTCAGAAAAACTGGGAAAGACTTACATGAACTGATACAAATTAAAATTAGTAGAACCAAAAGAATATTGTGCACAGCAACAGCAATATTGTAAGAATGGTAAACTGTGAATGACTTGGCTTTTCTCAGAAATACAATGATCCAAGACTATACTGAAGGACTTATGATGAAAAATGTTTTCCAGATCCAGAGAAAGAACTGAAGGAATTTGAAGGCAAATTGAAGCATACTTTTTTTAAAACTTTATTTTTCTTGGAGTTTTGTAGGGGTTTTTTTGGTCTGTGTTTTCTTTCACAACATAGCTAATATAGAAATATGTTTTACATGACTGCACATGTATAACCTATATCAAATTGCTTGCCTTTTCAATGAGGGGGTAGATTTGGGAGGGAGGAAGAGAAATTTGGAACTCAAAATCTTTTAGAAAGTGAGCATTCAAAATTATTTTTATGTGTGATTAGGGAAAAATAAAATATTAGATAAATATATTTTTAAAAAGAAAAAAGTGTGGGAATAAGTCAATTTATATATATATATAAATGATGTAAAAAGAAGTGAATAGGTAAGAAAAAGGGGAAAGAGAGGCAAATTGTGGGAAATTATTTCACAAGAAAGAGCTTTTATAGTTCAGGGAATAATGTTGCAGGGGCAGGCAATGCTTGAACCTTGCTCACATTTGAATTGATTAAAAAAGGAAATATATATACATATGTATATATACATATATAGACACACATATATAAATATATAATATGTGTATATATGTAGATGTGTGTATGTGTATGTAGATGTGTGTGTGTTCAGTTGGTAATAGAAATATATCTTATCCAACAGGAAAGTAGGAACAGAAGACAATAAGGCAGGGGCAGGGGTGGAGGTGTTGGTTAAAAAAGGGAGGGCAGATAAAAGAAGGCTGTAGTCAAAAGTAAAACAGACTTTAGAAGACGAATAGGATAAAAAGAGAGAAGGATAAACAGAAGAAAATAAGATGGAGGGAAAAGCACAGTTAGTAATCATAACTATGAATGTGAATGGGCTGAACTCATTCATAAAATGGAAGTGGATAGCAGAATGGGTTACAAACCAGAATCCAACAATACGTGGTGTACAAAAGACAACACCTAAACCGGAAATACATGCTCAGAGTTAAAATAAAAGACTGGAGTAGAATCTAATATGCTTTAGGTAAGGAAAAAAGACAGGGATAGCATTCATGATCTCAAACAAATTAAAGGCAAAAATAGTCCTAATTAAAAAAGATAAGCAGGAAAACTACATCTTGCTAAAATGCACCGTAGACAACAAAGTAGTATCAATACTAAACACATATACACCAAATGGCATATTATCCAAATTCTATAAGGACAAGTTGAATTAACTAATTTGGAAGGAATAGACAATAAAAATAAAATAGCAATTTTAAAATATTAAATTAATTAAATTACTATTAAAAACAAATAGAAAGTAAAAGAGACAATAAAACTATACTAGTGAGGGACCTCAAATTCCCCCACTCAGAGCTAGATAATTCTAACCATAAAATAAATTTTAAAAAAGAAGTCAATGAGATGAATAGAGTCTTAGAAAAGTATAGAACTCTGGATAAAACCAAAACTGAATGGGAATACAAGAGTATAACTTTTTTTCTCAGTTTTAGATGGCACCTTCACAAAAACTAACCAAGTATTGGGGCATTAAAAAATCACAGCCAAATGCAGAAAAGCAGAAATATTAAATGAACCCTTTTCAGACCATAATGCAATAAAAATTACTTCTAATAAAGGATCATGGAAGCAGAGATTAAAAGCTAATTGGATACTAAGTAATCTAATCCTAAAGGAGTGAGTCAAAGAACAAATAATAAAAACAGTCTATAATTTCATTAAATAAAACAAAAATTAGTGGGATAGAGCCAAAGCAGTACTTAGGAAAAAATAAGTAGACATCATTAAAAGAAAGAAAGAACAGATCAGTGAATTGAGGACACAACTTTAAAAAAAACTAGAAAAAGAAAAAATTAAAAATCCCCAATTAAATGCCAAAATGGAAACCTTGAAAATCAAAGGAGAAATTAATAAAGTTGAAAATAAAAAAGTAAACTACTAAATAAAACTAGGAGCTGGGTTTATGAAAAAAATAGATAAACTATTGGTTAATTTGATTTTTGAAAAGAAAGAAGTAACCAAATTACTAGTATCAAGAAATTAAAGCAATTATTAGAAGTTATTTTGTCCAATGGATGAATATTTAGCAAAATATAAACTGCCCAGATTAACTGAAGAGGAAATAGAATACTTTAAATAATTCTATCTTAGAAAAATAAATTGAAAAAGCAATAATTGAACTCCCCAAGGGAAAAAAATCTTCATGACCAGATAGATTCACAAATGAATTCTACCAAACATTTAAGGAATAATTAATTCCAATGCCATGTATTGTAAACTATTTGAAAAATACATAAAGAAGGAGTCCTATCAAATTCCTCTTATGAAAATAATATGGTTGTTATACCTAAACCAGGTGGAACAAAAAGAAAGAAAACTATAGAACAATTTTCTTAATGAATATTAATGCAAAAATATTTAATAAAATATTAACAAGGAGATTACAGAAATACATCATATCATTCAGCAGAAGCACAAGACTGGTCCAATATTAGGAAAACTATCAGCCTAACTGGCCATATCAATAACAATGACAAGAAAAGTCATATGATTATATCAATAGATGCAGAGAAAGCTTTTGAGAAAATAAAAAACCCATTCGTATTAAAAACTATGGAAAGCATAGGAATCAATGGAATTTTAAAATGATGAATGGTATCTATCTAAAAACAAGAGCAAGCATTATCAGTAATTGAGGTTAACTTGAAGCCTTCCCAGTAAGATCACGAATAAATCAAAGATGTCCATATCACAACTATTATTCAATGTTGTCCTAGAAATGCTAGCCATAGCAGTAACACAAGAAAAAGAAATTGAAAAAATTCAAAGAGGCAACGAGGAAACAAAATTATTGCTCTTCGCAGATGATGCAATGATATACTTAGATAATGCTAGAGAATCAACTAAAAACTATTTAAAACAATTAACAACTTCAGAAAAATTGTAGAATATACAATAAACCCAAATAAATCTCCAGATTTTTATATGCTACCCCCCAAAACATAGTGGGAAGAGAAAAATAGACAAATTCTATTAAAAATTACTGTGGGCAATACAAAATACTTGAGAGTCTACTTGCCAAGAGAAACTCAGGGATTATATGAAAACAATTACAGAACATTTTTCATGCAAATAGAGAAGGAAGATTAGTTGCTAATGCGTAGGCCAAGCCAATATAATAAAAATGACAATTCTACCTAATTTACTTATTCAGTGCCATACCAATCAAACTATCAAATAATTATTCTATAGAGCTAGAAAAAATAGTAACTAAATTCATGTTGAAGAATGAAAGTTCAATAATATCAAGGAAATCAAAGAAAAAATGTGATGTAAGGAGGTCTAGAAATTCCAGATTTCAAACTATATTACAAAATGATAATCAGGAAATAAAATTGGTACTGGTTAAGAAAATAGAGTGGTGGATAAGCGGAATAGATTAGGTATACACACACAGTAGTAAATGACCTATCTAGTGTTTGATAAGCCTAAAGATCCAAGCTACCAAACAAGAGATCAAGAAGATTACAATAAGTAAAAGAGATAATTTTAATTATGTGAAATTAAAAACCCTTTGCACAAACAAAACTAATGCAGCCAAAATTAGAAGAAAAATAGGAAACTGGGGGGGGGGAATTATGCAAAAAAAATTATCTGATAGAAGCCTCATTTCTCAAGTATGTAGGGAAATGAGACAAAATTATGAATATTAGGATCTCTCTCCAGTCAAAGAATGGTCAAAGGATATGAACAAGCATTTTTTCAAGAGAAGAAATCAAAGCTATCAGTAGTTACTGTTTCAACAATCCAGCTAGCAGCTGTTGTGGGTGTGAAAGCCCAACAACAAGAACGCTACCAGCATGCTGCAAAAGCACAGGTTCTTTTGATCTGCTTAACTAAGGAAAGCAAGGTTAAGGGGTTGACAAGCTTACTTTAATTCAGCATACAAATATCATTCACTTAGTTCATGGGGAAAAGGCAGGCACCCTGAACTTCAGAACAAAGTACAAACTAAGTACAAACATTGACAGACAGACCTTGTCTGATTCAAATACCAATACATAGTTACCAGAGTTTAACAAAGTCTCAGCATCCGGGTTACAAGCTGGAGGGCCCTTAGCTACAGCTGCCCGGAGTCTCCACCTCAGCACCACCACGAGTGAGAGCCCTGTGCAAATGGCTGTGTCCTCTCTTCTTATAGGGCTTCAGACGTCATCAAACGTCATCTGAATGACCAGAACTTAGGCTGCTATGATTGGCTCTTTAGTTAGCACCACCCATTGGTACCCTGGGAGCTTCACACCCACATAGGCTTAGCACCTAATAGGGGTTTGGGCCCGGGGCTCAGCACCTAGTAAGACTCAAGAGGACATGGCTCTGGAGTTAGCACTTCTCCTTAGCCAGCCCCACCTTAGGCCCCTCCCTAGTCACCAATCCACACCCACATAGGTTCTACACCTAATAGGGGTTTGAGCCTGGGGCTTAGCACTTAGTAAGACTCAATGAAATACACTGAATTACTCAAAGCAAACAAAAACCAAACTCTTTAAGGGCACTTGTTGAACTAAGTGCTAAGAGCCCATTTTGCTTACCAACACAGTCACATGAAAAAGCTCTAAATTACTACTGATTAGAGAAATGCAAATTAAAACAACCTCTGAGATACTACCTTTTAGCCATCAAACTGGTTAAAGTGACAGAAAAGAAAAAATGACAAATGCTGTTATTGTAGAAAAATTGAGACACTAATACACTATTAGTGGAGTTGTGAACTAGTCCAATCATTCCAGAGAACAATTTGGAACTATGCCCAGAAGACAATACCGCTACTAGGTATGTAAGGTAAAGAGAACAAAGAAAGGGGAAAAGACATATTTCTACAAAAATATTTATATCAGCACTTTTTTGTTGTGGCAAAGAATTGGAAATTGAGGGGATGCCATCAGTTATGGAATGGCTGAACCAGCTATGGTATACAATTGTGATGAAATATTATTGTGCTTTAAGAAATGATGAGCAAGATGGTTTTAGAAAAACCTGGGAAGACATATACGAACTCATGCAAAATGAAGCATGCAGAGCTAGGAGAACATTTTACACAGTAACAGCAATATTGCAAAGATGACCAAAAGTGAAAGACTTACTCTGATAACGACAATGATCAGAGGCAATTCCAAAGGTCCCATGATGAAAAATGCTACCCAAGTTCAGAAAGAGAACTGATAAACTCTAAATACAGATTGAAGCATAGTTAGTTTTTTTAAATGTTATTTTTATTTTGTTTGTGTGTGTTTTCTTTTGCAACATGGCTAATATGGGAATATGTTTGGTGTGAACTCACATGTATAATCGAAATCAAAGGCTTATCTTCTCAAAGGGCATGGGGCAGGCAGAAGGGAGAAAATATGGCATCAATATTTTTAAAAAAAATTGTCAAAAATTATTTTATGTGTAATTGGGTAATGTTTAATGAAATAAAAATAATTTTGAAAAAACTTTCTACTCAACAAGGAAAAAATAAGAATCTCTGAATCTATAAGAATGTAAGCTACTTGAGAAACGGCATTGTTTTGCTGTTTGAATCCTGAGTGGTTTAGTATTAGGTACTTAATAAATTTGGTGAGTCAAATTGAATTCATTACATTAGTGGCTCAGCATCCACAGGGCTTTGTTTAAATCCCTCTTTGACCTGGTACATAGGTTCTAGGTTCTTATTTTATTTGTGATCAAGCCAACCTCACTCCTTGCCCCCTTTATGTACCACTTTCAGAAAGTGGCCCAATGGTGGGAAATTTTCAACTTTGAGGCCTCATATGGCCCTCTAGGTCCTCAAGTGTGGCCCTTTAACAAAATCCAAACTTCACAGAATCCTTAATCCTTAATAATCAATAATCCTTAATAAGCTTAATAATCCAAATCCTTAATAACCAATAATCATTAATAATCCAAATCCTTAATATCCTGATTTGTTCTGTGAAGTTTGGATTCTATCAAAGGGACACACTTGAGGACCTAGAGGGCCATATGTGGCCTTGAGGCCACAGGTTTCCCACCCCTGGTTACTGGTCCATTGCCTTGCTCACCCTGCCTTCCCATCTTGTCAGATACTCACCAGCTCTGAGATTTGGATGAGACTGCAGGAAACATCCCTGACTCTAAAGGAAATCTATCTTTAGGACTGAATTCCTTAGTTTCATCTTCCTGTCTTTCTAGAGATTGAAATAGTAACCTAGAACTCCAGTCTCCATTGCCAGTATCTTCCTGCCTGCTGCCCCAACCCTTGATGACTCTGCCTACCAATAGTGCTACCAATTTTGCCTGCCATCAGAATTTCCTGACTCCACGTATCACCACTTCAGATAAGGCCATCCACTAGTTGTTACCTACCTGACTCTTAGTGTGAACTTCTAGCATATAGCATCAGAAGGGGTGATCGGATAGGTAGGAGAAGAACCAAGAAGGAGCAGTATCATGAAAACCCCTAAAGGAGAGTGCATCTAAATGGAGAGGGTGTTTAAAGTTTTCAAATGAGGAGGAAAAAGAGGAGAGATGGATGAGAAAAGGCCACCAGATTGGGCAATTAAGAGATCATTAGTAACTTTGCAAAGAGCAGATTCAGTTGAGTGATAAAAGAAGAAATCAGATTACAAAGTGTTAAGAAGTGAGGACAAAGAAAGTGAGACAATAAGCATATACAATTTTGTTTCGAAATTTGGTTGAGATAAGAGTGAGAGAGACTGGACAATAGCTTGAGGACACAATAGGATGGTTTTCATAGATGGGGAAGAGAAATGTATTGGTAGGCACCAAAGAAAGAACAAGTAGATAGGAAGATACTGAAGATAGGGGGAAAGAGTAAATATGAAGGCTTATTGTAGTCTAATAATAAATTTTAGTGAATTAAATTGAACGAATTGAATTTGTATTTCCTTACTAAGTGGAGGAAAGAATGAAGAGCTAGACCTAGGAAAATGTTGAATTAGCTTTTGTCTTTGGTACCATTTCATCTCTCTTTCCCCCTCGTTCTTACTAACTATCCTCAAGGCCTTCACCACTGCAAATACCTCAGCTTACTCTCTACCACACCAACTATGAGACAAAATTGCTTTTCTCTCTTTCCCTCTTCCAAGTCAAAGCTCCCATTTCTTAATTGCTGATTTCAGCATTAAGTTTAAGGAAAGCAATGTAATCAAAACATTTCAGAATAAAATATGAATCATAGATACCACTGCCCCTTCCATTCCCACTCTATAGGAATTTCTTTTTTTAAGAGAATGTACCTTGAGTTAGAGATAATCTTCAAAGTTCCTTTCAGCACTATGATCTATGAATTACTTAATGCTACATGATATCCTTGCCTTATTTGTTGAATGAATGAATGAATCCTAACTTAGGCAAAAGTTTCACTAATTTCAGGGTCAGTTCTGATGTTGACATCTTAATTATAGAACATTAAAATAACATGACACATAGGGGGTGGGCAATTGGCCCATTTTCAAGACTCAGAAAAAAATACACATAAGCCTTTCTATAAATATATCTACTTCCCTCTAATTTAATTTAATTTAAATCAACAAAATATTAAGTACAATTTCCAAGTTACCTTCCATTTAAGCCACTACCCTCATGATTGAGAATCTTATATTTAGAGATGAAAGGGCACTCAGAGTTCATCTCACTCCATCATTTTACAGATGAAGAAAGTGGGGCCCAGAAAGTTTAAGTGACTTACATAAGTCCACACTGATATGAAGTAGCAGATACAGGAATTAAGCCTAAATCATCTAAATCTAAAATTAGCATTTGTTCTGCTGCAGCATGTGACATTCTCAAAGGCTCTATCAGTGGAATACAAACCATGGGAGTTGCTACCAGACTTGAAATTTCTGAGTCTGATGATAGTCATCTGAGGACCACCATTGCTAAGGTTAAAAAGATTCACAACTAGAAGAAGTTGACCAATAAGTGATAAGATTTTGGAGTGGATATAGCTATTAATGAATACCAGTTACTAGGGCATAGATGAAATATAATCTTCATTAGTAGATGGGGAACCCACACCAACTATGTCACAAGATTGCAGGAAGTATTGAAGTATGTATAAGACACTGTGCTAGGTGCTAAAAAAAATATCGCGAGAAAACACTCTTCATGTAGGCTACCAACATTTCACTTTGTGAAACAGTGACTAGTTTGTCATCCTAGATTCCCTTCTAAATATTTTAATACTGCAATGAATCTGTGAACTAATTAATGTGGGTATTCCTTCTAATGAGGCAGATCCCAAGTCGTCCATGCCAGCCCACCGCCCATATAACTTTAGTCGATAACCTTCTAAGAATTTGCTACAGGAGGTCTCCCCAATATACTCTTCTTTTCTTAAGAATTAAAATAAGAAATTATTTTGTCTTGTTTCATGTTTTCACTTTTTAATCTTCTCAGAGTTTTCCATACTTTTCTTATGTGTGTAAAGATTCCCTCATATGTAAAGAATTTCTAAAATGAATATAATACTCAAGTATGTATCTCACCTATATTTTGCATAGGAGCTCAAAAAAATTCTGCATCATGCTTTGTAATGAATATTCGTGTCCCTCTATCATACACCTTGTCTTTCCGAAGCTGGTCATTTCCTCCTAGGGATAGTGTTTAAATTTTTGTGCCTGCCACCAAATTATAGGTGGTACTCAGTTTATGGCTATGTGGATCAAGAAGCTAAAGTTTCCATAAGCGTGAGAAACTAAATGAAAAAATATACAATCCTCTCAAAATCTGAGATCCTCTGATTCCATTACTGTGACAATAAAGACATCCTCTGCATAGAAAATCATGTATGAAGGCCTACTTTTTTCCCAGCTCATTTTTACCTAGCATGTGTATGTGTGTGTGTGTGTGTATATATATATATGTATATTTATGTGTATATATATGTATATATTATATATATATATAATTTTCATAAAGATTTTATAAGAATGAGAAAGTAGGCAATATGGGTCCTGAGTTAATGGAAGGAGGGAATAAGCATCTATTTAGTGCTGTGTGCTATTGCTATGTGCCAGGCACTGTGCTATCAATTTTACAAATATTATCTCATTGATCTTTTCAACAACTCTGTGAAGTAGATGCTGTTATGACGCCCATTTTACAGATGAGAAAACTGAGGCAGACAGAAGTTAAGTGACTTGGCCAGGGTCACAGAGCTACAAAGTATCTAAGGCTACATTTGAACTCAAATCTTCCAGAAACCAGACCTAGCGCTTATCTACTGTGCCTTATAGCTGCTTCTATTAAGTTAATGGTAACATCTCCACTCTTTCTTAAAAGGTAATAGTGTTACTATTAATTCTTCTATTTTTTTTACAGCCACCCCCCCACTTGAGAAAGATCCCTCCATGCTTTCAAGGCTATATTGCCCCAGCATCAATTTCCTATAAGAGTTCTTAGTCCGGTCTAACTAGTCGTCCTGACTTTTTCATAAGTTTCATTTATTTCTTTGCTGTTGTCCAGTCGTTTCAGTCATCTCTGACTCTTGGTGACCCCATCTGGGGTTTTCTTGGCAAAGACATCAGAGTGGCTTGCCACCTCCTTGCCAAGTTTCTTTTACAGGTGAGGAAACTGAGGCAAATAAACAGGGTTAAGTGATTTGCCCAGGGTCACAGAGATAGTAAGTGTTTGAGGCCAAATTTGAACTCAAGTCTTCCTGACTCCAGGCCTAAAGCTCTATGCATTATACCACCTAGCTGCCTCAGATGATCCCTCTGCTGGAGATGGATGGGATAAGGATAATAGATGGCATAAAGAGGACAAGTCTGTTCATCTCTTTTTGCATACTTTATCTCTGCCAAAAGGAATTATCTTTGTCCTCGGAGAAGAGAATAGACTCAAAGTGACTAATCAAGACTTGATATGTAGGATAAATTGGAAAATTGCATGAGGGCACCTTGCTTTCTTGATGAACTATATCTGCCTACATCAGATGAACTATGTGCTAGGAAACTACATGCGCTGAAAGAAATGGTAGAAATGATTGCTAAAGGCACAGTGAAAAATCATGGAAAATAGGAAAGATTATACAGGGAAGAGAGTAAATATTCTGATTTCAAAGAAAATGCATGGAAATGGAATTTTCAATTATAAAAACAGTGAGCTTGACTTCAAATGCTGAGAAAAAATAGAATATTTTATAACAAAGTATGCTTAATCAATATTTAGTAAAAAGAAATAGTGATCACAAAAAAAATGACCATCTAGAATGTGTCATGTCAGATTAACCTTTCCTTTTTTGCCAGGGTTATTAGATTGAAAAATTACTCAGATGTTACAGACCGTTTAAATAGATTTTAGCAAAGGATCTCAGAAAGCTTCTTGTGCTATCCTTTTTGGAAAAAAGTGGTGGTGTGGGCAGAGATATTGGTTAGACAGTAGTAAAATTAGAGATGTTGCTTTAATGGCTGGGCCCAGGATAATCAATTAATAGGTCAATGTCCACTTGGCTAGAGGCTTCCAGAGGGTGACCTAGGGATCTATGATTGTCTCCATGTTAAATTTTTTTAACAAAAACTTCAATAAAAGCATCTCAGGTAGATATTAAAATGCAGGTGACAGAAAGATAGAAAGGATAGCTAACACACAGCAGGATAGGCTTGGGATCCAAAAAGATCTTGACAAAAGAATTGATCAAATAAGCCAGATCAAATATGATAAAATTTGATAAAGATAAATGAAAATCTTACATTTAAATAAAATCAACATTACAAGAACAGGAAAAAAAGACCTGGGTGTTTTGGGGGGCTACAGGTTCAATGTATATCATAAATATCAGTCAGTCAGTCAATAAGCATTTGTTGGGCAATTTGTATATGATAGGTAATGTGCTAAGCAAGTACAAGCAAGAGTGAAAGACAGTGCCTTCCCTCAAAGATCTTACATTCTAATGGTGGAAGACAACACATAAAAGGGGAAAGAAATGGGGTAGATAGAGAGGGTAAAGGTCCCTGGAGCTGGAGATGAATTGTGGTTTTGAGACAAGAATACATTCTAAAGAGGAATGAAGACCTGGGCCTCCTCATTAAATTGGAGGTTCTGAGAAAAACTAGCCATTCAGAGAGAGAGAGAGAGAGAGAGAGAGAGAGAGAGAGAGAGAGAGAGAGAGAGAGAGCCCACAGAGTCAGAGGTTACCTCCAATGTGAGTAGTCCAGAGGTGGATCTGGTTTCCAGTATGATATGAGAATCAAGAATTTTAAGGCAATTTTAGGTCTAATTAAGCAAAGTATAATGTATAAAGACATCATAGCTTTGCTTTGCTATGACCTGGCCTGCCATATTCATAGCACTATGAATTTGGGAGCACTGCAATTTTGGGTGTATACTCATAGTCTGGAAAGCATCCACATGAGAGCAACCAAGATGGGGAAGGCCTCAAGTTCTTACTATATGAATATTGGTTGAAGGAACTGGATGTGTTTAGTCTGCCAAAGAGAACACTAAAGTGGAAAGGAAGTACCATGGAGCTTTTTTCAATCAGTTGAAGGGCTTTCACGTGGAAGAGGCATTAGACTTCTTCTTGAGAGATGCTATCATACACTACTGGCTGTGGAGTCAGAGAAGCTGGGTTCAAATTTCACTGCAGATCCCAAGTACCTATGTGATATTAAGCAAACCACTTAAGAATCTTGGGTTTTAATTTCCATATTTATAAAATTATAGAGTTGAACTATATGAACACTGAGGACCATTCAAGCTCTAGATTGACAATCCTTATATGTGTGTGTGTGTGTGTGTGTGTGTGTGTGTGTGTAGTTGTTGTTGTTCAGTTGTTTTCAGTCATGTACTACTCTTTGTGCCCATATGGAGGTCTTCTTGACAAAGATACTGAAGTGTTTTGCCATTTCCTTCTCCTATGTGTGCATGTGTGTGTGTGGGCGTGTGTCTGTGTGTGTGTGTGTATGAAATTTTATCCTAATAATTTTCTTCTTTAGTTCCCAGTGAGATCTTTTTTTGTAATTTGTCATTCCTAAAAATAGTATTTCATGAAAGAAGTCATGTCCTATGATGAGAGGCACTCTGTATCCTCAGTCATGAGTCCCTATCCTACCCCTTCCCCTTACCATAATCTCTCATAACTCTCATAAGACCAGGTTATCCTGTATCTGGTTCCTCCCCTTTCACTAAAGGGTGCTGCTTTCTTCTGAGGATGCCTACATCCCCTCTTCTGCGCTGGAAAGCACAACTATTATTCAGAGAAGATGATTTCCTGTTGTACCCATTCTCTTCAGAAGAAACTAGTAAGTCACTTGTCTCTTACCACAAGCATAGACTTTCCCACCCTGTCCCATCATGTAATTTAGGGCCTAGGCTTATACCCAGCCGTTTTTTCTTGGACCTTTTGTCTGGAAATATAAAAGGAGAGATGTGAATTAAACATACATATTGAAATGGGAAAAGTGAGCCCTCTCCCCACCCAGGTGTGTTTGTGTGTGCAAGTGTAAGTATGTGTGTATGTGTATGTGAATGTGTTTGTGTATAAACATATATACACCTGGGTGGGGGGGACTCACTAGATAGATATACACATACAAATGTACACACACATTATATATATGTAGATGTATACATATGTATACATACATACATATATCCTTAAATAGCACATTTACATTTACCTTTCCATTCTGAGGATAATGATGATCAGGGTGAGTGCATGAATCTGGGAGGGGGAAAGGGCTGTATAGGCAAAGTTGGAATAATTCCAGATGATCTTAGTTCAAATTATCCTGACTTTTTCCACCTTATTTCACATGTTGAGAATGTTTCTGTTTAATATCTAAATTTATATTTAAACATTCACTGAATGAGTCAGTGAGGGTGATCACACCTTGAAACAAGGTACAGCTTCCTCATTGTTTATGTACAAAATAATGCATTACCTGTGCATGGTACTGAAGTGCAGAAGACATGGAGAAGAAGTTGAGTAGTGAGGGATGCTTTATAGCAATGAGTACTTCAAATTGCACTGTTACAAAATATGGTTAGCTTCTGTCCGTGTTTCTATATTATTGTTTTCTTTTAAAACATTATTGAGAGGCTCAGTTATAAAACAAACAAACCTGTTTATGGCAGAGTTCATCTCAAATCCATTCCAAGTTATTAGTAGGTTTTCCATTTTTAAAAAATTACAATTAAAATGAAAAATCTTATTCATAATGCAATTTCAATTAAAAGTCCGGCTTGTAAGACTTTGTAATTATATTTTTAATGGAAAGTCTATATCCAACATGGGATGCATTTAAGGTGAATTGTACCATAAACAAATTTATTTCTTCTATTCATGATGATGAGAGTCCCAGAAAATGATGCTTTAAGAGAACACAAAAGAGATAGGCAGTTGATCATGACTAAGTTGCAGAATTAATATGTATCATGGCTTGATAATAAACCTAAAGAAGATTGTGGCTGTATAACAACTGGTTCCAGGGTGCCACTATCTGGTCAAAGATATTAATCAGAAATGCAAAAAGAAAAACGATCCTTAGCTTTGCCTGCTTAAGCATTCCATTGTCCAGTGATGCACCAATTTATAAGAAAAATAAAATCATTCCCCAAAGTCAGTTCTCTCTTTGGTAGGTTGTCGGGGTCTGGTGCCAACATGGCCTCATTCTCCAGTCCAAACTAAGGCTCTATAAAGCAGAAATACTCTTTAAACTTCTCTCTAGCTAGGAGATCTAAGCCTACCACAAACTGCACATCTGGTTTCATGAATAGTTTGATCAGCATCTAAAAGCCCTACTGAACAGTAAATGGCAGGGGATCCCCTACCAGTGAAGTCCTGGAAGATAGCCAGGAATGAAGCAATTCGCAATTCCATTGGGAGGGGTATGTGCTAAGACAGAAAGACTGGAGGATAGCCTAGCAGGCACTGAATAGCTAGCTGAAGTGAGGGAGAGGAGAAGAAACACTTCAAGGATTCAGTGAAGCACAGCCTTAAGCTTCCTGGCATCACTCTAGACAACTTGGGAAATAACTTTGGCGGTTGGACCAGCCTGACACGCTGCTATAGGGAACAAAATTATTTCATTTTGAGTAAAGTATTCAGAGCAAATTCAAGCATGAGAGGCAGAAATTTAAATTGCAACTGCTCATATGTATATACATATAAATTGTATACATATTCCCAAATACCGTTTTCTTTATGCTGGAACTACTTAAGCTGGAAAGGTCATTGTAGATGAGAATTGTGTATACATCAGATAAATCTTGAACCATGTGAAGGGGATTTATTGAGTAAAGCACTTAGGATATTCACTCTTGCTACATACTCGGCTTACCTTCTTCTCTAATCATACATTTCCTGGATGATATCTTTCACGTTACTTTATAAATAGAAGCTTTGTTGATGCTTCCGTGGTTTTTCTTTTTAACTTAGTGATTTCAAGAAATACTCTCCCCCTCTATGCTACTCCAACTCATTCAAAATTGGAATTTCCCTTATGCAAAAGAAAAAAAAACAATTAAGATAAAATACCTAATGCATTAAAAATATTGACTGTGTTTGGCCCAATAGCCCCCTCCATCTCTGTAGAAAGAGTAATGTATGCTTGATTATCTGTTCTGCAGCCCCATTATTGGTTTTTCAGTTACTCCAGAGTTTGGCTTTCTTATAGTAATCTTTTCATTTACATTGTCCACATCATTATGCATATTGATCTTCTACTTCTGTTTATTGTTCTCTTCAACAATGCATATCAATCTTAAGTGTTCCTTTGGTTTCCTCATTGTCAAAAAAGTAATGCATTTTAATTACATTCATATACCACTTTTTATTCAGTCATCTCCCAATAAATGGCTACTTATTTCTAGTTCTTTGCTACCACAAAGAGAGCTGCTATCAATATTTAAGTGTATGTTACATATTGGTTTCTGCTTTGATCTCCTTGTTTGGGATTTAAACCCAAGAGTGAGATTTTTGTGTAAAGGGGAATTAAGCGTTCAGTCACTTTTATGATATAATTTCATACTAACATCCAGAGCGGTTGGGCCAATTCTCAGTTCTACCAATAAGGTATTATTGTGGATGCCTTCCCACAGACTCTGATTTTTTTGTTATCTTTGCTAATTTGCTTGTTGTGAGATGAAATCAAAGAGTTGTTTTAATTGAGTTTCCTGATAATGATTATGGTGTATCCTTTTCATTTGTTTATTTGTAGTCTGCAATTCTTTTGTAAATGACCTGGGTATAAGCTTGTAGGGCAAGGATTCCACGGATTTTGTCAATGTAAACTCCTTGACGTTAAGTGCTATTTCATTTTTGTCCTTTTTTTTAATCATTATTTATTTATTCAATATTTTTAGTTTTCAGCTTTGATTTTCACAAGAGTTTGAATTACGAATTTTCTCCCCATTTCTACCCTCCCCCCCCACTCCAAGATGGCATATATTCTGAGTGCCCCATTCCCCAGTCAGCCCTTCCTTCTGTCACCCCACTCCACCCCATCCCCTTTTCCCTTACTTTCTTCTAGGGCAAGATAGATTTTTATGCCCCATTGCCTGTAAATCTTACTTCCTAGTTGCATGCAAAAACTTTTTTTTGAACATCTCCTTTTAAAACTTTGAGTTCCAAATTCTCTCCCCTCTTCGCTCCCCACCCATGCTCCCTAAGAAGGCAAAGAATTCAACATAGGTCACTGCATCATTATGCAAAACTCCTCCACAATACTCATGTTGTGAAAGACTAACTATGTTTTGCTCCTTCCTATCCTATCCAATTTTCTCCCTTGACCCTGTCCCTTTTCAAAAGCATTTGCTTTTGATTACCACCTCCCCCTATCTGCCCTCCCTTCTATCGTCACCCCTTTTTTTATCTCCTTCCTCCTTCTTTCCTGTGGGGTAAGATACCCAATTGAGTGTGTATGTTATTCCCTCCTCAGGTCAAATCTGATTAGATCAAGATTCACTCATTCCCCCTCACCTGCCCCCTCTTCCCTCCCAACAGAACTTCTTTTGCTTGCCATTTTTATGTGAGATAATTTACCCCATTCTATCCCTCCCTTTCTCCCTCTCTCAATATATTCCTCTCTCATCCCTTAATTTGATATTGTTAGATATCATCCCTTCATATTCAACTCACCCTGTGCCCTCTGTCATATATGTATATATATATATATGTATATATGTATATGTATATGTACATATATGTATGTATGTATGTATATTCCCTTCAGCTACCCTAATATTGAGGTCTCATGAATTGTACACATCATCTTACAATGTAGGAATGTAGACAAAACAGTTCAACTTTAGTAAGTCCCTTATTATTTCCCTTTCTTGATTACCTTTCCATGCTTCTCTAGATTCTTTTGTTTGAAAGTCAAATTTTCTATTCAGCTCTGGTCTTTTCACTAAGAAAGCTTGAAAGTCCTTTATTTGGTTGAAAATCCATATTTTGCCTTGGAGCATGATACTCAGTTTTGCTGGGTAGGTGATTCTTGGTTTTAATCCTAGCTCCATTGACCTCTGGAATATCATATTCCAAGCTCTTTGATCCCTTAATGTAGAATCTGCTAGATCTTGGGTTATTCTGATTGTGTTTCCACAATACTCAAATTGTATCTTTCTGGCTACTTGCAATATTTTCTCCTTGATCCGGGAGCTCTGGAATTTGGTTACAATATACCTAGGAGTTTTCTTTTAGGGATCTTTTCAAGGAGGCTATTAGTGGATTCTTTCAATTTCTATTTTACCCACTGGCTGTAGACTATCAGGGCAGTTCTCCTTGATAATTTCTTGAAAGAGGATATCTGGGCTTTTTTTTTGATCATGGCTTTCAGGTAGTCCAATAATTTTTAAATTTTCTCTCCTTGATCTATTTTCCAGGTCAGTGGTTTTTCCAATGAGATAGTTCACATTGTCTCCCAGTTTTTCATTACTTTGGTTCTGTTTTATAATATCTTGATTTCTCATTAAGACACTAGCTTCCACTTGCTCCAATCTAATTTTTAAGGTAGTAATTTCTTCAGTGGTCTTTTGGACCTCCTTTTCCATTTGGCTAAATCTGCCTTTCAAGGCATCCTTCTCTTCATTGGCTTTTTGGAGCTCTTTTGCCATTTGAGTTAGTCTATTTTTTAAGGTGTTATTTTCTTCCGTATTTTTTTGGGTCTCCCTTAGCAAGTCATCGACTTGTTTTCCATGGTTTTCTCACATCACTCTCATTTCTCTTCCCAATTTTTCTTCTACTTCTCTACCTTGCTTTTCCAAATCCTTTTTCAGCTCTTCCATGGCCTGAGACCAGTTTATGTTTTTCTTGGAAGCTTTTGACATAGGCTCTTTGACTTTGTTGACTTCTTCTGGCTGCATGTTTCAGTCTTCTTTGTCACCAAAGAAAGATTCCAGAGTCTGAGTCTGAATCTGAGTCTGTTTTCACTGCCTGCCCATGTTCCCAGCCAACTACTTGCCCTTGAGTTTTTCATCGGGGTATTACTGCTTGTAGAGTAGAGAGCACTTTGTCCCAAGCTTGAGGGACTGCACTGTTGTTTTCAGAGCTATTTCTACACAACAAGCTCTGCCACACCACCACTCCTCCTCCCCCAAGAACCGCCAACCCAGACTGTGACTCAGATCTTAAGCAGGCTCTGCACTCCCTCTCTGATCTGCTACTTAATTCCTCCTACCAGGTGGGCCTGGGGCCAGAAGCAACTGCAGCTGTAGCTCTGTCCTCAGAGCTGCACCACCTCCGCTGCCCCAGGGCAGTGGCCGAACCAAGAACTCCTTTCACTCTGTCCCTGCAGCTTTTTCCACTAACCTTCTTTGTTGTCTTTGGTGTTTATGGGTTGAGAAGTCTAGTAACTGCCACAGCTCACTGATTCAGGGCACTAGGGCCTGTTCTGCCGACTCCTAGTCTAGTTGGTCCAGGTGCAGCCCATGCTGGGCTCTGCTCCACTCCACTCCCAGCTCCGTGGGATAGACCTTACCCAGTGACCATCCAGGCTGTCCTGGGCTCGAGCCCTGTTTCCCTCTGCTATTCCGTGGGTTCTGCAGCTCTAGAATTTGTTCAAAGCCATTTTTATAGGTTTTTGGAGGGACCTGGTGGGGAGCTCACGAAAGTCCCTGCTTTCCAGCCACCATCTTGGCTCTGCCCCCTCATCATTATTGTCTTTTTATCCCCAACACCTTGCACCATACCTTGTATGTAGCATTGCTGAATAAAGTGATTTATTATCATTTTATCAATGGTATTTGATATAAATATTTTTTTCACATTCAACAGTTTCCTTTTGTTCTATATGTATTGATTTTTGTACTAAATTTAAAAAATTTTATATAGTTGAAAGTGTCTATTTTTACTTCTATGATCTGTCCTTTGGCTAAGAATTATCTTGTTAGTCTTAATTTTAAAAATAACTCTTTGAATTATCCTCTAATTCATTATTGCTTTCAATAAAGTGACATTTTGGATTCAAGTTGCATTTCTATTTGGAACTTATCATAGTATATGTTGGGAAAAGTTGATCTAGACTTTTTTTTTCAAATTACTTTCTGTTTTTTCCATTAGTTTACAATGGAATCATTGTCTCAAGTAAGTAATGTGTTTACAAACACAGACCTACTGTTTTTGTATTGCTTCTCTTTTATACCTATCTAGTCTATTTCATTGTTTTGCATTTCTTTTTCAATCAATACCAAATGGTTTTGATGATTACTGTTTTATTATAGTTTAGGGTATGGTAATGCTATACCAACTATATTTTTACACTGGATTTTTTATAATGGTTTATTATACTGGTAATGCTATATTTTGATAATGACCTTTGAGAGTCCAGATGTTTTTTCCTCTAAATAAATTTTGCAATTATCTTTTTCCAGTTATAAAGATATCCCCTTGGTATTTTGATTAGAATAACTCAATATCTATAAATTAATTTAAAGTAGGATCATTATTTTTATTATAATGGCATGATCCAACTCTGGCCATTGAATATCTATAATTATTTGTCTTCCATTATTTCTGTAAAGAGTATTTCATATGCACATTTATATAAATCTTGTCTGTGTCTTGGTAGATAAAGTCCTATATATTTCGTGCACTTTGTAGTTATTTGGAATAGAAGTCCTCTTAGAGTAAAAATGATAGTTATGTATATTTGTTCAATATCCTAGGCAGCATAGTTGTGCAGTGAATAAAGCATTGAACACAGACTCAAGAAGAACTGCATTCAGGTGCTTCCTTCATCACATATAAGTTGTGTAAACACTCACAAGTCACTTTAGTGCTTTCAGCCTCAGTTTTCCAATCTGGAATGTGGGGATAATAATAGCACTTATGTCTCAGAGCTATTGTGAGGATAAAATGAGATGATATATGTAGAGCACTTATACCTTGGGGGGGATGTAATGTCTAACTATTACTGTTATTATCCTGCTACTTTGCTGAAATTATATTTATTTCTACATTAATCCTCTAGGTTTTCAAAGTACCCATCATGTCACATACATATATATATATATATATATATATATATATATATATATACACACACACACATATACATATATATACACACGTACATACACATATACGTACGTACACGTTATATGTGTTTGTCTGTATACATATGCATATATATATATATATATATATATATATATACACATATAGTCTCCTTTTTACCAGTGTTTATGTCTTTGATTTCCTTCTTTTGTCTTGTTGTTAAATTTATAATTTCTAGAATTATTTAAAATAATAGTGGATTGAGGGACATTTTGATTTTCTCTCTGTTTGTCCTAGGAAGACTTTTACTAATTTTTTTTTAAGAAAAAAATGTTAATATTTGCCTTTGATTGTATTAAAGAAGGTCTTTTCTATTCCTCTCTTTTTTTTAGTGTTTTAAACATGAATGAATACTCAATTTAGCTAAAAGTCTCCTTAGTACGTGTTTACATGATTAATTATGCTAATTTTTTCAAGACTGAGCCATCTTTACATCACTGGAATAAACCCAACTTGACCACAATAAATAATTTTCTGAATATATTGTTGTACTCACCTGAGTAATATTTCATTTAAAATCCGCATTAATGTTGATGATCTTTCGGCTAAGAATTAATTAGTGAAATTAGTATGTAATTCTCTGTGTTTTGCATCTTCGGATATCAGTAAATATCATATGTCCTATAAAAAAGATTTAGTGGGATGCTTATTTCTCCATTTTGACTGATTTTACTATATACACACATATATATATATCTTTAAATATTTGATATAAATCCACCTAATTGATATAAATATTTGATATAATTCCAGCCTCTACTCCACTACTTTGACAGTCTGTTTATAGCTTGTTCAATTTCTTTTTCTGAGACTAAATTATGTAATGCATCTATTTCTTTGTTTACTAATGTGGATACTTTCTATTTCACAAGTATTCAACTTCATTTGAATTCTCAGTTTTTGAAGAATGGAATAATTCACAAAACTACTTTTACTTCCTCTCTGCTTATGATCAATTCCCCTTGTTTGATTATTTTGATAATATGATTTTTCTGTGGAGCTTTCTGTATTAGATTAGCTAATGATTTATTAATTTTCCACACTTGAAAAATATAGTTCTTGATTTTATCATTTTCATATTTTTTAATTTTCAAGTTTTTTCCTATCTGTCCTCTTCATTTCAAGATTCTTACTTTTGGTCTTGTTCTATAATTCTAATTTGTTTATTTTCTAGTCCATTTTGTCTGTTCTTTTAAATGATATTCTTAGGTCATTGATCCTTTGTACAACTTCAGAATATATTTTCAGTGATGTGTTTTCTCTTAAGGACTGCTTTAGCTTCATCCCTTAAGTTTTGTTATATTATATCATCATCATCCTTTTAACAGTATTGTTTATTGTTTCTATAATTTCTTCTTTGTCCTATTCATTATTCAAGTTGGAGCTATTTAGTTTCCATTTACGCCTGTATCTTTTGTTCATATTTCCTTTCTTATTACTTTATTGGATTATGTCCTACAAAAGAGCTGTTTATTGCTTCTGCCTTTTCACCTTTTTACGTATATCTGTTCCATAGCATATGATCAATATGACAGAAAGTGCACCTGATTTAGATTCAAAAATACCCAAGTTCAAGTTCTAGTTCCAATACTTATTAGTTGTGTGGCCATGGGAAAATTACATCACATTACTTCTCTGAGTCTTAGTTTCTTTATATGTAAAATGGGAATCACAATACTTGTAGTACCTATTTCACAGATTGGCTATAAGCCTCAAATGAGATAATGTACATTCAGTGTTAAATAAATATTACCTATAATTATTCTTTGACCTAGAAATGTAGTTATTTAACAAACAATACATAACAAGGTCTAGCTCATGCCAGTCTAATCATTCATGTTTATAACTAGAATAGAATTAAGTACTCATTCACTATAGAATGCAATAAAAATATCTTTATGTATAATAAAAAACATTTTCCTAAAACAAAATAAAACATAATAAATACACATTTCCCAAGATAGCAACACTGAGACAGAAAGATGTCTGACAGGTCAATAAAAACTCTGCCAAAGTTCTGGAGTTCTGACTCTATATAGGCTGTATATCTAAAGTCCTCCATATCAACCAAGTATTGAAAATGACCACCTTTCCTCTTCAAAAGGGAAACCACTACAGCCTAGGCAAAATAAATATTTGTCCTCTCATATCCCACCCCTTGGTGAAGAAGTCTCTCAGATCCTCTAAGGGATACTCCATCACTTAAATGACTTCAAAAATCATTCAGACTTTAGGAAGAAGCCTAGTATAAGTGGCATTATAGGAGAAGCTTAATCCAAATAACAATATGATAATCACAAAATTAAAAAATATTTTCAAAATAGAAGAGTCCATACAATGGGTAGTAATATTAGGGGAAATTCAAAGTTAATTTCTTGGTATGAAACAATTAATAGGAGGAGCAGAAGGAACACCATTGCCATAGCAACAATGGGAATACCTCTGACATAGGCATCAACCCCCATCATGGGTTAGCAACATCTGGAACAAAGGAGCTAGGAAGCCCTAAGTTTCTTCCGAATAGCCTGTCATTGGGGTCTGAGTTAATACTGAGACTTGTATCAGATTGTCATACATTCAGTATTGCCTGGCCCACCAGCCAAAACCTCCCCTTTCTCTAAGGGGCCATAAGAAGGATGATGCCAAATTCCTGCCCCTTGAGAGATCTCTGCTAAAGATATCCCTTTCTTTCATGCAGAATTAATGAAAACTACTGCTCACCTTCATCTAGGGGCATAAGTACCATAAAATGAATTAAAGGATCCCCTTTCTTCTAGTTGACTTCACATTCTCCATAATTACATAGAAACTGTTTCAACTCCCCTATGTCATCAGAAAGCATTGTATCTCCCAAGATGCCAGGAAACTGAATCGCTTTCATTTGAATTGTTTTAGGAATATTCTGAAGATCACCTGGCAGGATAAGGTACTAGACACTAAGGAACTTTCTCAAGCTAAACTGCCAAGTGTTTGCACTCCACTGCAGAGAATGCAACTCTGATGGGCTGGTCATGTTGTGTGAATACAAAACACGTATTTGTCTAAAAGAATATTTTACAGAGAACTCACACAAGGCAAATGCTTACACAGAGGTCAGAAGAATTGACTCTCAAAGTCTCTCTGAAGAACTTTGGAATCAATTGTGAAAATAGTGAGACACTAGCACAGGACCACCCAACATGGCATGCCCACATCAAAGAAGGCATTGTGCTTTATGAGCAAAGCAGAATTGTAGTAGCTCAAAAGAAATGTGAGATGAGCAAATTTAGAGACATCTCCACTCCAAATGTTCATATGGACTATTCATGCCTGACCTATGATAGAGCCTTCCAGGCTCATCTTGGTCTGATCAACTGCAACTGGACACACTGTACCCTGAACCTGACATAGTGATGTCATTTTGATCCTCTGCAAGCATGAAGGGCAACAATCAACCCCCAACAGTTCCACTCCTTGTTCCTCCAAGCAAGGAGTTTTGAAAAACGTTTGGATGGGAAAGGAGATCTACCACTTCTGGAGACCCAAGCTATTTTTCTAGGATTGATAAAAATTTCTAAGCTGTTAAACCCTCAAGAGTTAGATAACTCTGCAGAAAGGATAGAACAGCCAATTAGGTTATGTGTTTAAGAAATCCATCCTTAAAAATTAAATGCACACTCTTATCTGTCTACATTTGGTAAATGGACAAAGACAACTTCTTTGCCCTCATGTTTTAGATCCAGGTTTTCTAAAATTATCAGAAAGAGCCAGACAATAGAAGATTTTGAAATAATTTTACTTTGCCTCTCAAAAACCTAAGGCATTCATGAGGCTGATCATATAGGACCAGTAGGGTCCACCTCCTTATGCTATTCAGAGATCTCCCCTCATGCAGCTAGAGAGGCAATAACCACAAGATTCCAGAATACCATATCTAGCCCTCCATTTGCCTGAGGATCTCTTCTCCCACTCCCACTTCTCCCTTTTCCATTTCAAACATGGAAACCCTTAAGTCATTGTGATACAAACCTACTAACTAATGCCAAATATTCTGGAACATGTCTAGGTTAGGCTACTTCTATGACTCAGTCTCAGGACTAGAATTGACAATATAACATATTAAAATAACTTTTCTTACAATAATAAAAAAGAATATGTTTTACTAAAAAACAGATGCTTCTCCCCTCTGTCTCCATAATCATCAGGACAAGAACACTGCATGAGAAAATATCCCAAAGGGCAGTAAGAAATGTGCCAAAACTTAGGAGTGCAAACTCCACCTAGGCTAGAATTTTCATAACCCTAGTGATCTGAACCAAGCAAATCTAAAGGAAAGCCTCCTTTCCTCCGTAAAGGAAAACCACCCCAGCCTATGTAAAATAAATTCTGTTCTAACACACTAGGTGTCATATCGCATATCAATTTCTAAAAGACTTCTGGGCCCATTATTTGTGATATTCCCAGAGTTCCAAAGATAGTGACAGAATTGGGACTAGACTCCAAGAAGTTATCTGCATCGAACATTTTGAGAAGAAATAATTCGATTCACTTCAAAGCTCTGCCTCGTATTATTATTAAGCCCATGGGGAAATTTTGTTTCTTCTCTAAGCCTCAATTTCTTCATTATGTTCTTTCTAGGAATGAGCAAAAGCACAAAAAATGTAGAGGGAGAATCTGAATTCAATATTGCAGTATCCTCATATATCATTAAGGCAGAATTCATGATTTCAAAGAAAATCATGAATATGCCTGAATGGTCCAGAATTGCAGGGTATAAGGAATTCTCTAAGTAGAAGGCAGAGGAGTTAAAGCATTTATTCAAGCTCCAAAATAGCAGACCCACAGACCAGGGTCCCCAATTCGATATCCTGGCAAAAACCTTCCAAAACCAATACGCCAATCTCACAATGGTGACCAGGAGGTTACAGAAAAATATTATGGCAGCAAGCCAAGCCATACTGGTGCTTCCCCCCCAATGCTAGGGCCCTCCAGTAAGAAGATTACCCACTGGCCTCAAGCCCTTGCTCAGCACTGTCCAGTGTGCACAAGGGTCAGTTCTGCTTTTAGTAGCGCCTGCTGCTGCCTCTGCCACTTCCGCCGCTGCTTCCGCCACTGCCGCCGCCACTTCTGCTGCTGCCACTTCCCCTTCTCCTCCTCCACTATGTCTCAGTCTCCAGGCTGTGTTCTCTCCTTTTATATAGTCACTAGACATCATCCTGTCTACTAGAACATCATCTGAGTGACCAGAACTCAGGCACCTACCATTGGCTCCAGTCCCAGCCACTCCCCCTGGGAACCTGAGAGCCCCCCCTGAAGCCTATTCAAATGGGCAGGAAAGCTCTTATTTACTGATTGCCTTTACACCTTATTAGATTGCAATATAGAATACGACCAAGAAAGAAGGGAAAAGTTAAGCATGACGTGTGGGCTGAGTATGACCCTTGGTATGTACACCATGAGATGCTTGGAGCACTACAGTAATGCCAGTAGAGGGTAAACAGTCTAAATCGACTTAGGCCTACAGAAAAGTGGTGTGTCACTATATAAATTATCCAGTGAAGGAATATGATATCTGTATTGTGAGCTAGAAGGCTCTCAAGCACAAAGGAGGGAATAGGAAAATGTAGATCTGTATGTCTTTATATACATCTCATCACTTTGTGTTCTCTCTCTGATCTAGGCAGGGCCAGGAGTTTTCATTCCCAAAGTCTTGGAATTTGGTTTCCTACTTTGGCAACTTCAAGGTCCTCTTGGTTCAGCAAAGTTATAAAATGGTAAAAACATTTGTTACGTAGGCAAAAGTGCTAAGAAAGTCAGTTTGAATCAAATCATGGAGAGCCTTGAATGCCAGGATCACAAGTTCAGACTTTATTTGAGAATGAGAAACCACAAAAGATTTTTTTAGCAGTGCAATCATATGATGAATGGTGTATTAGGAAAATTACTTGGGCAGCATTGTAAAGGATAAATTAGAGACAAAATAGATTAGATGTAGGAGGAAAAATAAAGATAATAATGAAACTTTATGAAAAAAAGGATAAAATTCCAAACTATACTTACTCAACAAATAGAAGTAAGGAAATTTATTACAAAGTACCTAAATTGTGCCAGGTACTGTGTTAGGCTATGAGGATACAGAGAGAAAAATAAAACAATCCTTTACCACAAGAAACTTATGGTAGGGTGAGTGAATGTAGTATACAGATAAACAAATGCAAATTAGGTACAAAATAAAAATAAGTTATGGATGGGTAACAACCAGAGAAATCAGGAAAAGCTTCTGATAGAAACTTAGCTGAGACTTGAAGGAGCTAGGAATTACAAGAGGCCTGAATGTAGGCTTTGCAATGGCAAAGATTTAGGAGATAGAGTACCTCCTAATATTATGATGAACCTCAATTAGGCAGGTATACTAGAATGTAGAGAGTATAATTGCGACTAATGTGAAATCAATCTGAATAAATAGCTAGAGTAAAATTGTGAATGGCTTAAACGTTGAATGGAAGAGTTTTGTTTTTGTTTTGGGTTAGTTTGGGGGGATTTTTTAATCGTAGAGGAAATGGGGTACCACTGGAGCTTGGTGAGAGATTTTGTGGAAATGGAATTAACAAGATTTGACAAGCTGATCAGGTATTCAAATAGAGTCAGAGGTGACCCTAGATTTAGGGTCATTGGAAAGTTGAAAGAAGCAAAAGAAGAAGTTATCATATCAAGGAAGGAAACAAGCATTTACTAATCATCTCACCAAATGACCAAATCAACCCTCAGACCCTAATGAAGACAGCTCAGGATCTTGAGTACTGGGAATAGCAGTGCCCCCAAGACTACCAGACCTGCTTCCAGTCCAGTTCCACAGCCACAATTGATCCCATAAAATATTACGTGCTAAGCAGTTTACAAATATCTTATCTGCTGCTAAAAACAATCCTGGGAGATAGGTGTTGATATTATCTCAATTTTGCAGTTGAGGAAACAAGCAGACAGGGGTTAAGAGATTTGCCCAGGATCCACACATCTGGTAAGTGTCTGGGGTTGAATTTTAACTTAGGTCTTCCTAGGCCTTCCTCCCAGACCCAGCACTCTATCCATTGGGCCACCTACCTGCAATGGAATCATCACTGGATTTGAAATCAAAAGACATAGGTTTGATTCCTAATTCTGTTGTTAAATCCCTGGGTCACTTTTGGCAGGGAGCAATTCTTCTGGGTATCCTTTTTCTCATCTATAAATAAAAGGAGTTTTATAAGATCATCCCTGGGATCCCTTCTAGTTATAAATACATTAATGCTATGAAGACACAGAGAGGTACAGGATTTAGGGAAGTAATGACTGGGAAATTTTGCATTTGATGTTATTTTTCAGTCATTTCAGTTGTGTTCAATTCTTTGTGACCCTATCTGAGCTTTTCTTGGCAGAGATACTGGAGTGGTTTGTCATTTCCTTCTCCAGCTCATTTTGCAAATAAGGAAACTGAGGCAAACAGGGTCAAGTGACTTGCTCAGCCTCACACAGCTAGTAAGTATCTGAGGTCATATTTGAACTCATCTTCCTGAACTGAGGCCTGGCACTCTATCCAATGTACCATCTAGCTAGGAAATGCATACACTGATCCATTTCTTAGTCACTTGAACCTAGTCACTTCCAGGAGGTCCAATTATAACTGCAATCTACAGGGCAAATAAGTCATTTCAACTGAAGCATCAAGGCGTCCTGAGGGAGACAGGAAAGAACAGTACTAGGCTAGTCAAACCATAAACACCACTTTGACCAAAACAACCCTCAGACCCTAATGAAGACAGCTTAGGACCTTGAATCCTGGGAACAGCAGTGCCCCCAAGACTACCAGCCCTGCTTCCAGTTCAATCCCACAGCCAGAATTGAGTCCATAAAACATTGTGGAGAAGGGAACCTCCTTCTTTATCACTACTTGCAACAACTGCTGACCAACTGCCACCAGCAGGAATGTAAGCTCTGGCGGTGGCAGATACCTTCCCCACCCCCACCTCCACCCACACTATTGGTCCTGCTTCCATACCAGATCTCACAGCCATCAGCTGAGGAAGCAGTTTCTATGGTGAAGGAGCCAGTCATCCCTACCAACTGCTAGAAAATAGTCAACCACAGAGCAAGCAAGCCAGCCTCACTGAAGCAGCAAAGCTCTCTGAGGGGCAGATAAGAAGGAGCAAATGCCTGGCAAGTCAAATTATGAACACTACCTTGACCACTATTCCCCCTCAGATCCTGATAGAGACATTCCAGAAGCCTGAGCCCAAGAGCCTTAAGAACAGTGCTCCTACAGGTGTTAAAGCCACAGCTACTGAAGACCCTGAAAAAAAGTTCTTGCTACCCAAATCTTTAACAAGTGATAAGACATCAGAAACTGACATGACTTTGTCATATAAAATCACATAGAAAAGTTAATTTCACATCATATGAAATAGTTAATAGTTAACAAACATTTATTAAATGCCTACTAGGTGTAAGGCACCAAGCTGAGTATATGAAAGGAGAGGCATTACCATCTGCTTTGACACATCAACCTAAAGACTAAGGAACATTTTAATCTGAATTGTAGCTGAAACCTGCATATGTTGTCTCCATTATAATATGAGTTCCTTGAGAGAAAAGACAGTCTTACTTTTCTTTTTGTATCTCCAACTCCTAGTACAGTGCTTTGTGCATGGTAACCACTTGATTACAGTTTTTTAATCATTCATTTACTAGTTCATTCATTCATATACAGCTATAAGCTATCACAAAATCTGTGATCCATTTAAAAGCCATCAATTACCTGCCTCTGTTAAGGTAGGTAACTCTAGCTTTTGCTTAAGAAATATGGGAAAGAGAGAAAGACATGAATGTATACTTATATAATGAACATGGTACATTGATGAGAGGAAAAGAAAATTAGATATGGAGTCAAAAATGGGATTCAATGGGATTCAAAACCTGACTCTTAAATTACTAGCTGTATGACCACAAGAGGCAATGTGGTATCTCATGGATGGAGAGCTAGATCTGGAGTGCCTGGGCAGAACTCTGCCTCTGACTCTTAGTATCTATGTGACTCTGGACAAGTCACTTGACTTATCTGTGCCTCAGTTTCCTCATTTGTAAAACGGGGATCTTCTGTAAAATAATATTTAATGTTTCTTCCAGCTTTAAATTTATGATCCTATGACTATGAGCAAGTCACTTAAATTCCTTGCCTCAGTTTCCTTATCTGTAAAGCAAAGAAAAAGTACTTGCCTTGCTTATCTTGTAGGCATATTGTAATGAAAATGATTTACAGATCTCAGAGGGCTATATAAAAACATATTATATAATCTTATTGGACTTTGAAAAAATAGTGTGGAAATAAATATATTGAAAAAGTTTCAGTCAACCTTGGAAACATATCTGAAATTCAGACTTTGACTTCCTGACCATGAAAATGAGTGTTTCTTTTTAAACTTTAACCCTTAAAAATAACAAAATTTCCTTGTTAGTATTCAATAGATTTAGTATATTTGAAATGGTTTGAGCCCTAATACAAGCGTTGTGTTTTCTGCTACTGGCAATGATCCCTAATCTGATTCAATTTAATTTAAATGGATAAACATTTAGGAACTACTATATATTAGGTGCTGATCATACAACTACAAATCCAAAATAGTTCCTGTTTATTTTTATATTTATGCTTTATTTTTATATTTTATAGGACAGAGGAGTAGGAAAGAGATGACAATATGGACACTAATGTGCATAATACGAAATAATTTTAAGGGGAGGACACTAGCGAAGCTTTGTGAAGTATAGTGAACAGGAGCTTGAAGGAATACAAGGATTTTGAGAGAAAGAGAATATGCCAGGGTGCATATCAGGCATTTTGGGATGGCTTATATGACTGCATGGATATGGAAGATGAAGTGTTGATATTTAAGGAACAGCTGGTAGTCTAGTTTACTGGGAAAAAAGTTCATGATGGGGAGTAAAATGAAATAAGGTCGGAAAGTTGGCAGGAGACAGACCATGGAGGGCCCTAAATGTCAGGTTAAGGAACATTTTTTTAAGAATCCTAGAATCAGTGGGGAAACTCTGAGTATTTTTGAGCAAGGCAGTGATGTAGTCAGACGTATGCCTTAGAATGATTATTTTGGCAGCTGTATGGAGTGATATTTAGATAGGGGAGAAACTGTAAGAAGGAGATCCAATTAAGAGGCTATTTAAAAAATAATTTGTATATTTGATTTTAATGTCATATTTGCACACACATACATGTTACATATGTGTATATATACATTATGTATATATGTGTGCATATATGTGTGCATGTGTACATATTCCTCCCTCACCAGAGAACCATTGATGTTTACATTGAATAAAAAAGAGGGAGGGAAACAAAAGTAGTTCAGTATAACTTAGCAATTCATCAACTGATACTAAGAGTGTATGAATTATTCTACATCCATAGTACCCAGTTCTCAAAGAAGGGAGGGAGATACATGTTCTCCCCTCTTTTTTGGCTGAAGCTTGGTCACTACAATTATACAGAATTCAATTTTTGTTGCTATTGTTGTTGATGGTAGTGGTGTTCTTTCCAGGCACATTTTTGTAGTTGTGTATGTTATTCTCCTGGTTCTGCTCACTTAAATTTGTATCAATTCATATAAGTTTTCCCATGATTCCCTGAATTCCAGATATTCACTGTAATATTTTCTTACATTCATGCACTGCAGTTTTTTTTGAGCAATTAACTAATCAAGGGTCACATTCTTTGATTCCACTTCTTTGCTATCATAAAAAGCATGGCTAAAATTATTATTACTATTTCTTGGGGTTTATGCCTAGCAGCGCTATCTCTGGGTCAGGGAGTATGGACATTCTAGTCACTTTTTTAATGCAAGCTGAAAATACTTTCCAGAAGGACTGAACCAATTCATAGCTCCACCAACTATATATTATTAGTATGACTGCCTTTCCATAGCCCCTCCATATTCCCATATCTTATAATCCTTGGAGATTTGATAGATAAATCCTCAAAGTTCTTTTGATGTGCATTTCTCTGATTATTAATTGGGGCAATCTTTCTCATGGTTGTTATTAGTTTGCAATTCTTCTGAGGACTTTGTTCATGTCCTTTGGCTACTTACCTACTAGGGAATAACTATTGGTCTAACATATTTGTGTTATTTCCAAATACATCTTAGATGTCAGACTAAAAAAGGCTATTCTAATAGTCCTGGTGAGAAGTGAACAAGGCCCGATCTAGGGTGGAAGGTGTATTAAAAGAGAGAAGGGCGTGTGTGTGTGTGTGTGTGTGTGTGTGTGTGTGTGTGTAATGTTGTAGAAGTGGAATCTATAAGACTTGGCAATTGATTGGCTGTTGAGGAAGAGGTTTAGAGAGCTGAGCTAAAAAAATAGTCAAGGATAAAAAAAAAGTCAAGGATGACTCCAAATTTATGACCCTGGGTAACACATAATAATCAGAGAATCTGAAGGAGGTGTAGATTTGGCTGGAGTAGTGGTAGTGGATGTCAATGAGTTGTGTTTTGGTCATTTTGAATTTAATATTTCCATGGGATATTCAGGAGATGTCCAATAAGCTGATGATGGGTTTCGATTGAAGAGGACTGAAAAGATTCAAGCTGATCTTTGTATTCTGCCCTCAATGTGTCCTTTAACATTTTCATAAATCAGATATTATAGTTGTCTATTCCATAGAGATTTTGCTGTTTATCGAATGTTTCTTTTGAAGTGCTCAATGTATCAATGTTATAAAGATAGAATATTATACATGTTAACACTTCAATGTTTTCGTGATTTCTTGGGCTGAGTGCTCCCTCCATATAATACTAGTTACAACTTCTTTTCCGATGTCACTTGTCCAAGTCTTTCTGTAAATTTTTCATAGTAGATCTACTCAACCTTATAGAGTTCCTCTTATTGTTCTTTAATTTCATTCACATACATTTCCAGTTAAGATGAAAGAGTTATAGAGGAGGTCAGCTCTCCCATATACATTCTAACAAGAATATTAAAAGGGCATTACATTAAACGATGATCCAGAGACTTCAAAGAAAAAGCAATAGTAAGCTTCTTCATCCAGCCTTGAACTGTTCAAGAAGCATATGGGCAATGGAAAATAAGTTCTGGTAGAGAATCTGCTATACGTGAACGTAAGTAAACTAAAATCCTGGCAGTTTTCTGACTAGAAATGCCTCCAATGGTATTTGAATACTTTGGAACTTTATTGTTCAGGGTCACAAAGCCCAGAGACACTTGGACAGGTAAGGCAGGGGTTGGGGTGGGGGTGGTCCAGAAACTTTGCCAGTGGATGCAGAAATGGGAGCCAGCAGGAGGATTAGAAGACCGAGATAATAGACAGGGCCTTAAAGGCTGTGCTGCTCTTACTCCCAGAGTTTGCAAGAACTCAAAAAACAGATATAACAGGATACATGTGATAGCTAAAGGAGTCTAAGAAGCATAAGACAAGATCAACGAGAGTCTAATGAGCTCATCCAAAAGTGGAAGGGAGTGCGCTGAGGAAGGAGATGTGAATATATGAGAAAATGTTACAGGTCAAGAGATGACCAAGAGGTAAAAACAGAAGATGGTACTTACATAAGAAGTATAAAGAACGTCTGGGAAAGGGGGTCAGGGAACGACTTAGCCAGAAAAAATACAAAAGTATTTGGAAAAAATTAAGAGACCAAAAAGATGAAAATTTTAAGTGAAATAAAGACTAGAGAAAAGATGGAATGTGACTAAATAGCTTAGAATATAAGATGGATAACTTTGCCCAAGTGAGGGACTCAAAACTTAGTAGATAGCAAACAAAACTCAATGAATCCAGTATGTGTACACACACACACACACACACACACGTATGTCTATATGTGACCTAATGGGATTAAGTCTTTAGTCCCCTGAACCAACCAAATCTCAAGAAAGAACTGAAGACCTTTTAATGAAAAACAATTTTACCTTGCATAGAGAGAGGAATTAGATATGGTTCCTACCACATTCACCTCCCGATAAGAAGATCCTTAAGATCTCGTAGGACTTCTGAAATTTTTTCCACTTGAGACCCCTCAAATGTTTCTTTAAGTTTAAATTTAAGAAGCGTTGTAAAGGACATTGCACCTCTTAAATAAGTTTAGGGTTATTACTGGTCAGCCTTGTCCTCCAATATTTAAGTAGCTAGATACATGCAGTACTAAAGGGGAAAGAGTAAAACTAAAACATGAACATAACAAAACCAGATCAAACAATGTAACAGTTCCTTGAAGTAGCAATTGAATCTGGTAGAGACCTAAGAAAAACCAAGTCCTAAATCTAAATGATCAGGGCCATGTGATGGGTAATGTTAATCTTTGACGTGCACAGTGGGTCTTTCAATGTAAAAAAAGGTCACTATAACCTGGAGTAGCACTGAGAAAATCAGAGTTACAGCCAAGATGATGATACTTCCTGCATAGTCACCCATCATTATTATCAGTGAGGGAGAATTGTTTTGTATCAAAACCCACTCACTGTTCCATGGTCCATCATCCAGGAAGACCACCGCCCCTCCCTGGGAGCCCCTGAGGGAGGAGGGCAGTACAAAATCAGATAGACGGACAGACACACAAACAGACAGACATACAAACAGACAGAGAATGAGAGAGACAAAGGCAGAGATGGAGACAGAGACAGAGAGACAGACAGACAGAGACAGACAGAGAATTATAGTTCATTATTCCACTGTTCAGTCTGTTTGGGATGAAAGTAAACTTACTGATGTAGAACCTTTACCTATTTTCAGCTAAGTAAATGTGTTATAATTGATACCTTTATCCATATCACCAATTCCAGAAGCATCTTTGGACTTCTGGGGAGAATTTAGCATTTTTTCTTTTATTCTTCCCTCAATGGCTGACAAGAAATCAGTGTGACAAAATTGTTTGTTCTTTCAAATTCCATTTTAAAAAACAAACAAACAAAACTCACAGTTCCTTTAGCAGAATTGTTAGACAGTCCTAAAATTCCAGAAATCTGCCTTTGTTTGTATCTTCTCAGTGGGGGTCCCTCATGCCTCTCATCAGTGGTAGTCTATGTCATACAGTTATAGGTTTGAAGACTGTTGATTCAGCTGTGTTGTCATTTCAAAAAAAATCAAAACCAAACAATTCATACAAATGTCACTCCTTTAAAACAGGTAAAGCCTTCCTTTTAGGAGGCTTTCCTCAAGGAAATTGGGTGATAATTCATCACTAAATATATAAATAAGCATTTATTAGGCACCTACTATGGGCCAGGCTCTGTGCTAAGCAATACAAAAGACATCAAGTCTCAGCAAGGACTAAGCAAAACTAGTTTTATAAATTTTGGTGTGGGGTGGGGAGAATCTCTTTTTTCATCCCAAAATATTCTCTAGGCTTCTTTGAAAGTAAACTGATTTCGGAAGGAATTCTCACTTAAAACTTGGAGGATACTTAAATTCGTAGCTGGAAGATCCTCCAACAAAAGTGGACAGCCTAAAACAGAGTTTGGCACAATTATCTTCAAGGTACGATTCTTTTCTTTTTTAAGATACAAAGAATTTAATATGTTACTCCTCTGAGAAGTACTTGCATTTTTTCTTTTTTTATAATTAATTTATTTTTAGATTTCAACATTCACTTCCATAAAATTTTGAGCTTTAAATTTTTCCCCTTTCTCTCCTCCCCTCTTCCCAAGATGGCATGCAATCTGATATAGGCTCTACTTATACATTCATATTAAACATATTTTTACATTAGTCATGATGTAAAGAAGAATTAGAACCAATGGGAGGAACTATGAGAAAGAAGAAACAAGAAAACAAAAGAAAAAGAGAACAAATAATATGCTTCCGTCTGCATCCAGACTCCTAAGTTCTTTTTCTGTACTTGGATAGCATTTTCCATCATGAGTCTTTTGGAGCTGTCTTAGATCCTTGCATTGCTGAGAAGAGCAAAGTTTATCAAAGTCAGTCATTGCACAATGTGGCTGTTACTGTGTGCAATGTTCTCCTGGTTCTGCTCATTTCATTCAGCATAGGTTCATAGAAGTCTTTCCAGGTTTTTCTGAAGTCATTTCTTATATTTCTTACAGCACAATAGTATTTCATTGCACTCATATACCACAACTTCTTCAGCCATTCCCCAATTGATGGACATCCCTTCAATTTCAATTCTTTTCCACCACAAAAGAGCTGCTGTAAATATTTTTGTAAATGTGGGTCCTTTTTCCTATTTTATGATCTCTTCAGGATACAGCCCTAGAAGTGGCATTGCAGGGTCAAAAGGTATGCACAGTTTTATAGCCCTTTGGGCATAGTTCCCAATTGCTCTCCTGAATGTTTGGATCAGTTCACAACTCCACCAACAATGCATTAGTGTTCCAATTTTCCCACATCTTCTCTAACATTTATCGTTTTCCTGTTTTTTCATGTTAGCCAATCTGATAGGTGTGATATGGTACCTCAGAGTTGTTTTGATTTGCATTTCTCTATTCAATAGCGATTTAGGGCATTTTTTTCATATGACTATAGATAGCTTTAATTTCTTCCTATGAAAACTGCCTGTTTTGACCATTTATCAATGGGGGAATGACTTGCATTCTTATAAATTCGACTCAGTTCTCTATATATTTGAGAAATGAGGCCTTTATCTGAGACACTGGCTGTAAAAATTGTTTCCCTGCTTTCTGCTTCCCTTCTAATCTTGGTTGCATTGGCTTTGTTTGTACAAAAACTTTTCAGTTTAATGTAATTGAAATTATCCATTTTGCATTTCCTAATGTTCTCTATCTCTTCTTTGGTCATAAATTCTTCCAAGATACAATTCATAAGAACATAAGAGTGAACTCACATTGTTTTTCTTTTGTTGAATGGCCACAGGCAGTTTAGTCTCTAATATTCCAAGATAGGAAGTTTCTCACAATAAGGAACCACCAATTCTGCAGGCATCACCTGAAGCATCACTGGAAGTATGAAGGACAAGACCACCAATCCAGGCTGGTACAGTAAATATACAAGTAATCGAATAGAAAATTTCCAAGCATATGTTATGAAATGACCAAAGCAGGGAGCAGAATTGAAGAGAGGCTTCTGCCTCTCTTCTGTCATCTAAATGAAGATTTCAAATCTTCCTACCACACTCCACCCCTTGCTTGTAAGGTCCTTAAGGTCTTCTAAAGAAGATTGTGCCACTTGAATGATTGTAGAGTTGTTTGATCAGTCTTGTCCTCCAATATTCAAGAAGCCTGATACATGAAGGACTAAAGAAGGAAGAATAAAACTAAAACATAAACACAGCAAAAAGGTAGAGAGCCTGTGGGACTGAGAAGACAGTGGTGTGATGCCCTTAACAGTAATCTGGAAGTTAGGAAGGAGGAAGGTTTTATGGGGAAACAGAATAAGTTCAGTTTTGGACATGTTGAGTTTAAGATATCTACTGGACATCCAGTATGAGATTTCTGAAAGGCATGTGGAGATGTGAGACTGGAAGTCAGCAGAGAAGTTAGGACTAAATAGATAGCTTTGAGAATTATCAGTATAAATATGATAATTTAAATCATGGGAGTGATGAGATCATCAGAAGTAGTGTAGAAGAAGAGGAGAAGAGGTCCCAGGACAGAACACTGTGGTGCACTCGTGGTTAGCGGGCAAGACCTAGATGAATATCTAGCAAAGGAGACTGAGAAGGAGCAGTCCGATGAGCAAGAGCTGAATTAGGAGAGAGTTGTGTTCCATAAACCTCAAAAAAAAAAGAGAGTATCAAGGAGAAGAGGGTGATCAATAATATCAAAGACTGCAGAAAGTATGACATCTAATGCTGTTGTCTCCTTTCCCAATTTGTTCATCACTTCACTTGAGATTCTTCCTCTGTTGCTCTCCCAGTTGAATTTTATTATTTTTTCTAGTCCTATAACTTATGGTACTGAATAAGTGAATTCATTGTTTATATTGGCACAGTTCAACCATAAATAATTAATCTCTCGATTTTAATATCTGTCTTTATTTTTTGTTTTGTAGTTGTATGGATATATGTCGTATAATCCGTTCCATCTGGCAGATGGAGTCCCAAGTATTTTACATATTGTCTGCTTATTGTGAATGGAATTTCTCTTTCACTATCTTCCTGTTGCATTTTATTGATAATACAGAAAGGCTGATAATTTATATGGGCTTAGTCTATATCTTGCTTTTCTATTGAAGGTATTAATTGCTCCAAATAATTTTAGAGGAATCTCTAGAGATCTCTAGGTTGACCATTATTTCACATGCAAAACCCAATAATTTTATTTCCTTTTTGCTTGTGATTATTCTTTAATTTACCTTTACTTATCTTATTACTATAGCTAGCATTACTAGAACTATGTCAGATAATAGAAATGACTACAAACATCCTTGCTTTAAAACCTCTTTTCTTCCTAACTTCCCTGTTACTATGATCCAGTGACACTGGTCTCCCTACTGTTCATTCCATAAGACAGTCCTCCTTTCTCTGGGCATTTTCATTGGCTGTCCCCCTTGCCTAGAATTTTCTCCCTTGTCATATCTGTCTACTGGTTTCTTTAGCTTTAAGTTCCAGCTAAATCTAACTTTATAGAGGGAGCCTTTCTGGATTCCCCCTTAATGAATTAATACATTGGACCTGTACATTACATTTGTAGCCCATAATCTGAGCAATATGCCTTCATCTACATTCTCTCTACCCCACCCCTATTTAGATTGCTAGGCTTTTCTCTTTTGGGTGACTATGGAATCTGCTGACCAGCTTGATACAGAGCTTGATACAATCAATATATTATCATCAGCAAGAAAGAGTACATGGAGAACTTTTCAATGAATAGGAAATCCCTCATCAATTTGTACTTTGTTGGATTGTATAGGATAGGGGTGGGGAAATTGAGGCCTTGAGGCCACAGGTCACCATCTAGGTCCTCAAGTGTAGCCCTTTGACTAAATCCAAACTTCAACATGTTGAGACCTTAAGGCCTAGGGTTCCCCACCCCTGGATAAGACATTCTTTCTTTCACATACACACACACACACATACATATACACATATATGTATATATGTGTATATGTACATACTGCATAAGGCAACACAAAAAAGCTATCAGATTTCTAAGGATGGACCTTTATCAATTTAATTTTATTATAAGATATATATATATATATATATATACACACACACACATATATATATATGTGTGTGTGTGTGTGTATATATATATATATATATATATATATATATATATATATATATATTTAACTGAAATGAATTAAAAATTTACTCCTGGAGGAAATGGATCTAAACTATTTTTCACTAAAGTGTAGCTCAGTATTCCACTGCTGGCCCATTAAGGTTAAATTTTACACTGAAACCCTAATGACCAAACAACATGTGTCAACAATAGCTGGCTAAAATGTACATTAATCAAAGAGATACGGTTAAGTTACATCTCAAAAGAGCAAACAAATTGGCAACATTATTATCACTACTAATAAGCACTCCACATTTGTGAGTTTGTAATACTAGTTAATCACTAAGCCCTCTTTGTTCTCCAAAATATTTAACATTAGTTAGATTTTTCAAAGTAATGTTAAGATTGCCTAGCTAAACGTTGATAAACTTTAAAATATTGACAGATTTTGAATCATGGTTTTATCTTTTGACCTCAATAATGTCATTGTCCTCTTCTATGTGCCTACTATGACCACTTGTCTCATACTCTTTTAAGCTGTACAGAGAAGGAATTGGAATAGATTAAAAGTACATTTTAGCTCTATATCCTATCCTTTGATTATCTCAGTGACCTTTTAATGGAGCTTCTCCTTTTCACATCTTTCTCCTTGTATTTCACATCATGGTTTGTGGAATAATTAAAAGAAAACTAGGTTTGCATTCAGTAAGCTTGAGCTTAAATCCTAGCTTTTCTACTTACTAGCTGTGGACAACAGTCAGACAGTCAGTAGACTAGCAGGTACTTATTTCCTTTTTGCCTGTGTTTATTCTCTCAATTTCCTTTACTTATCTAATTGCTATGGCTAGCATGGCTGGAAATATATCCAATAATAGTAGTGCTTATGAACATCCTTGCTTTAACCCTGAAGTTATTCAAAGTGCCCATATTGCTTCTCCGTTACATATAATGTTGGTTCTTAGTTTTAGAAAGATACTATTTGCCACACTGAAGCAAGATCCATTTATTGCTATCTCGTGCACTACTTCCATCTAACCCTGTGCAGTATGCATATAATCTCCATCCCCTATAGGAAAAGATTCTTACTGAGACCTGGCTGCCTCCTGATGACTACACAGTATCCCTGGCCACCCTTTTCAGACCTGGTAAGGTGCTACCTTCCATTTCACCACTGTGCTCCTTCCATCTTTTGATTGTACCATGAAGGAAGAGAAAAAGAAAAGTCATTGGGGAGTGGGACTTTTATGTCCTACTGTACCACCTACTGACTGTTCTCCAGCCTTCATAGGGAAGAGGAGGGGAAAAACAGATACTCTTGATCATACTCCATACATTCCAATGATTCTGAAGCCCTTTAGGTCATCATCCTATCCCCATTCCCTCCCCTCCACCACTTATTCCTTATTTGCATCTCTCTCATTGAACTCTCCCCACCCAAAGTCCCAACCGAATGTTACCTATCCCTTTCTCTAGGCCCTCTGGCATGTCTGTTCCAAAGGTAACAAACTTGCCTTCATTTTAAATATCTTCCTCTCTCCCTCCTTCCATCTTCTGGCAATCACTGAGACCTGGCTCCCCTGACACAGCCTTTCTTACCAGCCTTTCCACAGTTTAGGCTGCACTTTTACTCGTTACCCCTGGCTCACTAGTTAAAGTGAGGGTTTAGCAAGAAAAGGAAGAAAAGATAAGAATGATAATTGACAAAGAAGCAAGGATTAAGTGAGGGTGTTTTGAGGATGGGGGAGATGTGGGTATGTTTGTAGGCTATGGAAGGAGCCAGTAAAAAGGAAAAGATTGACAATAAGTGAGAGAATGGACATGAGAGACAGAGGGAAGGAGAGTGGAATGGAGTAACTTATGCAGGTAGTGGGGTTTGTTTGGCAAAGAATAAAGCCTTCTCCTTGTGTGAGATAAAGGTGAAGGAAGAGATAATGGCAGAAGGCATTCTAGAGATATGAGATGATCAAAAAAGGAGAAAAGGAAGCTCTCTCCAAATGGCCTCCTTAATGTTAGTGCCTTCCTTTTGTTAATTATCTCTGATTTATTGTGTATAAATATTGTTTTTAAATTATGGTTTCCATGTTGTCTCTCCCATTAAACTGTGAACTCTTTTGAAAAGAGGGACTTTTCTTTATTCCTGGTAATTAGCACAGTGCTTGGCACATACCAGGAATTTTTTTTTTGAAAAATATGTGGCAAAGTTCTCAGCTGGGAGGTTGGAGGGAGAGGGAGTCATGAGAAGTTTGAAGAGAGATAAAAAGGTATAAAAAAGATGCTGTCCTGATAGGCTCATGGGTTGATAAGAGAGATGTAGAAATACTATTTAGAATTAGTGAGGGCCCACTTGAGATTATATAACATAAATTTATGGTGCACCTAAGCAGAATGGTTATATAATTTTCTCTATCTCTCTTCAGGAGCACATATTTAAGGGCAAAGACAACTTATGGTGGGAATGATTCAAAACTGACTCTTGGCAGGGCACAATTGGCCATATGATAAAGGGGCCAAGGAAAATATAGAATTGAATTGGTTCACTAAAGCGCCAAGATTGGGACAGGACAAGAAAGTGACTAGTAAAGAGGTGATGGATTGAGAGAACTGAGGGATCAAAGGATTAGAAGTCACACTCTAGATGAAGAGTTGAATTTGGTATGAAAAGTAGAGGAAGAAGTGGAAAGTCAAAGGATTATAGTCAGATAAGGAAATTTCAGAGTTCTTAACATGAATGTGGTACATTTGTGTGTGACAGCAAGATCAAGTATGACCAGGTTCACCTGTGGTAGAGGTGGGGTAGAAGAGTGGGTCATAGAAAATGGAGTTTATGGAACTTATCAGTTAGAGTGTTTGAAGGAGTGTCAATATGTATGTTGAAGTCAATATGTAATATGTAATGTAATATGAGGTCAAGAGTTAAAGAGGAGGGAAAATTTGTGAACTAGACAATGAACTCACTGAAGAATAAAAGGGAGTTTTCTGGAAATCTACAGAAAACAGGGACCAGGATTTTGATTGAGTAGATGATTTGGATTGTATGAAACTGAAAGGAGAGGCCACTTCATGATGGGAGTAAGTGGAAAACCTGGAAGTAGCAATGGGGAGCAAGGAGTATTCCAACTCCCCCATTGTGATGAATGAACACACGAGTTCAGGGGAATGAGTAAAATATGGCCATAGACAGAATGCTTGCCCAAGGAGGCTATACTGTCATCAGGAGGGAGCCTGAAGATGGAAGTGAAACCCAGAAGATGGAAGGAGTGTGAAAGGAAAGGATTTAATGTTTGTTATTTATCCAGAAAGCAGAGCAGAAAGTGTGGGTAGACTTAAAATGGGACATTACAGAGGTTAGTTGGAGAGAGATGGGAATAAGAGAGAAGATACTAGAGGGATGGAACGGGGTCATTCTCTCTTTACTCTGAAGGTAGAAAGAATCCAGGTGAGGAGACGGGGCACATTATGGAATGGTATGTCTGCAGACAGGAAGGAGTCAGGTGACCTGACCAGTGTTGGATGGAATGGTCTGTTAATTACATAACTGACCAATGCAACTCAAGTGCTTAAAATTTGCTTCTGTCTTTCTATAGCCTGCTGACTAAATTCAAGCTTTTTCGCCTCACCTTTAGGACCATCACAATCTCACACCACCCTGTGTTTCCTGTCTTGTCTCATTCACTTCAATATACTCTTCACTCCTGTGGGATGGACAATTTGCTGTTTCCCCACTTGTTTCTCCTTTTACTTTCCCTTACATGCTCTGTGATACAGTGACACTGGACTCCTTGCTGTACCTCAAACAAGACACTCCATCTTCTTTTTGGTGAATTTTCATTAGCTGTCTCTAATGCTTCAGATTCTTTCCCTTGTCATCTCAGTTTTTTGGTTTCTCTGGCTTCTTTCAAGAGTTTTCGTACCTCAATCCCTCTATTCACATTGGTTCCCGTCGCTTTAAATGCCCTTTCCCAGTTTACCTGCTACAGTTCAACTCAAATGCCAACCCTTTTATAAATGCTTCCTTGAATGGCCCTTTACCTAATGACTATCCCACTCCATACACATGGCACTTTTCTCGTGCCCCCCATGCACTTGTCGTATTTTATTGCCTATCACAATTATCAATTAATCCATTAACAAAAATAATTTTATTAGATCTTTAAGCTCCATGGTACTATATCACTAGCAAGAAAAGAAGTTCTCCAAATATAGTTGGTACATAATTAAGGTTTGGTGAAAAGAAATTAATCTTAGTCTTAACAGTGACATAAGGATTCTGAGACTCTCTACCACACCCATCAAACATAGTGATCAAGAGTTTATTTCCTTAGCAGTGAATTCAGATAGATTGTATTCCCTCTAAGTTTTACTTCCAGCCAGAAGGAATACTGGGTTATTGTGTTTCTGGAGCCCATCTGGGGATTTAGAGGAATTCATGGGGATCCTGATTCCTCTGCTTCTTTGCTGAGTGCATTCATATTGTTAGTAGGGTTGCCCAGAACTGATTCTCTCACCTAAGGCACCTTTAAGTCTCTGGTGTCACCTTAGTTTTGTGGCATACAAGCACCTTAATGACTGTAGACTGAAGCAAATCCTTGGATTGTTTTCTATCTTCAAGAAACTCCTGGGGCCTATTGACAGGTTTAGCAGAGGTTTGATGCTTAGAAACGTTATTTTGGGTCAGTGCTTTGCTGATGAGAGGGTTGAACTAAATGATCATTAAGTCCCATTTCCTCTCTAATACCCTAGGATTCTATGATTGTGCATCCAATTGGCCTGTAGCTACCTTTGCATGGATGTGATTGGCTAGACAGCCACCCAGAGGTTCTAGTGCCCCCTGGTGGCTATTGCATTCTGATATCAGACCTTGAAACGTAAAGATCTAAGGTGAAAAAGAATAAAACCAAGAAAGAAAGAGAGGGAGAGAGAGAAAGAGGGAGAGGGAAAGGGAGAGACAGACAGAGAGAGAGAGAGAGAGAGAGAGAGAGAGAGAGAGAGAGAGAAGGTAGGGGAAAGAGAGAGAATTTACATAATTCATGTGATATTTTGTCATATATGGTGATTAACCAGAATATGCTAGGTGTATATGAGAAGCAAGAAACTTCTTAGAAAAACATTTTTTTTCTTCCTCTTAAAATGAATAGTTTTTATAAATTCTCTCAAGCCCACATGTGCTACATTTTTTTTTCCTGGCTATGTTTGCTGACCCTTTTAATTAGATCACAATGCTCTCTATGGGCCATTGACAAACTTTTGACTTTTGACATAATACCCTATATCATAGCATGGTGTCTTAACTGCATTAAATCAGACTATTCTATTAAATGACACCTAAAAAGCCTGAATACATTTGTTTACTAAATGTGTTTAGATAATTACACTTTTAATCCTTAGAATTTCCAAATTTCTCATACTGAAAATTAAAAATCTCCCAAACAACTTAAATTATAAACAGTAGTGAAAATTGAATCCTAACTTATGGTTTTGTACAGTTTAAGTCATGTTAAGTGTTAGAAACCTAAATGATACATTGTTTTTGAACAGAGCTTAGATTATGTACATTTTACGTTAGATTGTAAATAAATATTTTATAAATGCTACATAAATCATACTAATACAACTATGTAAATTATTTTCTTACACAGTGGAGAAGATTGTTTATATTTTTACTACAATCACAATGAGAGAACCTACTTTTCTGTAATGTCTATTAACTGAGACATAATGTCTCTTTTCAGTTTATAATCAGTTTCTTCTGCACAGTACCTTTTCTAATTCAGTTTAAATTACCCCTTTTCTGTGATGAACTTGCGTTTTCACATTTGCCAGCTGTGAATGCATTTAGACTGTAAGTGCAAAAGTAGTAGGTTCAGAAAGAGCCCTTTGATTTCATTGTTGCGGTTAACCATTTAGTTTGATAGTGTGGGATTTGTAACCAACTGGAGCTTCCAATTGTGCCTTTCCCTTCTCTGTTCCTTATCCTTCTCCACAAAGGATTTATATGTGAAAATTGATAGGTTCCATTTCCCTTGGTCATTCTAATTTATTTCTAAGTAATAGTTCCTCTCTTAAAATCTGTGCTTGCTTATGGAAGGTAAATAGTAACTTCCCAGCAGGAAAAGAAAAGATAAAGATTAACGCTTCACTGAAGGTGTGCGTATGTGTGCGTGTATGTGTGCACACATGCATGTCAATATATACTGATGTGACTGCTATTAATCATACAGAAAAAAAATACTTTCTTGTGACCTAAAAGTATTTCTTTATCTCTCTTTTATATCAGAAACAAAACAAGACACTTTTCATCCTTCTGTGAATGCGCTTTACCTAGAGAATGGGGAAGGGGGCAGGTTTGGGTGGAGGGGGAACACAAGTGGAATTTTAAAAGTTTTTTCTAAGCCTCAATTTCCCATTTGTTCCATATTAGCTGGATATAATTATGGTATTCTATCAGCTATAAGGCACGATATACACCTAAAATTTATAAACAATTGCTGAAAATTGCACAAGATCTGGCGCAACAATTGGAGCTACCTAAAGAAGATGGGAGGTGGGAAGATGTTCGAGGTAATTTATTAAAGACAGACATGTCAGGGAAATGACTTCATTTTGAACCAAGTTTGAATATATTAATAATCTATTCACATCCATTTTGTAAAACTATGACTACACAGGAGAAAAATGTGATTAAAATAATAGAAGAGAGGTTATAATAAGTTCTTTTAAAATGCCATTGCAAAGTCTAAAGAAAGAAAAAAAAGTACAATATGTATGCATATGCCCTGTGTTCTAGTTTGATTATTTTTTTCCCTTCATTTTTCCACCTACAAATAGGTTGGTGGGGGTTTATCCCCAGCTAATGCCATTCTAAATTCAATTAACATGCTTTTATATTTTAAAAATATAAGCTACTGAGTGGAATTTGTTTTCTTTCTCTCTTTTGGGCTCAGTAATTTTGTATTTGAATGCTCCCACTTCTCACAGATGCATCTTAGTATTATGGGAGACTAACTAGGTGGGAGGCTTTTTCTATATCATTGTGTAAATCTGCAGCCAAAAAAAAAAGTCAGTTGACTTATACACACATTTAATGTGAAGACTACTCCCCCCAAGCACAGATACTTATGAGAGTATTTGAGAGAGAAATCAACAAAATAATGGATTGCACATATGCTAACTATACCAATCAAAGTATAGAAAGATATTACTTTCATGGGTTTCTCAGATTTAATGGAAAGGTATTTGTATTCGCACCACTAAGTATTAGTCATTCAGTAGATGAAAGGAATATGTTAAACTTTAAAGGCTACCTTGGTGTCATTCTTAGAAGTAGGGATGAGACCCTGGGGAAAGTGCTGAAATCCTGGAGAATTTATTCCATGTATCAAAAGTTGTTTAATATATATGGTTTTTGTAGTTTTGATATCTGATATTTATGAAGTCGATATGGGAAAATCTATGTTTTTAATTTAAGTGTTTTAGTCTGCAATTTTCACTCTTAAAGCATCTATTTGTGTAAAGATTGTTCCAAAATCTTCTATAACCTTGGCAAAATATTGCTAGTCTTCTATGGATTTTTCTTTATCTCTTTCCAAGACTTAATCCATTATGCTGTTTACATTTTCTTTACATCCTTTAAGAGGGCACTCAAGATGTTTTTAATATAATTTCTGAAAAAACATTTTAATAGGCATAACAGCTAGAAACATACAATTACATCTATATATATGCATATAAAAAAATCACACTGCCAAGTCAAAAGGAGGAGGGAAGAAATTTCATTTCCTATCTGCAACTGAAAGCTGGTTAGAAATCTAGAAACTACACAGGACAGTAACTTGTAATTGTTTACAGAATACTGCTGTCATCTCTGGACACTTCTAATTTTTACCACCATAAGTTTTAGAAACAGCTATTTTATATTTAATTTTTAAATCAGGGTAAGATGAAATTGAATTCTTAGGCAGAAACAACTCTTTTTTTATAAATCTCCAAGAAAGACAATTTATAAATGACAGAGAATATAGAAGGAAAAGAAAATGAGGCAAACAAAAAGGGAAATAGGACCACAGGGATCAGAAACGATGTTTTTATTTCAGTTTGGTAAACTTTGAAATTAATTGATTTGACGATTGATATTTTTCAGAAATGTCATTGCTTTTGGTGTAATTTTGAATTGCAAAGAATAGGAAAACTACCTTCTGATAACCAGCTCAGAGACTACTTTTTATAGCTGTTGTAGGATGGGTAGCATGGGTAAAGGGGACCTGATAACTTTTTTCTTCTTTTCAATTTTTTTTCAAAAATTTTTTGAAAAAAATTAAATTAAAAAAGACAGTTACCACAAGAAATGAAATCCTGGGAGAACTGCAAAATATTTTAGCTGAAAAGATATGACTTGAATTAAGTTTGTGATGGCATTCTATGTGATCAACTTAAGCAAAATTCAGGGTACTACTAAGTGAGAAAACTTTTAAAAAATTCGGATTTAATTAAGAAGCCTCGGGTTTGGGTATTAAGGTTTTACTTCATCATTGTAGCTCCTGTTTTTAACGCTTTTAAGAGACGGAAGGGCAGGGGAATAAAAACAAAAGGTTTCCTCCTCGCTCCCCTTTCCTCAGTTTCTTTTGCCAAGGCTTGTTTTAAACCATTGGAAACACTGTTTAAATATGATGCATTTAACTGCTTTCATTCTTGCACTGAGGGTGGTGGGTGGTGCCCCCAAAATGGGGAGGGAAGCAAGCAGCTGCAAGGATAAAAGAAGAGACGCCCGAATACTTCGGTGAAAGGTGATTAACAAAGTTACCAGGCACGGAGTTTTGAATATCAGTCTCCTAAAATAAGAGCCACTTCGCTTAAAGGTACAGCGGTTTTCACCGCTTAGGAGCCTGTGACTTGTTAGATGGAATCCAAGCTCTTTCGCCTTTGGTTTCTAAACCATAAAGACGTGGATGAATATCAGTGGATATCTAGGTCTAGAGCACTATCTTCACACTTGTTTTGCGAGGAGAAAGCCCCGATTCCTAAGAGCAGAAAGCCAACAGCTTCGCTGGCCTCTTCTCCCAACCCTGAGCTCTCCTTTCCACACATACAACTAGATCGCGCAGAGCTCAGAACCTGAGGGGAATCCTCTACCAGCAGCAACCTGACTCCGCTCTCAGCCAATTGGTCTGTGCCTCCGACCCCTCCTCCACGGCCTGGGCAGCCTCCTTCCTTGAGATCCGCCCACTGGCTCTGGGAATCAGCATCTGGGAGGCCGGCTCCTGCTGCCAGTCTCTTAGACTGATGGGTTGCTCTTCGGCCTGGAATCCCCGCCCCTTTCCCCCTAATTGATATTATTGGAGTGTGGAGCGAGCGGCCGGTCTGCAGTCGGAGACTTGCAGACAGCAAATACGGTGCGAACGAATTGGAAGGGGGGGAAAGAAAAAAAAAAAAGGAAAAGAAGGGAACAAAAAAATCCAACAAAAACCCAATCCGGAGGAACGGGCCTGGGACTGCGAAGAGGAATTGATGCTAAAAGCAAACCCAAACCCACTTCGGAACAAACGGCATTTAAAGCTGATCCCTTTTGAGATAATTAAGATAAACCCTCAAACCTGCTCATGCACCATGGTTTTTCAAACTCGGTACCCTTCCTGGATTATTTTATGCTACATCTGGCTGCTCCGCTTTGCACACACGGGGGAGGCACAGGCTGCGAAAGAAGGTAAGGCGACAGGGAAAGCAAAGTTTGTTCTGACTTAGCTATCTATTTAGCTATATCCTCAGTGCGAAATGGTTCATCTGTAGGATTAGGAGACGAGCTGCATGCAGCAAATACTCTATGCTCCTTTCCATCCGCTTCCCAATCCCCTGTGAGCGCTCGGGGCTGGAGGGAGGCGAGTGGGATCGCTCAGAGCGCCCTCCATCCATCCCTGCGCCACGGGCTGAGCCGAAGAGATTGGGACGGGGTTTTGTGGTTTGCACGATCTGAGGGCACCCGCGTGCGACTGGGAAGGATCGGAAGGGAGTCTTTCCGAGCGAGCTGTTTCGTTAGCACCCTGGGGAGGGTGGAAAGTATACGTGTGTGTGTGTGTGTGTGTGTGTGTGTGTGTGTGTGGCAGTGGACGCTGCAGCCGGAGTTCGGGGACTTGGGCGCGCAGCCCTTAGTGTTTTAGCCAAACCGCTGCCGAGTTCTTGGAGTCCGATTCTTTCCCAGAGGACTGTGGAGACTTCTGTAAGATAATCAAGATTGGCCCCTAATAAAGTCTTCACTGCCGATTCAAGTTGTTGCCCAGGCCCCTGCTGTTGGCACACAGCAACCGGGATGGAACAATAACACTGAAAAGGTGAAGTAGTGCATAGAGAGATGAGGCGGCACACTGAGATGCCACGCTAAACGTACATCTCCATTCACATACAGAAGCATTACAAGCCCAATGCTTGGGTAAAAAATGTTTATTGTCTTCCCCTCCCCTTTTTAAAAGCTCATGATACCAGGTGAGATAGATGGGTATTCTAGGTGAGCTTGCATAGTTTTAAATTGAAGAGTGATCGAAAAATCAAAAGCCCAGATTCTTCCCCTTACCCTGCCCCCAACCTAATTCTGGAGTTTAGTAATCAAACCAGCCTAAGTGACCTGGGCCTAGATGTCTGTTTCTGTCAATGCAAAGAGATGGTCTCATTTAGCCAGCCAGCTACGTCTGTGTGTGGTTATATTTTTCCTCTTCTTTGAACCATTGACAGGAGGTAAAATACCTTTCTGTGCCTGTAGTTGGAGCTGGGGGGAAAAACTGTCAATTAAAATGCTTTGCTTCTGAGCACTATCACATCTCATTCTTTTCCAGGGGGCAATTTCCAAAGTTCACCTTCAAAGGATTTAAAAGCATTTATATTACTGAGATTAGAAAATGCATTTAAAGTGAGGCTGGAAACTAGATTTGAGGGGGTGGTGGTATTTGTGCGTGTGTATGTGAGTGTGAGAAGGGGCAATGTGTATCTCTAAAAAAAACCTGCTTCCTGGAGACTGCAGAGAAATCAGTAAACGTGAAATTGACACTATTTCACTAAATCTGTGGAGACTTAAATGATTATTTTGTCTCCCTTCTCTCTAAGGATTTCCCAACGTTCCTCCCACCCCTTCATCTCCATCCATCTGACCCCCCACATCCCAATATAGTAATCTGCAACCTGTGCTGAAGATATATTCATTAAGCAAAAGGGAACCTAACCCGCAGCTAAGCAGTAATATGCTTGTAAAAGCACAAAACTGTTTAAGACAGAAGCCACAATTAAAAAGGAAGCACGTTCTCTTTAAAATGAACATTTAAAGATTGATTCGCTGCACTTTATACCTTTTGTATTGAAATAACGGGATGGGGAGGAAAAGTTTGCACAGAAGGCTAGAAGGTACTCAGGCGCACAGGCACACTTCCAGCAGGAGTTTAAGCTATAAATATCTGTATCACTAGGGGGAGAGGTTTCTGTAGCCAGAAATCCTGGTTTTATTCCGCTCCCCTTCATCTCTCCCCCCCTACCCCCAAGATCCATGGAGAGGTTTCTTATTTTAAATTCCAATGCTATTTCAGTCCAGAATGCGGGAGAGGGGGCTGGGGAGGGGGCTTGAGGAGGTGGAAAAGGTGAGAGAGTCTTGTGAAGGGAGAGCTTTGATCCTAAAGTGTCAAGATTCCCACCGTGCGGGCTATAAATAGGTAATAATAATAAATGATCGAGCCTGAGGCGGTCCCTGAACACCTTCATCCCAAAGGGCCTGAGTTGGAAAACCTATTACGCAGGTGCCCAGTCCTTCCACTCGGTCACCCTGAGGAGTTAAGGGGACAGCGGGGCTGGGATGAGTGTATTTTCTGAGAGAGAGAGAGAGAAAGAGAAATGGAAAATTCTGGGTCTGACGCTTGGAGGCGAAATGCAGCTGTTTCTTAGCAAACTCCGCCTGTGCCATTCACTCAATGAAGGCACTTCACCAAAGCTTTCCTTCTTCCTTTTACATCCTCCCTCCGCCCCACCTCGGGCTTCGAGTCGCCCCCTACCATCCCCCTCCCCCTCTGCCACCGTAGGGGGAGGGCGTCCTTATGTCCCAGAAGCCCCTTGCTCAGGCTGTGATGCCCTAGCCAGACCGAACGGCGTCCACTCCCCGCCCTAGTAGCCCCTTCCTCCCTTCCCGGCGTCGTTACAGTCCTGGGAACTCTAAGGATGCCGCGGGACAATTGCAGCTTCCCTCTCTCCTGCCTTCCGCGCCTGCTCTTTTCGGACTGTACCAGACCGTGTGTGTTTCCCAATCCCAGCCCGCTCTCTAGGTCTAGAGAGTGTACTGATGCACCCCATGCCGAGCACACCTCCCCGCCTTCCCCAGGCTGAGCACAGTGAGAGTCTCGAGTCTCTGAATTCCTGTGCGCTCCCCGCCCCCCACTTCCGAACCGACTGGGCGGCAGGTTTTGTGCGTGGCTCGGAGTGAGGCCGGCACTCTGTGTTCTGAGTGGGCCGAGAAACCGGTCGCTAAGAACAGAGCTGGGGAGTTGAACAGCAGGGGCAGATGGATTGATCACTTTAGAACTGCTAGTTAAGCTCCTCAGCGGATTTCTATGTTTAAGCTTAAATGGATTTTTTTTTTATTTCGTGAACCCCCCCCCCCCCCCAATTACAGTTTTTGAATTGCAACGGTGCTCTAGAGTGTGACAAAAAGACATAAAAGGATCGAAAGTGCTACCTAGCAGTCTTCCAAGAAAAGAAGTGAACAAGTTCCGTGATTTTGAACTTAAATTATTATGCCTTAGTTAACCCCCCCCCCCACGCGCACAGTTTATCTCAGAGGTAACATATCTAGAAATCTTACATTGTTTTACTGCCTTCGATTCAAATTGCAATGGATAAAAATCAAGTCCACTGTAAAAAGCCGAGGTTTTAAAACACTATCAATCCCCGGCTTCCAAATGGAATAAGTATGTCTAAATATATTTTAAATAAACATACAATTCTGTTTAGAAGGACTAGAAACATTCAAGGTGCATATGAGCAAGGTGCTTCCTTTCAAGGTCTCCTTGAAAATCAGAGATTGACTGTATCAAAGGTTACTGTATCAACGTAGCTAATTGTAATCTTAGAAAGAACACCTAATAGATATACAAGGGAGGATTGGCTTTCTTGAAAGGGTTAAACAGCCAGTTATCTCTGTGTTTTCTCCATGTAAGTTCTCCTTGCTTTCCAAAATTGACACCTTTATTTTAGCATCACCTAATAATAGTACAATACTAAACTGAGTTGGAAAAGTCCGTATTACTATTAGAATCTAAGTAAAATGCTTTTTCAAATCTCCCATTTTTACTGAAGTAGATGTTAAACTTTGTTTTCTTTGTTTTTTAAAAAAAACAATTGAAAGTTCCTCCATTGCTACTTAAAGAAAAGTTGGTTTTGTTTCCGAAAGTGGTTTCCTACTCCTAAGAACACTTTTTAAAAAAAATTTAAAAATCACCTTTAAACCCAAACGTTATAAAAATAAATAATAGGGAGCGAGTTCTCCTAAAAGGAAAAATTAGTAAATAACAAGCTTAAAGTCTAGGTGTATCTAATATTTCTTATGTATCCTTCGGTATTATCGTGCCTGTCTGTTATCTATCTAATCTATGTATTAATCATCTATGTATTTATCTTTTTATAAACGTTTGAATTTAAATTGTGATTAACATATATTCTAATACTTTTGATAACATAAATTGTACTAAAAATTAACACACAATCACAATTGTCAAAAAGTAGCACAAAATTGTAATTAGGTAGATGGTTTTCATGACTAGATAATATCTCATTTAAAAAAAGTGAGAGTTTTTCAAAATTTCACAAATAAAAGCATTGTGAATAATTGCTTTAGCAAAACTTAAGCCATTCAAATATGTATGACTAATTTTTCAAAAACAGTGAAGATAATTTTTATTTTTTTATCTTAATGATTTTGTCAATTTAACTCAGCTTCTGAAAAGTCTCCATGACAAAATTGTGCTGGAACACAATGACAAATTAATTCAAGTGGATTGAGGGATGTGTTGGAATTATCTTACAGCATTTAAGTGCATCATACAATTTCACAAAATGTTAAGGCCTCTAGATTTTATGAGTCTATTGTTAACTATGTAATTTTAAAGCCCATAAAATGTAGAGAATGGAAACCAGTTCACACTACTGTTGCTGCTGAGTTTGTTATTTGGATTTTTGATATGAAAAGACCACTCCAACCTAACACCACAGGATGCAATATGAATTTTTTTTCAAAGAAAGTTGTGCCAACTTTGTACACTGATCATTTGGACATGTATGTTTGTTTTGTGTACCTGTATATGGCACACACATGTGTATAAACGTAGGTCATAAATGATTCCCATGTGAAGTTTTCTTGTTTACCTTAACCGCACAATTTTTAAAAACCTCATTAAAAATAATGTATGTAACATTCCGAGGGACATTTTCTTTTTCAGTACTTCTGCTGGACTCTAAAGCACAACAAACAGAACTGGAGTGGATTTCCTTTCCTCCCAATGGCGTAAGTGTTCCTTCTTATAAGATGTGTGTGTGTGTTGAAAACTTTAAAAAATATATATAAAGAATAAAACTCACTTTTTCACCTGAGGAAGTTATTCACATGCATAAAATTATCTATTTTACTTCCAACTTTCCTCAGGAATTCTGACTAGTGTAGAAGTTTAACTTGCTGAGTTTTCTTTTTTGGGGGGAGGGGGAGCATGTAGAAAGGGAAAGAGAGAGTGTGGGGGAGGCAGGACATGGTTAAAGTAAGCTCCAGGGTGGGAAAAGAAAAGTTCCCCATAACCACATGGATTGTTGAGTTTCTGCTGCAAGAAGAATCACACCTCAGGTTACAGACTACAAATGCCAATTAATTACAGGGAACATTCCCTACACAAACTCACTTAAACCTCTTTAGTTGCTTTATTCTTCTGCAGTATAATCACCAGGTAGGCTGTGTATGGTTCTTTAAAACAGTATGGGATCCACTTTCTTCTTTTTACAAACATTTTCAACATCACTCAAAATTACTTATAAAAGTAACTTTAGAAAATCTGAACATGCTGAATGTTTGGCACATGATTTTTGATAGAGCATGTCATTTGTAATTTTCCAAATTCTTATAATCTCTCATCTGGTGTTATTAGTTATAAAAATTTTTCTCATTTGTCCCATGGAATAAACATGTGACTATTACATAGTAAATGCCTTCTCCATTAAATATGTCCAGCAAAGGTTTAGAAAAGATACTTAAATGTAAAACAGCCCTATAAAGATGCAGACCATATTATGTTTCACATATCCAGAAAGATATACTACCTATTTAAAGTTATTTAAATAGCCATGTCTTTGGTTCCTACTTTAATTGTGAGAGAGGGCACATTCTTCATCCCTTGAGGAAGAAGGTTCTGAGAGAAGAGAATATGCCCCATTGTTTCTAAGTTAATCTTTGGCACAGTAAGAAATCTGGAGCCAGAAGAGCGTGAAGTATGAGTGAGGATATAAAAAGTGTAACAAATCCAGGAAAAGAGAAGAATGAAAGTCTAAAAGGGTCTTTTAGTTTAAAAGTAACATCATAAAATCAATGCTGCATGAATTGGAAGTCAATTTAAGACATTGGAACATGCATAATGAGACTCTGTTTAAAATATTAACACGTTTGCTTAAATTCAATTGTTTGAGGGATTAGTTAGAAGATTGTGGTTGTCTACCTTAGTGGTACTAACTTTTTGCATTGATGTCAAAGCATTTTAAAGATAAAAGAACAAAAGCAAAGTAAGATTTTGGACATTGTGAACTCTGGTCTGTAAATCCAGTGCTTCCTTGAAATTGAAGTGTCCTTCCATAAGTAAAATAACATATATTGTAAGAAGACATTTAAATTAAAAATGGAACACCTTTCTTTCCAATGACAGATGCAACCCATTTTCTACCATCCATCAATTAAAATAAATAGAGATAGAGCAGGATTTTTATCTTGGATAGAAGGAAACTGATATATGATTGCAGTACATCATCCATGTAATCCACACAATGATAAATTATGATTGTCAATGTTATCTTGGGCTCTAATGGCCATCTTATCAACCCAAAATATCTAAGTTAACATTTAACTCTTTGTTTTGCTTTTGGAATGCCTCGATAATATTAGTAAAAGAGAATTAAAGATACTTAATTCAGTAAAGTGAAATGGTTCAATTAACCAGAGATAAGATTTCAATTTTTCAGTGACCAAGGTGCTCCTCAAAATCTTAATGGAATTATTTTGTGAATAGAATTTATAAAATCAACGGATGCATACAACAAAACTAAAATAGTTCTCCCCAGGGTCTGAAAAAGTGAGTTTTAAGAACATGGAGTATATTCAACATAGTATGTAATGGTATACAACTTTATTTCCACGACCTTCATTTATTTACAAAGACTATGGATCCATATTCAGCATTTTTAGGAATTAAATTCCTAAGGAATGAATAATTTTCACATTAAAATTAACAGTAATAGTTTCATTGATGTAGAAATTGGCCTTTCATAGAGAAAGAGGGAAAAAAATGATTCAACTTGAAATGAAGCTAGGAAATGAACCATCAAATTGACAAGATGAGACATAGATTTTTAGTGTTAGTCCACCCTGGATTCTATTTCCCCCAGGAAACAATGGTGGTGGGAATCCTTTTCCTTTAAAGACACAGTTTTTATTTACATTTTAAGTAGGCTCCTCTCTCTCTTTTCAGTTTCATTTAGTTAATAGACCAAAATCTGCACCTGCAAGTGGCTGACTTTGGGTATGTTTGGCTGTGTGCCTTCCAAACAGATGATAAACAACTATCTGAATCAAGGCGGGAATAGGCACACTTTCAGCTAATTGCAAGTTTAGATTACATTGAAGAGTAAGGCTGGAGATGAGAAATGTGAACCTTGCTGCAGCTGAGGACATTTTAAAACTATTTAGGCATGTATAATAAAATTATAGCAAATATAATATATTTCAGTTTTATAAAGAGAACTTGAACTTGGATATATAGTCAATTTGGAAGCTCTATTAACTTCAAGTAGTACATATCTCTGTCAGTAGTGTTGGTATTAAAATTGTAGGGAGTGTGATTTTTAAAAATATTTTCAACAGCAATATCTCTTAACACTATCAAAAGTTTGGTAATAATAATGTCCAACATCTAATTTTCTTAAATTGTGTGGTCTAGGTTGCTGTGTGAAATTATATCTGAAACCAATCTTGATATTCACCTTGATTAAGACTATTAGGGAAGTAAAGTTTCAGAGACAAGGTGCCTATCTCATTGGTTATGAATGATGATTTTAAAAATAATGGAGTGAAACATTTAACACTGGTGTGGGAGGACAGCATGGTGCCATGGAAAGAATGATGGAAACAGAGGATATGAGTTTGAATCCTGACTCAGCCTCTGTGCTGGTGCAGTTCTTTAATTTTTTGGCATCAATGCTTCATAATGTTTATAAAATTACCAAAATTTTGACAGTAATAATGCTCATAACTGATGTGAGCTTGGGCAAGTTACTCACTTCTTTGAACTTTGGTTTCCTCCTTTCCAAAATGAAGGAGCTGGATTATATGACCTGTAAAATATCTTCCAAGTTTAAAACCATGGTGCATTGATAGAACTGTAATTAATATTACTCATGGATTAACTATGTTTCATGGTTTTTTACTATATAGTTACTATAGTTGGTGTTGTATAAACATGTAATAAATGTGCAGCACACAAAGCATTCCATAATCTATAACCTTAAAAAACTTTGAGATTTTAATCGGAGTTAAAGTTTTTCTATGTAGTAACACACAAAAAACACATATACACATATGTAGCTAATATATCACATATATAACAACATACATATATTACACAAACACCTATACACATATATGCATTTATATTCTTGAATGTGGTTAAAAAAAGTCTAATTTTTTCCATTTTTCCTTTCTTTTTAAAGCATCTTGCTGAGCATGATTCGATCTCATTGGTATGCCACATATTTCAGATAATCTTTTGAGGACTATTCATTTATAAAAGATGAATCACCAAATATTTACTTCCAAATCAACTATATTTATGGTCACATGGGCTTTATGCGCAATTTTATGCATAATGTGGTGATGAATGAGTAGTCCTTTGTATGTTGCAACCTACTAATACTATATTTCAAAAAGCATAAAATATTATGCTCCAGATGTGCCAAATGAGACACAAAATATACATGCGTGCCAAAACATTCTTAACTTTTCTTTCCATTTTTGAGAAGTAGTTTAGGGAATACATGGACACATAATGTGTTAAAAGAACCATCAGAGACTTTTTTTAAGCATACATGAATTTAATGATATATTAGTATGTGTAGCAGGTTATTTTAGTAGATCCAAATCCTCTTTTATGAGAGTTTGAAGATTGAAACAGAGAAGAAAGGCATGGATACATGTCTCTATTTCATTTTTTTTTTTACATTTTGCATTGCCAAAATAGAGATACTAATGCAAAACATACAAAGCATTTGTATCTTGTACAAACAATGATATAAATTATTCTGTTGTGTTAGTGTAAGCACAGATTAAAACATGAATTGCGATGTTTGTTTGGGGGGAGAAGGGAGCTACCACACCTCTTGCAAAAATCTATATATGTAATCCTGCATTAAAGATATGTAAGCACCCCTACATGAAAACATTCTATTTTCTTTTTCAATATAGCTGATTTCTTTTTGTTAATTTTACAGTGGGAAGAAATTAGTGGATTGGATGAAAACTACACACCTATACGAACGTACCAGGTATGCCAGGTCATGGAACCTAACCAAAACAACTGGCTCCGGACTAACTGGATTGCGAAAGGCAATGCACAAAGAATTTTTGTAGAACTGAAATTCACCCTGAGGGATTGTAACAGTCTTCCTGGAGTGCTGGGAACATGCAAAGAAACTTTTAATTTGTACTATTATGAAACAGACTACGACACTGGCAGGAATATAAGGGAAAATTTATATGTAAAAATAGACACTATTGCTGCAGATGAAAGTTTTACCCAGGGTGACCTTGGGGAGAGAAAAATGAAACTTAACACAGAGGTGAGAGAGATTGGGCCGTTGTCCAGAAAGGGATTCTATCTGGCCTTTCAGGATGTTGGGGCTTGCATTGCTTTGGTTTCGGTCAAGGTGTACTACAAGAAATGCTGGTCCATTATTGAGAACTTAGCTATCTTTCCAGACACAGTGACTGGTTCAGAGTTTTCCTCCCTAGTGGAGGTCCGAGGGACATGTGTCAGCAGTGCAGAAGAGGAGGCAGAAAACTCTCCTAGGATGCACTGCAGTGCAGAAGGAGAATGGTTAGTGCCTATTGGAAAATGTATCTGCAAAGCCGGTTACCAGCAAAAAGGGGACACTTGTGAACGTGAGTAAATGGATCCTTTTTCTTTCTCCTTTCCAGTTTTTAACTCCTTGCATCAAACAAAGTTGTTAAACTATCATAAAGGTTTGAGCATCTTGGGGCCTCTTTATTTTAAGGAGTCTGATTCTGTAGACCTTTCTCTTAAGCAAAATTACTGTTGATCCAAGTAAGCATTGTACATGGTAGTCTGCACACAAAGGGCATGCAGTAAATATTACTGACATAAATATTAAGTGTTCAAGTAGAATTTGCCTAATTCTTGACGTGAAAGTTGAATCATTTAAAGTTTAAAATAAAAGAACACAGAAGAATTTTCAAGCAGAGCAAAACTAAGTTGCGAAAGAATTTTTCGCACTTTGCAGTAAGGGATGAGTAAGGGTGTTGGATGCCAGGGTATCAAATGCAGCATTGACTGACATAGTTGCCACCTTTTAGTTATCTCTATCTTAAAGTCTTAAATTCCATCATTACAGCTCACATAACATATGCTAGTTATAGTTTTTTAAAGCTTTTATTGAATGGCTCACATTATATTCCTGTTTTGACTAGATAATAAGATTATAATTTTTCTACTAATTAGCAATATGAATAGGTGACAGAAAGTCCAAGGGTATATGTATGGTAATAGCGAACTTTTAGCAATTTTATTATGAGACCTGAAATATTTCAATTTTTTGCATCCTTACTACTGTGTAAACTCTCCATAATTTCCTTTGCACCTGTGCCTCTTTTCAAGAGAGATGCTGCAAAATATAATTTTATGTATATTATGTATAAATATAATTTATAAGCATTTTCTACATAAAACAATTTCAAATGAATCTTTAAAATGGAGAGTTAAGTTTATGTAGTATCCATTGAAATAGTATAATCACATTTAATAATTTTATTTCAGATTATAAATTATGAAATAGAATGACCTTTTAACTAATAATTAGCAGTTTTGTGATACTTGAAGTATTATCTGGATCTTTAGTGGTCAGTGCCTCAGTTTCTCTTCCATTCAGTGTGAAGTCTCCCCACCACTCATGTTTACTATTTAATTGATTATAGCTAACAGCAGCTGAATCAGAGAATACTAGGAAATATCTTTCATTCTATTTTGGTGCTTCCTCACATTCTTAGGGCATTCTAATGTTTCTTTAGGTATGTGCTCCTGGCCTTCCCCAAGCTACTTTCCCCTGGCCACATGAGAGTCTGCCAAAACAGAAAAGCAGAGACACACACATGGATACATATATGAATATACACATGCATACAATTACATGTGTATATACATACAACTCACAGAGCTAGAAAAAATCTATAGCAGGTGTGTTGAGCATTTAAGAAGGATAAAATCTTAACCTATTACCAATTTTATATGTGGCCCGTCATTTCCAACTTTCAAGGTTTTTACTTAGTATTTACTTCAGATGGAAATACTCTTGGGAGTGAAAAGACCCACTGATTTCCTTGCAGGTTTAGAAGTTTCCTTGAAGGCCCTGTCAAGGGTCAAATCTGTTTACCTACTTTTCTTTCCTCTTTACCTTAGCAAGGCTTTAGATTTGGTAGAAAGCTTTCAGAGAGCCCACATACATAAGGATACTAAAAACTTACCAGGATTTATTGGGTAAGAACAATGCTTTCCTATATGGTACGTATAGGGAAAGTTCTTAGTAATTTTATCAGTTAAATGAGCCTAAAAGTTCTCTAACCATTTATATGTACCCTGCAGCTCAAAGAGTATCCAAAAGTAGCTATCAGTCTTTGAAGAAGAGGAAGGTTTCAGAATGGACTTGAAAAAGTGCAGGATAGTCACTTAAAGCAAAGTGCTGAACTTGTTTCCAGGAGGAGAAAGAGCAGGAAATAAAATAAACATGCATTAACAAACACAAACTATTTCCCAAATAAGTCATATTCTCTAGCTTAAGGAAAGAAGAAATTTGGGGATACTACACAACTGAAGGTTAGTTTTTTTTTAAGAATTTTTGCTAATGATTTCTGGAGGAATAGAAATAAAAGTGAGGAAAGACTTCTTGAGTTATTGAGAAATAACTTGTATGAGGAGGAATAGTCCAATAACATTTTGTCCAATTGAAAATTTCATCTCGTTAAATGTGGCAATATGAAAATTGCTCACATTTAATCATTTTCAAGTTCAGAATATTGGAAGTCCATTAGCCTATTAAAATCACTGTCAACATATAATAGACTTGGGAGCTTTAAGAAAAACAGCAAATAAAGTTATTACTTTATTATTATCTAAATTAATTCTGCTTCAGAATAAATGAATTAGGTATTAATGGTTATGTTCACTAAATAAAAACCATTGAAACACACCACGAATCAAAGGAGACAAGATACTTGATTAAGGAGGAATTTTTTTAAAAAAATATCATTTGCTAATGACAATTAAAATAAGTAGCTTTCTTAATTTTTTACCTTGATGCTGTTGACAAAGAAAATTAAATGATAACTTGTACTTGAGTATGGCCCTGTATTCATTTGCAAAAAACCACTTTCCTCTTTGGCCCAATTCCAGAGTCATTCCTAAGAAAATACTCTACTCTGGAAGGAGTCCAGAGCCTTCTTTATAGTATTTCTCCTGTTTTCTTTCAATGATCCTGTAAAGAGTTTGAAAACAAACTCCAGTCTAATATTGAGGGAAACTAATGGGTTTGAGAGAGGATGGGAGTGAGCCCCCAGCCAGATGAAGGCAGTCAGCAGCTTAAAATCAGATTGAGTGAGGCACTCAGCTTTTGATTGCTGCCTTTGCAGACTGTGATACTCATTGGCCTTCTCTGTTTTCGAGGATGTTATGATGTATGACAACTATGAGGTCACTGAAAGGCGATTTCAAGTATTATCTTTCTTTTTGGGGGTGAACTATTAGGAGGAAAAATCCTTAATCTATGCATTGAGACTGAGTTGTTGCATCTTCATCTGTACAGTGCACCCTGAAAAATCATAGAGGCATCAAAGTACATTGGCATGGCCAAAGGCAAATCAGCTATCTGTTACACTGATACATTCTATATTAGAAGGATCATTTCTGTGTTTCTTTAATACACTCACTTTATGGACTCAATTCCTTAATCATTTTTATGGTCATAATTCCTAACATTTAGGAAGAGGATAAGGGGAAGAACACTGGATTTGGAATCAGAAGAGGTATTGAATTCTAACTGTGCAATTTGGCATTTGTATCATCTTGGGCAAATCACTTCACCTTTCTGGGCTTCTGCTTCCTTATCTTTAAAATGGAGGGTGGACTACTAAAGGTACCCTCTAGCTTTGTATTCTTAGTTCGTACCTGGATGCTTGTGTCAAAAGTTACAATTTAATTTAACCAAGCACTATTAGGATCATTAATCATATATCAATGTCTAGTGCAACCCCATGCCCCTCATTTTCCCCATGAGGAAATTGAGGCTCAATCAAGTGACTTACCCAGGGTAATATATGTTCTAAGTGGCAAGGTTGTCTTGAACTTAGGTTGTTCAGTACTAAATCCAGCATCTTTTCTACTGTACCATACTGCCCAATGTAATTAGTAGTGTCATATCCTAATATATCCCATTCTTTTGAATAAGTATTATTCTCTCCCAGTGGGCGGGTTGTTTCTCTACCGATACAAATGATAATGGAAAGATGAAAAATGCAGACTCTCCTACTTTTGACACTGCTTTATAATCAGAAAACTATTTATTAAGTTATTATAACTCTGTAAAAGTCAAGCCGAACTTGGATAGTATTTTCAGTATCTTAGTTTCAGAAGAAGCAAGGTAGTATAACCTAAAAGATAGTCTCACAGTGTGATGCTCCAGGTAATATAATTACATTTCTGTGTATGAATATCTGAAATTAGAGATGTTCTGTTTTGATATATTGTTTCTGCTTGTGTTACTTTCTTGATCATGGTTATCCTTAGATAAGTACACTGGGATAGGGACTGGGCCTGGACCTGTGATATCATTGGTATAGGAAACTCCCAGGTAAAGGAACTTCCTCTGTGAATTCAGGTCAGTACCTTTTCTGAAACTTACAGTCTAAGAGAGTTGCCGAGAGCCCTGAGAATTTTAGTGGATTACAAGAGTTATACCTTGCCTTGCTGTTGTTCAGTCATGTCTGACTCTTTGTGACCCCATTTGGGGTTTTCTTGAAGGAGATACTGGAGGGGTTTGCCATTTACTTCTCCAGTTCATTTTACAGATGAGGAAACTGAGGGAACTGGGGTTAACTGACTTGGCCAGGGTCACACAACTAGTTAAGTATCTGAAATTGGATGTGAACTCAGGTCTTCCTGACTCCAGGCCTTTATCTAGCTCTCTATCCACTGCACAACCTAACTGCCATGTAGTGAGGAAATTTATAAGTTTCTGTGTACCATTGATATTCATGCAGTGTCAGGAGATCTTAATCTAGTTCATAGCATGTTGGGTGCAAGCAGGGGAAGGATTTTTTAAAAGCTTATGGTCAAGAGTTTCACAGGCTTGGAGGAGTTGCCATCTGTAGTGTTGTAGAGGTGGGAAATCAGCATTAGTGAGACTGCAGATCTCATTAATGGAAATCCTGGATGCAGAGTTCTATGTTAGGGCATGGATAAAAAATAAATAGATTAACAAAAGATAAAAAACAAACAAAACAAACAAACAAATGTTAAAATAAGATAAATTTCCTGCCTATAAAATATTCTAGGCTAGGAAAAAATTTTTAACACATTACATATTTCATTTTAAAGGCTTTTCTAAAACACCTTCCTCACAACTGCTCTGTGAGGTAAGTAGCACGAATAGAATTATTTTCATTTTTACATAGAGGAATAGGTAAACTTTTATATATAATTTTTCAAGTTTATATGTCCATTACAAATCTGTCATATTTGATCTGTAGAACAAGCCTGAGATGTAATACAGACATCTTTAGCTCTGTTTTTGAAAAATAAATGAGGAGACTGAGGCACAAAATTTAACCATGGTCACACAACAAGCTGGTGTCCTGAGCCGTTACTGGAAGGAAAGTTACCTCTGACTCCATTTCTAGCCCTTTTTTATATTACACTACATAGAGTCAATAAGGAAATGGAGGCTGAGAAAGTTTAAATAACTTACTGAAGCTAAAAATTTGGAAGCGACATACATGTTCTGATTTCCTGATTCCATGCCCACTACTGTGCTGCATTGTTAGGTGATTAAAGTAAATTCGTTTGGATAAAAATATTGTAGAGAATAATGTCCACAATTACTTGTTCCCACTCTCATAGATCCTAGTTAAAGAGAAATTGTGGTCGAAATAGTTTCGCCATGTATCTTAATTTCACTTTTCTGAAATATTTAAAATTTGTCTTTTTGTGACTTCTCATGTAAGGAAGTTAAAAATTAAAAAAAATTATTCCTTATAATAGGACTCCTACCCCAGTTCTCCAATTGAATATCAATAAATGGAATATTCTGCAAATAGTACACTATTTTTCTCTCTCTATATATAGATATGTATATACTTTTAGAAACCTTATTTTTAGTCCCAGGCAAATGTGATTTTAATCTATAGTTTCCGAGGTGCTCAGAATCGGATTTTTATTTAATGTATGATATGACATTTTGCCATATGATATGGTGTGTCTCACGCATATAATCAGAAACAAATTTACTCAATTTAACATTTTGAGCCACCAATTTAGATATTCTTTCAGTGCCTACTCTGCGCACAACATTTTTTTTCTTACATACTTAAACATCCTTTCTCCTGTATTTGATGGTCCAGAACATTCAAGAATCATCATACATTTCACATATGCACAGATGACTTACATATTTTCTCCATAATGCAAAGGGTTGTGCCTCTGAAAAATATTATTTTTGCACCCCAAAACCCACATGCATAGCTGTATGTGCCTGGACATTCTTTTCCAATTTAAGAAATTCCATTCCACCTTTCCCCCTGCTCCCTACCATTAGACTGGGTTATACAAACTAATTATCCTCTTTATAGCCCATGGAAGTAAGTCAGATACTTTTGGAAGACATATTAACTCTTTCAGGTCACTAGGGTATTAGTTAATAAATTGATCTGGCCAAGTATGCTTACGGAACTGTGAGAATCTATTTCATATAAATTGGTTTTTATGGCATGATCTAATCCAAAAAAAGTTGGCATGGAATGTGCTTGAATTGAAAAAAAAATCTGTTCTTTACTAACTTTTCTTGTTTCAGAAGGGTATTTCAAAATATTATGAGCTACCAGAAGGTAGATAACAATAAAAACATAGAAAATCATATGGCAAATAATACAGGTATATGCTAATTTACAGGCACTTATTTGACTTACTGATGCATGAATTCAATTTCTAAAATGCAAAGGTAAACACCTCTAATTTTTAAATAAACATCCTTTTATTGTAAAAAAAATTAATATGTTAGTTTTTTTTTTTGCTTCATGGCCTACCTAACAGGGGCATAGTTCTTCTATATATTCCAACCACGGTTGCACATAGCATATTTCCTATTATCTTTAGTCAAGTATAGCATATGAATTGGATTGGCACACATAAGAAAACTGCAAACAGGGAAAACCAAAAGTGATAAAGGTCATTGTACTACCTTTTAAAAGCAAATCTAAACTTGAAAATGACATAACTGCCTTCAAAATGTGTAGCATAACAGAATGGGAAACAAAATGTGTTTTTCAATTTTTCTGAGCATAAGCCTTTTAAAATTTATGAACAATTTTGTAAATAATGGGGAAAATACTACTTTTTTTCTCCTTCCAATCACTGTGAAACCTTGCCACATTTTGAATTTTCTTAAAGTTACTTTTCTTACTTTGGGCTCTTATCTACATAATGAAATTAATCTTAAAGCTTAGGCTGGTGCTTCTAGAATTCTCTGGAATCTCTGTCTATTCTACACTACGTTATAATGGTGCCCAATAAACAAGACACCGTGGTCCTGGTTACAAGAGCCATAAGACTTATACCTCAACTATTTATGGTGGATAGTAGGTTATATAGGCTAATGGATTGTTCTCAAGATGTATATTACGGTAAAGGGGGAGGAGGAGCAGGAATCTGGTTTTCATTTAGAAAGATTGTGACCTCTTGGAAGAAAGAAGAGTATAGTATCACATTGATTTATTGAAACTAAAACCTCAAATCTGGAAGGAGTGACCTAGTGGCAACTTCTCTGGATTAATTCAACAAATATTTATTTGGTCTTTACTTTTATTTTAGTACTGTATTAAACACTAATAGGGAAACAAGGGAATATAATAATGGGTCCTTGCTCCTAAGAAGTTTATATTATAATTAAGGACATAAGACATACATATGTACATAGATGCAGATGTTTATAATGGCAAAGCTAAATACTTTTACAAGAGAAAGGTTGGTTTGTAGTATTATATGAATGTCAAACATTCATTTATTCAAGAAATATTCATCAAATAACTGCTGTGCATCATGGGTCTGTTCTAAGTATTGTGAAGTATACAGAGATGTATAAAATACTGTTAGCTCTGCCATCTGGGATTTTACATTCTAGTGGGAGACCTAAGATATGTACGGAAATAATTACATTACAAGGCAATATGATAAATGCCAAGAGATAGCATGGGGTATCCATTAGGATTCATAGCCAGCCTTGAAAACAAGGAGACCTGTGTTCAAGTCCCTACTCTGAGACTTACCACTTATGTGATCTGGGCAAGTACCTTGACCTCTCAGTTCTTTTAGGCAACTCTAAGATTCTACATTGCAACAAAAATGCTTACTTGTACTGATGGAGGGCGTTTCCTTCCCTGAGAATTCCCTTTACTAATGTAATAACAGGTTCAGTTTTTGTCTCCATCAGTGCTATAAAGTACATCACACAGAATACTTTAAGAGTTTAGAGAAGGAAGAAATCATGCCTGGTTTAGTGGAAAGAGTCCTGCCTTTGGATTCAGAATAGTTAACTGGTGGAAAACCTGCTACTGCCCATTATAACCTATGTTGTACTTATCCTATCTATCATCAGTTTCCTAATATGTTAAATGAAAGAGTTGGCCTAGTAGCCTCTAAGGTCCCTTCCAGACCTTAAGTCTATGATTCTATAAGGAGGGAAGTTTTCAGGGTAGAGAGTGTACGTAGAAGAATAGTGAGTGGACTTGGGACAGTAAAGGAGGTTCAAAACAGAACAACCCAAAGCAAGGAGGCTGGGAAGGGCTAAGGATACTGAATGCCAAATAAATAGTATAAACAGTGAGTTCTACATCAATTGAGAGGAGGGAAAGAGAAATCATTTTAGGTGAATTAGTCCAGAAAAGCTTCACAGAAGATTTTGAACTTGAGCCATTCCTTGAAAGATGGGCATGATCCACACAGATACTTGTAGAAGAAAGAAGTAATCACTAGCAAATGGAAGATTGCAACCATTGATACAGTGATTGTATAGCACATGGGAGAGATATCTGACAAGCTGAAGCGAGACATTGCCTAGGGAAATAGTAGGACATCAAATTAGAGAGAGAAAAAAAAAATTGAAATTAGGTTCTGAAGGGATTTGAATGTCAATCAAAGAAATTTGGATATTATCTTCTACAGAATGGGGAACTATTCCAGGTTTGGGAGCAGGATGATCATCTGATCAAAGTGATATTTTAAGAAGGTGAGTTTGATTGATTTGCGCAGGATGGATTGGAAGGGAGAGGAAGTTAAATGGAAATTATGGCAAATAAGACCAAGGTGACAATGACCTAGTTTATTTCAATGCAAGTGGGAAAAGAAAAGAAGCAGACAGAAATGATATTGCATTCACCTTCCTATTTCATTGATAAGGTGTAAATTTTCCAATTAATAAAAATTAGACTATTTACAAATTTCCCATACCTCTCCCTGCCCCATTCCTCTTCCCTTTCCCATTCCTCTTCTCCTCCTTCTTTCTCCTCATCTTCCTTCAATAAATTAGAGCAACAATATTTGTTTTCTGAAAGAATTCTCAACAGTACTCCTTTTGTGGATTTGATATAAAATTTAGTCAAAACTTTACACTAACATTTTTAGGAATACATCTCTTAAAATGGGATATCTCTTAGTAAAACATTCCATTTTTCTCTTCATTTTTTTCTGTGATTTTCATTTAAATGCCTTCTTTGATACCGTACTATCTTCTTTAAACAATCTTACTGTTCCTATCTGCAAAAACCTTTTCCTTATTTAACTCTTCTTACGCTCCATCCTCTCACATATCACATAATTCAGAGCTATGAAAATTCATCCTTAGTTCTCATCAAAAACTTAGTAAACTCCCATGATTCTTTATTATTTCAGGGGGAGGAAATAGAAGCTTGTCTGGCATTTAAAACTCTTTATAATGTGGCTCCAGCCTGCCTTTTCAAGGCTTATGTTTTGTTCCACTTCACGCATTCTGTGGGACAGCCAGACTCTCCTCCTTGCTGTTTCTTAAACATGATACTGTTCCATCTCCCACCTCTGTGCCTTTATATAGGCTGTCCCCCATCCCAGGAATGCATTCCCTCCTCACCTCTTCCTCTTAGACTCTTTAGGGTACTTCAAAGCTCAGATCAAATGCCAGTTCCTACATAATGCCTTTTCTTTCTCTGCAGCTGCTAGTGCCTCCCCCTCAAAGTTACTTTGCCTATGCTTATGAATATACATGTTGTAACTCTTTGAGGGCAGCAACTGTTCCATTCTCATCCCTGAATCTTAGGGTACAGCACGGTGCCCGGCATGTAGCAGGTGCTTAATAAATGCTTGGCTGATCATGTCAGCTTAAAAAAAAAGCACAGCGTAGTAGGAAGAAGACAGGGTGGTACTGTGAAAAGCCTGCTTTACTAGAAGTCAGTTCTCTAAAAAAAGGGAAATGCACTAAAGGGGCTTTTCCTTCTGTTACTAATGTTCTGTTACGTACCTTTATGGTGGCATATGCTCTTTCTCTCCCTCTTTCCCTCCCTCTATCTCTGTCTGTCTCTCTCTTCCTCTCTCCTTCCTCCCTTCTCCTCACTTCCCCTCTCCCTTTACCCTTCTACCTCTCTCCCTTACTTCCTCTACTCCATCTCTCTCTCTACCTCTCCTGCTCTCCATCTTATCTTTCATGGGTCTTTGACTATCATATCCAGTTCTTTTTTTCAGTTCTTTTCCTACCCATTTCTGTCCCTTCAGACTTCCTACTGCTCCTTTGCGCTTGCTGGGTAAGAGAATATGAGTGTCTATCCATAGCAACCACAATGAAATTTTTCCCTCAAGCAAAGGTTCCAATGACTATGAAAAAGGCGGGAGTCTCTAAAATTGTGGTGTCACAATTTCTTTTTAGTTCTTTTAGACATGCTCCTTGTTTCTCTTGAGTGACCTTATAAGGTTACCAAGTAGGAACCAGAACAAGATACAACATGCAGGCAAGGTGGAAGGGTTCCAACAAAGGAAGGACACTTTATAAATGTGTATGCATACTAATATACATAATGATGTCAGAAAATTCTGCTTTTGGAGGTCTTTTTTGTGATATCTAGATGCATATATAAAGGGAAGGCTAAAAGCCTCAAGAATTACAACAATATTTAGAGGACGGGGATAAAGTGTACAAATTTTCAAACATTGCAAAGAAGAATGCCTTGTCCTTGATTGTACAGTACGATGAGACATCAAAGAGAACCTTACTATAGATGAGCATTTTTGGAGCCAGGGAAGCTGTGACCCATCTAAGATGATATATTTTATAAGTGGCAGAAGTAGGAATTTTTGAATCCAAATCTGTTACACTAGATATATCTATTAGAGTATACTAGTACACTATAGTATAGATATAATCTACTACATACCTCATTGGGACAGTCCCTCAGGAGTTATATTACTTCTATAGGTGTTGAACATAAGGTAGAGGCCACTTGGTTCTCATGTAAGACTATCAGAGATAGAAAGGGAAGGATTCAGGTCAGTGGAGTCAAGCATAAATAAGTAATCAGACAATAGCATGCTGAAATATCTGTGCTAGAGGCAAGATATGATATCAGATAAGGTTCTTACAGATGAAAGTTTATATTTTCTTCTTTCAGTGGCATTTTTAAAAGAATTGTTTTAATTTAGTTGCTTCTTGTGGAAGTATTCGTATTTCTTGGTATTTGCATAGTAATGAATCTAAACTTTCAGTAAAATAGACACTTCTGTTTGTACGTAGGAAATCTGGGACTTAGAAAGGAAAGGAAAATATATGTAAAATATCTTTTATTTCACATATTTCCAAATTTATGTAGAGTTAAACTCTGCTATTGCATGTGTCCGTAGCATACTAGTCTAGGTTTACAGAAATTGTGTTAACATAGATTGAGGTGATATTTGGGCTCTGTAAGATCCCATGCCTTTGTACATTGAAGCTCTTTCTTCGTTGATATGGATAACATCATTCCAATACTAAATTGTGGTCAAATTAATCATATGTGGTCATTCTTTGTGGTTCTGTTCTCTGAAGAGTTATAAGGCCATAGTACTCCTAGTTGGCATGATTTATAATCACCAAAATTGAAAGTTGTTTTTTTCCACCGAAAATATATCCTGAGGGGTCAGGAATATGATGACATGAATCCTTCAGAAGACACAAACACAATCAGCTTCAAACCAGTGGAACTCTTTTTCTCTAATCTAGCAGATGTTAGTAGATGGACATGAGAAGGCTCTATTACAAAGAACATGAATGAGGAGATTGATTTTGAAATAGGAGGAAAGTATTTCAAATGGCTTGCTTGAAGAGTGGATTTTTCATTTTTGTCTAGCTTCATGTTAATTTTAATTGTTTAATGGTGATTATTATGTTATATCTTAACTTCAATGAGTTGGAAAAGCAAGAGACTTTGAAAGGACACCTACTGTGTTTTCTATTTTAGTGCATCTGTTACCCAATTAACACCTTGTTTATCCCTTCACCCGTGGTGTTAGCCTCAGACCACTACATTGAAATCATTAACACTATAAATTATAGCCTTATTTGGAAGTCTCACATAAGATATGAAGAAAGATTAATTTTTCTTTTTTCAATAAAATATACATCAGCATCGCAGAATAATCACCTTCATATTTTTTATTCCCTCATTCAATGTGGTTTTATGATCTATCAGTATATGTTATAAAGAAAAGGAGTAGATCGAGTGGCAGGAGACTTAGTTTCTAGTCTTGTCTTGACTATTATACAACATTAACCTTGGACAAGACCCTTTACCTCTCTTTGCTTCAGGATTTTCATCTGGAAAATGATGAACTAAGCTGAATATTTAAAGTTCCTTCCAGGATTCGCATTCTGCTATAGCTACCATTTTGATGGAACCAATTATAGGTTACTTTCCCCCTAAATATGTTATTTCCTTTTAAATATTTAAAGGAAGACACCTAAAATTATATCTTGGGGGGTATCTAGTTTGCCATGCATTCTTTTGGAAACATATTTGTGATTCTTAAGCACATGCACTGAATATAAGTTAATTAATCATTTTTATTTTATCTTTCTTTTTTACTGGGTCTTATATAATCTACATATAGTTTAAAATAAGTTTTGTGATAGATTCTACTAAATCTGATACTCTCTGTCTGTCTGTCTGTCTCTCTCTCTCTCTCTCTCACACACACACACACACACACACAGCATTTGGTTCAGACTTGTGGTTTCACTGGTATGTGGAATTTATAGTGAATAAATTCTATTCTATTACTGCAAATCAGCAACTATTCTGAAAATTATGGTCTTAAAATATGAATTCTAAGGGGTGTGTGTGTCTGTGTGTGTGTGTGAGATGCATGTGATACCTCCTCTTGCCCCCTTGTTCATCTGGTTAAAGCTACAGTCCCTTACTCAGAATAATGTTTTTAAATTCAAAAAATACATTTTAAACAAAAGACAAAAGGATTACAAAGGAAACCAATTATGTAGAAATGCAGTGATTATTTTTCTCAAGTTCACAGAAATCAGGTTAGGACTTCTGTGTTAGTTACCTGAGGTACTGAGAAGTTAAGTGACATGCCCATGGTCACATAGATGGTGGGGGTCAGAGACTACAATTCAACCATATTTTTCTGACTACAAAGCCGGCTCTCTATTTCCTGTGCCATGAATGAGTTTCTTATATATTACTTATCCTCCAATGATCATCTTTATTTGAAATTTGAAATATGAAAGATGAAATGTGAAAATGAAAGAAGGGAAAAATAATGAATTAATATTTTGATGTTTCTAACTCATTTTCTTGAGGACTTTATTTTTGTAAATAAAGAAAAAAGAATATAGTTTTAAAACAAAGTTGGTTTCTATTTCAATCACTTCCCTCTAATGTAGTTTTTATTATTGTTTAAAAATGGAAACATTGACAGAGTAATAAATGCATTTGATTAGCTGTTTTTCCTGCAAATATTTTTGCATAGACTGAATCCACAACTAAAAATAATTGGATTTAAAACTAAAGGGGACCTTAAAGATGATCTAGTCCAGTTGCTTAATTTTGCAGTTGAGACACCTAAGGTTCGAAGAAAGTAACTAGCCCAAAATCATACAGCTATTTAGTAGAGATCCTCAGTCTTCTCATTTGTTAGCTAATGGCCCTTCCACTAATCTTAAGGGACATTAGTTAAGCAACAAACAGATACCTTGTACTTTTGTTTCATTTTTCAGCATATATTCTGACTATATTCTGGCTGAACTTAAATGTTTCCTATTAGTTGTAAAACTCAGTGATTAAAAGTATTTATAAAAAACCTTGGATATTCTAGAAGTCATTAATTTTCAAAATTACAACATAAACAATAAAAACATGGGAGGGAAAACATAACATAGTAGTGTGATTAAAAATTTTGGACCTTGGAAGAAAATTTTTCAAAAAGGGCAACCTTTTTCTTCCCTATTTGCAAACTTAATATATTTCCATTCCCTTGGATTTGCATTCACAGTATTTATTTCTAGGGGAAAATATAACAGCTTGGCTGTTCTCTTCATTCTCATTCTAGCTGGCTCTTCATTGCATTTTGCACACAAAACAGGAACAATTAACCCTTGACAAACTGAGCCACTGCTCTTTAGCAAGTGAGTAACTTCCACATGTTAAGAAGAATTAAGGTCAAGTGGAAATAGAGTAGGAATTTGAAACTGGTCAAATTTTCAGGCTCTGTGCCTCTGAGTTTTGTAGGGGTAGTTAGGCAATTGCTATGTTTACGGAGTGGAAGAGAACCTATCTTTTGAAATCAGACTGTTAAATATGACTGTGATATTGGTTTTAAAATTTAGACTGGGAATTGGGGCTAGAGAATAAAGTACTTACATCTCATTTTTCAAAGTATATCTGAAAAATTGTAATTTCTGTCTTTCTAAGTAATTTCGTGATTCCGATCGTTTCAAGTTTATACTTTGGTAGTAGGAATCAACACGTACAATGTAGGGGTAGACAGTCCCTAAGGTTTCTTCCAGCTCTAACATTCTCTGATTACACTGGAATTATCATAAGCCTCTAAACCTGTCTCCTCAGTAGAGACTCTGTCATGTAGACAGGGTCTCCATCTTGACCACATCTCCTGTGATAGGTTTCATTATTGAGATATATATATATATAATATATTAATTATATATATATATATATATATGTATATGTATATACACACGCACACACACACACACACACACACACACACACTTTTGGAAAAACCTTGTAGATGCTATCTACATGTCCTTCAAATGATTTAAAAGTTTTCTCTAGACTCTTCCATTTAATAAATCAAGTTCTCTACCAATACCCTACTCTCCATAATCAATCCTCATTCTATGTGCTTGTTAACCTAAAAATATACTAGAAATGAGCAATATTTGTATCCTTTGCATTTCAGTGGAATGTGCATTCTTAAAAAATGAAATTCAGTCTTTTCATTCCACTTTACCAAACATTTATTAAGTTCTAATTATGTAAAAATTATCATACTGCTGAATGATATAGTCCTTGCCTTAAGGAATTTGTGAGCTCATTGGGGAGATGGTACACATGAGTAAAAATTATTACTGATCAGAGTATGAGAAGTACATATGTGGGTTACAAAATGCCATGAAAATTCAGAGATGGAAGAGAACATTCCCTCACATTCCCTGTGAGAATCAGGGAAGTATTGATGAAGTAGTATTCATAGGACTATAGCTAGGGTGGGGCCAATGGTCTTTGTCCATAGCAAGGATTTACTCCTGGTTTAATTTGCCCCAGCACAGAAAATCTAAAGGGCTGCTGGCAAGCTTGTACCAAGGAAGAATGCAGAATTGATTTTGATAACTATGCAGTGTACTGTAAGAGTTAGTGAAATAAAGAAAATGCTGGCCAGCAGGGATTCTCACTGGAAGAACAGATGGACTATCTTTTGGGATTATTTGGTTCAAGGGGAAGTGAAGGTAGAGGCATTGACTGGTGGGACTGAGCGCTTGTCCTGCTTTGGGGTTAGTAAGGAGGCCTGGCCTAGCTAGTAAGCCAATCTTTAGAGTTCTATCAGTGGTCAAAAGGTACCCCATAACATGCTTTGCCCAGGGAAGAAGGACTATGACTGGATGGCCAAGGAACCACCCACATGTGATTCATAGAGAGGTGGAACCCAAAGAAGAGAGAGAGGGGTCAGTACCTCAATTCCTGCTAGGTAAGAATCATGCCTTTCAAGAGATGCCTCTTCTATGCACAGCACAGAAAAGGTCCTCTTAATTCCCCTCAAATTTTGCACTCATCTTTTCAACCTTTCCTGTGATCTAAAGACTTAGAAATAGGCAGGAGGATTAGCTTGAAAGTGTAGACAGTATTCCTTGTGAGTTGAAAAGGTGAACACTTTGAGGTCCTTTGGGAAAAAAGGGGAAGCTGGATCTCTACCCTGGACAGAGTAATATCCTTCCCTACCCCTAGGATTTCTTGTTTGTAGCTTCCTCTTAACACTGTAGATTTAAGGAGAACGGTGGACATTGGGAGTCTGTGTCATATGGACCAAGGTAGGGGGCAGAGTTAGACTTTATCCACTGTTAGAAGACCATGCCTTCTTGGGGAGACTTCTACCTTCTGTCTTGTGATCCTTTCTTTATCTGTAAGATTTCCTTTCTAAGCTCCTCAGATTGTCCTGTGGAACTGCTAGATTGATTTGGGGTCAAGGTAGACCCTCCTTGTTCAGTTGCATGTACTGAGCTGTGAGACCAGGGTCTGCTGCTCTGAAAGTGCTCGTTCCCTTTCCCACTCTCCTCACTCCTGTTCCTCTAAGAAAGGCCACATTTCAGCAACCTGGTTAAAAAAGTGTTGGTCTAGAAGACAGAAGACTTGGGTTTGCCCTCTGTAGAATGGCAAGTCAACAGACAAAGTGGACTCTAAGATAACCTTTTGTCTCTGATAGTCCATAAATCTATGAGATTCCATTCTATGAGACTTTGTCAGAGTGGCCTTAGTTTTTATAAGAGATAAATATGCCTTCCTCTTTAACCTTGTACTGAGCATCTTAGGGACCTCATCTTCTTCCTCTCCAAAATGAAGTAGTTGGACTAGAGCATTCCAAAGAACACTTCCAGCTCCAAACTTTCAGGATTTTTTTTTTATTTTGGAGGCTGTGGGGTAGAGTGGCATAGGGAATTGGGTTTGGCTTCAAGCCCTCTTTTAGCCTAGCTTCATAAAGCATCAGTTTTATTGTAGAGGTTACCACTACACCCAACCCCCAGAAAAGTCAGGCTTCTCCCATTCTAAGCCAGTGAAACAATTGATTTTGCACCTAGTTAGCAAGAATAATTTTAAATTATATTAAAAATGAGATGCTATAATAATAACAGTAATTATAATATCCAGGTACTTTATCAGCTTTCTCTCAGATGGAAGCCTGATCCTGCCTTTTTTAACAGAAAAATTCACATATTTATTTCTAAGTCAGTCAGTCAATCTGCTACTCCTAATAGATGCTCTTAGTAATGTGTATTGTACTAAACTCTGTAGATACAAAGAAAGCCAAAAAACCCATACTCTGCTCTCAAGGAGATCACAGTTTAATAGGAGAGACAGCTAACAAGTGACTACATACAAGCAAAGGATAGTCAATCAGTCAGTAAACATTGATTAAGTACCTAATATGTGCCAGGCACTGTCCTAAATTCTCAAAAAGAGACAAAAGATAATCCATTCCCTCAAAGAGCCTACAATCTAATGGGGGAGACAAAATGCAATCAAATATATACCCCCCCAAAAGTATAAAAGAATAAATAGGAAATAATTTATGGAGGGAAGGCACTACAATTAAGAGGGGTTGAGAAAGGCTTGCTGTAAAAGATGGGATTTTAGTTAGGACTTAAAGGAAACCAGTAGGCAGAGTCCAGAAGGGGGAACTTTCCAGGTATAGGGGACAGCCATAGAAAGTGCTGGAGTCTAGAGAGGGAATGTCTTATATAGACAGGATTATTTAGAGAAAATCCAAAGAGGGGAAGTACAGGCATTAGGCTAGGAAAGGCTTATTATAGAAGGGACAGTTTTAGCTGGAACTTGAAGGAAGCCTAGGAGTCCAGGAGACACTATTGAGGAGGGAGACAATTACAAGCATGGGGGAGATAGACATTTAAAATCCCCAGAGTCAAGAGATGTAACATCTTATATGAGGGAAGCCAGTATCACTGGATCACATTTTTTCAAAAAAGCTGAAAATACCAGCAGCCCTTCCAAATATGGGCCAACTACATATTTATATACTTTTTTGCAAAGCGTTCATAGCTTGCATCACTGAAAATGTCTATAAACACAAGAATATAACGTATTGGCCAAGGAATAAAAGGGCTGTGCCAAAATATCCCAGGGGTGTAAAGAGCAACTTAATTATACAATAATTAACAAATTGCCCAAAAGCTGTGTAACCTTTACATTGAGTTTATTGCAAAGCCTTTCATTCATTTCTGTACTCATGGCTTATTCATGCACTGAAAATCTATAAAATAGACCCAGGTATAGTGATAATGATAATTAGGCTTCCACTTTGAAAACTATTCTCTACTAAAAACATGCAACCAATATAATAGCAAAAAGATCAATGGATGTAAAATGTGTCAATTTTTTAGAGAAACAATTAAAACCCATTTTGGTTCTCTCTAGCCTTAAGTTCATTGTCATCTCACCTATGCATGGGACACTAAGAACAAAGAGAGTAAGTGACTTGCATAGGGTCACATAACCAATATTGTTCAGAGGTAGACCTAAAGGTCTTGCTACTTTGAGGCTGGTTTTCTGTCTACCACAATACATTGTCTCTCTGTTATTTGATAAAATAGAAAGGTGCCAAGTACTTTTTTCGCTATTTGGGTAAGAGCAGAAACCTTATGATGTTGCAAGATATCTGTCTCCCCCATGGACTGATGTCCACTTCTGTATCCAACAGAGGGTGCCTTCTTCCACTTGACCTAGATGTGGTTAATGATTACTGTCAGAAGTTATATATGGCTCTAGGTATTTATACTGAGTCTTGAATAATTGATAGCATTTCAATAGTTCAGAATATTTCACATTTTAGATATGATGGACCTATTTGTCATGTAAGTCTATTGGAGCCTGTGGGCCCCTTCACAGAAGAATGTATCACAATGAATAAAATAAAATACATAAGATTACAAAATAAAATACTTAAGATTACAAAGAAAAATTCTTCCTCTATAATCTGGGTTTTTAAATGTCTTAAAAATGAATAAAATAAAATATGTAATATTACAGAGGAAAGCAATTTATATTGAAATTGAGTTATCAAAATATATTAAAAAAACAAGTTCGTGGACCCTGGTTTAAGAACCACTGCAGTAGATAAATGTTGAAGTAGCGAGGAGACCATATTCCAGCCACTGTGAAATGATTGAGCGTAGGCTAAGAGGGGGAAAAACCAAAACCAAGTAGCTTCAGCAAAGTGATTTCCCAAGGTCACATAGCTGTTAAATGGGAGAGCTGGGACTGGAACACAAGTCTTTTAATTCATGCAGTTCTATAGAATTTAAAGAATACATAACCTAGTCAGTGGTGAAATTTACAACCAGTCTATAAAGTGAAAGCCAAGTTGTCTGGGTGAATTGCCCAGCTTGTTGTGTGAATTGACTTGTTCAGATTAATTAAGGTAGGCTGTGTAGACACACATTGTATTAAAGTCTTTCTGAGCGAAGTAAAAGAAATGAAGAATGTGTCAAGAATTGGGAAGAGAATATTAATACTAATTCTTTTCAAGACAGTACATTGTAGGTGAGAGTGGGTGAGAGAGAAATAAAGAGAGGGAAAGGTAGGTGGCAAGACTGTGATCTTTAGTTTTTAAGGATTTTCTGTCATTATGTATAGTGTTGCAGAGATCCCAAATGGCACTCATGTTCTGTGGAGACTGTAAATATTCAGGAGCCAGTGAATTCAGCTCTTTTTAGCTTGTGTAATACAAGAAGAGACAAGTGGGCTTGTTGAAAAACAAAACATGATGTATACATGGTTCACTTTGAATGTGAATCATTCAGGATTTATATTTCCGCCATTTCTAGCGAACAAGATATAGAAAGAAGAACAAAATCATTTCCCCATCCCAGATTTAAAATGATAGGCTCTAAGTTTGTTTTTATTTAACTCATATATGTTTAAGGAAGTACATGGGTATTCATGACTCATTAATTTTCAATAGGTGACTGTCACTTGCCAGTCAGAATGGAGACTTATAGAACATTGACATTGATTGATGGACATGTGCCTGAGAATATGTGCAGTCAGACTCCTTAGGTCATTGAAACACATAAAAACCCCTATGGCTCCAGAATTAGTCAGCCTTTCCCTTTATTTCTAAAACATACCACAATATTTGAAATTCATTTGATTGATAAGGTAAATCTTCGTTTCTAACATCATTTTCATCAATTGCAAGTGTCTTATTCGATTAGACAAATACAAGGGATGTTTGTTCTGAGTTCATCTATCTCTGAATTTGGAGCAGGAGTTTTCAACTTAATTTAGCTTTATAAAAAAACTTAATTTGGGATAAAAATCTAATGTAAATTATAGATAGATTCATGATGATTATTGGCTGTTTCCAGGAGTGGGGGTTAATATATGCATACAAAAATGAAAGAATTCAGGGATATTGATATTTAACTAGGTAGTCATATAAACAAAATTAAATTTGGAATTAATTTTGTTCTTTTATTTTCCTTTAAATGTGTTAACCTTTTTTTTTAGATCAATAACACATTTCAGTTAATTGACAGTGTTTAGAAATACTTTTTGTATTATGTTTAGCTGCTAAAATCCTGTTCAGTAGTTACTTTAAATCATAATTTATTAATGTTCTCGATTGTAATCAATGCATGAAAAAGATTCTCACAAAAGTAAAATGGAGATTCTAATTTAAACGGCAGCCACTACTCCAGAGAACAGCTGTGATGAAAGTAATGTAATATTTTATATGATTACTGTTTAAAATTAATAACAGTGTACAGTTTAAAATAAAAAGGTAATTTAAAATGTTAAAACTACTGCATTCTTGTCTTCACTTTTTTTTTACTTGTTAGGGAAAAACCCTGATGGTTAAGGAAAAACAAAATAATTTTCTTTTAAAAATTCATATGCAGTAGTTCCTTGACTACTAGGCAAGAAAGTGAGAGTTTATTCCTTAAAGCATTTTTATAATTCTACAGGTATAGAACATTTTGAAAAATTTCTTATGAATTTCAGCACATATTGTTTGCAATAAACAATTTTAAGGAAATACTTATGCTACAATTTTCAGAGTGTCATGTATCATCATATACAATTTTGGAGTATTTTTGTTGATTTATTGTTTTCGTGAGTTTTTCATGTTTTTAAGTTTTGAAAATTTAGTGAGTCTTATTAAGTAATCAGAATACCAATAAACATTTTCTAACATGTTTATCTATATTAAAATCTGTATAATTTTTTTTACTTCTTTATACCATCTCTGTGAGGTAATTATGAATGCTTTTATGCATTTTGCAAGGAGCTAAAGCAATTTTTCATTCTGTGAACAAGTGATAGAGAATATGTTAGAGATCTGAATGTTTTCAAGTGCGTGCATTTAAAAATATACCTGTGAATAACTATGGATTTGCGAAATTTGTGTGAAATTCTGTGTGGGACATTATGGAATAATCCTATTGTGTGGTTTTACATAATGGATGCATGAAACTAACAGCTCCTTATATAAACGAAATTGAAAGTCATATGCTTTTATTCTCAGTTCATCAGTACTTTATGAGGTATTAACGGTTAAGTTTAGGCAAATGACAGTGCTTTCCTAAAAATGCCATTGGGAAACTGAGATAAATAGTGAAGCATTTTCTATGTTGACATGATGTTCGCCTGTCTGATTGCATCCTTTCCAACAGACAGCAGAGAAGCAATTACAAAAAAAGACATCTGTGCCAAGGTTTAGCTAGCCAAAAAGGGCAAGCTCTTGTGTTTAAGAGGTATAGAATCCAATCGATGAAAATGTCTGGACCTGTTAGCACCAATAAAGCTGAAAGCCACTGGGAAGCTCAGAGAGGATCTTTTGTTGTGGAGATAGAAAGGAGGCCCAAACTGTGACACTTTGGGGGGAATAGGGTCAGCTAGTAAGATCATCCATCTTCCTCAGTGGCAGCTTTCTGTCAGTTTCTAACCCTGTTCAGTGGCAGAGCCAAGCCTCTATTGTTGACACCAGCCAATTCTCAGCCAAGTGTAAATGAAGTTAATATTCACTGACCTTATGCATAGCCAATGAAGCCCTTCTGTGTCATTTTGGAAATAATGTTATCTGACACTTCAAAAAGCAAATGTTGGCAGGATATTGTGTGTGTGTGTGTGTGTGTGTGTGGTGGGGAAGTAAGCAAAGAAGCATTGTTTAAATATCTCATATTTAAGCTGGTTTCTATTATAACCACGTATTTGCCATTTTAACCAGAATTAATGTAGTTTTTATGTTTTTGTTTGAATGTCAGCATATTTTACATGGGGTTTAATCAAACTACAAAATAAATCCTATCTTAGTTTACTTAAGCAAATAATGTAGCATTTTTATTGCCAAACACAGTGAGAAGAGTTTCAGTTTGAATTGATTATTTAATAGAAATATATTTAAGAGGTAAATGAAAGTTATTCTACTTTTAGAGAATAATGAATATGTTTCTTTATTAATATGGAAAGTAAATGACTGTATTAGAGAAGAAAGATTTTAAAGGAAATTTTTGGTTATCATTTAGGAAGAAGTTAGTAAAAACTTTTACCCCCTCTTAGCAGAGTCTATTATAACATAATTTATCTTATTTATCCAAATGAAATTATTGATAAAAATTTAGTTTGTGAGAAATTTGACGTAAAACTTTCAGTCTGCATTTTACTAAATGTTTCAGGACTTTTCCAGGACAAGTTTTCATTAAAATGTTTATTTGATATTTAGCAGGAAGGGGCAATACCCTCAGCACTGGGCATTAATCTATCATTACTAAGGGTGTGTGTATATACCTATATGCATTTCTGTAAATAAAAGTACACACAAATAATATTAATTAGCAGTTATGGGTTTTATATACCAGAATGCAGTGTAGATAAAGCATAATTAGTATAAGTATTCATCCTTCAAAACAACAATCATTTAGGAAAGTACATGAACATCTTAGCTGTTTCTGGGAAGGAAAAGGTTAAACACTGAGTGGCATTTTCAAAGGGATTCATGGTAGATGATTATCTGCCTTGCAGGATTTCATGAGAATCACCAGAAAAGATCTGCATTTAATTGACATCAATCATATTTGATCTGAAAATAAACTGTTGTAAAATTTTTGGAAGATACGTATTGATTTTGGTCACCTCATCAGGTTTGTTTATTTGTACTTATTAAAGAAGTGAATATGCTTTTTGTAATAACAGATTTTCTGAGGCAGCATCTGAGCAGTTATATGGTTTTATTACATAGCTTTTTTTTGGAGAATAACAGAGTCAGATGAGATCATATACACGGATTCCTGGCCACATTCCTGAACCTAATCAGGGGAGGGTACTAAGCATTATGTTTTAAGTCTTTGCTCATTATTTTTTTCCGTATTTATCTGGAGTTTGGCACAGATCCTCATAGTCATGGATGCTAGCATTAGAATTCTGTAGGTGTGATGTCCTTTACAGCAGTGATGTTCAACTCAAATAGAAACAGGAGCCACTAAACTGTACATAAGGATCCCTGTGGACTGCATAGTGACTTAGAAAAACCACATATTAACATTACTTATGTTTTATTATATCTTCATATTAAAATTATTTCCCAGTTACATTTTATTCTGGTTCAGGCTGTACCCAGCAGTGTTCCAAGTGATGTTGGGCCATGTTTGACACCTCTGCTTTACAGAATTTACCAGTGAGATATATTTAATTTTCATATTATTTTTTGAAATGAATGAACAGTTTTGATAGCCATGCTTCCATATCTCTTCTGTCCAATTCAAGCTTCTATCATTGGTACTAAGTTTTTAAAAGTAACAATAAATTTTATATACAAATGGTTGCCATTGTATCAAGATTTACAAAATTTAGGCTGTGTCTAGACAAACAGATGGATTTGAAGAAAATGAAAAAAAAAACAACAACCCAGAAGGTTAAAATTAGGCAGTCAGCCCATTATTTTTCAAACAGGTTAGGAAGCAGGTGGAGAGTAAGGTTTTTTTGTTTTGTTTTGTTTTTAATTTTTGACTGACTTGAACAGGTTTTCTCAAACTGCAATATATATGTGCAAAAGTCTTTGAGGCTAAGTAGGCTTGTCAAATCACTTCTCTTCTAGTTTATTATTATGGGAATTTTTTCCATCTACTTTAAAATAATTTAAGAGATATGTGAAAGGTATTCATAATGGAATGGATCTTATGCAAACACACAGAAACTTTTTTGTGCACAAAATAGTTTTTCAGTATTTTGATGGATTTGCAATGAACTAACTATATAGTCTCTAACCCCCAGGTGTGTGTGTGTGTGTGTGTGTGTGTGTGTGTGGTGGATGGATCCCTTTTGCAGTCTGGGTTTAAGTTTTAAACTTCTCAGAATAATGTTTTCAATTGGATAACCAATTATATTGAAATATAGTGATCAAAATAATTTGTTAAAAATAAAAGTTCACTGACTCCAGATTAAGAATCCATTCTCTATACAAATCTCCCTTCTGATGAGTGACATACTGATACATCAAACATCTCTGATGTCTTCATTATGGTATTCCTTCCACCAATGTAGATCACCATCTTCAACTGCTGTCATAGGCTTTCTTCTTGAATTGATATGGCCAAAAAGTTAATCCTTCTTTGTTCAACCTTGTGATGAGCCTCCCAGAATTTAGCTAGACTTGGCTTTGGATGGAATATTGAGAATAGGAGACCCATATTTGAAATGGATCTGCTGGATTTTATATTCTGCCATCCTTGGCTTCCACAATCAAGGGTCATCCCTATACCATGATGAGATATTCAAGGAAGACTTTAGTGGAGTATATTTTTGTAGGTATAGTTGTATTTGTGAGGTAGCTGACTGAGGTAAGGATATTCTGTAACCTAAAAGTTTTTATTAGCTATTCTTCCAGTTGCTTGATATGCCTGAGAAATGTCTAATGAACTCTACTTTGTATATGAGCATAAAATCATGGAATCCTAGTAAAAGAAGGGGCTTTCCAGAATCTTTATCCCATTGTTCCATCTTAGAGATAAGAAAACAGTCCTGGAGCTGTTAAATAGCTTGTCCAAGGTCACATGGGTAGTTAGTGAGTGGTACAGCCGAGACTAGACCCTTGTTGCTTGCCCGTTATTGCTTTCTTCATTCTAAACTGTGGAAGAAAGAAATTCATTGTACTAAATGTCATTGGAAGAATTCGTTAAAAGTAGTTAAAAGTGAAAGAATTAGTAAAAAATAATTTATTCTAAATTACGGAATTACTGGTCAGTAGTTATTCACTTTTTAAATCAATAGGCAAACCTTTTGCTATATTTTACTTCAAGGACAATATACTTTAAGTAGCTCTAATTTCATCCTCACTTTCTCTCCCAGTACAATGTGAGATCCTTGAGGGCAGGGATTATTTTTAATCTCCTACACCTACTACAGTACCTGGAACATAGGAAGCACTTCGTCAATGTCAACTTGACTTGACTCTGTAGTAATGAATCACTCTCCTGCTACAACAACCCTATATGAGGTAGATGGCACAAGTATTATTATTCCCATTTGTAGATGAAGAAACTCAGGTTCCAAAGGTGAAATGACTTGTCACACAACCAGTGATTATCTACATGACTGTCAACATTTCTTCTGTGTAAAGTTGACCTGTAAACAAATCAAAGAAAAATAAAGCTGACCATTTTTCCTGGCTATTGACTAGGATTGAGGATTGAGAATTTGATCCTCAATATAATTTCTAAATAAATAAAAGGTATGTCAAATAACTTAGTGCAGTTTGATGTTATTAAACTTTAAAACTGCAGTAATACTTTTGGGATACTTGTAGTCGACTTAAATTTTACATAGCAATTCCAGTATTGCTTTATTTGCTATTTGACTTTAGGCATGTTATTTAATCCCTCTGAGCAACAGTTCTCTCACATGTAAAATGGGAATTAAAGTATTTGGAAGAAAGCATTTTATAAATCTTAAAGTGCTATTTGTTTAGATAAAAAAAAACATTGTATTCTGAAAGAAAGTGTTCTTAATCAAGTCAAGAGAAGTGAATCACATTTTCCTTTCTGGTAGTGAATTTTGAGAACTGTTTGAGATTAAAGTTGACAGAATGTTACTTTTTCTTGCAAGGAACAAGCAAGGAAGTGATCCAAAAATAATATAGATGGAAAATATTCGGTTTAATGTACCTTTGTTTATTTTGCTTGTTTAAAAAAAAAGAAGAGAAGAAAGAGAGATGGATTCTTTGTACTAAATGTCAGTGGAAGATTCATTAGGCCAATAGTAACATAGCTAGCTGTGAACCGTGGGTGTCTGAGGAGGTTGCTGTTTTCACTTTTGTGTTTGTCTGGGGGGAAAACTGACTGGCAGTATCAACAGCTGGCTTAACATTTCTACTTTTTCCAGCTGTTTCTGTTGAGGCAGCCAGGCTAGAGAGGACAGAGACACTGGTAAGATAGAATTCTCTCTGGGATCTAGGTTCTTTTTACTCCTGATTCCTTACATCTCTATGGGGTTAGGACTTCTGGGCCCACTTCTGTACCATACAATAAGTGATTTTCAACCTCTCTACCTCTCATTCTTTGAAGAAACAAATGGAATGTAGTTCATTTTGTATTACATCGTCAGTAGATCTTTGTTTTTATTTGACAATTTCATCAGCAGGATGAGAAGAAAGAGTTAGACCTAAAATGTATTTTGTTTTGTAACCTAAGAAAGGGGTTTTTTGGGGGGAGACCAATTCATATATTTAAAAAAATATGTTTTATTAATGCCTTTTTTTCTTACATCACAATGAATTCAGAAACTATCCCTTCTTCCTTACCCAACCCTTCAGCTAATCCAAAGATCCCTTCCTTTGTAAATAGTTAAGGAAAAGAAGCTTTGAGAGTGATTTTGTGTTGCGGTGTATGCAACATTTTGCTCCCATAGTCTAACCTCTCATCTGAAAAGAGTGAGATCATTTCTTCATTTTGTTTTCCTTCAGGGTCAATATTGGTCATTGAGCTATTCATTACTTGGCTTTATTAAAATAATAATTATAAGCAGCCCATTACTTTTTCTGGACATAATGTAGTTGACTCAATTTAAGAAAGATAATGACAAAAATATATTGAAATAATCAAATAATACTCAAGAACTAATGAAATAGGTGTTTTGCACTGAATAGTTGATGAAAAAAATATTATACATCAAGAAATAGGATCACATGGATAGGGATGAAATTATGGCTTGCTATAGGGGCTAGAATGATGAAAAAAGTCTCAGAGAATTTTTGCAATATAAACACTATTTCTATAGATTTTTAATAATATTAAATTTATAAATGTCTAACGATGTTATGGAATAATAATAATAAAACCTTTATTGAGTGTCAGCAAATTTCATGGAACACTAGGGATCTACATTTTCTAATTTAATATTTCTTTAAATGGACTAGCCACGCTTTAAAATTTTCTTAAATATGCATACATACTTCATATATATATATATATATATATATATATATAAACATACATTATACTCTTTAATCAGTACTGTGAAGTAAAAGAAACTTACATTTGGGGTGTGCTTCAGTGTGTAAGTATTGTGTATACTACCTGTGCCAGCACTGTGCAGTTGAGGAAGAAATGTGTAACTGCTATTACTTGGACTTTGTTCCTCTCTGCCTCTTCTTCAGGTTTTTCTGTTTTCCTCATCATTATAGTATCTTCCATTCACCCCTGAAATAACCACAGCAATAATTTTGCACTTCCTCTAAAACATGATATTCATGCCTTTTAACTTTTAGTAGAAATACAACATTGGAACAGTAGATAAGTGCTGGACTGGGAATCAAGAAAGACTGAATTTGAATATTCTCTCAGACTCTTACTTGTATGACCTTAGGCAAGTCACTTAACCTCTCTGAGAGTCAGTTTCTTCATCTGTAAAAATGAGGGGAGTTGGTCTTGATGGTCCTTCTTCTTATAAATCTGTGATGCTGTATTTCTTATACATAACATATAGAGGCTTTATTATACACATTACTTTATAATATATGCATTTATTATATGCATTATTTATTCTGGAGCAAATGTTAGACATGGGGACAAGAAGACCTCTGTTTGAGTCCTTCCTCTGACACTTAGACACATGAGACTATGAGCAAATAGTTAATCCCTCTGGATCTTAGCTCCCAAAATTCAGCTATGGAACTATAGCTTATTTGTTATCTGTCTTAGTGGAAGGAGTTCTCACACTGATGAATTCATAGCACCTTGACTTAACATTGACAAAAATGTTTCCAGCTCAAGAGTATGGGGGGAGGGGGGAGAGAGAGAAAGAGAGAGAGAGAGAGAGAGAGAGAGACAGAGACAGAGAGAGACAGAGAGAGTGTGTTAAGGAGAAGCAAGCAACCGTGAGAGTAACCTTGTGTTACAGCATGTCCAACATTTTGCACTCATAGTCTCTTACCTCTGGTCTGAAAAGGAGATAACTTCCTTATTTTTTCTTAAGGGTCAGCGTTGGTCATTATGTTATTCCTTGCTTGGCTTTGTTTTAGGCAGTCCATTAATTCTTCTGGATATATATAATTGACACGCACATTTATATACACACGTATGTACACACATATATAATGCATATATATGTATTTGTAATCCCATGTTTCTTTGTATGTGTGTGTATCATCTGAAAGAGACCTTAAATTTTCAGATGAAGTAACTTAAGCTTAGAAAAGTAAATTACTTACTCGAGGTCATGTATGTGGTAAGTGAGCCTGAGCAAAAATACAGTTCTTCTGGAACCTCTTCTAGTGTTCATTTCTCCTACTTCAGAGTCTTTTGATAAAGCTCTTTAAACTTTGAAAATGAGGAATGTTGGAGTTGGACTGTGAAAGAGGCAAGATATGGATATGCAAGGGGAGGGCAATTGAAATGGAGGGACCAGGATGAGCAAAGTCACAGAGGAAGGAAAATGGGAAGCATACAAAGGATGTAGATGACCTATAAGGCAAATGGACAAATGATTAAACAATGTTTTGGGGTAGATGCTGTTCAAGGAGACAATTTGGTCAAAAACAAAAACTTTTCATTTTATAACTAAAACCTAAAATGACTGTAGGAGAATGAATCGATAGAATGACAAGAAGAGTCAAAACAAAGCAATTTTGTACCTTATGCAAGCACTGAAAGTTGACGTGCACCTCCCCCTCCCCAGGTGCAAATTAGAACCTCCTCTATTTTTCTGTCCAGTAAAGGCTTCGAAGCATCTCCCTAACACCTAGGACTAACAAATGCCACAAAAGAAACAACTGTGTAATTAAGAAGAGAATTTTCTGGTACTCAGCCTTTTAAAAAAAGTGTCCATTTCTACCCTTCTTTTGGTTTAAGATGAGAAGCAGCATAAAGGATGAAAAGAGTAGGCTTGGGAGCCAAGAAGACTTCAGTTCAGTTCCTGCCCCTGACATAAAATTGACTTTGTGACCCTAGGTAAATCATTTAACCTTTCAGTTGCCCAAGGCAATTCTCTAAGACTTTAAGTGGCAAAAAAGATGTTCCTCTGCATTGGTAGAGAGTGTTTCCCTCTTGTAGGATTCTCCTTGTCTATGAAATTTCAGGTCCTCTCTATCCCTATCATGTATCAGGGCTGCCCAAACTTAGGTTTTTATTGAAACAATAGACAATATATTTTGATTTGCCATTTTAGTGAGATCTCTGCGTAGCTCAGCTTCATTTACAAAAGCATTTATGTAAATTTTATGTGCCCTTCTACTATGTTGTCTCTCTAGCCCTGTGAACATGGGAGTGGAAAGAAGTAACATTTTCACTCCTGATCAGAAGCCTACTCCTAGTTTCTTTTTGAAGGCCACTCACTGCTGCTGCTAGGAGGCTGAGACCAAATCTTTATTATGTTCCGTATAGTTCCTCTTACTAATATTCATTTAGTGATTAAAGTTCTACCTTATCCAAACCTGTTGCAATGATGTTTTTTTTCTAGAATTTGGTTACAGTTATTTCCCTTATAAAGAAAACTTTGCAATGATCAGTGTTTCCTTTCCAGTCGATCTTTTCATGAATTACATTTAGTGAAAGACAATTAGCTAAATGTTTAACAAGTTTAACTTTTAATAAAATAAAATAAAGCAAGACCATGACCCCTTTCACACATATCACTTATTTCATTTTTAGATTGTCAAAGGAGTAAAGTTTTATTGTTTTGAATTACCCAATTGCTTATGACATCATGTTTTTTGATATTAAAATTCTCAAGGCAAAACCATTCTTCTGCTTCAAAATAAAATTCTAAATATTGAGTATACCTCATGGGGGAGTAAAATGGGAGTTCTTGTCTAATACGTAAAGATTTTTTCCCCAAAATGTTTAAAGTGCTTTGAAAGACGAAAAGTATATGATGCTGTGATTTACTGTCTGTGTGATCCTGGACAGCTGCTTGGCCTCTCTTAGACATGGGTTTTCCTCATCTGTAAAATAGAGAACATAATATTTGCATGACCTCCTTCATAGGATGTTCGTAAGAAAAAGATCTTAGAAAAACCCTCAAGTGCCCTAGAAATATAATTTGATAATTATACAGCCACAGCTAGAGTCAAAACTAGGATGCAGGTCTCCCAGATTAACGTTCTTCTCACTCTTGTCACACTGCATTATGTGCTGGTTCCCCTACACAAATCTCACCCATCTCAAGCTACCACCCCCCCCCCCCAACACTCTTCCTGCCCCATCCTTTCCCCTGTGGGTTTGATCACATGTATATTTCCCTAGCACTGGAATGTTGGAGACAGTAATTATTGTGGGGTGAGAGGAAGTAGAGAAGGCTTCTTAGAATCCAGAGTTACAAACTATTCCTTGTGTCCTTTTCATTAGGAGACCACAGTTTTGTGCTTTGTTACTACAATGAGAAGGATGAGCAAGGAAAACTCAAAGGGCTGAAGAGAGGTGGGGAGGGTGAACAGGCAGCCAATATTGATACCCAAGGGCTCTGGTTTCTTTAACAGGAATGAGAACTGTAGTTTCTTATGTGCTTGTACTAAAGGGACTGTGAAGCCCCTTCCAACTCAGATTCCAAGGAATCAATCCTTACCACAATCCAGTGAAGTATTATCCCCATTTCATGGGTCAGGAAACAGCCTCAGAAAGGGAAAGTGCCTTGCCTCAAAGTAATAAATCAGTAGTATCCTCCCTTTCTAATCAGTCCTCCGCAGTGTTGCCAAAATAAGCCCTCTGAAACACAAGCTTAGCCATGACACCTCTCTGTTTATACACCTTCAGTGGCTCCGCATTATCCACAAGATCAAATATAAACCCCTCAGTTTGCCAATTAAAAGTCTTCCACAGTGACTCTAACTTAATGTTTCTGCCATATTGAGTTTTTAGCTATTCTCTGATGTCATCACTGTCTCTGTGTTGACTCTGGAATGAGATGAAACAGGTTCAAATTCTACTTCTGAAGTTTACCTGGGAGTTGTTATTTAACCTCACTAGATCTCAACTTCCCTGAACTCCAAAATGAGAGGCTTGGAATAAGGCTTTGAGGTCCCTTCCAACTTGAGATCTATGCTCTTGTGAACATTTCCTGCACCTATTCCCTTACGGTGGCTATACCCCATGCCTAGAATTCATTCTTTCCTTATATTTGCCTCTAACAATAATTTATTTAAAGCTTAGCCCAGCTACAGTTTCCTCCATGAATCTTTCCATGATCCCATTAATTGTTAGTTAGTCCTTGCCCCCTTCTAAATTTTCCATGTACTATAGTAGGTGCTTAATAAATGCTTATTTACTGACTGACTATGCTTACTTAAGTACAAATATTTCTACCCCTTCCCAGTAAATGGGGCTTGAGTACAGATGGTTGTTGTCCTTCACTCTTGAAGAGAACCAAAATGACATCACTACATTAGAATCCAGTTACAGTGTGTCCTGCTGTGGCTGATCAGGCCAATACGAGCTCAGCATGATCTACCATAGGCTGGGCACAAAGAGTCTATATGAACATTTCGGGTGGATTTTCTAAATTTGAGCATCTTGCACTTCTTCTGAGCTCCTTCAATTCTGCTTTACTGATAGAGTACGGCACCTTCTCTGATGAGGGCACACCTTGGAAGTCTCCTGTGCCAGTGTCTCCCATGTCAGAATGTCATCCCCAACCTTGAGAGTGTCCTTGTGTTGCTTTTTCTTGTTGAATTGTATTTATTGAAATTGAAAATACACAAACCAAATGGAACTTTTGGATTTGTGTTGATCTATCATTTCTTCCAAAAGAGAATTCTCATTTTCACTAGATGTTAACATAATCACCCAGTTCAACTCTTTCATTTTGATAAAATAAAAACCTGGCTCCTGGAACTCAAGGGAATACTAGTTTAGGGTTACCCAGGCAGTTAGCAGTAGCAGTGCCAGGATGCAAACCAAACTCCCTTTTTTTCCAAATCCAGTGCACTACTTAATATATTATTCCCTCCTCTTTCTTAATACTTTAAAAAATAATGATTTAATTAATGTTAGCATTCCTTTCCCTTGATGTAGATTGTTTTGTTGTGTGCTGAGGCAGCTCTTACATGGGAAGCTTCTCTCTTTCTCTCTCTCCCTCTCTCTCTCTCAATCCCTCCCCTCTTTCTCTTTCTTTTCCTCCCTCTCTCCCTCCCTTTTTCCCCTGTTGGCTTTTATCTGAGGTAGACATTTCTATCCTATCAATGGCAAATCAACCTCATAGGATTATTGTAGGAACGAGTTTTGAAATTGGTACTTTATTTAAAGTAAATATACTATTTTACTACTGGCATTTGGAGAGGAAAGGACATTTTCAGGGCCTTAAAATTTAATGGAACATTTCATTTACATGATTCCCTTCTGAAAACTAGATACCATATAGAAGTATATTATTGAAACAGATGAATATATTTTCCTTCCCTTGTGTTTTAATAGTATTTTGACTTGTAGCTATTACAGGTAAACCTCTATACATTTGTGACAAATTGCATTTTGTGGTAACGTGTTATTTATAGAACAGAATATAAATTGATATGATGAGTTCTCATCATTTTTAACACACTAATTCCTCAAAGATGTTTTTGCCTATTTGTATATTTACATAGCAAGGCTGAAGTCACTACACATTTGCATATTTTTTAATACAAAGGAAACTAAAGCATAACATATAAAATGATTTATTTTAAATATAGTTAAATTTTTTGTGTCTTTAACTGTGCCCCACTCTATATAATACATATTTATTGATATTGTGAAACCAATTTGCCATCTGAATCCTGCCTCTGCTACTTACTACTTGTATGATCTTGGGTAAGTCACTTCACCCTTGTAGACTTCAGTTTCCTTATCAGTAAAGTGAGGGTTTTGGGCTGCAGCTCTAAGATCCCACATGCCTTAAAATCCCATTAGTCTATGATTTCCTCTGGGAGGATTATGAAGAGAAAATAAAGCCTGCCTTCTCTTCTAGATTGCTTTGGACTAACTTTTCTAGTAGGTGTATTCTCAGGGAATGCAGACTGGTTTTCACATTAGACAAAGCCCATATGGGAAGGCAAATCTTCTGTGGCTACTATAATGGAGTATAACTTGTAGGGTCTTTTTATTATCTAAAAATATAGTGTGGTATTTTCTTTCCTAGAACAACCAACGTCTTTGCATTAGCCAGCTAGCTCTTGATGGTCTTGAGTGAAGTATTGTAGCAGATATTATTGTTGTGGGTCAAGATTGCGATTTTACTCACTAATACTTACCCTTTTTGGAGAACCAGGAAGGTTCTGACTAGTAAATCTGAGAGGGAGGTGGAGATGATGTGGTGCTGAACTACAACCTTGAATATCACTCTGGGAACCCTACTTTATGAAGGACAACGACAAGTGCAGAGGAATGTAAACGAGGAGGTTCATGGGTCTTAAAATCATGCCATACATGGATTGCTGAGTACCAGAGAGTAAAGACTAAAAGTAGTGTATTGCATAAAGGAAGATTTAAGCCTGATGTAAAAGAGGAAACAATTCTGATAACTAACAGTGGGATGCCCAGGATGGTAGTGGCTAGATAACCAAGCTGTCTAGGGTGTTTGTAGAGGGGATTTTTGTTTAGGTTCCTGTTTGACTAAACAAAGTAGTCCCAGCTCTCCCACATCCTGTGTGTGTGTGTGTGTGTGTGTGTGTGTGTCCTTGGACACATCTTTTAACTTCTCTGGGATTGTTTTTCTTCATCTATAAAATGATAGGTGGATAACATGTAAGGTCCCTTCTAAATCTTAATCAGATCTTCATAATCTGCTGCCTTCCTACCTTTCCAAACATCTTACAATATGCTCTCCTCAACAAACTATGATCCAGCAACAATGACCTATTTGCTGCTCCTTGAACATAGTTCACCTATCTCCATGCTGCTTGTCCCTCGTACTTGAAATGTTCTGACCACTCATCTTGGCTCCTCAGTTTCCCTGACTTCTGCAAGTCACCTTAAATCTCCCCTTCTATAGGAGGCCTTTCTTAATTCCCCATCACTTTCACAGTTACTTGTGCCTTCACCTCTGAAATTATCTTCCTTTTACTATGCATATATCTTATATTTACCTATTTATTTACATGTTGTCTCCTTCGTTATAATGTGAGCCCTTTGAGGGCAGAGGTCGTTTTTGTTGTTATTTTGTTGTTTTTTCTTTGTATCTGTAGTGTTTAGCTCAGGGCCTAGGACATGATGAGCACTTATTAAATGCTTGTTGACTGCCTGCCTGCCTGATTCTGTGATTCTGTGACTCAGGACCCTTTCAATTGTGAGACTATTTAATTACATAATTTTGTGAATTTTTTTCTTTTTTTGCCTTCCACGCTATTTACCTCCCACAAAAAGAAGATGACTACTTTTTCTACAATTTGGTTCTTGCTTTTCCCATCTCCTCTTTCCATAGTTGTTCCCTATCAGTCTATCAAAATTGGTGGGCATCTCAGGATCCCAGGGGGAAAAGGTGATTTAATGAAGAATTCCAGAACTATGATTATAAAACTCTGTTAACTTGAAAACCTCTAACTGGTGACAGCTATTTTTAATGAGGATTGAGAATTTTGTATCAAGGAGTCAAAATTCCTAGATTTTGCTTCTTTCTCTGTCTCTCACTCATTAGTTGTGTGACTCTGGAAAGTGATTTCACCTCAGTTACTTAACCTCCCAGAGTCTGTTTCCTGATCTGCAAAGATGGGGCTATGATCTGTCTTGCCAGTCTGACAGGCAATTTTGTTGGGAGGATCCTAAAGATGTCAAGATAGCAGGGATGTTAGAGATCATAGCTGTCCCCTCATGTTACACTTAAGAAAACTGAGACCAGATGGGGTTAAGTGACTACATAGAAGAGCCTGAAGTTGATCTAAGATCAAGTCAAGCCAACTAAATGTGTCTGTTCCAGTAAGTGTGCTAAATGCTGAGGGTACAAAGAATGGCATAAACACAGTCTTTTTTCCCAAGGAGCTCACAGTCCAATAAGGGTGACAGTATACAAGGAGCATACCACATATATACAAACAACAGTGTATATACAACAACAACAACAACATATAAACCAGATAAGGATAGGATAAATTTGGCCACTAAGATTAAGGAGGACTGGAAAAGGATTCTTTCAGAAGAAAGCTGAGACTAGAAGGAAGCTAGGGGAGCCAGGAAGTATAGATAAGGAAGGAGACCATTCCGGGCATGGGGAGACAACCAGTGAAAACACTCAGAATTCAGAGGCATGTGCAGATAACAGCAGGAAGGGCAATGTTGCTGGATGACAGTGGACATGGAGTGGGGTAAGGTGTGAAAGGACTGGAAATGTAGAAGGGGAATAAATTATGAAGAGATTTGAATTACAAACAGTGGATATGTATTTGATTCTGTATGTGTTAGGGAGCCATTAGAGTTTATTGAATAAATGGGGTGGTGTGTGATATGGTCAGGCCTGTACTTTACTTTTTTTTAAATTATTTTTTGGGGGAGATATTGGGGTTAAGTGACTTGCTTAGGGTCACACAGAGCTAATAAGTGTCTGAGGCCAGATTTGAACTTAGGTCCTTCTGACTCTAAGGCCTGTGGTCTATCCACTATACCACCTAGCTGCCCCCAGACCCGCACTTTAGGAATAGCAATTTGACAACTGAGTGGGGAGGATGGACTGGTCCATTATTTCCAGGTATGATACTCTGTGCCATGATGTCATAAGGTAATATAGATGGAAGAACTTTGAACAGTGCAAAATGCTATACAAATATAAAGTTACTGGGCACTAGATTTAACAACAATAATAGTAGCTAACATTTCTATAGCACTTTAAGGTTTACAGAGTGCTTTACATACGTAATACCTCATTTGATCTATACAGCACCCTTGTGAGTAAGGCATTATTATTATCCCCATCTTACAGATTAGCATACTGAGGCTGAAAGACTTGCAGTGCTTTGCTCAGGGTCACATAGCTAGTAAATGCCTGAGATAGGATTTGACCCTACATCTTCCTGACTCCAAATCCAGTACTCTTTCCATTCTGCCTCCTAGATACTCATTAGCAGAAATTAGACCCAAGTCCTTGGACTTCAAATTGTATATTCCTGCCTCTAATATTTTCAGTAGTGATGGTGATAAAATCGAATTAATGTCTATTTGCCATGATGCTACTATATGTACATCTCATTACTGTTTATAAGTGTTGTTTCCATAGAGCCTTATCTTAGGCAGGGCTATTTTCATACATTATCTAATTTGATCCACACCCCAAATCTGTTTCCTAAGTAGTAAGTTCATTTTTTCTTTGGGCATCTTATCAGGAATTTCATATATGTAGGGAGGTCTTGGTGAAGCATTTCTCTGTACCAGTGTAGACTAATACCCTAAAGAGTTGACTCAGGAGGCAATGGGAGGTTAAGTGATTTGCTTAGGGTTTCAGAGGTAGAATTTGAAACGGGGTCTTCTTGAATCTGAGGTTAACTATCTATCCACCACACCATGCTGCCTCTCACTACACATTACTGAAGTTAATATTACTCCAAATTTGCAAAAGGAAAGAATGAAGGTGAGAGGGGTTAAGTGTTTGACCTGTGGGTACACAGGTATTCAGTGTCTGCATTCAAACCAAGGTCTCTCCTGACTTTGCTCCTACACTATGTGGCCTCTAATGAGGAACCTTCTCAAAGATATTAAAATCAAAACCTCTAGGCACATATTTTCTACCCAAGTACATTTTCAGCCCAGAATAGTTTTTGAATTCTTCAGAAAAAACAGTAAAAATTGGTTAACTTCAAAATACATGTAGCCCGTAACAAATACTTCTCTTTTCTTCATTTTTCTTACCTTCCATGAAAAACAGTTATAACTTAATTCAGTTGCCTCTGATGTTTATTTTCTCTTAGTTGAAATCTCCTATCACATTAGAATCATCTCAGTAAATAATTGTCATGTCAAAGAGCTTTGTGAAATTTCTTGATACATAGGCGTTGGAAGCAGATACATTTCTGAGCAGTAAAGGTTATCCTTTTATGTGACTATACCTTGTGATTAGAAAGCTGAGAAATATGTAGAAAATCCATGACACATGGGCTTTATTGTTTCTAAAGAGGATGAGTTTTGAAAATTTCCATGAGTCCTCAGCTGCATTTTAATAGTGAATGGGAATAAATGAAAATCAAATGTGAGCATTCATCTTCTGCAGAGCTTTTAATACAGTTTCAGTGAAAAATTATAGACCACCTGCCATGTTGAATTTTGTGAGTATGAATGATGTATATAGACTCTTGCCAATACATTCATGAATAAAGGAAAAAAGGAAAGGTTTCATATAGTAACACAAGCCTTCAAGTGGTCTTAATACAAGACAAGTCTTTTCTTTACTGTGTGGAAAGTTATCTGGCATAAAGAAAGGACAACTGAATGAAACATTTGTCCTCAAATTCCTTTTAATCTGCTCTGAGGTTCTGCCTGTTACCTCCATTGGAATAATGTGCCAATTTTGTAAGGATAAAGAGAATTTTATCCTTTTTTTTCTTCCCGCTAGCTTCTTGATGCTTTTTCCTTGAATTTCACAGTACCTGCCTGGGTTTAGCAGCTCTGATTTCAGACTATCGCTTTCATGGACTATAAGTGTAAAAACTGATATTCTCTTCTCCTTGACCAAGAATATTCAGGAAATGTAATCCCAGTGAGAATGAAGCTTACCAGTGGGTATCCTTTTGACTATCATTTAAAAAAAAACTCAGTTTCTATTTCAGTACTTTAACACCACCTGCCTTTTTTAAAACCCCGATTAAAGGTATAGAATGAGTAGAGAATTTGGTTTGTTAGAAATACGCAGCTTTAGTGTTTTACAATTTGAGGGATTAAATCCAAGAAATCCACAATTTAATAGTTGTTTTAGTTGATCAGTCTAATATATTCAGAAACTTTTTTTAACCAAGCAGTATTTAAATTTAACTACATGTTTTGTTTTGAGGGAGTTGTTTAGGTTTAATTACTTGGACGTTCAAAGTCATTTGAAGATTTGCTTTTATAGATTGGAAAAAGAAGGATGAAAAGCAATCTATAAAAACCGATCATTGCAATATGAAATCACATTATTGGAGATTAAAATCTGTTTTCCATGGTGACATTGGGTGGATTAGTTGACCATTACACACTGAAATGGAAATAAAAGCAGTAAATATTTGTTTGTGTTTAATATCATTGGAAAAAGTCACACATAGACTTTTACATTAGTGTAATAAGTAATTTCAGGAAGGAATTCTAATAACATTGTTCAGGCTAGAATTACATATTTTTATGATTTGGTTGACAGTGTCATCACAGCTTAAATATTTAATGGAATTTAGAAAAGTAATTCAGCCTAATGCAAGCTTACTCTAAAAGTGTTTTTAGTTTCATAAGATGGATGCCAAAGTAAAAGCATATTTTCATGTCTGCTCCCTAAAACATTCCTCTCCGTGCCTTCATTGAGTATCCCTGACCTTTTTTTTTTCTAGGGAGGACATTTTCAGAGCTAATATATCCTATTTAATTCCTCCCATTTTAAGCTCTCTTGTTTATTCCAAATAAGAAACTATATCATTAACATGAAATAAGGATTCTTAATTCAAAATTCAGTGCCATGACTTACGCACATGATAATTGCTTCTTGTAAACTGAAGTAAGCATCAGTTAGATATATATGTGATTTCTTTGGGGACAAGTAGATAATTATTCAAACAAAAAGAAAATCCTTAAAATGTTCAAAAGTATAGTCATTAAAGTGATTACTTGGGGAATTTTTTTTTACAAATAGGTTATAGATGTGAAAAGAGGACATTTGGAAAATTATTGTTCATCAAAATCATGTTTATATAATGGAATGACATTCAAATGAAGGAAAATGGCTAATTTAGAGGCTCAGAATTCAGAGTCATGGGGCCACAAGACACTAGAACTACAAGAACTTGGGGGTCATGCAATTTTGATATGTCAGGAGCTTTGAGATTATCTAATCTAATATTACAGATGAGGAAACCGAGGACCAGAGAGGTGAAGGGACTTGCTTAAGACCACATAGTGAATTAATTTCCAGACTGGCACCAATACTTATGCTCACTCATCCAACCCTTTACCTCTATACTTTTGATCTCCTCTAGAGTGCTAACTTCTAATCCTGTGACTCTTCACTTTAGGGCTGAAGCCAATGCCACTGAAAAGTCTGCTGATTTGGTGAAGTTATTTTATTAAGATGCCAGTGAAATCACTGATCCGTTACCATCCACAGTTTATTGGGGGAGGGGAAGGAAAGGGAAAAGGGAAGGGAAAAATGGCAACCTGCAACCCACTGTGCTAAAGTGCTTTACAAATATCATCCCATTTAATCCTCACAGCCAATCTGTGGGGAAATGATATTATTATCCCCACATTATAGTTGAGGAAACTGAGGCAGACAGAGATTTAAGAGACTTGCCCAATGTCACAAAGTTATTAAGTATCTGAGGCAGGTCTTCTCAAGTCCAAGCCCAGCACTTATTCTATATCTTAGAGGAGGCAATATGATATAGTGGGAAAAGATCTGGACTTGGAGTCGAGCTGCTTGGATTTGAATTCTGACATTGCCATTCATTAATTATAGAACCATAGTCAAATAATTTCACTTTTCTGGGCCTCAATTTCTTCATCTGTAAAATCTTGCTATACATACATATATATATGTACACACACACACACATATATATATATATATACACACACACATATATCACATTATATTATATATAGAATTATACTGTATATAGAATTTTGCAAACCTTAAAGTGGTATATAAATGTAAATTATTATTATTATTTTGCATGGCCCTGGGGTGAATAGTTTCAAGCCAGGCTATCTAATTACAACTCCTCATCCCAAATAGATTTTTGAAGTTTTTAAGATAGTTTGCTAATATTCATGTCCATGTTCGAGCCAAGATCTAGAGTGATTTTGGATTCCGGACCTAGTTATTGCTTCCTATCAAAATTGAGTCTTTTGGAAATGCCTGTCGGAAAGAAATTGGTTAACAACTGAAGCTACTTATGTCTTTAAAGGAGATACTGATCTTGATGAGTCCAGTATCACTAAGACCCAATTTCAATGTCAGACACATATGATTAATGAAAGAGAACCTTTTACGTTGAACACTGGATTGGGTTAAGTCAACAAGTATTTATTGAAACTTGTTTGCAGTATGGCCACTTTGTGAGACACCGAAGTCAGGGGAAGGAAGTATAAAAGAAATAGACCACAAACCCCCTGAACTCAAAGAACTTAAAATCTAGTTGGTTAGAAAATACACATGTATGTGAAATAATTGGAGAGCAGTTACAGGGGGGAAAATGTGTAGCATAGATAAAAGGGTGCAAAAAAAATTCAGAGAAAGGAAAAATCATGGTGGCCTTGATTAAGGTAGAGTTTGTAAGCAACGTGGCATTGCACTGGATACTGAAGATAATCTAAGATTTGGATTTGTGGAAAAGACATGATGTGCACAGTGGTAGGTATAGCACAAACAAAAACACACAAAAATGGGAATGGAGTAGGACAAGGCAGCAAGGAATAAAAGGTTTGTCTTAGGGAATAGTGAAAAATAGTCTTATAATATACTAAGTCATAAAGGCCTTGAATATCAGCCTTATTGGTCTGCTTTGATTTGAAAGGTTAGGGAAAGTTTTTTAGACAGTCAAAGATAAGAGCAATGTGATGAAAGAAGGGAAAGATGAATGTGACAGCATTGCAATGATCCAGGTGAGAAGTGATGAAGACCTAAATTTTAGTGGCAGGTTTGGTATGAGAAATAAAAGAGCAAATTCAAGGGAAATGTAAAAGGAAAAATTGGCATTATTCATTGACTAATTTGCTATTGGAAGTAAAATAGAGGAAAGACTCACTCTTTCAAGTTTCAAGACTAGATGGTAAAATGAAATACTAGTGGATATGCCATTGATGGTGTTGGAAAGGGAGTGTCAGTTTAGGGGAAAGGAGAAAATAATAAATTAAGTGTTCTGCCTGTAGATTTTGAGGTGTTAATGAGGAGCCCAAATTAGAAAGGATCCCCTTAGGCTCTAGGAAAAGGTCAGGATTAGAAGTATAGATGATGGATATCATCATCATGGATGTAAGAGTTAAAACCATTAAAGTATACTTCCAAATACTATCAACTTGAGTTTATGCAGTGGAGCAACGAAGGAAAATCAGACATGTGAAGACTGAGATCTGCATTTGGAACACATTTATATCCTCTGCTTTACTTCAAGGCATATGAAAAACTTTAAACACTAAGCCAATTCATTTCAGAAACTCTCTCCAATTGAGATAGGAATATACTATTCAGGGAAAATAAAGTATGAAATAGAATTGCCAAATACCTTATTGACTATACGGAAGAAGCAGAATGGAGATCAGTTAGCAAGAGTTTATTAAGCACTTACGCACTAGATACTCTGTGCTAAGTTCTGGGGATGCAAAGAAAGCCAAAAACATTCCTAGTCTTTATACAGCTCACATTCTAATGAGAGACAACAACAACAAATAGAACAAATAGAATGTAAATAGAATATACGGAAGGTAAACTTAAGACTGAAAGGCACTACTAGCAGCTGGGGTGGGGTGAAAAGGGACTGGAATGGTGGACCAGGAAAGGTCTTATTTCAAGGTAATAGGTTAGTATGTCATCCCAGAGGAGTTTGAGAAGGAAATGATGTTGAGGAAGTATAGGATTAACTTTTCTGACACTAATTTCAAAGTGCATTGACTTACCTAGATTGAGATCCAAGAAATGTTCTATGAAGAATTCAGGTATATGAAGTGAATGATTTATTTCATGAACAAAAACCCCACTCTCTTTCAACACTTTTATCAGGTCATTTTCCTGCTCAAAACCTAGTGCGTCCCTACTGATTGACCTACATATGTAAAATAGAGGTTTTTATTTAATATTAGGGATATGCAGGTCTCTCCTAGGAAATGAAGTAGGCAGAGTAAAAAACCATAAGTTAATTTAGTCTAATTGAAAACATTTCCTAAATAATTGTATATACAGTATCCCACAAGTCTTAGTTCCGATTTAAGCTTTAATAGGTTAAATTTGCACTGTCTCTTGGGATACCCTGTATAAGTGAATTTTCCACTATTAATAGGGAGCTTCTGTTGTTCCTTGAGTAGGGAAGTGACTTGATTAAAGTGGTATTTTAGGATAACTACCTGCTTAACAACTTAAAGGTGGCCAAGTGGCTGTAAGGAATTGACAATCAGGAACACAGGCCATGGTGGATAAAAGTAGTAGGCAGAAGTTGCTATAAACATGGGAAATATAGACCTACTGAAGTTTCCTGCGCAGGAAATGGTATGGCTAGAAGCTGTGTTTGAGGGATTATCAATTTGGCAGCTATATTGAGAATGGATCAGAGAAGGGAGAGACAGACAGGGAATCCAATTAGGAGGTTGTGGCAGGTGAGAGGTGATGAGGGCTTGAATACAAAGGAAAACTGTCACTTTGAACTGAAGGATGCTGGTGATACTGTACTTTCTCAAATGCCCTTTTCACCTTTTTGGCTGTTCTCACCTTTCTTCCTGCCCCTTCTCTGGCTCAGTGTTAATGAAGAGAAGCTCTGTCCCTCTTCCCTAGTCTCCCTGTATCAACACTAAAAGCTTGAGGAATTGATGTAGTATGAGTTTATAAACTAAGAGAACAACAGAGAATGTGGATTTCCTTCAATTCCTGTCATGCCCCCTCTCCATTTCTGTAAAAGAGAATAAGAACTTTCATTGTCTATCTTGGGGGTTGGGAGTGGGAAGCATTATCTCATTTATTAAAGAAAAAAACGAGAGTGTTGTGGAATGGTTATAACATTTCTAAGGGTAAAAAATAAAATGCCTTTGAAACCTTAGTCTTACTAATGCATAAAAGTGTACATTTTTTCTTTCCATTTATGTGTCTGAAATTGCTATATGCAATGTTCCTTTCATCAAAAGTTCCCCTAAATGCTCCCTTTTCCTGACCCATTATAGATCTGTATTTGGTCTGGACTTCCCTGTATTGGTTTCCTTATGCCACTGGGTTTCAAGTTACATGAGTATTAATTGTTTGGGTCCAGATCAGCATTGAATACAGTTGTAGTATCATTAAAATAACCTAACAGATTGATATTGAGAGAAAGTAGGAAGACCCAATCAGTTTTCAAATGAAGGTAGCTTTTAAGGGAGTAGGTATTAATTTTTCATTAGTTAGCTTAAAAAATAACAGAATTCACAAATGAACAGATTCTGGAGAAACTAGCCATGGTTTATTTATGTATCGATATAGTAGAATACAATGTTTTAAAAAAAGTGTCAATGAATCTTGCAGAATTTCCACTGTGCCTTAGTAAAACCCCCTGTATTCTCTGAAGTTTATGTAAATATTGTTCTTTGCTGTGCCAAAATGAAAACAGGAACCAAAGGCTTTTACATTTTGTAACTAGCAACATTCAGTACACTCAAGGATAAACTAAGGTTGTGGCTCCATTGGCAAAGAGAAATAGCAGTAGGAACAACAGTATGAGTAGTCTTCTATGCCATTTGCCAGTGTAAAAAGGCTTGTGCATGAGTATGGCTTGAAGCTTAGGGAAGATTTCCTAAGACTGAAACTGCTTGCCAAGTGTGAAGGAGATAGCCTTGGCACTGGACTTCTCATTTGGCACACTAAAAGATATCAATGGTTGCTCCTCTTTGTGGCCTGCTGTCCCTCATTCTATCATCCTGCCCCCCTGGGAGAGGGATTCTTATTGGGCAGGAAATTCTATGACTAATGAAACCCTCTGGTGCCAAATGAGGTCCTTCAGCGGGAAGTCTCTGCAGCAGCTTGAGCTGTTAGCAAAAATACCTGTAATGGATCAGTTCCTAGCAGTGCAGCGACCCAATCCCACTCTCTCTGATGAAGGACTTGCATGTCTTTAGTACTAAGCTTTTGTTTGTTTATTTTAGAAATCTCACCATGTTAACTGTTTTCTGATTATCAGTCTATTATTGGCAGTGCACTCTAGACGCTCATTAGAGTTCTATTAACTATGCTGTGATTTAAATCAGTGTTGCAATTGTTTAATACTATTCAGTTTCTCCTTAAATAACATTAGTCTCTTCAGATGCTCAGATATACCATGAATAGGTTTTTTTTTTCGCCTTTCTTTCTCTGACCCATTAGGCTGATGTCCAAAGTGAACCACAGTGTATATTTTGTTATTTTTTTTCTTTGAGAAATTTTAGTTCGACAAATGCCAACTATATAAAAGATACTACATGCTTTCCTAAAGGAATTTTAATATAGAAGCTATTCGCTGATAGCATGCTCATCATTTATTTATCTATAGCTGGTATATATCAGAGATAGGATTTGAACTCAGGTCTTTCTTATTCAACCTGGGCACATCAACTATTCTGTGCTGCTTTTGAAATTATTGAAATAAAGCTAAAAATTCAGAAGGTAGAGATGTAAACACAACTTGACCCATGTGTAATAATCATGTTATTCCATTAAGTATCATGATACAGAATAAAAGATAATTTAAAATTACTTTCTAATGCAAAAATACTATTTACTTCACTCAAATTCTATTCTTTAGCTTTTTTTGTATCATGGACCTCCTTGGCAGTGTGGTAAAGTCAAAGAACCCCTAATCAGAAAGTTTTTAAATTCATAAAATAAAATACATATGGGATTAGAAATGAAACCAATTATATTGAAGTACAGTTGTCATTTTTAAGGTCACAAACCCCCAGGTTAGAACCTTGAGATTCTCAAGAATTCAACATTTACTTTTTATTCATGAAACAAATGCTGTTTTCCATTTCTTCTGGTCTTTAAAGAGTTAAACATTTATTTTAAGAAAAAAGTTAGGTCTTAGCCTTTTTGTTGCCTTGGTTTTTTGTTGTTTTGGGATTTTTTTGTACTTTTCTTTTGACAACACAATAGTAAATTAGATATACTTAAAGAAATCAAATTTTAAAAAGTATAATTAAAATATTATTTCCAGTAATTCCTTCTGAAGCTGTTATTAAGCACTTTGAATAGATGTCAGAGTTTTATAGATAATATCCTCCCTTTGATTGAGTAATTACTTATTACTTAATTACACATTTAAACAAAAAAAAGTAATCAACCTACTTGACAATCAAATAGGCTAAATTTGATGGTAGTTTTACAGTATGAAATTCCTAAGTGTGAAATCTCTAATCTTTATTTCAGAGTAAAATGATTTGTTATTAGAATTCTTTTTTCATTTTGTATTAGAAATTCATTCAAATAGTGAAGTGGCATTCTTAATGTATTAAAAATGAAAATGAGTTGTGATTTTCTGCTGTGGGCAGCTAAACTGTGTGTATGTTCCCATGGGAAATATGAACCCTACTATTTGAATACAGAATGGATTATTGAGAAATACAAATCATATAAACAAGACACTCAGCCACATAACTTAGGAAATACAGAACGACATATATTATTTTCATAAAATCATTTTATCTGTTTTAAAATGCTGACAAGTTCTTTATTGCACATAATATTATACTTTTGCATGATGAGAAAAAAATCCAGTCTAGGAAAATCTAAGAATATCAAGACGACTTTTATGGACATGGTGTCTAGACATAGTCCATATCCATCTGGGGCCTGACGACTTAGTTCACCTTCTAACCCAGGTTTACAGAATTATTAAGTTAGACTACAAAAATAATTGTAGGGATGGCAAAAATAACTAGAATGAGCAAATTCTATGGAGATAAGATATGCTTTTTGATTTTTATTGTTGTTATTCTTCGTCTTGTAATACCATAAGCTTGGTACTCTGGTACTCAATGGGGGAAGGAACACATTGACAAACTGCCTCAGATTTCCATGGGTGTTCATTTACCCAGGAAAGGTGTTTAATTACCTTGCATACATACTTTTCCAAGATGCATGATGATCCCCTTAATTACTAATCACTAAGTTTCTCCTTGACTTTGAAAAACACTGTGTATTCAGACACATTAACAACTGATTTTCTTATAAGGTCTTTATTGAACTTTTATACAACAAGACATTATTTAAGTAAAAAAAAACATAAACCACTTAAAATTGTTTGATCCGTCCCACCTGGTATCCATCTGTGATTGTTCTGTCTTCACAATCTGTCATCTGTTTTTCCTCTGTATGTTCTTTATCATTTCATTTGAGGGCTATCTTTGAACTGCTTTATTGCACTCCCTGTTTTCTGTCTTCTACTTGATATAAACTGAGATTTCCAAACTCTCATTCATATTTGATTCAGTATTATGTATGAAATTGTGAACCAGGATGTTTTGGCAAACATTAGATTAAATGATTTCATTTTAGCAAATCAGTGTTCTTTTAAAAGAAAAACAAATCAGTCTATCTTAAAAATGCCTCTTATTCTAATTTTCCCCCAATTTTGTGCTTCTGGGTGACAAGCAGTGTTTATATCTAAATTTTCAATCAATTATTTTGTTTATTTTGTCTGGAGAATGCATTCATAAGTGAATATTATGTAATTTGAATTGAAATCCTACTTGTATTATTTAAATTCTTCATCTTTTAAATCACTCACTCCTTGTTAAGTTATAATTTATTTTTGGACAACTTAAAGAATTTCATGAAATTCCAATTAAATATTTTTATAGGGTCATAGAATTTTAGAGCTGGGAAGACTTTTATTTGTAGAAAATATAGTTTCTTCCCACAAGAAAATGCAGACTTCCTCCCACAAGCCTCCAATTCCATCATTTTCTTCTTTTAGCAGATGATCTTGCTTCCAAAATTCCTGACAAGTTTGACACCATCCTTCCAAAGCTTCCTCAACTCCCTACCTCCACATCATAAAATTATTCTTCTCATCTTCTTCTTTTATCCTCCTCTCCTTTCTCTAGTACCAAAGAATGGGACCTCTTTTCTTCGTGTTGATGACACCTCTACTTATGTCTTTGGTGTCCTCCCTTCTGTTTGTTTGTTACTTCACTCCTTAAATCATTCTATGTCTCTGTCTCATTTTCAGTGTTTCTCTGTAATGTCTCTTTCCCCTCTAACTAAAATCTTCTCCCCCTACAATCACAATAAAACAAACCAAAACCAAGAAAAAAATCATTTGCTTTAACCCTGCTAACCGGTCAAGTATATATTCCCTCTCTCTTATTCCCTTACCCATCGGACTTCTAGAAGGAAAATGATATTCTGCATCCAGTCTCTATCTCCTTACTTCTTAAGCCCCTGAACTCTTTACTTTCCCTACCATTTCATTGAAATTACTTTCTCCAAAGTCAATAGTGGCCTTTTAATTAAAACATGAAAAAAAACTTTTTGTCAGCACTTCTCTTCCCTACGTTTTTACATCATCACTATGATGAAATGGAGAGATCTGGAACTTTGGAGTCAAAGGATCTGGGTTTAAATGCAATCTCTGACTACTGTATACCAGTACTATTGTTACTACTGCTACCACCAATTAGCATTTATAGGGTGTTTTAATGTTTTCAAAGTTATTTGCATAGATTATCTCATTTAATCCTCACAACAACCTAGTAAGTAGATGGTAGCTACAACTTAGGAAATGGGAGCCCTTTGTTTGGTCACTTCACTTTTCCCCCTTCTAAATTTCTTCACTTGTAAAATGGAGATAATAATATTTTGCCACCTATCCCATAAGGATGTTGTTGGGAAATCATTCTCTAAATCACAGATTGTAAAGTGATTGTTAAGGGTTTTCACAGTTTGACTGCAACTTCCCAATTCCAAAACTATTTTTTTTAATTTTAAATTTATTTATTTAATATATTCAGTTTTCAGCATTGATTTTCACAAGAGTTTGAATTACAAATTTTCTCCCCATTTCTCCCCCACTCCCACTCCAAGATGGCATATATTCTGGTTGCCCTGTTCCCCAGTCAGCCCTCCCTTCTGTCATCCCACTCCCCTCCCATCCCCTTTTCCCTTCCTTTCTTGTAGGGCAAGATAAATTTCTACGCCCCATTGACTGTGGATCTTATTTTCTAGTTGCATGCAAAAACTTTTTTTTTTGTTTTTGAACATCTGTTTTTAAAACTTTGAGTTCCAAATTCTCTCCCCTCTTCCCTTCCCACCCACCCTCCCTAAGAAGTCAAGCAATTCAACATAGGCCACATGTGTATCATTATGTATAACCCTTCCACAATATTCATGTTGTGAAAGACTAACTATATTTTGCTCCTTCCCAACCCATCCACCTTTATTGAATATTCTCCCATGACCCTGTCCCCTTTCCAAAGTGTTTGTTTTTGATTACCTCCACCCCCATCTGCCCTCCCCTCCATCATCCCCTCCTTTTTTTTATCTTCTTCCCTCTTCTTTCCTGTGGGGTAAGATAGCCAATTGAGTATGTATGGTATTCCCTCCTCAGGACAAATTTAATGAGAACAAGATTCACTCATTCCCCCCTCACCTGCCCCCTCCCCTCCTTCCACAGAACTGCTTCCTCTTGCCACCTTTATGCGAGATAATCCACCCCATTCTATCTCTCCCTATCTCCCTCTCTCAATATATTCCTCTCTCATCCCTTAATTTGATTTTATTTCTTTTAGATATCTTCCCTTCATCTTCAACTCACCCTGCGTCCGCTCTCTCTTTTTATATGTGTGTGTGTGTGTGCGTGTGTGTATATATATACACACATACATATATACATGCATACACATTCACTTATATATATACATAAACACATATATACATAAACATACACACACATACACACACACACACACACACACACACACACACACACACATATATATGCATATTCTCTTCAGCTACCCTAACACTGAGGTCTCATGAATCATACACATCATCTTTCCATGTAGGAATGTAAACAAAACAGTTCAACTTTAGTAAGTCCCTTGCAATTTCTTTTTCTTGTTCTTTTTCTTGATTACCTTTTCACGCTTCTCTTGATTCTTATGTTTGAAAGTCAAATTTTCTATTCAGCTCTGGTCTTTTCACTGAGAAAGCTTGAAAGTCCTCTATTTTATGGAAAGTCCATATTTTGCCTTGGAGCATGATACTCAGTTTTGCTGAGTAGGTGATTCTAGGTTTTAATCCTAGCTCCACTGACCTCCAGAATATCATATTCCAAGCCCTTCGATCTCTTAATGTAGAAGCTGCCAGATCTTTGGTTATTCTGATTGTGTTTCCACAATACTCAAATTGTTTCTTTCTGGCTGCTTGCAATATTTTCACCTTGATCTGGGAGCTCTGGAATTTGGCAACAATATTCCTAGAAGATTTCTTTTTGGGATCTATTTGAGGAGGCGATCGATGGATTCTTTCAATTTCTATTTTGCCCTGTGGCTCTACAATATCAGGGCAGTTCTCCTTGATAATTTCTTGAAAGATGATATCTAGGTTTTTTTTTTGATCATGGCTTTCAGGTAGTCCAGTAATTTTTAAATTATTTCTCCTGGATCTATTTTCCAGGTCAGTGGTTTTTCCAATGAGATATTTCACATTGTCTTCCATTTTTTCATTCCTTTGGTTCTGTTTTATAATATCTTGATTTCTCATAAAGTCATTAGCTTTCACTTGCTCCAATCTAATTTTTAAGGTAGTATTTTCTTCAGTGGTCTTTTGGACCTCCTTTTCCATTTGGCTAATTGTGCCTTTCAAGGCATTCTTCTCCTCATTGGCTTTTTGGAGTCTATTTTTTAAGGTTTTGTTTTCTTCAGTGTATTTTTCAGTATTTTTTTGGGTCTCTTTTAGCAAGTCATTGACTTGTTTTTCATGGTTTTCTCGCATCCTTCTCATTTCTCTTCCCAATTTTTCCTCTACTTCTCTAACTTGCTTTTCCAAATCCTTTTTGAGCTCTTCCATGGCCTGGGACCAGTTCATGTTTTTCTTGGAGGCTTTTGTTGTAGGCTCTATGACTTTGTTGTCTTCTTTAGGCTGTATGTTTTGGTCTTCTCTGTCACCAAAGAAAGAATCCAAAATCTGAGACTGTATCTGGGTGAGTTTTCGCTGCCTGGCCATATTCCCAACCAACTAACTTGACCCTTGAGTTTTTCAGTGGGGTATGACTGCTTGTAGACTAAAGAGTTCTATGTTCCACGTTTGGGGGGGATGCGCCAGCTCTGCCACACCAGCACTCCTCCTTCCCCAAGAACCCCCAATCCAGACTGGGCTTAGATCTTCAGCAGGCTGTGCACTCCTGCTCTGATCCACCACTTAATTCCTCCCACCAGGTGGGCAACAGCAACAGCAGCTGTAGCTGCCCCACCTCCACTGCCCCAGGGGCAGTGGCCGAACCTCACACTCCTTCCACTCCCACAGCTTTTCCCACTAACCTTCTCTGTTGTCTTTGGTGTTTGTGGGTTGAGTAGTTTGGTAACTGCCAGAGCTCACTGATTTAGGGCACTAGGGCCCGCTCCGCCCGGCTCCTGGTCTGGTTGGTCCCTGCCACTCACACTGGGCTCTGCTCCGCTCTGCTCCCAGCTCCTGTGGGGTAGACCTCACCCAGAGACCATCCAGGCTGTCCTGGGCTGGAGCCCTGCTTCCCTCTGCTGTTTTGTGGGTTCTACAGTTGTAGAATTGGTTCAGAGCCATTTTTTATAGGTTTTAGGAGGGACTCGGCAGGGAGCTCATGCTAGTCCATGCTTTCCAGCCACCATCTTGGCTCCGCCCCCGCAAACCTATTTCATTTTGCTACTTTTTGTGCTCCCTATGTTCCAACCAAACTGGACTGTCTGTTCCTTGACCCATCTCCATGCATTCCCAGCCTCTTTTTCCTATTTTTAATGAACTCCATTCATATCTGTGTCACATAACCATATGCTTCCTTCAAGGCCAGCTCAAGTGTTGCCTCCTCCATGAAGCCCTTCTTGAGCTGAAAGTGATTTCTCCTTCCTTGAACTGTTTATGAACTTTGCTCTAACCTGCCTTTGTTTTAATCAGTTCTGCCACATGATATGATAATTAGTGTGCTTACCATATTCTTTCCTATTATATTTTAAGCTCTTCAAGTGCAGGGATCATGTTTTAAATGTTTTTAATCTTCATTTCTTTCGCAGGGCCTCACTTCATCTTTGGATCATAGATTTAGAGCTGGAAGGTGCCTTACATGACATTTAGTCTAAAATATTCATTTTGCAAATAGTGGAAACTGAGTTCAGGAGATTTAGTGACCTCTTCAAGGTCACACAGGTAGTAAGTAGGATAGCCAAAATTCAAGTGTTCTGCTGACTCCAAGTTCAACACCTTTTCTACAATAATATATGGTATTGACACTTAGTAGGTTCTTAATAAGTTCTCAAATTGGATTTATTAAATAAAATATTTTACCTTGGAGATTTAAAAGTATTTTTCTTGTTAAAATTCTGTAGGTGAGGCCATATATAACAGCCTTTTTTGGTAAAACAATAGCCAAAAAAATGCTGGGACAAATTTCGTTTGAATTAGGTTTTTCATTTACTTGACAATAATTGTTTTAACAATTATAGAAGAGCCAGCAAGAAATAAATCAAAATGACTTTTTCATAATGCAAAGCATCAACAGACATCTCTATGGGTTTTCCAATTGAAATGTAATTATAAGAATTTAAAGCTTATTCCAATAATGGCCTAGAGATTACTGACTACAATATATCATAAGTGAGCCCATTTTATGTATTTCTTCTATATAACTCTAAGCCATCTCAAATCAGAAGTTTGCGTTTAGTGAATTTGAATTTTACAAATACTGAAAGAAAGGTGGTCTCCTGTCAAGATCCTAAATGAAGGAAATCAATACTCTAATAGTTGCCTAGAAAGAATGACTTCTATTGAAGTCTTTGTCTGACCTATTTATATGCTGTGTAGCTCTTTGTTTTATTTCTTTTCCTTAGCAGTGATATCTTTTAAGAATACTTTCTGCTTACACTATTATGAAATGGTTCATCTCCCACTACAACCATTGCTCTCGTCACTCTATCATAGAAGTTGATAGAGTCAGGGAAGTATAATCACATCTATTTGTCAAGACTTGGCGTCTGTCCTGTCTCTCAGTGCAAGTTGGAGAGAAAGTATTTCTGGGCCCTTTAAAATGGTGGACACTTTAAATGTCTTCTTGTACCAATACAGCTAAGGGAAAATATATCGCTTTCCTAAGTCATTCCCAAATGTCTGACTACCATGGAAATAAGACTGAAGAGAGCCAATGATTCAACCATTGGGAAAATAGGCAATCTTTGGCAACTATATAATGCTAAAATTAGCATAACATGTGACTGATCTTAGGGACTAGGTGATCTTTAGAAAAGAAAGAATGGATTTATAAACATAAATTTTTGTTTCCAATAGAATTGTTTCTAAAGTTCCCTTTATTTAATCGCCATTAGAGTAGCACTGCTTAAACTGTCAAATAAAGATTTTTGCATAAAATAATAAGAAGAGAAAGAAAACTTTTGAAAGTAAAGCATTTTTAGTTATGACAGTGAACAAAAAGCAACTGAAATTTTGGTAATCATTAGACCATTGGGAAAATATATTATGATTCTATTACAGTCTAACTTGTTTTATCATACATTTCCACATCTCTGATTTAAAATATATATATATATATATATATATATATATATAAAATATGTGTGTGTGTGTATGCATCATTGCTTGATACAACTACTCTATGAGCCACTTCTATAGGTTTATTTTTATTTTAATTTTTGTCTCACTGTCATGTGTCATTTCTCAGTTGGTCTGTATAGCTAGGAATTTCAGGTAAGTGCAGAATTGTCAGCAAGCATCATTCAGAAAAGAGATAAATTCCGCAAAGACCCTTTCTAAAGCTATGCGTCTATGATACCATTGAAATTTAGAAATGTGCTAAATTGGGGGGTGGTGGGTAGGTAAATATATTTCCAATGTCATTTTGTAGCCACAATTTCCCATATATTTCTTTACTAGTGTGGAGTAGACCAGGATTTGAGCCTGTGTCTTGATGATACAAAAGTAAGTAGTCATTTCAGTCAGGAAAAAAAAATCATTACTGTATGGCATCATGGTAATAAAATAAACAGTTGCTGGACCAAACTATGGAGTCAGTGTCAATATTCTGTGTTTAACTGAGCAGTTTTCTTACTGAGCATATTGTGGACTATGTCTTTGCTAGCTCCTTTAAATCTATATTTTTAGGAAAAAAATTGAGCTATAAAAAGGGATTTTTCATCAGGCTATATTCTGCCATCCTTACTTCATTTTACTTGCAAGTATTCAGGCTTGAGTGGAGCTCTGGATCCCTCTGATGCATCATCTTAGAAATGTCATGCTGCAGGGAGGACTAATTTCCCTTTGATCTATATAGAATATTCCACTGACATAACAGAAATGATTATTTAGTTCCTGAAATATTCAGACTGCTTCAGGGTGATCAATTAGTTCCTCTGCAAGGCACTTCTTTGAGTTAGGTCAGTAGCTATGTCCCCATTTTATAGGTGACTAAATCAGCTGGGCAAACCTCAAAAAATTAGTTGTGGGGGAAGGCTGGTAATAGTAGCATTTAACTATTTGAAAACTGTTTTGAAACTGATAGTGGATAACCAGTTTCATAGTGGGTTTTTTTTTTGTTTCTACAAGCTTGGCGTGGTTTTTTTAAATTTTTGTTAAGGTTAACTAAGCTAACTACAAGCTCTTTGCAGTTAGGAGTTGTTAAGCTTGATGTAGTGAAAAGTGTACTGAATTTAGATTCAGAGGAACCTTGGTTTCCAGCCCTGTCAGAGTGACTACCTATGTCACTTTGGACAAGGTCACTTAATCACTCTGGTACTCCTCAACTTCCTCAACGAAAAGTGAGGGAGATTGGATTAAATGACCTTAAGGGTCCCTTCCATATCTACGTCTATAGTCGTACAATCCTACTTAAAAGCTGTCTCCAGATATGCAGCCAGGGGCCTTTGGAAGTTGGTGAGGAACCAACACATTGAGGTGATTGTTGTTCAGTTCTTTCAATTGTGTCTGACTCTTTGTGACCCCATTTTGGGGGTTTCTTGGTAAAGATACTGGAGTGGTTTGCCATTTTCTTCTTTAGCTCATTTTATAGATGAGGAAACTCAGGAAAAAGGGTTGTGACTTGCCCAGATTTGAACTCAGGTCTTTTTGACTCCAGGCCTAGTGCTCTATTCACTGCACTACTTAATTATTGAGGAGTCATCAGTAAAAACTGTTTAATTATTGAACTTACTGAAATTGATCTTTCATATTTAGTATATTAAATATCTTAAAACTATATATTAATATTTATATTTTGTCATATAAAGTGTCATGAGTTGCTTCACAAATCACTTTAATAGTAACAGCGCAAGTCACTGAAATGTATCTTTTATCTTATCGGAACCTTACAACAGTCTTGGGATATAAATACCATAGGGATTGTTATCCCTATCCTGTGAGGTCCAGGAAAGCTAAATGACTTGTTTAGTCATGTGTCTTATATTTCACAAAGCTGGTTTCCATACTCTCCTGACTCCAAGGCTAGCACTCTTTTCTTTCAACCACATTGCCTACTGTGACATAACATAATGGATCCTAAAAGCCACTCAGTTAAAGTTACTCCACAAGTGTTATTAAGCACCTACTATATGCTAGATATGGTGCTAGGTAGTGAGGGTGCAAAGACAAAAATGAAACAGCCCCTATTTGTAAGCAGCTTGCATTTTATGTTTTATTTGCTTCAAATTTGTGAAGCATTAAAAAAAATAAATCATCTACTCAGATATGAACTGGAAAAACAAAATAAAACAACTGACTTTTCCCTGCGTTTTCCAACATGATTAGGTTCACGCCTAGATTAGCAAGAGAATGAGCAGTTAATCATTGCCTTCTTACATTCACAGTACAAATGTGGTTGATGACGTAGCTCTGTATATATTTCTTGTGTCTCTAGACAGTATTTAATGCATCAACAGAAGGAGGTGGGAATGTTTATCCTGAACTATCTTCTGCAGCACTGTCTACTATTAACTGTTCCTTTCCCCCTTCCAACCCCAATGCAATGAACTTTGTTTTCCCCAAGTTTTGTGACTGGCGTCGTGCTTAATTGTTTTGAGAAAATATTTTCTTTCTCAAAGAGTCTTCAAGAGATGCAAATGTAAATAGGACATACTACATGAATCATTGATGATGGGGAACAATTGATAAATTAAAAAAAATGAAAATTTAAACAAATAATTTGTAAGCATTGATAGTCTCAGGAAATAATTTAGCTTAAAATATAGCCCAGTGATTATTGATGCTAATGGAGGAAAGCGATCAGGTAGATAATCTGAAATTCTTTAGAAGGAATTATACTTCCAGGTTTCAAAAGAGCTGTGATTCCATAGTCCCTCTTTCAATGGAGCATACAATTCTTCTGCATCTTAGAAAACAATGTTGGCCATGTCTCCTCCCCCCAAAAATCTTCTGATTGCCATTTCTCTGGGGATGAGCCTCTTTCAACCTAAACTGATTCTTACTTTAAATCTGTCATCAGCCTTTTGTGAATAAATTTACATTTCATGGGCATATCTTCTGATAGTTGAGAAAGTGACCCATATGGTTAAAGGGTGGGGTAGAAAGCAAGGTGAGATTCAAAATTCTTGGACTGCCATATAAAAAAGTAAATTTTTGCCTCAATTTCCTCATCTGTAAAATGGAGATAATTATAGTACCTATCTCCCAGGATTGTTGTAAGGATAATATTTGTAAAGCTCTTTGCAAACCTTAAAGCACTTTATTATTAATATTAGTAGTTATTATTAATCAGTTCATATTTTGTTTCTTCAAATAACTATAATAAATCATGTTATTTAGAAATTTAATACTACATAATTTTTAAGGAAATATGATTTTAGAACAGGCACCGGTGTTTAAGAAATAAAGCCTTTTGCTGCTGGGATTGCGAATGTCCTTGTTTAGAAGGTGCTCTGGTGTTATTTCTTTCATAAGTACAGCTGTTCAAAACCATGTAGAACAAGTTATATTAAGAAGGTTAAAGGATGACTTGAATTTACATATATCTTAATATCATCTCTAATCAATAATATAAAAAAGAAGGATAAATTTGAAGAGGCAATATTAATGCAATAGTCAGTTTTGCCTTTTGAGTTCTTGTTCATGGTGGTGTTTTATACCAATGTTGCTGTAACTGCAAAGTGAAAACCTTTTCCGTTGCATCCCCCGCCCCATGCACTATGCCATGGCTTCTAAGGGGTGCTGCTTTTGTCATTGGACAAAAGTGTCAGTGAAATATTTTGTATTATTGAATTATCTTGTTCAGTCAGTTTATTGCACTGAAATATCAGGAAATACAATTTTCTATCAAATACAATTTATTCTTAAGAAGGGATTTTCTAAAGCTCTGTCCAAGGAAGTTACTCAACAACCAAAATAACAACATTGTATTGTGATTTGGAGTTGTAAAATGGTTCCAAGGCAAGAGGCCTTAAGACCCTGTTTTAAGGAGGTTCCAGTATATTTGGTTAGAAATAACCTATGTCTTCTGTGTGTTATAAGTTTGAGGTTATCATTGTAGAAAGATTGAAATTTTCACTAAATAATTGAAGGTGACACATTTTACAAATTTTGCACTTTGGAAACTTCAGAACAGATATGGGAACACATCTCCCCCTGATTTTTTGAAGAGGCAGAAGACCATGGATGTGGAACATTATGCATAATGTCAGACTTGTTTGATATATTGCTTAGGTTTGATAAAATATTTTTTCCTCTTTTCAGAAAAAAAAAATCTTTATTAGAAAGAATAATTCTCTGAGAGGGCCCAAGGTAAGGATAGAGTGAGAAATATAGGTAATGTAAACACATGTTACCAATAGAAAAATTATCTTTTAAAAGGGAATGTGTACATCTCTGAATATATCACAGAGGTTTTGACAACAATGGCACGATGAGCTGGAGAGGCGAGGAACAAGTCAGAGATTCTTGACAGGAACAGCAAACATTGTCAGGGATGGTATGCAGACACTGGACAGCCCTATTTAGATATGTCATTCACACTTTTTGCTGAGGCACCATTAAAAGACTTGTGTTTACTTATGCTTAACCATAAAACCAAAAATTTCTTTTTATTGAAACTTACAGTCTTTATATACCATTTCACTGAAAATGTATAAGATAAAAGAAATATACTTTATGTCTAGACATTGGGCATTGATTGATATTGCTAATTACAAATATAATGCCATAGACTTATATCTTTATAAAATAGAATTTACACATTTACATGCATACATGTACATTAGGAGCTGTAGAAAGCATAAGAGATTGTCTGTCTGACAAAACAGTATTCTATCTCATTTATCTTTGATAAACAAATATGAGTTATATGAGAAAAGGGATGTTTGGCCTATGATTAGATTGTGCTTACTTTTTTCAACAACTGGGTTGAAAATCCTGAAAAGTTACTGTTACTTTCTGCCATCTCCAGAGGATTTCTTCCACTAATGTTCAAGTTCATAAAGGCACCAGGCGTCTGTACGGACATGTTTGATGAGAACCTCTACATGCTCTTTTAAATGGTCTGCCTTTTGTTTCCCTGAACCTCACAATTGGTAATTCCTTCCCCAAAATACTAGTTACTGATTACTGATTGTCATTCTGGTACTTGGCAATTATCAAGCATAATGATTTTTTGCTTGAATAAAATGATACAAAGGCCTGTATTTCCACACATGTTTATATATGGATGTTTCTATATACACTTATATTTTCATATATGTGATCCTAATGTGTTGAAAGAACTTTTCTTCTGTTTTAAAATTTTCTTTTAATAATATTCAGCACCTGTGATCACAAACTTTATATTTCACATGCATCTTTTTCCAAACTGCCACAAGTTTTTAGTAGGTTAATATACGAGGTCCTTGACAAATCTTAATATAATCATTACACCATGTTGTTTTCATCTTCCCTGCCTGCTGTTCACTTTCAATGTGAAAAATCATAGTGTATCAGTGACAGGAGGTCTGGATTTGAGGCTGACTTTTGTAATTATTCCCACTGAGGTACTGTCAATAGGATTAAAATAAAGAATCTGGACCTGTCCATCCTAGATGAGGTCAGCAGTATGAGCAGTGGGAGTACAGTTTCTGCAAGCTGTGCTTTCCATCTTACATTATAGTATCATAGACATTAATATGACACAAATATTTGAAAGCTCCTATGGAGACAGCCTGGCTTTCCTGCATTAGGTAAAATGCCCATCTGCAATAAATAATATAATAGCTTTCATTAGAATCCCTGACTGTGGATGTATGTAAATTCTAAAACGTATGAAAATCCAGAGAGTTTCAATTACAGAACAACCCATTTATACTTTATAATTAATAAACTCTTTGCAGCTGCATAACTTCAGCCAGGAAACATCTGCTAAGCCTCATACTTCACACACAAACACACATATATATAGTTTCTACAGAAAAGGTAGAGCTGAATTGTGCTTAAAATTACGGGTCTGGAAATGGAACAAGAGTAAAGGAAGTCTAGTTTAGTAGTGTTACAGTGTTCAGAAAAATCAAGGGGCAGGGGTGGGTGTGTGGCAAGGAGAAAAGGAAACCAGTCATTGCTTCAAAAAGAGTTTTGGTCATACAGGAGAAAAGGGGGGAAACCTAAATTTGCCCATTAATTAGTGTAAAAAATCACAGACACCCAAGAAATGCAATCAATCCCTTATATGTAGAAAACCATTTGGGAAAGTTAATTTTAAAATATCTGCTGCACAATTAGTCCTCCTCTTCCTTAGAATCTACTTCGTTTGTGTCATAGAATTATTTAATTCCAGAAAACAGGACAGTAACTTACTTTTTCATGATGATAGTACATCACTCACAAGAATTATTCTTTGATAAAGTAATCATTTTTACAAGTCATTAAAATACATTTAATTTAATACGTTAAAATACATAAAATTGACAGCATTTAAGTAACTTTTCACTTCAGTACTTCCAAACAGGAAACAAACTTTAACCCAGGAGGAAGAAATTAATATTTTGACAAAAAATATCTCTGTATATTATATAGAGGCAGCATGAGTGGCTGTAGGCAGGGTTTGGGCTTGAGGTCTGGAAGATAAGTTCAGTTACCATTACTGATACTAGCATTGTAACCCTGGGCAAGATGTTTATGATTTAAATGCCGCAGACATTTTCCCAGGACTTCTCTGCTAAGTCGTATTTAACTTCTACTTTCAGGGAGTTCCTCACTCTAATGAATTCACAGATCCTTCTTATATTGTACATAACATGTTTAAATCTGACCAAAATCTCCTCCAGTACAGTAACACATTGTGTGTGTGTGTGTGTGTGTGTGTGTGTGTGTGTGTGTGTGTTTGTGTCTTGTCTGTTTGGCACACGTACACATATCAGAAACGGTTAATGCTTTCATGAAATATGACATTGGAATTTCTTAGTGCTCAAAACTGAAGTTATGTTAGTGGAGGAATCTTCACACAATTCTAGTCTAAAAATACCTTAGCACAAAAATACCTTACCACAGAATCAACTAACTTAAATACAAGTTCTTTTAAGTTAGTTCCTTCAATTAACTTATCTACTGTTATATACTTATTGCCGCCTATCTTTTGGAATGCCCTGTAAGTCTCAAAAAATGGAGCTGAAGCATCTAGGATGTGGTCTCTCAGTGACACTGTGGAGGTGTCTGAGTACTCCATTGTGACTCCAGGACATTCGCTGAGATCAAAGTGGGACACAGCTGAGCCACAGCTCTGCTTGGCACATAGTAGGCACTTGATAAATAATTATTGACTTGTTTGACTGTAAGACCAGGCAGGCCTGGGATATTTACTCCCAGTTAAGTGTGCTGATCCAAGAACAGTCAGTTTTGAAATCTGTGCTAGGGTAAAGAAAAGTGGATAATTCAGGTGAGGGTAGAGAAAAGGGAGTTGGCTTCTATGCAGTTCTTACTGGAAAAGGAGTACTTACCAAAATTCTTTTATTGTGGTTAGAGCTGACTACACTCATGGTTCCAGGGCAGAAGTTTTCAGTTTTCCTGAATTACTTCCCCTCTCCCCCAAACCATTAAAAAATAATGACTATTTGAGATAAACCATTGAACAGTCATACACCTATGGTTCCAGTGATTTAATTACATGCAAATCATATATTTTTGAATGGCTTAGTTTTCAATATCATGAATGTAATAAAACAGCCATATACTATTGATTTGCAAATGGAAATAAGAATTATCTGAGAAACATGTTTGTAATTTTTCTGGCCTTCTAGTGTTTATGACCCATATATAATTTGAATTCATATAGCTACTTACAAATATCATTTTTCCACATAAAAAATTTAAGAAGGTGAAACTTTTTAATGGTGGAAAATGTGCAAAAATAACAGCAAACTTGGAGATATCATGGTAGATAAACAGCCCCTGTCTGTTCTACAAAAGGTACATGTGTTTCACAGATTCTCTTTTTCCTTAGAGGTTTCCCATTTAAGTACTGACCAGATCCAAGCTTGCTTAGTTTATGAAATCTGACAAGATTATAGCTCCTGACTGTAGGCTAATGATTTTATGTTGTTTTATTCATTAAGGCCCCAGGGATTGAAAGAGTAGAAGAAAGAATCAAACCCAGGCCTCTGTCTTAATATTATAAAATGCTGCCATTCATATAATAGGCAAGATATTATATACATAAAATCTTTCAAAGTTTTACAGTTAAATTACATATGTATATATGTGTATATTCAACAGAATCTTCAATTATCACACTGTTGCATTATTATATTTGTTAATATAAAGTTGTTTAAAAGACCTAAAATCTTCAAAAGGCAGGAAATTAAAATAGTATGTTTCTTATTGTAACATTGACTTTCCAACATTGCACATGCTCTTCTTATTAAAGTTGGGTTCTAGGCAGCTAACAACTATTGAAGAAGTCTGGGACAAAAAGGATAAACAGGTTATCATGGAACTATACTATTTCATACTTCCTAGAAAGTTTGTTTTGGATGAATTGCACGTGTTATCCATGTGTATAAGGTACGCATGTGTGTTGATGGTGTCAGAGGACAATTACACATAAAGATTTTTCTCAGTACTTCCTGGAAAATTAACTGAGTACAAAGAGAAAATTAAAACCTATAGGGAGGCAATTGGGGACCCTATCCACATGCATAGATAGACTCAATCCTCAGATCTACCTCTTTGTCTCCAGTTATCTTCTTTAATATAACCCTGAATCTCTCATTACCTGCAGGCTATTTCCAATAATTTTTCTCTTCAGCAGTTCTAATCTTAACAATTAAATAAAAATCATCCATTCAACTGAAATTAGGTACTTTAAAACTACAGTATCTGGAGAGAAAACTTGTGATACACTGGGCTGGGAGTCAGGATCCTTGGGTTTGAATCTTGACTGTTATTATTTACCTGAGTGATCTTGGGTAAGCAGCCTTCTTTACCCTCAGTTTACTCATCAGTAGAATAAAGGAGTGTTGAGCTAGGCGATCTTTTGTTTCAACAATCCGACTAGCAGCTTCTGTGGGGGTGTAAGATCCACCTACAGCCAGCTCCCAGAAAGCTGCCAACACGCTGCAGAAGTACAGGTTCTTTTGATCTGCTTAACTAAGGAAAGCAAGGTTAAGGGGTTGACAAGCTTACTTTAATTCAGCATACAAATATCATTCACTTAGTTCAGGGGAAAAATCCAGCACCCTGAACTTCAGAACAAAATACAAACAAATTACAAACATCAACAGACAGACCTTGTCTGATTCAAATCCCAATACATAGTTACCAGAGTTTAACAAAGTCCCAGCATCTGGGTTACAAGCTGGAGGGCCCTTAGCTACAGCTGCCCAGAGTCTCTGCATCAGCACACCAGCACAAGTGAGAGCCCTAAACAAATTACAAACAGAGAGACCCAGTACAATTCATAGTTACCAATATCTAGGTTCAGCCTGGGAGCTCAGAAAAAGGGCTGGCCCAGAGTCACTAGCACCACCACTGCTGTGGGAAAGAGCTCCAAAGAATAGAAGGCCAAGCCCTAGTTTTATATGTTTTTCAGCGTCAGGGGTGAGTCACACATGCGACTCACCCACGTGACCTAAAATTGTCACAAAGAGGTGACTTAAACCCACGTGGTCTAAGAGCCTCTGATGTCCCAAACTCATCACTCAAACTCATTTGTAAACTAGGCCTTCCCCTGAGTTAGCCCCACCTTGGGCCCCACCTTAGTTACCAATCCACACCCACATAGGTTTTACACCTAATAGGGGTTTGAGCCTGGGGGTTAGCACCTAGTAAGGCTCAATGAAATACACTGAATTACTCAAAGGAAACAAACCAAACTTTTCAAGGGCACTTGTTGAACTAAGTGCTAAGAGCCCATTTTGCTTACCAACACATCTCTATAGTCCTTTGTAGCTCTAAATCAAAAGGCTTATGGAGCAGACTTTATGTTCATATGCCTTCAGTGAGAGTTGCTAATCATCATGTGTATTGATCTCCTCTTTACAAGCTTCATGAAAATGGTTTCTTAGATTTTACTCTTTGAAATATTATGTGAGAGGAAGTGAGTGTTAAGTAAAAGAAAAACAAAATCAAGTACAATATGTTGACCTTTAAAACAATATTATAGAAAGTAAAAACTAGGTTTCTTTTTTCTGTTTCATGATAGCTGCATGTCTTTTATAATATTGTAATCATATATGTGTCAAATGGAAAGACCGAGGTTAGCTGCTCAATCAAATTGGCTTTGGCCGGTTTTACAGGTGCCTGTTTCATGATAGATTTAGTGAGGGTACAAGCCACAAGTTATTAAGGAGAATGAATAGCGTCGATGGATTGTATGTCTGCAGCGTTAGCTGTATGGGTTGCTGCCCTCTATGCTGAATCTTTAAAACCTTGTATTATAAAGCTGTAAATCCCTAGGTTTTTCCTTCCTGGGTCTAAAGTAATGTTATATTTATTACTTTATGGACTCTAAAGACCATATATCAAGACAGTATACATTTAATATTCATTTTATAGTAATATAATCTGTAGAACTCTTTAATATTTTGGATCCCTATTAACTTTCTTTTGAAATAATCAGAAAGCACTTCTTAATGTCATTAAGTAATATGCTAGAACTGTATTGTTGCTTTTTATGTTATGAAATTTTCAAGATGAAGGGATAGTTATTAAATGTCAAAGCATAGGTCCCTCATTTAAAGATAGAGTGAGATGAGGAGTGCTCTAACTTAGATGCCTATGGAATTCACAAAAAGAAAAGATTTTAGCTCAGACAGGCAGTTGGAAGCTCTGAACTCTAACAGAAAATGCATGCTTTTAAAAAAAAAAGCATTCGAACTTTCTTTTAAGTGTTAAGATTATGCCTTAAGAAATATCTTTAAGGAATTTATATTTTTGTTTTCTTACTTCTTTAATAAATCTTTACTGTGTCTCTATACCATTGATTTGTAATAACTCCTGCTGAGTAAGACAGAATGAGACTCACCGTGGCTTTCTTTGCCTCTCATGCTGCTTTCTGCTCTCAATAACGCTCTAAACTAGAGGGACTAATGTATTCTATCAGTACTTTCTTTAGCTTTGTGGAAACCAAAGAAGCCAATCAAAGATAAAGCATTTTGTGGCCATCGGGTTGTTTTTTGATAGTGAATCCAGTATTTCAATATATTTAATTTCTATTTTTAGTTTGTTTTCATTTTTAATGGTTTAGCATTTATCACTGCTAGACGCTCCTCCCCCCTCAGTTTTCATTTAAATATTTGGAAAGATGCCAGAGATTTGAAATAAACAAAATATGGCAGGGGTATGTCTATTCAACATTCATCATCCTCATAATTAGAGCAATTGTGGTCACAGTGGTTAGAGAACCTGGCCTCAGCCAGGTAGGACCTGGTGACTATGTAACCCTGGGCAAATAATTTGCCCTTCTCAGTTTCCCAGACAACTTTCTGAGACACTAAGTTGCAGCTCCTGCTATCCACATTGGTGGAGAAAGATTACTCATGAGAAGCTCCCTATTCCAATGAAATCCCAAATCTGGTCCAAAATAGTTAAAATTGTTACTTAATATGTGTTAAGTATCCAGTATGTCTTGACCTAGAGTGTATATTTCAAGTACAAGATTATACATCTTTCTCCTGAAAGATAACACATCTAAATGGGAGGGCAAAGGATTGTGTCTTACTTGCCTTGAAGTGTATAGTATGATTCATTTTAGTTTGCATGTACTTAATAAATTTTTGCTAAATATAATTAATAGAATATCCTCCTAGGATGCCAGATTCTTTGAAAATTTGGCATCTGCGTAACATCTTTGAGAATGAACCTTTCAAAATTTTTTTTTCCAGAGCAAATATTTTTCAGAACTTTTTGAAGACACATTAGTTAGTTTCTTTTGTGAAGGGAGTTTTATTTATTTTGTTACATTTTAAGTTCTAAGGATAGTGGAGTTCTTCCACAAAGCTAGGTCAAGACAGCTAGGTGGAGGCTGCTAGGTTGCACAGTGATTAGAGAGCTTGGCCTGGAGTCATGGAGATGGGAGTTCAAATCTAGCCTCAAACACTTCCTAGTTGTGTAACCCTGGGCAAGTCACTTAAGTGCTGTCTGCCTCAGTTTCTTCAAGTATAATATGGGGATAATAATACAGCACCTACTACCCAGGGTTGTTGAGAGGATCAGATGAGATGATATTTTCAAAGCAATAGCCCAGTGTCTGGAACATAGTAGGCATATAATAAAACCTTGTTTCCTTACATACCCCTACCAGAATATAATCAGTGACAGAATGTGATGAAATTTTAAATGCCTTATGATCTCTTCATGAGGTAACAATCTATTTGGATCAAGAAGGAAATAACTGTTTGGCTAACTCGACAAACTGACCCATGTTTCTAGGGGCTTTAGACAGCTACAGACATTTCAGCAGAAGACAGTCCAACAGAAAAGCAGTCAGGTAGTAGAAGATTCCAAGAATTAGAGAGAGCACCTCAAGGTTTTAGACTTTTGTACCTGTACCAGAGCAGGTCAGGCCAGAGGGAGTGTGACACCTTGTCCTTTCCTTCTCTACCTATGTCTTTGTCATGGGAGAGACTAGACACAATATACTGAACCAGGAGAAGAAAGACTCTCTGAAGAAGAAATATAGATAAACATTAACCCAGACAGATACAGAAAGATAGCCACCTGAGGAAGGAAACAGCTTATGTACTGAAAAAAGGAATTCTAGTAACCAGGAGTTTATACCCTTTGGCCACATATGTTCTCTAAGATCAGATGTCATTCTCTAATGGTTATATGTATAATTGGGAGAGAATATGCCCTGGACTTTTGGGTGAATGTATTTTTTTTTAGTTTGTTTTTAATCAACTTTTATTATATACCACTTTTGTAAATATACTTTACCAATACTAATTGTCTGCTGACTCATTGAAATAAGAAGCACACCAATGGCGGCTTGTGAGTGACAGTATTAGAAACCTGGCTCCTCCTCCAAGAACCCTGAGAGTAGTACACATCTAACTTCTTGGGACCAGCCCAGCAGTATAAGTGGGAGTTGGGGAAGCATCCCCACAAAGGGAACTGACTAAAGAAAATTTAAATGTGTAAAACTGTCCACATGGACATTTTATTTATTCTCGTTATCTGATTTAATGGCAAATAGATTTAAATAAGGTAGAGCAATTAAAAAGGTTGAAACTTCATTAGGATTTTCCCAAGGAATCCTGTACTCTTGGGTGTTTCTGAGTGACAGTGGTTGCTATGTTAGCATGGGTGCCCCCTTAACCTTATTCTTAAAAGGTGAAACAGGGTCATAATCTGTTTACAATTGATGGCATCCTTTTGTTTCTAATGATGAAGTCATCCCCTATTCATGGCATTCCATCAGGCTTGGTAAGGATGAAGATAACTTAGTAGAAAACAGCTGAATAGTACAGCTTGAATTGATAAAAATTATAACATAGTTTACCAAAATTAAAAGAAAACTTTAATGGGACCCTGAATACCTTTTCATAAGGACTTTAAAAGTATTATTATGTTAGCCATCCTGAAAAAATCCACCAAAATTTTCATTATGAGTGAAATTAACATCTAAAAATAATATAGCAGTATGTAAACACATGTGTATATGTAGGTGTACATACACACACACACATTCAGAGAGAGCTTATGGAGACCTGTAAAAGGAGCCATGTTTGCTGACATTGAAATCCAAAGTAGGTCTTCAGGAGCAGCTTATCTTCTATGTTCATTCTTTAGGACCAAGACTTGGGGGTTTCCTAATGCCAGCTGGTGATGCACTGGTACTGCTTACCAGCTGCCTATGCAGGGGTGGCTGCTTGTTTGTCTGCATTTTGCAACTTTTGCCATGAAATCAGGTTCCTGGCAAGCGTGGAAAAGAATAATTCAGCATAAAGGGCTTACTTTTCCATGAGTGCTTGCTTTTTATTGTGTTACACTTGTATTAAATGTTACTGAAATAAACACATTTTTTCCCTTGCCCCTTTGTTTACCTTTTCATTATGTTTTTCTTCTCTAGCTTGTGGCCGTGGGTTCTACAAGTCTTCTTCCCAAGATCTTCAGTGTTCTCGATGTCCAACTCACAGTTTTTCTGACAAAGAAGGATCCTCACGATGTGATTGTGAAGATGGGTATTACAGAGCTATTTCTGATCCACCATATGTCGCTTGCACAAGTGAGTGGACACGATCATGAAAAGAAAAATAAAGCCATTGTTTAACCAGCCTGTTTCACTAATTCATAGTGTTTTCATTAAGATATGGAGAAATAACTATAAAGTAACTATATCTCCGATAGTTTTATGTGGCAAGGTGAAATTAGGAATAGATAAAGAGTTTGTTAAATCTGAGTAATCTAGTGTAAGGTTCATACTGGCATGATATAACTATGTCCAAACCACTATTTCAAAGTAAAGCTTTAAAAGGCCTGTGATATCATTACTCTAGATAAAGTCTCCACCAATTTAGATCTCTACTCCTCCCAGACTTAATGGAGAGTCTTTCTGAATTGCTGTGGACTGAAGAGATTATCACCTGGTCTCCAGAGTTTGCTGATAAGCTTCCACAAATTTAGACAAGGCCTTTGCCTTTTAGCTGCACAGTGGCAGCAGCAAGGTGGTGCTGTAGATGGAGTGAGGTCTCCCAGTCAGGAAGTCATGAGCTTGAATCCAGCTTCCTACACTTATTTACCTGTGGACCCTGGACATGTCACATCTCTCAGCCTCAGTTTCCTCATCTGTAAAATATAGACAATGGTAGGAGGACCTCACAAGGTTTTGGGTAAGAATCAATTGAGATAACATATGTAACATACTTTGTAAACCTAAAAATGCTATAGATATGCTAGGGGCTCTTATTGTTGTGCTTGTGCTTGTGGTAATTGTTATAATTATTGAGACTTTCCAAAGCTTATCATGAAATTGCAGACCTTTTTAGAATCCAGGGCCAACCAGGGTCATAGGATTTCAGTTGAAGATTAAACCAATATGTTGGATAAATACTTAGTTGTATCTAGGGGAATCTAAGCACGGTTTTTCAATAGGTTTTGCTCATGTATCTAACAGAATATATTATTAAAATGAATAAAATGAGAAACTGATGAGAAACTTGTATGGATTTGAAGTCTGATTAAAAAGTAATGGGTTCTGGATTAAAATTCCATCACAAAAAAAGCAACCTAGAAAGATTGGTCCTTCAATTAATGAAATTTTGAGAGTCCAGAATCCAAAGCTGATCCTTAATACTCCTACAAATCACATCAGAGCACACCTAGAATGAACAAATGCATTCTATGCTACCTGGCTGAAAAAGGGGAGAAAAATTAAAAATAGCTTCACAACTCAACTTTTGAGGTACTTTAGCTGATCTTTTTTGATTGCATGAAAGAAAAATAGCTAAAGTCAGTGGCAATAAATACAAAGACAGTTGTTATCCTCTTTCAGTCTTTATATATTAAATGGAAAATGAAACTTCTTGCCAAGTGAATTTAAGGAGGTTTTTTTTATGAAGCTTCTGTAGTAAATGTAATGAAATGTTTATGTGAAGGAAAGCATTTCAACTGGTTTGTTCTTCAGTAATTAAACCACTAGCTCAATGCCCTCCATTGTTTATACTTCTTTTCTTTCTTTTTCTAAGGACCTCCATCTGCACCACAGAATCTCATTTTCAATATCAACCAAACCACAGTGAGCTTGGAGTGGAGTCCTCCTGCTGACAATGGGGGAAGAAATGATGTCACCTACCGAGTTTTGTGTAAACGGTGCAGTTGGGAACAAGGTGAATGTGTACCCTGTGGGAGTAACATTGGGTACATGCCCCAGCAAACTGGATTAGCAGATAACTATGTCACTGTCATGGACTTGTTAGCCCATGCCAATTACACCTTTGAAGTTGAAGCTGTCAATGGAGTTTCAGACTTAAGCCGTTCCCAGAGGCTTTTTGCTGCTGTCAGTATCACCACTGGTCAAGCAGGTAGGTTTTCTTGATGACAATGATTTTTCATATGAGGTACCTGCACAATTGAGATGTTTCCTTTGAACAGAGTTAATCTGCACTTAGTTATACATGGACTGGTTATTTTGGTTTGGTGATCATACAAGATTTTTAATTCTCTTTACTTTTTTTTTCCCCTCCTGCTGCTTTTCTAGTCATTTCCTTTTTCATGATCATGTCTACGAAAGAATTTGCAGGGGAAATAAAAGGAAATGAAATTCAAACCAGTTATGTCCTGATTTCAAGCAGTGCTGGTGAGCAGTTGAGTTGGGAAGGAAAAATGTAGTTATTAACTACAATTAACCTTGAGTTTTTTTTTTTTAATGGATTTCAGTTATCTGCATTTTTTTAAAATTCTGTATTATTCTGCATAATCAAGAGTTGGTTGCGTTATCTCATTCAGCGCCATCTAAGGAAGTTGTGAGCCTGTTAGTATGGTTCTCATTTGCCAGGTCTACACTGGCAAACTGAGATAGATGTTTAAATTCACTGTTTGATTTGCTACCCACAGTGACAGGATTGGAACTTGGCAAAGCCCCAAGATCAGTTGAGAAAGAAGTTCCACAGACACGTGAATGTCATATTTGTGTCTTACTTCCTAAGGGCACAAACTTGCTTTTCACTTTCTAGCATATCATGGCTTTCTTTTTAGTTGCCCTTGTCAGTCATGTCTTGTGGTGGCAACTATATTTTGAAAAAGGTCAAACCAGTGAACAGGTCTTAGAAATTGGCCATTTTTCACCTGTTTAGTAGGCCTATTACTTTTCAAGCTAGGAAACTGATTTGGCCAAAGACTGCCTTAGGATTGGCACATCATTATAAGCTTTCCTGGGTGTCCTTAAAAGATGTACAATCACCTTAAAGGTGAAACCACCACTTTAAGGAAATATCTAAAATAACTAATGTCAAGGCTAGGTTCTGGCACCTTGGCAGGTATATTCTCCATTTTAATGCCAAATTAAGAATATGTAGTTTTTATTGTTTGAATTAAAGTTTTAGAATAGAAATTCCAAGGGGATCTTATTCTTACTTTTCAAGCAAATAACGGATTCCTTCTTTTAAATGTTGCTTTATTCAAAAGATATAATAATTCAGATATTAAATCAGATCACCTGGGGTATAAACATATATTTAAAACTATGATATTAGAGTTATCTTAATGTTTTAATAATTAGTCCCAAGAAATGAGTGTGTGATTTAACTCATGCAGAGACACATGTACTCCATATATACTATACGTATAAATAGATATTATAAATATATATGTAGCTAAATATGTATATGTCATTAACAAACATGCATATTTTAGTTAGTGCTCATTTAAAATGAAATTTTTACTCCTTAGAGAGAATGAGGAGGATGCTTTATTTAAGAATTACCTAGATGGACTAATTTGATTTTTTTCACTTTTGCTTTCCTGTAGTTTTTAAAGATATAGATATAGAAGTCTCTATATCTACTTATTTGAAATACAGCTATTTCCTTAATACTAAAACCTTAAATTATTTAATCAACTGAATTCAAGTAAACTGATTATAACTCTCATTAAATCTCTGATTTGTCTAACCCTAGCAACATTAGGTGCAGCAGGCAACTTTTTAAGTGTGTGTGTGTTTTTTTTTAATATTCTGTGGACCATAGGCTAAAACTTCTAAAACTTCTAATTTAGCTTAAAAGAATAACCATTGGGGATCTCTCCTGTTTGTTTTTAATTACTTTTGTCCTGTTTCTTCTGTTGTCAGAACTCAAGTAAAGTAGCTTGTAGTTTTACCATAATTTTCTGAATGTGGTCTTTCATTACATATTTTTGCTATAACACCTAATGTTATTAAATGTAAATTAAAAAGCCTTTAACGTGGAGGCAAGATTACAAAAGGTCATAATATTATATTAATTCAAAATTACACAGGCACACTTACTTCTTAAATGTAAAGTGTATTTAAAAGGCAGTGAAGTTACATTGATTTATTTTACTCCTCTGGAAAAAAATATTACATTGTTCAAAGGAGGAAAAAAAGACAAATTATTTTGCATTTAAATAGGCAATAAAATGCAGTTTTAATTTAGAGTTTCTCTTTCTATTTTTTTCCTGATGGAAAATTTGGAACATTTAAGTCACTATTATACTGCTGTTTTTGGAGGCAGAATAGTATAGCAGGCCTCGGCCTTGAAGTCAAAGAACCTGACTTCTAATCCTAGCTCTGCTACTGGCTACCTGTGTGAGCTTGGATAAGTCAGTGAATGTTTCTGAGCCTCCATTGTAAAAGGGAAACAGTGACAGCCATGCTACCTACATCATATGATTCTTTGAGGAAAGTATGTTGCTAATTTATAGTGCTATATAGATTCGAGTTCTTATTATCAATATTTATTTCTTCCCTCTCTCTTTTTACCCTCATAGTTTCCCTTTAAAATTTGGGAATTATGTAAACCTCTGGTTCTGAGTTCAGAACTCCCACAGTGCAGTGTCATACATTAGTCAGCAGCAGTGTTCAATGGAATCTTAATAATTTTCTATTCCTTCAGTAATTCTTTGATTCTTAAAGTGAAAGATTCCTTTTTTTTGAGCCACTTTTATTTCTTAGAAACGCTGCTTTAAGTGAAATGTTTGTGAGCTTATGAGAGGAAAACAATGTTGTACAAATGACTGAAAGGTAATGTTTCGATTTGGAATTTCTTTTCCTTTAAAATTTCAGGTTTGGGCCTTAAACAAATGAGGCAGGTCATTCAGTCTCAGTTTATTGCTCATACCTCTTCATGGGACTGACATTCTTCAAGAGGGAAAGCCTTGACTAGAATTCGAGGAGAAATACAGAAATAAGGAGAGAAATAGTTTTTGTTGGGAAATTAGTATTATCTGGTTCCTCCTTTCTTGTCTGGGAAGTGAAAGGTATGGAAAGAAAACAGGAGCTGGAAAATGTCATTTGTCATTACTTGTCTCCCTCCCCTTTTTCCTCCTCAGTGTCCATAAATTGGATCTAAAACATTGTGGCAAAAAAGTGAAAGGTGGAAAAGCTTTGATTCATTCGTGGAAAAATGTGTTGAGGTTTATACCAACAATGTCCCAGGGATGTGTAGAAAGAAAGTACTCCAAAACCTCAGTGCTTCACACCCTGCAAAAACATAAAAACAAAAACATAAAAAAAGAATCTTTTAGCTAAGAATGATTATCTCACAGGTGGGGCTAAGTCTGAGCTAGGGAGCAGTGGGAGGGGAGGGAGAAGCGAATGAAGGTTCCAGTTTTAGGATCTTACCATATTTATTAGTAAGTTTTCATTTCCCATTGTGGAAGTGTAAAAGAATCTAGAAAATGTATATTTCACTTCTCTTCAACAATTGAAGCTATTTTGTTTCTTCTTTGAAATCCAGCAGTGACAAGTGTCATCTTTAAAAATGTTGAAAAACTTTATCTCATTCCTTCTCCTACAGCTGCCTGGACAAGTAAACATTGTACTCAAGTGAATTTTCATTTAATTCCAGGACAGTGGTTCTTAATCTTTTTATATCATGAACCTTTTTGGCACTCTGGTAAAGACTATGAACCACTTACTTTCAAAACATTTGTAAAAGCTAGCATTTATGTAGTGCTTTAAGTTTTGCAAAGTATTTTGTATATTATTTCGCTTGATCCTCACAATAACCCCATGAGATAAGTGCTGTTATCGTCCCCATCTCACTGATGAGAAAATTGACGGAGAGGTTAAGTGATTGTGCCCAGAGTCATAGCTAGTGAGTGTCTGAGGCAAGATTTGAACTTCATGATTCCCAATGCAGCACTTGTACCTACTGTACTGCTTGACTGTAATGTTTTTAAATGCACAAAAATAAAACACATAGAATTACTAAGGAAACCTGTTATATTGAAATAGTTATAAAAATATTTTTAAAATGATTCATGGAGAAATCCTTTTTCATTATTTTTTCTTTCAAATTAAAAAAGACAGTGAATTGTTTAAAAAAAATGATTCATGGACTCCCTGAAATCTGTTCATGGACTCCTTTATCCTAAGTTCAGCACTTCTGATTGTTCTAGGGTTTCTTGATGATACTTAATTATAATATTGTAAATTATATAAAAGAAGATGAAGTAGACCATTGATCCCTTATGGTTTGGTTAGCTATTGCCATACTTACAAATGCCATGGGAATAATACTTGGGTTAGGCTTCTTAAATCAATAAACCATCAGGTTTTTACTGAGTGTCTACTCTGTACTCACTGCTTTTATTGCTTTTGAAAAGGGTGTGTCAATCTATTTCTCTACTTATGGAACCCATCATATAGCTCTAGAGATCTCTAGATATCTTTGGGTGGCTATATATCAATAATCGAAAATAGCTATATCCTTCTATATATGTCAATAGCATACAGGTAGATGATATAGATACAGATTCGGATACACACATAGATATGACATGCATCTGATTATCCAAACAGTGTGTGTGTGTGTATACATATATATATATATATATGTATGTATGTATGTATGTATGTATGTATATGTATATATTAGAGGCAGAAAACTAGTAAAAACGATTATTCCCTATTTTTAGGAATTTCCTTAATTCTTTATTCAGCCCAAATTTGTAAATAATACATCCATGACCTTAATTACCTAATTATAGAAATGTTTATTAAGCACTTTTTGTGTGCCAGCAACTGTGTTAAGTGTTAGTGATACATTGAAAAAGGGGAGATAAAAATCTCAATTCAGAAACCAGTAGGACATTTTAGTTTTTCATCCTCCTTCCAGGGAGGGAGGGAGGGAAGGAGAAAGAGAGAGAGGGAGAGAAAGAGAGAGAGAGAGAGAGACAGGCATTACCCAACAAATAATATACTCATGTTATTGTTTGATATTTGATATTTACAGTCAAATTCAATCATTCATTTTTCAACTAAAGCGAATGCACTTTATTTGCTAGGTATTGTGTGAAATATAAAGAGAACACCTTAGGACTTAGTTTCAAAATCTAAGAATGCATATATTACATACATAATTAGATTTGGAAGCTAACTTGAGTATACCTACAATTAAAGTTTTATGGGAAGATATGGAAAAGAATCCCATAGGAGAATAACATATTGAGGGATTGCAATCTGCAAAGGTTAAAGAGCTACCAATAGTAATGGTTGCATGGAGCCAAGATAATAATACTTTTTTTTGTTCAATCATTTTCAGTTTTGTCCGACTTTTCTTGACTCTGTTTGGTTTGGGGTTATTTTGCATTTTGTTTTGTTTTGTTTTGTTTTTGGCAAAAATACTGGAGTAGTTTGTGATTTCCTTCTCCAGGTCATTTTATAAATGAGGAAACTGAGGCAAACAGGGTTAAACGACTTGCCCAAGGTCACAGAGCTAGTAAATGTCTGAGGCCAAATTTGAACTCAGGAAGATGTCTTCCTGACTCCTGACATGGCACTCCATGCACTGTACCACCTAGCTGCCCATATGTATATACATATATGTATAATGTCTCTCTAGAGACATATATATTTATGTACTAACACATATAAATATATGCATACTTAGATATGTGATGAAAAATATTGGTAAGGGGAGTTTCTTCATCTTACAACTGCTATAGGCTCTATTCTTAAAAATCTTGTAGTATTGCTGCTGCTGCTATTACTGCTCCTTATAATCGTAATACTTATATAGAACTTCAAAGTTTTCAACACACTTTATATATTAACTCATTTGACACACATAACAATTCTGTGGGCTAGGTGTTACCATTATCTCCATTTTATAAAGTAGGAAATAAAGTTTGAGAGATACTGTGGTTTGCCCAAGGTCACATAGGTGGTGAAGGTCTGAGGCAAGATTTGAACCTAGGTCTCCCTGACTCTTAAGACCAGTGTTAGTGACTCTGTATGACATAAGACCCTAGAGATCTAGAAATGGGCAGTAGCTCAAATACTATCTCTTCCAACACCTTTATTTTATAGATAAGTTAATGGAGGCCCAGGATAGTTGAGTAACATTTCCCTTCTCACAGAAGTAGTAAACATCAGAGGAGGCATTTGTATCTAGGTCCTCTGACTTGAGAGATAATACTCTTTTAAGTATTAAGATCCTTAATGACACCTTGAGCTAAGAATGTCCCAGTGTGTGGTTGGGTTAGGAAGAATGAAGGATTTTGCTAGACCTAGAAGGAAATAGGATGAGTAGTTGGAGGGGAGGGGTGAGGGAGGAGGTGGTGATGATGTGATTAACGACGAAAAGAGGGCAAAATCCAGTGTGTGTTCAGGGAGTAATGAGTAGAGTAGCTGGTCTGGGGAAGGATTTTCATTTAGGGTATTACTAGAAAATAAAATCTGACTGAAGTGGTTAGAGTCAAATTGTGAAAGACATCTAGTGCTAATATAAGAAGTTTGGACATCATCTCTTAGGTAAAGGGAAATCATGGAATAGTTTTGTTCAGGACAGCAATGTAACAGAGCAGAGAATGTATTTGTGTATATAGTGACCACAGTGCCTGACAGTGTGACTTGTAGTATATGTTCAATAAATATTTATCAAATTAATGTTAAAAGTTGTGTTTTAGGAAGATTATTGTGACAATGTGCAGAAAAAGACAATTTGACAATGTGAGACTCTCTTAGAGGTGCTTACAATAACAACTCTCAAAAAAACTACTTGAAATATTAAGTATATTTGTAAGATAAATTTAAAGTATTATGTTTCTCAGCCAGGATATAAAAATTACCATGTGGGGATTTTGTAGATCTATGAATCATATTGAATTTACAATACATGATTTTCTACCCCATAGGGTCCTTGGAATAAATGTAGCAAATTGGACAGAGTACTTCCCATAATTCTAATTCCTCAGGGAGTACTGCTAAAAATTAATCTAATCACTGGAGAATGCTATATGTAAATATTGAGCTATCATTCATATCTCAGGCTACCATTTTACCATCTTTCTCAAAGTTTTAAAATGGCAGCTGCGTATATTAATTTGACTAATGTCCCAGGTGTTTCCCAATAGCTTAAACAGATTTGTCTGCCAAAATTAGCATTTGCTTTAGCCTTTCTTTAACTCTGATTTAAGTTTATTGAATGTTCTCAATGAAATAAAATTTCAAGACATGCATGACACGTAAATATCCAAATAGATCGTATTCAGAGGTATGCACATGTGTATATGCACATATATATGCATAATATATGTATACATATATATTTATCCAAATGTGAATATCCAAATATATTATATTCAGAGGTATGCAAGTGTATATATGTACATATATGTATGTAATATATGCATACATATATATATATATTTCTCCAAATGAGAAATAGTTTTCTTTTAAGAGCTATCTATATATCATCTTTTATTTGAATTAATTCAGCTACACATTATTCTTTTCTCAGTGTATTAGTCTTAGTCAACATTCTTTTTTTGAAATAAGGCAGAAACATAAAAAATAATCATATCTTAAAATTAGTAATTTATTTTAAATAACTATCTACATTGTATATTTTGGAAGCTTGCTCTATATTTAAGCACAAAGTGGAGGAATTTATTTCAGTTTAGGAAACCAGTTCAGTGATTTCTTCAAGTTACATAAAAAGAGAAATTCACAAGGTACAACAAGGTATAAATATAAGAAAGAAAATTGCTGAAGAATTAGTGCTAAATTTTTAAATAACCTTTTTATACTGTCTTTAGCAGTTTATTCAACCTGATAGAATTCTTATTATAAACTATTCAAAACATAAATTTTCCTTTTGATGCTATTTATTTTGTAAATAAAAAAGTCTAAAAGATGAAACAATATTAAATCTTGATAGTTCATGCTGCAGGACATTATATTTTTAGAAATTAATATGTCCATATTTATAAATCGGTACTTTAGACTATTAGTTTCACTTAATTCTTCTTATATTTAATTTCTTAAGCTTATTGTTTAAGTATGTTCTCATTCAGTGAAGAAGAAATTTACCAGATTAGGGTGAAAAAAGTAGCTTTTTTTTCCTTGGTCTAAATAAAAAAAATTGTTCATTTCCTCAAAGAAATTTTTTTATTAGATGATAATACCAGCTTTCTAGTGCCTTTATTATGCTAATGTCTTATGCAGTGCTAGTAGACACTTAAGGCCATCAAATCAACATTTATTAAGTCCCCACTATGTGCCAGGCACTGTGCTAAACACTAGAGATAAAAAGAAAAGCCAAGACATTCCCTGCTCTTAGGACCTCAAATTTTCGTGGGAATGACAACATGGAAAAGAGAAACCATATATAGAGACATGATAGATGGATAGTGAAAATGGTAAAAATAGAACATGTGGAGTTGAGAGATGAAGTCTTGTATGAGGAACAGCACGGAAGTCAATGAAACTGGATTTTAGAATATGTGGGAAGGGAGTAAAGTGTAAGCATAAAGTAGCAAGGAGCCAAGCTATGAAGAGGCAATAGAAATAACACTAGGTTTTATTGAATGAGAGCTGGGGTGATATGGTCAGACCTGTGGTTTAGGAAAATAGCTTTGGCAGATGTCTGGAGGGTATCCTGGAGTGGGAAGGGACTTGAGGCAGGAAGACCTAACAGCCGGCTACAGCAATAATCCGAGTCACCAAAATGGTAGCAAGGTCAGAAGAGAGAAGGGAGCACATAAGAGATGTGAAAGAAGGATTGACAGGACTTGAATATTGAGAGTGATATAGAGTAAAGTTGAAAACCTAGGTGACTGGGAGGATGGTGGTACCATCATTACTAATAGGGAATATTGAAAGAGGGGACGTTGTGGGGTGAGGGGGAAGATATCGAGTTCAGTTTTATACAGGTTGAGTTTAAGAGGTTTATAGGACATCTAATTCAAGATGTCCAGTAGGCAGTTGGAGATGAGATGCTGGAAGTCAAGAGAGAGTTTAGGGCAATTATGAAAATCACTTTTGGAAGCTGTATGCAAGATGGATTTAGAATGGGAGAGAGATTCGAGGTAGGGGGACAAATCAGGAGGCAGTAGTGCAGGGGAGAGGCAATCTGGTCCAAATTTACGTTGAGAAATGAAGTGAATGGTGGCCACGTTGAGTTCAGTGTTATCATGCATTCTGATTCTTTAGGTCTAGTGTCTTTAATCTGGAGGTCAGGTAAAATACTATACAAAGAAGGACATCTATTTAGAGAAGTGGTATAATTAGAAGGCCGGCCTTTGAATCAGAAAGACCTGGGTTCAAGACCTGCCTCTGACACACACTGATTATGTGACCTTTGGCAAGTCATTTGCCAACTCAGTGTCTTAGTCAGTTTTCCAAGATTCTGACTTATATAGACCAAATGCCAGTCGAGATTGTTGAAGGAAGTTTCTATGCCTGAAGCTCTCCTATCTAAGATGAAATAAGAACAAAACAGTATATTTTAAAAGCATTCATATTCTAGTAAAAAAAAATTGCAACTTTGAAATATTCCTAAGTGTTATTCAGAAGATCATGGTATATGTTATTTTACTCAATTGGAGAAAATTTTTAAATACTTGAATTTTATTTCCTTCATTTTCCCCCCCAAAGTTCCAAATAAATGAACCTTTTCACCCTTTGGGAGATATTTTTATTATTTAAATCCTCCAATTTTGTTTCTTTTATTATTGTCCTAATTGATCCAAATTGTGATGTGTTTGACAAGGTCACAAATTAATTCATCGGTGAAATGTGTCATGAAGCTTCTTTTATTAGTTTGTTTCTTTGTAGAAGCATCTAGGTGGTGTAGTGAATAGAGCATTGAGCCTGCAGTCAGGAAGAACTGAGTTCAAATGTAGCCTTAGACACTCACTAGCTGTCTAAGACTCATCTTCTTGAGTTCAAATCTGACCTTAGACACTTAACTGTGTGACCTTGAGCAAGACACTTAATCTCTGCCTCAGTTTCTTCAACTGTAAAATGGAGATAATAACAGCACCTAACTCTCAGGGTTGTTGTGAGGATCAAAGCACTAGTATTTACAAAGCACAGTACCTGGCACATAGTAGGCATTAAGTAAATACTATCTATTATTGTTCTGAAGCCGAATTTCCCTTTCTTGTTCAGACTAGAAGTGCCAATCACAGCTAAATTTTCACTACCGATCTATACATTTGCTTCATTTCTGACCTGGTCTGATTCACCCCTTCTTAGGCAGCCTACCCCAACCACCCACTCCCCAACTCCTTTCATGCAACTAAGTGGTTCAGTGGATAGAGTGCCGGGCCGGAGTCAGGAAGACTCATCTTCCTGAGTTCAAATCTGGATGTCTTTGTGACACTGGGCAAGCCACTTAACCCTGTTTGCCTAAATTTCCTCATTTGTAAAATGAGCTGGAGATGGACATAGCAAACCACCCCAGTATCTTTACCAAGAAAACCCAAGTGGGTTCACAAAGAGTCAGACATAACTGAAAAGAGTCTGAACAACAATTGCCCCCAGAGGCTTGCTAGATTGGTGCTAGACTTATTGAGGTCACCCAACCTGCTTAGGCCATTGTAGGCTTACCAGGCTAAGCTTCGCAGATAGCAGAGACTGTAGGCATGGATCACCACACTCAGCCCCACGATGTAGTTTTAAAGTAGATTTTCAGAACTGAAACCTCATTTAATGTGTTTGTAAAAGGGCAAAGATATGAATAATAGCAGTTCTCATTTTTAGTGCTTTCCTCTCTAGTTTCTATGTAAGACAAAAGCAAAATTTTAATTGGTATAATGATAATAGTAATACCCAATTTCAATATTTGAAGGACATTGAAATCAGGGGAGATAGTGACCTAGTGAGGAATTTTTGAAACTATTCAACAAATAATTTTTCATAGAATATTTCATTAAGTAACTATACATTCTGCATTGATTCTAAATACATAAAAGTATGGTTAAGGAATTTCTTAACTGTTGTAGTTTTTCCCTTAGACATAGAATATGTGTAAATGAAAGAGAAGTTGTGAATTGATTTATATCCCATGAAGTGGAAAAAACCTTTGTGTAGGCTTAAATGAAGAACAGTATAAAGGGGTATTCTTTGTATCTCATTCTATATTTGCAGTATCTAACTCATATTGTGATGCTTTTTGATGGAAGGTAATTATTATGTTATGGTGTGTTAAGGGAAAAGGTCAGGATCTTATTCAGTTTTTCATCTGGTTCCCTGCAAATAAATAATGAACAATGGGATTACCTGGTTATACTGTCTTAGTCTGAGGCAATTTAGCTATATCTTGTACATTTCAAATCTGTTTCCAATGGAAGTCAAGTCAACAAGCATTTAATAATTATCTATTATATGTTGGATAACTGTGCTAAGTGCTGGGGATATCAAGAAAGGCCAAAAAAATTCCCCACTTTCAAGGAGCTCACAATCTAATGAAGGAGACAAAGTGTAAACAACAACTCCATACAAACTGTATCTATCTACATATGTATGTATGTAGATACACATGGGATAAATCTGAGATAATCTGAGGGCAGGCTCTAAAGTTAAGGAGGACTAGGAGTAATTAGAGTGAAGACTTGGCTTCATATCCTGCCTCAGACACTTACTAGCTTTGTGAGACAGGGTTGTCCCTAAACCTCTCTCTGCCTCGATTTACTCTTCTATAAAATGGGGATAATAATAGCATCTGCTCCATCCCCTAGTTGTTGTAGAGATCTCAACATATATGAGATAACCTGCCAAACACTTTGCAAATCTTAGAGCTCCATATAAATGCTAGTTATCATTATAATAAAATGATGAATATATTTGAGAAAGATTTGAAAGGTTGGAAAAAATGGGAGGGGGTATCCTAATCTAGCCTCAGTTAGCTAAATACTAATTAAAATAGGGCATTGATTCTCACTTGCTAGTTAGTTGAAGTTTTAAAAGTTGGGAAAGAACTTAATAGCCAGCTAGTTCAACTTGCAGTTCAACCAGACTTCTCTATATAATATACTGAAAAGTTGTCATCTTGCCTTTGCTTCAGTACATCTAGCGAGGGTAAGCTCTCAAAGCAGTCCATTCCACATAATGGATGATGTTAGATGTTAAGAGGATTTTTTTTCTTTCTGGTCTCATAGTTTCACAGTTTGCCTATAAGGTTGCTATGAGTGACCAGACTGTGCAACACTCGCTCATCCAATATTTTTTAAAGCATTATTGTTGTAGGAACAGACCACTTTAGAGCTTTGTCTAGAGGGAATGAGAGTTTATACTGTATCTCACAGTAAGCTAAACTAGTGGTAGTTATTTCTTAAGATGTTCGTGTACACTCTAGGCTATGTGTAATGGAACTTTAATAAAAACACCTTTCACTCAGAAAGTTGAAGCACATAATTAGATTTTTTTTTTCCTTCATAGTGAAAGTGAGGGATACTGTGCTGAAAAAGCTAGCAAACAACCTTTCAGTCAACAAGCCCTTAATTGTTATCCAGTGTTCAGGATTAGTGTTAAGATAGTAAATGCTGATTATTTTATTCTTTGCTTCATTGGTGATGAATTGAAGCAGATTTGATTCAGACAAGCAATCTGGTGGAATGATGCAGAGCCATCTACAAAAACATCTGTACTAATCCAGCAACACAGTAAATTATAGCTACAAGGAAAAGACATTGATCCAAGAGGATCATTAACAGCTTTAACCAACTGATCCGAGTAATGGGGTAAATGAGAGAACACTATCAGGATCTTGTTTTTCAGATCTGTCAATTACAACCATAAAGGCAAGATTACTATTTGTTTCAATTTCAATTATTTTATGACTTATTTCACAGTGTGCTCTTGTGGGAAACCCAACAAGGATCAATTAAGTTGTTTTTTTTTTTATAAAAAGGGAAAAAAAAGAAAATATATATCCAGCAATCCTCCACTCCATTTACCAAGAGGTCAGTCACAAAGGGAGAGATAATTGCTTCAAGCCAGCAAAATTAATCAGGGATGAGCCAGAAAGGATGATGTATGTTCTGTGAGAAAGTATATGGCAGAGATGTCTGTACAAACCTGTAGCTGCTTGCCTTATTTAAGACACAAGGACAAGAGAAGGAGACCTGTGAAAAACAATTAGCATAGCTTCAGAGTGAGCTCTTCTTAATTATCCATTGCATGTCGACATCTGATAATTAGTGTCCCAATTTTTAATAATATTTGGTCATTAACTTCAGGGTATAGAAAGATGCCAAATTGTGCACCTAGTCTGTACATGACTGATGAAGGTAGTGACTGAGAGATCTAGCTATTGCATTTTTCATCTAAATGTTGTAATTTTGATAAATTAGATACTTGGAGTCTTAGTAATTAAAAGACATTATTGATCAATCAATAAACATCTATTAAGTACTTACTATGTGCCAGGCACTATGCATATATACAATATGGGTTATGTTTATGGTATTTGTTTTCAAAGATGTGGTATATCTTTATCTTAATATCTCTCCATTACATGTCAAAAGACTTCACCCTCAGCCCTGGCCAATGATATCACAGGTATTTTTGCTCTTGAAGGAAAAAAAAAGCAAACAAACCTCGAATTTCTTGTAGCTGTATCATCTTTGTATATGAAACACAGTGCATTGATAATAATTTTGGCAATTTGCAATAAGATATATGTTAATTTATAAATATAATTGAGCTTTCACATATATACATATTTTATAGTGTTTGTGACTTATTGTGGTAAGTCACAACAATTTATCACAGAATATAGCTGAGCACTAAACACATAAAGCCAGTATTATTGTTGTTCAGTCATGTCCAACCCTTTGTAGCCCCCTTTGGGGTTTTCTTGGCAAAAATACTGGAGTGGTTGGACATTTCTTTCCCCAGTTGATTTTACAGATGAGGCAAGCTAGTAAGTGTGTGAAGCCGGATTTGAACTCAGTTCCTCCTCACTCCAGGCCTGGCACTTTATCCACTGAGCCACCTAGCTACTCTACATAAAGCCATCCTCTCCAATACATTCTAATTTTATGAGTAAAATTAGCCTCCCAGTTAACTAATTTACCCCCCTTACCCTCAAAAAAAAAAATAAATGTCTTTAACTTGTATCTTGCTCACAAAAATCCAATATATGAAAATTCTTTATTAACTCAAAACAGAAATATGGATGGTAGTGGTAGTCATCATTCACTTTACAAAATGAGTCACCATGAAATTACTTTACATATTAAGCTCTATGTATATTAAAATTTGAATTTGTTTATAAAAATTCAATTTACACTTACACTTCAGAAAAAAAATCACATGTAATGCTTAAGCATAAATCCTTAAAGTTTATTTTACATTCTTCTTCATTTAAAACTCCAGGCTTTCTGCTTTTGAAGACTAAATCCTTCTCTCTCTTTTTATATTTATTTCCATTTCTCTTTTGAAGCTTTCTCCAACTGGGGAAGAATATCTCTTTTTTGCTTAGATGCTTCCATTCTACCTCCTGTAGGACTGTCTATTTTCACTGATTATCTTTACTACCCTGCCCCGACACACACAGTCTCTCTCCCTCTCCCTCCCCCTCCCCCTCCCCCTCCTCTCTCCCTCCTAATTTAACATTTGTACCTATCTCTTTTTGTTCATCCTTCATTTTTGAAGAGGACATCACAATTTGGGGGTAAAATAGTGGATGATGGATGTCTTGGCTTACCTGTGAATACACAGAAATGTTGGAAACAGACATTACTTGACCAAGTGGGATTTAGAAGAATTAGGGCAGGATTTTCCACCCTTCCATAACAATACAAAGTTCCCTGAAAAGAAAAAAGAAAAGGAATGCCTGTTTGTTCATATGTACACATTTTCATCTACCCAGGGTCTTTTGATTTCTCTGGACCTTCACACCAGTAATCATATATGTGTTCAACTATTCACTAACCATCTTTTGAACTCTGTGGACTTTCATGCCATTTATGAAAGACATGTTTATCTAATCTGCTACTCAGCATCTTTAGAACTCTGTGGATGGTCCTTCTTACAATTTGACTTCTACAATTTATCTGTGAAGCAGGTCTGATTTGTTTTTCTATTATACTTATGGCAGAGACTATACTGGCACTCAAGTCACTGGGTTCAGTTCAAGATTCCCTGACATACTATTCTCCTGAGTGGCATACAGAGAAAGGAATGGAATAGAGTACAGTTAGCCTAGGAGGAGTGAATGAAATATATTGCTACACATAGGAGATAGAAAGTAGCGACATCTATTTCCCTTTTTTCTTTCTGAACTATTTTCAGTTACTCTGAGGAAATTTAGCCACAATTGAACTGGGAAAAAAGAACCTGATTTTTCTTTTCTAGATGATTTAATAAACATGAAAGATATGAATGAGCTGCAAGGGTTTGATCTCTTCAAAATCACTAAAAAATGACAGCTATTTGGGATCTCAGTGGCAGACTGAAAAGGAATGGATAAAAACTGAAATGAGACAATTTACAAGGCCATATTTCATCTCATTTTACGTCACGTACTTTGTGGGTAGACACAGCGGTGACTAAGATTTTATTTGATAAACACATTATATTACCAAAAAATGATAAGTCTCATCTGAGATATCTGAACATAGAAAGCACCAAATTGCAACAAAAACTGAATCTGAATCCTGGCACGAAAGTAGAAATTGTCCATGTTACAGACAGGCAACTTGAAAGATTTGCCTAAAAATTGTATATGCCTATAGAGTTAGATGTGTTCAATTTCTGCTACATGATGTCATTTAATAAATTTGATTTGGTATTATAATTTCCTACCAATTTAGGTAGTGCCTCTCATCTAATTAAATATTTTTGTTTCCTTTCATAAATTTGAAGGTATTTCATATATTTTTGCAGAAATATTAAAAAGGGTAAAAAAGGAAAAATGAATTCCATCTCTTAGATGTTTAAAAGTTCTCCAGTGAAGCTATTTTTATAGTCATTTTGATATTTTTCTGTATATTTTGAGGAGTATTAACTTTTCTATACTGAAAGGAAATTTGCTTCCACTGAGAAAATGCATATTCAAAGGCACATTTTGTCCTTAACACTGAAAAGTGTGTACTGTGATTCTTTGGATGTACATATTTAAGTTCTTTAATTGACATAATGCCAACATGGGGCATGTTAATTCTGTTTACTTGTACTAATGTTTACCCCTTTACCATTTTAGCACAGAGGATTTTAAGTTGCTCCCATTATACAGTTACAATCCCACCTACTTCCTTAGCTTCTCTATCCTTCCTCAATGAATGGTTCTAAGTTATGTAGTGGAAAGTGGAATAATGCTAAAAATTCAGAGTGACTTTTCAAAATTCCTTCTTTTTGGGTTGTTACATTAGGAGGCTCTGGTTAACTGTAAAATAATATTTATGGAAAAAGGATTGATAGGTATCTAGATGTGTATAAATATACTTATAAAAGCATCAGTAAGTAAAAATGCATGAGATAGTAAGACAATATCCAGTGTTTCGTTTCACAGAAGATTTGTTTCTTTCCACTTTTATGTTATATAATTATGGGATTTCACAAGTCCACTGAAGTAATTTGGGGAGTTACAGTGGTTTATCAAAAGGACATTAAGTACTTGTTGACTCTATTTTTAGCAAAGCATAGTAAACTCTTAAAATAGTGGAATTTTTGTAAATCTGCCCTAAGATCTTTGATCCAGTATCCTATGGCCTTTGTATAAGAATTGTCATTTGAATTTAAATTTATGGATCTTTTTTAATGTAGGTTTTTAGATCACTTGCCACCATTGTAGGCAAGTAAATATTCTTTTTTTTTAACGTAGAGTCATATTTGAGTTCTTACAATGAATAGGTCCATAGATACATCACACACCATAGAGTGTAATTTCCCATCCTCTCTGCTAATTTTGAATTATTAAGAAATTTCACTTTACAGGTGCTATTTATCCTGAATTTCAGTTTTTAATTTTAATTAAAATGAATCCTATCCTGATCAAAATGAAATATTGCTTTCTTAAATTTGTGGTAATTACCTGACACATCTCCATAATTATAAAGGACAGTTCTCATCTGTGTGATCTATGAAAATACTAGATGTAGATTTTTGAATTCGTCATAATTGATCAAATGTAGATTCTTATCACTGACCAAAGGTTACTCCCCTTTGGAAAAAAGAAAGCTCACTTGTCTATTGTCTCTTTTTTATTTTTTTTGTCTTGATAGAGTGAAAACAAGATAATTACTTAGCATTATACTGATAAAAAAACCCACTTCTTTAAAAGATAACAGTCATTACATATTTCTTCTTAATGCTGTGTTTCTCATCTATAAAATGAGCTGGAAAAGGAAATGGCAAACCAATATCTTTGCCAGGAAAACCCCAAATGGAGTCACAAAGAGCTGGACATGATTGAGAAAGGACTAGAGTGTTGTGCTATAAATTATATTGGTAAACATTTCAAATAATAGAATTAGGTCCATAGGTATTTGTAATGGCAATTTTATCCTTCATCACTATTACAGGGATTCTGCTTAAAAATAGCATTTCATTTAGTACATTACACTTTATGCAGGCCATGTCTTAACTGTCCATCTCTCTTCTTAATCTATTTCAAATTATGGATTTCTGGCATTCGGCAAGTTTTTAAAATACTTTAGCCCTGCTATCTTGCTTTAAAGGAAATAGGAAGTGAGACTATGAATGTTTCAAAGTTTTCATAGTGTTATATTAGACATTAATTTTAAACACCTGATACTAGATATTTAGGTGAATCTTGTAACTTCTAGGACTGGCATAGACTTCATGCCAAACATGCAGACCAGAAGGAGCAGCTGCAGCTTAGTAAAAAAAAATCTTTGCTACCAGGATAGAATGGGATACTGAATATCAAGAAATCTTTTGAAAGGAGCAAAATTCACTTATTATTATTACTTTTAAAGCCAACACTTCAGGGAAATGGATTATGCTACATACTGGTTTAATGTGACATTTCCAAAATAGAAAAATATTTTCAAAAAAGTAGATGAAAAATTTTGAAAGCAATATTTAGGACCTTTATTCTAAATTTGGAAGGAACCATTTTACAACTTAGGAAACTGAAGCCCACAAAAGTTACTCGCCCAAGGTCAACAGAACGTTAAGTGGCAGAGTTCTGAACTAAGATTCCATGAATGTAAAGTCTACATTCTTTTGATTCAGCTACATCTTTTTCTCATACTTTAATGTTATTTTGTTTTGCTGCTTTTAATTACAGTTCTTCCTCTCTTAAAGTTTATGCTCAGGTCAAAACCTGGAGATTTTAGAAATAGAACTCAAAGAAAAAACAATGTTACTTCTAAAAACATGGAGAAGTGTTTTGTAATAATAATCTTTAACCTAACCTCTTTTCCATCTCACCTTGATAAGTATTATGATTAAGTAATGAAATTGCATGGAAAAACTACACATTCAACTTAATCTCATAAGTTTCTGGTAAATTCAGTTATTCATTTTATATATGTATATATATGCATATATATACACATATATTTCAGATGTATCTGTATGTATACATATATGTGTGTGTGTGTGTGTGTGTGCCTTCTCTTTTTCCTTCCACATTTCTTAATCTTCTGTCCCTCTCTCTTCAGTCTATCACCTAATATAGTGCCTTATAAATAATGAGTGCTTAATGAATATTTTTAAATTCAACTAACCTGAATTGAATCTACCACTTTTATATACTTGCAGCCTTCATCCAAAGCATGGAGAAGTAATCAAAAATCTTGAGAATCAATACTTGGGATAAAACACTGAGTACAAACTTGGAGTTTGTAAATATATACTTTGGAAAGTATGTTCCATTATGTATTGACATTTGAATGGGCACATTTAATCTCAGTTTTAAAAATCCAGTCTATTTCATTTAACTATACTTGTGGAACATGCCATTTCCCCTCACCATGGGAAAATTGTGAGATCATTTTTGGTATTTAGTCATTTGGCATCTATACATATTCCTCCTAATTTATTTTTCTCAATCTTGTTATTTTTAATTTCACTAAAAAGTGATTTCTAAATAAATACAGAAAGAAGCAATGCTATTTAAATAAATTAGAGATTAACTGCCTTTATATTTGGCTTGAAGACTATTTGCTCTAGAAGAAGCAAAACATTAAATACAGGTGTTACATTTGAAAAGATGCTAACTCCTCTTCTTTAAGCTGCTGTCTGGTGTCTTTGATGTTTCATTATTTTCTCAGAGCCAGGGATGAAATGGATGAATGCATCTTAATTACAGTGTCCTAGTGACTAAATTTCGGACCGTTTTTCTGGACAAGCCCTGGGTAATCTGACAAATCAAAATCGTTTTGCTTTGTAGTTTGGCTGGGATTAAGTTACCAGCTGGAACATGCAGGGAACAGTAAAAAGTAATGTCTCTTGTTAAACTGTGTCAGGTGTTTACAATGCTTGTGTTTTTGATTTTAATCAGTAACTTTTAGGAAAGGAGATCTACACATGGGTAATCCTCTGACAGATGTGTTTTTATAAAGTGACTTATAGCACCATCTCACAACCACACACACACACACACACACACACACACACACACACACACTCTCTCTCTCTCTCTCTCTCTCTCTCTCTCTCTCTCTCTCTCTCTCTCTCTCTCTCTCTCTCTCTCTCACACTTCAAACATTAAAGGGCAAATTTAATACCTAGAAAAGACTGTTTTAGATTTTAGTGTTATGACTTTTTTTGTAACCTACACTTTTTTGTAAACTGCATTTGAAAACATTTTGAATATGATTTTGTTCTTTCAAAAATATATATAGATATGTTTGTCTATCCCATCTATTGATTTAAATCTCATAATTTAAATTGACAAAATTAACAAAAATTCACGTATTTGAATTAGAAAATGTAGCGTTAATGATGAGTCTAATCAGTCTGTAGTTGTATAATTTCACGCATTTCAGTCCTAAATTAGATTCTTAGATGCTTTTAAAGTTAAATTTGAAAAGCTTCTTGACTGAGATTTGAAAAATTGAACATTGATAGTGGCTTGGAATCAATAACTTGAGGGCTTTCCCTTTTTAAATTCTGATTGGCACTAGAAATAGTTTAGTGGTCAATTTTTTAAAGGCAATAGAATGTAGAATGTTTCGAGGATTTTTAGTAGTTATCTATGTCTTGGTTCCTAATAAGGATTTTTTCCATATTATTTTCAAGACAACAACTGAAACAAACCATTTTATTTTTCTCCAAAAATAATATTTCATTATTTTAAGTTGTAAATGCCATGGTTACTCTGTCTTCAAGTTGCTTATGTTAATGATCTAATTGACAGTGTGATAGTGTTGTGTACTGTTTGGGGCCTTAAAGATAAGAAAGGTATTCTAGAATGACACAGATGCTACTGAAGAGGAAGATGTATTCATTTGCTAAGCCAGGCCCATTTGTTCCAATAACTCTCCCTTAATCAGATAGCACGTCTAACAGGGATCTATCTTTGCTTGGGTAGCTTTTGTCTGCTGGAAGGTGTGTAATAAAGAGAACTCAACATAGTGATTAGGATTAGTGTCCCTCTGGGTACCTGGAATTACCCCACTGTTGTTATAAAACCCTCTGTCTTTTACTTTTATTGTTTTTAGACTGTAAATAAATGTATTGACAGTAAAGAATTAATGACAACCACAGGAAGACTTTATTTAATAATAATGCTGTGAGATACTTCTTGTGCCATTCGATTTACGTAATTTATAACCCTGTTTGATTACACCAGCATGCCTTTCATCTGCAAGAATTACACCCTGGAGACTAGTCAACTTATTAATTCATCACTTGCCTTCTTTTATGGTTGCAGTCCCCATTAAAGGCATAAAAGTAGAGTGATATCCTAATCTGAAAGCTGCCAGCCAACTGGTTCCACTCTAGCTGACCTTTTGTTTGCAGCCTCAATCCTGATAGCTTTTCTATTGGTTTCTGTTTCTAGCAGGTTGCATTACAAGCCCTCCTTTTGTCTTATGGTACTGCGATGCGGATAAGACAGGAGAACTGAACTGAACAGCTGCAGTGACTGAGTTCTCTAAAGAGGAAGGACCTGCCTCAAGTTAACCTGTAGCATTTTTTAAAATGCCTTTTGATTTATCTGTCACCTGATCCATCAGCAATGAATAATTTTCATGGAAGGTGCACTTTAATTACATTCCCATTTGACTTGCATTATCATGCCCTATCTAGGTAATTAATCTCACCAAGTATCCAATTTCGGCCTTTATTGCTGGCAGGCAGGCCTCCTGAATTATGTGTGCTTGAATGGGTATTGGGGCTGTGTTACCAGACAGACACTGAAACAAATCTGAGGCTTTCCAAATCCTTAAAATGTGACCCAGAAATCTCTTACTTAAGCACTGAAGTTTGAGTATATTAGTCATCTTGACCCATTCTTTAACAGTCTCTTGAAGTTTAAAGAGTATTACAGTCAGGGGGAAAATGATAAATAAAATTAAAATGGTATGAATTTTGCTTCACTTCATTGGATGTAGACAGCCCACGCCATACCTAAGGATTATTAAGAAAAAAAATTATGTATGTATGTGTTTGGGGACAAGAAGAAGGAATATCTGCATGTGTGTACATATTCACATACCCACTCAGAAGCTTATTAGAATAGAGATAGGGACTAGACACATAATTTCTTTGATATAAGAAACTGTGAGGTGAAGAAACTCATTTTATAAATGTAGGTCAGCACCTTCTCCACAATTTATAGTCTTGGACAGAGAGATTAAGTGACTTTCTCATGGTCCCACAAATAGATTCAAGCCCTGCCTCAAGCATGCTAACTCTTTCTGGCTCTGAGGCCAACTGTCTTTCCCCATTCAACTCTGCCTCTTATGTGCATATCATTTATGATGAGAAGGCATGGCAAAGGGATTTGGATCAGGTCTCACCTTAATGCAATCACAGATCCAGTAAAGAATATAATTTCCAAAATCTATAGTTTGAGTATCTTTTGCTTACAATTGCATTTTATAATATTTGCATCTGGCAAAAATATACTCATACTTAGAATAAAAAGAGAAGTTATGAAAAATATTGAGTTGTATCTGTGCTCTGCAGATAATTTGAAAAATATTTGCCATAGTACTTGAAAAAAAAGAAAGATGTGTGTGTGTGTGTATATCTATCTATCTATCTATATATATATATATATGTTTGTGTGTGTATGTGTTTGTGTATGTAGTGTGTGTATATGTGTATGAAAGAATACCTGAATAGGAACTAGACCTGACATTTCACTGTATGCTATAGAGAACTCCCAGTGAGGAAACTCCCTCTATCGATGGAGATCATTTCCTTTTCTGAAAGTTTAGACTTAGAAAGTTGCCTAAAACAGAGGTGTCAAACTAGGGGAGGGCTATAAGCAGCCAGCAAAATTCAGGAGGACAGCACAAACCAGATTAAAGTATAATTGGGGATATGTTTAACAAAATAAATGTAAAATATAATACAACATAGAAAATGTTAATTTTTGGTTTTCAAATTCAGTATGGAAAGCCTTTAGGATCCCTTTCTATATGAATTTGACAGTAGTGGCCTAGAGTTCAGGAAATCACCCTGCACCTCACAGCCATTCTGTGTCAGAAGCAATACTTTATCCCAGATTTTACTGGCTCTGCAATGAACTCTGTAATTACTACACAATTATGCCTCTTAGTATGAAAAATGTTTTGCCACAGTCCTTAAAGAACAGCTAGAAAGAAAAATATAGTATATGTGTAAAGGTATTTTATATGCTTGCACACTTATAATGTGTCTCTTACTTTCAGTAAGACTCTTGAGACACTGTTTAATAGTAAGTAGCATAATGTATGAGATAGAGAAGTCTTGAGTTTATGTCCTGTCTCTGACAAATTATTTTTCCTCAGGTCTTTCCTTTTCCAAATATACTTTTGAAGGAATCACCATCCTCTTAGTTACACAGGTGCATTCTTTCATTATCTTCCATAACTCCGCACACTTGTTCACTCCACTTAACCAATCAACTATTAACTCCTGCCCTTTTTTCTCATATAAAGTTCTCTACTCACATAGCTACATACTAGTTCAAGCCTTCATCACTCCTTACCTGGATTATTGAAAAGCCTCATAATTGTGAATTATCTGCATTAAATCTCTTCTCCACTCCAGTCCATCCTCTACACATCTACCAAAATATATTTCCTAAAGGTGTAGGTGGGACCATGTGATACTGCTCCTCAATAAAGTTCCATGTTGGTAAATATTAGTGCCAGTTAAAAATATTAATCTATTACCCTTATCTCTGGCCACTCCTTGACCAGCACTCCCTATTTTCCAGTACTTGTCTCAGTTGTAATATTAGTAAGCAGCATATAGCTGGCTCTGTTAATTTTCTCATCCTACAACCAAAAGATTCAATGGATATTTGAAATGCGTGTACTAATTACAAATTGTTATAATGAGATTTTTTGAAAAAATCCTGCCTACTTGCATCTGAATTGAATCACTCAAATTCATTTAGGAGTTTTCATCAAATCAATGAAAGATATTCTTCCTCTTTAGCTTTAAGAGGTAGCAGATGTAGAATAAGGGAAGAGCTTCAAGAAGGGAAGGAAGCTAATAAAAATATAATGATGAGAAACAAAACATAATTACTTTATTGGTGTAGATTATTAGTGCCAATGGTATGATGGCAGAAAAGTATTGATCTTGTGAAATTATATATAGTGTTTTCTTATGCAAGTTTTCTTTTAGTTAAAAAAAGTCAGTAAGGGGTGTGTGTGTGTGTGTGTTTCATTTGAAGAGGGTATTAGTGTTAACATTAGTGGAAATATTTTCTAAAGTGGAATTGGAAACTTATAGACTGTCTGGTTCAACCCTTCATTTTACAGAAAGGAAATAGAGACTCACAGAAGTGCGAAGTACCTTGTGCAAGGTCACACAGGTACTAAGTACAGAGTTGATTTTATTTTAAGATCATTTTAATTAGTTTTGTTTTAAAATAGACTTTTAGGATCATACTTTAGAATTTTGGATCATACTTTAATTATATCCAAGAAAAAAACCTATGAAATTTGGTATTAATACTTGCTCTCAAAATCACTTACTAGGATTTTGTTATTTGTTTATAGCATATCATATCATGTGTGTATCCCCTTGACTATGAATTGGGTGACACTTATAATTCTTTATTTTTATTTTGCTTCTTAAACTAGTATCCTTTAAAATATTTTACTAAGAATTTAAAAAAAACTTCTTTTCCAGTAACTACCCATGAATATAGAACTCTGCTGTGCTATAGTAAAGCAAGCCAAGACATTATAATGAAGATATCTAACAACTTATATTACATCTCACATATCTAGACTGCTACCTCCCTTCCAAGGAAAGGGAAATGAGTTTCATCTAGAACCAGGAATGATCATTGCACTTAAGCTTGAGTTCCGAATTTTTGGTGGTCATTTTGTATATGGTGGCACAGTTGGGAAGAGAGCTAGACTTTAAGTTAGGAAGACCTGAGTTAAAAATCCTGCCTCAGAAATTTACTTGCTTTCTGATCCTGGGGAAATTGCTTGACCTTTCAGTCTCAGTTTCTTCATCTGTGAAATGAGGCTGATAATAATAGCACCTACCTTATAATGTTGTGAGGATGAAATGAGATAACATAAGTATAGTGCTTTGCCAACCTTAAAGTACCATTTGAATGCTACCTGTTGTTGCTGTTCTCTGGATTTAGCTTTCTTCATTCCTCATCAGATTGTTAGCAAGTTTACTTTTCTCAGAAACCCTTGCATTTGTAATTTATTAGAATAGATTAATATTCCATTGTATTCATATACCATAGGTTATTAGGTCATTCTCCGATCCATTGGATCTCCAATTCATCCCCAATCCATCTTGAATTCCCTTTGTCTGCAGTTTGCTACCACCAAAAGTGTTGATTTAAATATTACGGAATATATGGGACCTTTCTATCATTTGATGTGTATGTCCAGTAGTAATATGATTGGATGAAAGGGTATAAACAGCTTAATAACTTTTCTCACATAATTGCATTCTTTAATTTCAGAACAAAAGAAGTAATTCACTGCTCTATCAATAGTGAGTTAGTGTGCCTATCTTCCCCCGAACCTTCTAACACCGATTATATCCCTATATTTTATTGTCTTTTTCAGTTTGACAGTTGGGAGTTAAAACCTGAAAATGCTTCAATTTGAATTTCTATTACTAATAGGTATTTAAAATGGAAATCAATTAGTATTGATTACCCTGATTTATTTTTAGTTCAATTATAGAATTAAACTCCCTTCTTTAGAAAAAGCTAGCCCTAACAGCTAAGCCAGACAACATAGATAGTATCTGATTTCTAGGTTACCTATAGATTTAGTGCATAGACAGATTGATAAGACTTTTCATTTAGCAACAGATACTTTAGAGTAAGACATTTATCTTTGTAGGAATAAAATAAGCATAGGGTCATAAGATTTTTTTAAAGGCTAAGTTCCCCTTTCTGGCAGGTGGAGAAAGGGGGGATTGACTAGTGGTTAAGTTTTTCTTTCGAATCTTAGTTGATAAGCTCCCTTTTTTCTTGAGCTAGAGTCTGTTGAGTAATGTAATCTTGGTATCTGGAAGATGGGGGTGGGTGGGTGACTGCTAACCACAAAACACAATTTCTCCTTTAAAATGAGCTTTCTGGTTACGAAATGCATCACCTGTAGGGCAAGCACTTCTGGAGTAATCTCACTTTGACATCTAGATGTTGCCAATAATACAAATTTGGGTGAAGAAAACCTGGGAGAAGCTAACTAGTCAGATGACCTGCCTTGTCCAATTGAATTATGTTCAAAACAAGTTTCCTTTTTTTAAATTCCTTTCTTATGTGATAAAAATCAGTTCTCTGTAAATAACTCCTTATCTCTGACATCTGAGGAGTCAGATGAACGGGTTTGATATGCAAATGTTAGATTTGCAAATTAAAATACAAATACTAGGTAAATTTGTACCTCAGTTTCTTTTTATTTCAGATAATTAATTTTAACAGTTTTCACATGTTGATAGCTTGTGTCTACTTTCACTTTTTTATATCCTATGACTATGTATCTATTAAATTCATCTTAGAGATTCGTTTCACTTTTCTATGTAGATCAAATATCAGACTTAGAGGTACTTGATGCAAATAATTTTCTGACATGGCGGCTTCATTTAGCTATTTTAGCCACACTGATTTTATTTATGTAAAAGTTTTCTATTGTATATATTATACAATATTATACTGCATATACAGTATACTATATTATAGTGTAATATATACAATATAATTTATGCAGTATAACATATTGTACATATTATACAATATTATAATATTATATATTTTGTCTTTTGTTATTCCTTCTATCCTTTTTTTTTTGGTTAGCTGTTCTTCCCCTAGCCATAGCTTTGAAAGGATAATATCTTCTGTTCTCTATTTTTTAAAGTGATGTTACAATATATGTTTAGGCAATATATTCATTTGGAGTTTATTTTAGTATATGTTGTAAAAGCTGATCTAAACTCACTTTCTGACCTCCTTTTGATAGCATAACCCCAATTTCCTAAGCACCTTTCCTGTAATCTGGGTTCTTTTGATTATTTGTCTATATATTTCTTTGTCATATATCATCATTACCATCATCAATAGCTTTCATTTATATAGTGTTTTAAGTTTTACCAAACACTTCACAAATATTATTTGTCTTCACAATAATCCTGGGAGGGAGTGCTATTATTATCCCCATTTTTTAGATGAGGGAAGTGAGACTGACAAATATTAAATGACTTGTCCAGTGACACGTAGCAAGTAAATGAGTGAAGCTGGATCTGAAATTAGATATTCCTGACTCCAGGACCAATACTTTATCCATTGTGCCACCTAGCTGGCAGCATACTTTATATAGAATTTTCACTATAGGAATATTTAAAATAAAATATAAATTACAATTCAATTTTTAGATGTTTTCGTAAAACAGGTTTGTATATTATCCATTTTATTAGTACCAAGTACATATACCACACTTTATAAAATTATGTGTTCATAAAACCTCAGTGTAAATCAATTTTATTGGGATAAAATATTTTAAATGCAGTAGAAACTTCTGATAATCCCTGGAATATAAAATAAGGCAATTTTTAAAAAAAAATTCTTTATTGTGAGGAATGACTGGGAGGTATTGGCGATGTTATGAATTGGTAAATGAAAGTGATGTAAACACAAAATATATCAATTTTATAAAATAGTGATAAATTATTTTATTATATGAATCACTGCTGACAAATATATCTTTCCCAAAATTTTTATATGTAATATTTTGGTGTCACATCTTCAACTGGAATAATGTGTTTGTCTGAGAGAAGGCAAATTGGGCTGAATGGTTCCCTCTTTTTTTAATCTATTGAGAATTTTTGAGAAGTGTTAGAAACTATTTTGTTCATTTTTTTCCTGTAGGACAATGCTACAGTGGTTTTCTGAGATTAAAACTAGCACTTAAACTATTGTATTTTCCACTGAATGCATCTATCACAGAACTATGTTCTATTGACTGAATGAACAGTTCTTTAGAAATCAGTGTTATTTTCAACATTTCTCTCAATAATGGTTTGGATTAAGTTACAGATTCATGATGTTCATTCCAGTTGCAATTTTCTTTTTTGTAGTATTAGTGTTTTTGTTTACTTTGGAATATTTTTAAAACATAAAATATTAGCAAAGTGCTTTTCATTCATTGCTATTCTCCCATAGCTTCATTGTGCATTGTGTAGATAACTGTCATTACTAATCACATTTATATATGAGAGTAATTGGAAGACAAAGTAAATAATTTTTCTGAAATTACATAGCAAACTCTTAGAACCAGGACCCTTGAATCCAGGGAGCCCTGGGGCAGGACGTAGCCATATTTATACAGAAGCATAGTCATGCAATCTAATTCATTTTCTATACACAACTAATACACTAATACTCTTAACTATTTGTAAGTATAAATAAGCAATATTTTTATAAAATATTTTAAGATTCTAGATTTCATCGGTGTGAGTTCTCCCATTCACTGATAAAAATTTTAATCTCCTTCAAAACTTAAAGGCCATCTTTAGAAATATTAACCTTCTGGCGATAAATTACTATGAACCAAATTTTGGTGAAAGACTACATAATGTCCTGCTTAAACCACACTTTTGAAGCATTTTGGACTTGGCAGAACATGCCAAAGGTTTTAACTTATTGATATAGCCTTTGAGAATTCAGGGTCACCAGCACGAAATGATAGGGGCATCAAGTAGGACTTAGTGAATTATTTGTAAATGTAAAGATCCTCAGGACTGTTCAAAAAGTTATTGGTTTAACAATCTGTGCAGATTAAGTTAAATGCATGAAAAATGCTCATTGTCCAGACTATGATAGACTGTGAATTGGATGGTCTTTCTATCGATATAATATATTAATTATTATACATATTTGGGACAGACTTCGCAGATGGAAATTGAATTATTACCAAGACTGAAAAGAAAAAGTGGCCTAGATTGTCTTTGGGGAATTTCACAACATTTTTCATAATCCCAAGATACTACCCAATGCAAAAATCTATCTTTTTATTAAAAATATAAATAGCCTTCTAACATTTTAAATGTTAGAAAATCACAATCTCTGTGATGAGTTGGTGTTTGACCCAAGGAGAAAGGTGGACAATGGGCTTAAGTAAGGAGAGGGATAGGTATGGGGACTGAATTTGTAATTTCATTGGTATAGTGAACTCCCAGGACAGGGAATTCCCACTACAAATATAGGTTAGCACCTTCTCTAAAACTTAACTGTTTTAGAGAGTTGCCTAGAACTTTGAAAGCTTAAAAGACTTATTCTAGGATTACATAGCCAGGGTGTGTAACAGCTGATTGGCTCAGTGGATTGAGTGCTGGGTCTGGAGTCAGGAAGACTTATCTTCCTGAGTTCACATCTGGCCTCAGCCACTTACTAGCTGTGTGACCCTGAATAAATTAACCCTGTTTGCCTTAGTTTCCTCACTTGTAAAATGAGCTGGAGAAGAAAATGGCAAACCATTCCATTATCTCTACCATGAAAACCCCAAATGGGGTCATAATAATTTGGACTCAAAAAAGACTAAACAACAATAAAAATGTGTAAGATACCAGATCTGAACTTAGATCTTCAGTCTCCATGGCTAACTTTCTGATATGCTATACTGTCTCTTGGGCGCAATTAAACTGCACCATGTTTCCGTGCTGACCTCCAAGATTAAAAAAGTGACAATGAGAAAATTTGTGATTGGAAAAAGAGGAGAACCAGTCATTTGGCCCAAGCAAAGAATGGCACATTGAGAGCTCAGGGGATACATTTTCTTCCTCAAAATATATTTTTTAAAATGTACAGGAAATTTTGCAATATGTTGGATGGGTTCTCTGTGATGGATCTCCAGAAAAAAAAGCCATGAAGAATTGTACAGAATGAAAAGGCATGGGCACATTGCATTCTTCACTAGATGAGGGGTTGCTCAAATTGTTTAAATCAGATCTATTTAAAAATTGAGGTAAAGAAGTGTATTGCTTTAGCTGAAAGAAGAAAAAAAATCCCTTTTAACCATACTATGATCAGTAAGTTACCTATTCTACAAAGGAACTTTTGCTTTGTCGTCTTCTTAATGTGAAGAAGTATTCATTTGACATGTTTTTTTTTTCAGAGTTCTGATCTGTGCTTAAGGTAGACAACTAAAACAAGTCAGCAAATATAGTGAAGGTTATTCTTCACACATTTTCTTGATTTCACTTATGAGCAGCTTATAATTGGCAGGAGTTCAATAAATTGTTATTGTTGTTTGTTCTTCATTCTCAATGAGGATCAAAGACATAACAAGGGTGATCTTGAGTGTGAATTGGATTTAAGTCAGGCAGAGCTGCATGAGGTCGTCAGCCTTACTCTCTCCTCCGGAATCATCAAAGTCCAGTGGCAAGACAAAAGTCAACATGATTAACAATGGCCTGCAATGCAGTGGGTGACCTTGGTCTTTCCAAATCAAGGTTCAATAGATATGATGCAAAAGGACAGACAGATTTAATAGTGAAGTGCTCTCTGAATTATAATGTTATCTTATAACCAATTTTTTGGCAAGTAACCATCGTGGAACAAAATACTGGTAATTAGTCAGAATAAGTTTAATAGATTTGTAAAAATGGCCAAGTAAAGATATTTGTGGCAGTAACATTAAAACCTCCTCTTCCAATTATCAGTTTTGTACCATCACAGTTCTTTTTAATTATGTCAAACTTTTAATGTTATATTTTCCCTAACTCATTCAGTGAAAAATTAAAATTAACACATGATAAAATGTTGGAAGTCATTGGCTTGTATTGTTAAATATTACTTTTTCACATATCCTACCACTACTCTATTCAAGATAAAGTGATTTTAAAAAAGAGAGAGAGCTTCAGGTTATACTCACCACATGAATTAATTTGCCCGATTAATAGTGAAGGAAGAATTGAGTTGAAAATGCCCATAAGAATTTCAAAAAATGACACCTCTAAAATCATTGCCTAAAATGTTTAAGATACGTAATTCTAACTCTCTGCCTCCACTGGAATATAATTGAGACACAAAATAGTCAATAGTAGTCAACCATAACCCAAAAATTTGACATTAGCCTTTTGTTTGGGGCTATATTTTTTTAATAGGTAAGTTGACATTTGTCAACTCAAGTACTTTGGGTCTCCTAAAGCTGAAAGTATGCTTGTTTATGGCTGTTTGAAAACAGAATGAGAGATATTCAGTGGTATGACAAGGCAAGCGAGAGAAGACACTGTGTGAAGAATAGTGGGTGGTGGCCATTATTGTAAGTCTCTTAAACATGATATAGTAGAGGTGGCAGAATGTAGATGTGGTGGATCTTGGTAAAAGTTTTCAAGCTTTAAAAGTTGAGGTAAAGAAGTGTATTGCTTTAGCTGAAAGAAGAAAAAAAATCCCTTGTAACCATACTATGATCACTAAGTTTACATTGAGTATTTTCTTGAAGCAGGGGCTAGAAAAATGAATCTTTAAGCATATAACAACATAACCAACTGAATGGATGAATAAAGGGTAATAGAAATCAGGAGAAAAAGATGGTGAAACAGAGGAAGAATTTTCAAATTCAGTATAATTTTCAAAAGTTGCAGGCAAATCATTTCAGTCACAGCAATAAATTCTTCATTAAGGCACTTAAAATAATTGTTTTTTATTAGATTCATTATTTTCTTTCCAAAAACTGGTGGTAAGTGTCCTTGCAGAAAATGGCCAGATGGTAATAGATCTCTTTTTTCTCTAACTCTGGTCTCATTTGAACTGCCCCCTTGCCCCCACTTTTTTTGTTTCTGGTGAACAACTGGGTGAGATGAAGTGATATTCTCATCTGAAACCACTCTTCAAGTTTCATAGGATTCAGGCACCTGGTGAAGCAGAAGCAGGTTGCTCACTTTAAAAATGACTTCATTGCTTCCAGGGTAAGCCATGGAATCTTTCCTTTGCCCCATGATGTTTACTTCTCTTCAGGAGTCCTGTGAGCCACTGTGTATAAAATAATATCAGCTTTGTCAAATACCCCAAGATTTAATGTGGAACAATTTCTAGGCCTCTTCTTTATTCTGCCAACTCTAGAAATGTGAAAACTCAGTTCTCTACTGAAGGTTGTTACAAATTAAAATTTATGTGGGGGATGTTTTTAAGAATTGTTAATTCAGGCCCCCTGAAACTACTTAGGTACTTTTCTTTTCTATAGCCTTGCCAACACTATAGGCACATATAATTCTGAAGTTTACTTTCCACAGGTAGCATTGGCTGAGGAAGTACCTTTGGGAATGTAGAATTCACTTCTAACCTGTAATCTAAAGACTAAAAATAGACTCCTTTGTTACACCCTTGTTCAATGGGTTTGTAAATACATTTACTTACTAAAGGAGCTCGAGATTCTGACCTTTTGAAAATGGTGTGCGGTCACTGGAACTTTGCTTTTGATCACTAATCATCTTTGACATTCATTTAGCAACCTTATCCTAGGTGATCTTTCTGTAGTGTTCTAGGTCACTCTCCCATGGGAGAGAAGTGGGCCTTTGAGTTGTGGAATTTAAAAGGTAGCAATGACACACTATTCTGTTACTTCAAGTGCTTTATGTGAGGATGCTAACATTGCTGGGGATGGGACTTCAACAAAATAAGCTCAAAGGACATCATCCGTCATGTTAAGTATTCTTCTCTTTTACTTCTGTCTCCCCTCCCTTCAGATGGCAAACAAAGGAACAGTTTGGCTGACACAAGAGTCATTGTTTTTGTGTCTTTTTGTGTGGCTTTTTCCAAACAGACTCCAAAAAGGTTGGTATCAGATTCATATCATCCTCAGTGTGCTTTAGGCTCATTGCAAAGTCATCAAAGCTGAAGGCGCCATTCACCCATGGAGATGGCTCTAGGCTGCTGCTCGGTTGGCAGCTCCTGTGTGAGTGGGTGTCAGGGGTGGTATGTTTCACATCTACTGTTCTCATAATACGTGACAGGTTGTAAAACAGCTAGAGTGAGTGCAGGCTCCCTGGGCATTGGACTGGCCTTCATGCTTTCAAAATCTTTGCAGTCCCAGAAAAGTACATCAAAACAATGATTAACACCTGGCATGTGAATCAGTTTCCAAGGCTGGATGGTATGCCTTGCATTATTTGCCTCCTTTTACTGATGGTAAACTCATGGAGGAGGAAAGAAAAAAAAGGAATTTTCCTTTAGGCAACCTTAAAAGAAACATGTGTAGGGTTGCTTTTGGGTGTATTCTTATGAAAGTGCTGTCTTTTGTTTTTGTTTTTTTAACTGAAGGACCAAGAAGTACATCGATTCAATTCAATATTTATTGTTTCTACAGTATACAGAGCAGGAGACATAATAATGGATTTATTTTATGACATAGTTTTTGAAAAGTTAAATCAGCTTTTTGCCATTTCTTTGTTAGATGCTACTTCCATGTGACTTGAAACAATCTTAATTATACTAAAAATTCACATAAGCAATGTTGTGTAGTGAATGGAGTACTGGACTCCTAGAAAACTGGTGTTTGAATTCCACTTCAGATACTCACCAGCTGAGTGATTCTGAGCAAATTGCTTATTTTCTTTGGGCTTCAGTTTCCTTATTTGTAAAATGAGCACAACAATGAGTTACAGGATTGTTGTCTAAATAAAGTGAGATAATGTATATAAAAGAGAAGCTTGGTAACATAGTGGATAGAGTGCCTAGCCTGGAGTCAGGAAGACCCGAGTTCAAATGTGACCTCAGACATTTATTAGCTGTGTGACCCTGGGCAAATCATTTAACCCTGTATACCTCAGTTTCCTCATCTGTAAAATGAACTCATGAAGGAAATATCAAGCCACTCCAGTCTCTTTGCCAAGAAAATCCCAAATGGCATCATAATAATTCAGACATGACTGAAAAATGAATAAAAACAACAATGTATACAAGACATTTTGCAAAACTTAAGAGCTGTGTAATTGTGAGCTTTTTTCATTTTACATTTATAACGATCAGGATACAAAGTTTATATTAGTCTCATAGCATAGTTCAGAGAGGGCTAATCTTAGAGTTAGCACAAATTAGCTTCACGTCTTGCCTCTGACAGTTATTAGCAGAGTGACCCTGGGCAACTCACTTAACTTTTCACTGCCTCAAGGCCATAAATTTCAGAGGAAGTGAATAGAGGCCATTTTTATGCTCGGAATTCTTTAGCCTGAATAAATCACAGGTGGAGACAAAATAGCAACAAATCCTTTATGTATTATTTTTGCTGGTCAAATACACTATCTGCAATATAGGAATTCTGCATCATTCTGTCCATTATGTCCCATACACTGTAATATAGATTAGAGGTCTTGGCCTGGGTATGAGTAATAGAGTTTGGCTATAGTTAAACTGAATCCCAGTTACTCCCCTGTTCATGACTTCAACACTACCAAACTCCTACTTTGCTTAGATTTTCTACAAATGAAATAAGATCATCAAAGGAAAAGTACTTAATACACAATTGTTCATGTTTCCAAATGACATCATGCTTTTAAAGTTTCTCTTGGGTAGATTAAAGAGCTGTCAGTACTTGGTTTTCACTGCTGCAGGTATGTAGTCTAGAATTTAAAAAAAAAATAACTGTGTGGCTATTCAGTCAGTGGCCTCCCACCTCACTGATCATCTTTAGGATTTGATAGTATTTTCACCCGCTTTCTTTTTTACTGTTCACCATTGTACTCCCTTATATTTCTAATGGCCTTCTACACAGAACACAGGTGGTTTTCCCATGTTATTTCACTGCCCTCTTTCAAGTAATTCCTGCTGTCCCTAATGACATCCAAACTTTGACAAATCCATTGGATTTACAACATAAATACCAATGAAATTGTAAAAAGTCTAAATACCATTCATACCCCAGTTGTGGTCAGGATACAAAGCTTATATTACAGTCTTAGCCAGCTAATATATCACATATGTAGACTATTATGTTCTAAATTAGATGAAAAAGTCACATTTTTACCTAATACTAAAAACAGAAGTAGGGAGAATTTTTTACAGTCTGGTAACTGTATCTTTTTTTTTAATAGCCCCACAAGCTTTAGGAGGTAGAAATGGCAAAAGACAGGTTATGTACAGAAGACATTGAAGGATCCAGTCCAGCCTGTTAACGCTTTCTCACCTTTCCTTGTGATCATCATCCCACTGTTGAAATTCTAGGTTTAATTTTTTTATAAGGGGAAAAAGTATTCTACATGTAAAACTGTCTTATGTAGTTGGATTTCTAAGTAAGTGCCACATACTACCATAATGAAGAACAACCTACCTTACACTATAATTAGGTTAAATATTAAAGTTTAAAAAAATGCAAATCTATTTAGGATTGTCTATGAGTCACTTATATTTATATTTCTCTTTTAACCTTGAAATCTATAGCTCAGATTAGTGACTCTCATTTCATAATTGAAGGAAATGCCATTAAGATTATGCATTTTGTTTGTAAATTTCACAAAAGGGAATTCGTATCTCATTTCTTTGGATTCTTTTAACTACATTCCTCATTAGGATTGGTCTGGTAATTTACAGTTGATTTGGAAATGTAAATTGTAGGTAATGGAATTATAGGTTAGAGAATATTTATCTTAATTTAGAAAGACAGCAAATTATTGCTGTTTCATAAAATATACACTTAGATTGCTTTGAAGAATAAGAATATGTTTTGTTTCATGTTCGAGATAATTCCCTCACACTTGTTCTCCAAATCTCCATCCCGTTTACTTGCTTTAACCTTTTGCCAGACGGTGTTATTGGTCACTACTAGCATGTGCACTTTTAGTAATTGAAATCTACAAATCACTTTAGACAGTGTTCTGTACTGGATAATGGTTCTAATTTAATTGTAGGAAGGCAGAAATATGAAGGATATTGAGACAAATTTCATGCATTCTATTTGAGAAGTTTCTAGAAATAGACTTAGGGAACAAATAGCATACACTGAAGTGGTTTAATTTCAATACCTTTGGTGCACATAACATCTGTTTACTTTTTGTTATGCTCAGACATAGTACAGTATAGCTCAGAAATAAATAGTGACATTGTAAAGCCTTATAATTCACTACCTGCTTAGGATTTGGGTATGATAAAAATAGAACTTAAGACACTTAGATTATAAGTACAAAGCTGGTGGTTTTAATGTGAATTCATACCAGACTTCAGGCTCCAAATCTACTAATCCCAGTTCATTAGATGTAATAATCATGGATTCTTTTTTTATTGATTCTTTATAGCCTAAGATTTCTAAATTTTGAAGTATGTATTCTGTAATAACGGTAGAGGTTTTTGGTTTTTTTTCCTAAGTAGTTTGTACATTTCTCCCACCCTAGGCCCATAGGGACTAGTACATTCTCTGAAGTCTCGTAGGGAAGTACTTTTTCCATTGACTGTTGCTCTGTAGAGGGGAGCAGAATTGGCAAACTCTTACATAAACATGAGAAGAAAAGTTCACAGTCTTCTATGATCTTTTAGCCTCTAATCTACCACGAGATTGTTGGATGTAGTAATTTTCTATCTTTATTAAATATTAAGTAGCAAAATACTCAAGTATATTTGCCATGAAAACCCCAAATAAGGTCACAAAGATTTGGATGTGACTGAAATGACTGAATGACAACAACCTTTATGAGAAATAGCATGGCCCTCCTGTGTAGTTTTCTGATTTTGAAGACAGGAAGCCCTGATTTTAAATCCAAACTCTAAAACATAATAACTGTAGATTAAGCAACTCTGTTAGAATTGTTTGTGAAGTGATAGATAGATTATTATTTGCTTAGCATATTATTTGTTTCAGGAATTTCCCTGGTGAGTAAATAAGAGCTGTTTTACTTGTAGTTATTAGTTTTATTTTATTTTTAGTGATATAAAGCAATAATTTTATTATTAGCAATTTTTTTCTGGTGGCCTTTAAGAATTTCAAGGAACTTTAAATGTATAACCTTAATCTTTTAGCATCCTATTGAACATTATATTACATGTATTACTTATTACTAACAATCCTGGAAGAAGTCAATAGAAAAGTGAGGAGTAAACAGCAGTTAGCAAAAATTTTCTGTTCAGACATCAAAGTACAATAATTCTTCATTTTAAGACAGGGTTATATAATGAAAGTATATTCATTTAACATTGGTTTCTAGAATATATTGTATGTAATATATTTGACATTATGCATTATGTCATATGCACATATATTATACACATGCATGTATGTGTGTGAATATGTATATGTTACATATGTAATATATATACTTTATATTTCATATTACCTTTCTGAAGTCTATACCTTTTCTCTCCCAAACTCATTCAATTTCTATGTAATGTAAAGTAAATGTAAACTAATGTAAAGTCACTGCCACTTGTACTGCTTGCTTTGTCAAAAATTTCTTGATTTAGTATCCCTAGTGTTTGCTGAGGCACTCATGCACAGTACCACACAAAGCTTAATCAGATACTACTGAATATTTAATATTGTTAGTTATCCATATAAACCTTTGGAGAGACTATAAAATGCAACCACTCCATAAGGTGTCACCTGCTGGGTCGATGCTAGGGTTAGCACTGAAGAGGCAGTGGCAGCAGTGTGATTCTTGACAAAGTTTTGCTAGTTGCCTGGACTGAAGACATTGTTATTCATTCTGTTACACTTTGAAGACTTCATAATTATTCTAATATGTAATGCTCATCTTCTCCTTAGTTTATTCTTTCCTTCAGGTTAGGGATCTTCCCCCCCCCCCCTGCAATTCTCTTGAAAAAATTTAGAGGAGGCTATTTTTTGTTTGTTTTGTTTGATTTTTCACCTTAACTAGTTCCGGATGATAGTTCTGATTGCTATTCAGCTATAAATTAAACCTACATATGAGTTAACTTTTGGGGGGGGGTCAAATTTTGGATTTTATCTAGTCTCTTTTAATAGGTAAATGCTTTTTTTTTTTTTGCTTCTGCTGTTCTCAGTATTCTGCGGCTTGATAGCTCTCATTCCATCTCCACATCCAGAGAGTCCACACAGACCCCCAAGCCTCTAGTGTGGCCTCTTGACACCAGGAGGAGGCACAGTAGAAATTTCTTTGACTTTTCAGTTCCTGCATGATGTAGCATGGTTCTGCAGAAGGGAGGGGCAGCTGATATACTACTAGTTTGTCAGTAACTAGGATGGACAGACTTAATTTCAGGGGAAAAATGTATTTACTTGTAAAGTATCTTTTTCACAGGCCATATAAAAACAAACCAAGGAAATTCATATATATGATTATCATAAAATATTTTTAAATATATGAGCATTATGTACCAGCTCCTCTCTCTAAGGGTGTACTGGAACCAACACTAACCTCAAGAAACAATTGTTAAATTTCAGTGTGTGCATTCGTACTCCAGAAGGCAGCTCACACTGCAAATTAGGGATTGATTTGTTGTTTTGCTGATTATCTAGACGTAAGAAAGTAATGTTAAAATGCTAATAATGCAGGTTATACTTTAATATATACCATGCATACATTTTTTCCCTACAGAGCCCATTGTTCAGCATTTACCAGCGTACTCCAGCATCCCTCGCAGGCAATGTAGAAAAGAAGACCCTTTATTTCACATTTATAAAGAGATTGAAGAAGTAGTACTTTGTGAAAACCATTAGAAAAATCAAATGTGTCGGGATTCATATTTCATAACTTAGCACTCATTTTTCATTAAGTGTGTTGTAAAATTCTTGGAAGAGCTTTTGGACCATACGCTGCTGCTCTGTTACCACATCTAAAAATTCCTCAATTTTGTTTCCATAATTATGATAATAACTGCTTGTGGGTTGGCTTAGACAATAACTGACAAAAGCCTAAAAACTTCTATATTTGAGATTGAAAGCTGCTGCTGTTTGGTAGATAGGGCTTTTGACACCTCTCTGTAAGCAGTGTGCCACATTTAGTGGTCAGTGGCCCAGCCAGAACTTGTCATGTGAGTAGGGACAACACAAACCTGAGCTCAGAAATAGCCTCCTTTTTCTTTATTTTACTGAGGTTATAAGTAAATTTCTAAATCGAAGAAACAAGTTCAAAGATTGCATGAAAAACTGATTTACTTCATTGTATCAACATCACAGGGAGCGAGATTTATTTTTCTTTCTCAGGCACCTCTCTATTGACATGTGGTAGACATGTGCTTGATAATAAAATCATTGTTAGACATCAGTATTTCTAATGAAAATTGAAAATGGTACTTTTGTAAATTGATTTTATTCAATTTGTTTTAATAAAATGTGACCTTTAAGATCTCTGTTGCTTCTGAGTTTGGTCACTTGTTAATTAAGAATCATACAACCCTGCTCAATGGTTATTAGGCTGTCTAATTAAAGTATGTCCTTACTAAAACTGTATGTGTTGTACTCAAGAAGTCCATATTCTCTTTGGGCTCCCTCTTCTACAGTAAGTTACTCTTAAAAGCAGTTAGATGCTTTAGAATGTCTACTAGCTCCTTTTGGCTCCTAGAAGACCATTTGATATTTGATACTTTTTCAAATACCCTAGAATGAAAAGTGTCCATAGTATGTTACAACAATGCTGACTGTTGGCCACATTGCCCTGGCAACATTCCAGATGTGGCCCAAACCAGATTAAAATGTAATTAGGAAATATTTGACAAAATAAGAGTTTTTTTAAAGTACAACATAGATAATGTTAATTTTTTTTAAGTTAATATGTAGCCTGCAGTAATCTTTATATAAAGTTTAGTGTCCTAGTTTCTATTTGAGTTTGACACCACAGAGCTACATTGCATTAAAAACCACAAGCAAGTCAAATCAGCAAGCACTTATTAAATACTTACTATGTGGCAGGCGGAGTGCTTAGCTTTGGGGAATACAAATACTCACGTCACTTTGCATCAGCTGCTCTGCCAGATTTCAGTGCCACAGAACAAGATACCCCTCCAAGGATAAAAATTCATCACTTCGAAATTTACCACCATGCTGCTAACTCAATCCTTGCCTAATACTGCCTCCCTCAACCTCTTCTTCCCTCTGATTGGAGGATTGGAGAGAGGAGTACCAAACTTCTCCCAGCACCTTCCCTTATATAGGGTAGAATCTGGACTCTCAACTCATTCCAAATTGAATCTGTTTCTCCATTTCCAACCTCACTGAACACAATAACCCCTGGTGTCCACCCAACCCCTACCCATTTTCCTCCTTTTGTATGTTGACTCCCCCCTTTAGATGGTAAGCTCCTTGAGGACAAAGACTCTTTCTTTTTATTAATTATGTCCCTGTGCACTTAGCATGGCGCCTACCATATAATAGGTTATCTAATAAAAGTGAATTGGATTGGATTGGATTGCTATCACAATACTTTTATGTTGAATCTCTTACCACTGCTTTTTGTACAGTTCTAGTACACTCATAGGACACCGCAATACCTTAGATATCATCTCATCCTACTGCTTTATTCTGTAGATGAGGAATTTAGGGCCTAAAGAAGTGAAACTGTTTGCTCAAAGAGACATAGTTCATAAGGAAGAAGCAGAGCCAGAATTCAAATCTAGGTCTTTGGACTTTGATTCACCATTTCTTCTATTGCACCAATTAACTACAACTGACATTTTTGTTTTGATAGTATGGTGCTGTCTCTTCTAAAACAGTACAAGCAAGGAGTTATTTTTTCTGGTAAAAATGGAGTGGCAGTACTAATAATTATAATAATACCAAGTTACACTTTCATATACACACAACTATATACGCATATATCTTTAAGGTTTTTAAATTTTTTTCTCACAATAGTATACATAAATAATTAAGTCAAGACTTAAAATATGTCTTACTCTCAGGGTTTTTTCCCCTAAAACATTTGTTCTTCTGATTTACGTCCAGATATTTTTCAGTTACAGCCTGGACCTTAACTACATTGAAAACAAGTGTGATATGTAAACTTGTCATATTAACCTCAGTGAATAAGATGTTTTAGGAGATGGGGATCAAAAAATTTATAGTCAGCATATGTATGCCATAATTTAGATCTTGTTAATCTCAGGAAAATGATTTAATATTGATTATTTTATGTCTTTTTTCTATTAGGAATACAGAGATTAAGACCAAACTAATGCTTCTTCTTTTAAAGTGCTTTTTTCTATCAGGTCTCTTCCTTTCCACTTCCTTATATGCATGCTAGGTATCACTTGAAGGAGGAGGAGGAGGAGGCATCTGACCTAGGTCTTGAAAGAAAGGAAGGATTTAAGGAGGCATAGCTACAGAAGGAATGCCTTTAGGGTTCTGCAAATTGACAGTGGGTAAGGGCACTATCATAGAATGGCTCATAGTAAAATTTGACTAGGGTAGTAATAAGAAAGCCTTCTTCACCTTTCACCACGTTCTTATAATTATAATGACCTTCAAACTTCTATTTCTGTCAACAGTCTCTCTCATCATTCTCTCCTGTGAAATTAACATAATACTTTACCCAGATCATGACATTCTTAAGCTCTAAAACTGGGGATTATAGGATAAGATATCAACTCTTGATCATGTCATTTAAAGCCATTTATAATGTGTCTCTAACTTACTTTTGTAGCCTCATTTTATACCATTCCCTACCCCATTCATATTCTAGCTATATTTATCATCTGCTGTTCTCCTCTTGCCCTCTCACATCTCCAGATACTTGCTTACATTTGGACGGCTCCATCTCCAGTGTTAAATATTCTGTCAGGCAGTGTCATGCAAAAAGTGTTAGACTCAGAGTCAAAAAGATTTGAATTGGAATCCTGCCTCTGACACTAACTGCCTGACCTTGGGCAAGTCACTTAACCTCTTTAAGCCTCAGTTTCCTCTCTAAAAATTCAAGGCACTTATATTGGTTTCTGTGAAGATCAAATAACATATCTAAAGTACTTTGCAAACCACAAAGTAATATATTAATACTAATAATTACCTTTATTATTATTCCTTCATTAAATTTAGGTACCACCAACTCTATTAAATATTCTCTAGGACTTTAGCTGGTACTAACCTCTCTCTCTCCCTCCTCACTTTCCGACTGTATGTTTTTGTCTGGCTCTCACCTTTGCATTTATCACATTTTGCCTTTATAGCCAATGTGGTTATTTGTGGATAAATCCTATCCATCCCTCCTTCATTTTTGATTATAAGCTCTTTGTGGTCATGGAGTCTTTTATTGCTTGGTAATTGATTGTTGAATTGGGATTAATTAAATGCAAATAAAACGATATTATTTGAAAGTCGAACACACTCATGGGTTTCAAAAAAATGTCAGGAGTTTCCTCATGATACAAGAATATTAAATTTAAGTGGAGTTTGAGTAAATGACTGTTCTCTTGAGGGAACAAGGAATGAATATAGCACCTTTCTTTTGAAGAGTTCAGTACAGAATGAGAAAATATTAATATTGTAGTCTTTTTTTTCTAAGAAAACATATCAAAAGACAGTATAAACACTTCTGTATTAGAAGAGATAACAATTCCCAATGCTTCTGTGGTTAACAAGCTGTATGGGCTTCTGTATGGACAGTTTAAATAATTTTGATGGCTTCAAGTTGACCACTGATGTTACTTGAAGGTAAGGGTGGGTTCTTCATTATATACATCAGAGAAAGGAGAATGGAAGGCCACCTGGAGTTAAGATTTTAATATTTCAGTTGTAGAAAACTATCTCTGAAAACATTGCTTTTCATACAGATTTGGTGTGAAAATGTTTAGCTGAACAGACGGAGATCCAGCTGGTAGAGTATATGTTTGTCAGGGTATCTGGCATTTAGCTACATCCAAAAATGATATCAAACTGAAAGATGCTAAAGAGCAGCATTGTATGAAAGCCAAGATGACACACTGAGTTTGATCAGACAGAGTTCTTTCATTTGGGGGTTTTCTAACCTTGTAGGGATATCTTTTAATCCAGATGGAATTTTGAAATTAATAAAAAAACTAGAAAATTTTAAATGAAAGAGTCACACAGCTGTCTGACTGATATCTTTATCACAGCAGGCTGGGGAATTCCATATTTCTTCCTATGTTGGTATTTAGGACCCAATTAATGAATGATGGTTATCTTTAGAAATTCAGTGATCACATATGTTTCTCTGAATTTGTACTGTCTATATTTTTCTTTTTAATTCTTATGGCCTCGCCATAAGAACCACCATTGGTTGTGGTTAGTTGTTTAATACAAAAGTGATAAAATGAAAAGAAGCTTGATGGGGAGGCAGGGAGGGAGTGTTTTAATAAGAAACTTACATTTTAAAATATTTTCATGTCCACTTTCAAATTAAATGTTTATTATTGAACTGTAGTAGAACCAAATTTATTGGATCAAATTGCTTCATTAAAGAATAATTATGGTTAGGCATGGGTGATCCATGCCTGTAATACCCAATACTGGGGAAGCTAAGGCTGGTGATTTGCCTAAGTTTAGTTCTGATCTACAGAAGAGCTAAATCTGATTGTGTATCCACAATATGTCTGACACCAATATGATGAAGTCCCAGGAATGGGCAACCACTATAGTTATTTAAAGAAAGGCAAACTGACCAAGGTCAGAAAAATGGAAGATGTTGAGTATTCTGTGCCTATCAGCATTGGGATCAAGCCTGAGAATACTCACTGTTTTTCCAGACTAAGAGGAATAGGGAAGGAGTGTGTGTGTGTGTGGGGGGGGAGAGAGAGGGGGAGAGAAGGAGAGGGAAAGGGAGAGGGGGAGAGAAGGAGAGGGAAAGGGAGAGAGAGGGGACAGGGTAAGGGACAGGGAGAGGGAAAGGGAGAGGGAGAGGGAGAAGGAGAAGGAGAGGGAGAGAGAGAGAGAGAGAGAGAGAGAGAGAGAGAGAGAGAGAGAGAGAGAGAATCAATCATGGTTTTGTTAATGTATGCTTTACAGGTGTTTAATAGTTACTATACCAATGTAAGACATCATTGCTTATCACTAAAAATAACAACAATGTCAAAATGCATGAACTTGCATGCATGAACTAAGAAGATTAAAACTCATTTTGTCCCATGAAATTATTTATCTTTGTCCCATGAAAACCTATAGTGCTAAATTATACTGCTTTCAGACTATGGGAGAATCAAGGTCAGTGAGCTGTTAAAATTAATGTTAACAACTGCATGGAAACCAGAATGACAATATTGATCTGTATCCATGTAGCTCTAGAGATTCACCACTAAGACACCAATTTAAAATTAACTTTTGGCTAAATTACATGCCATAAATATCCCTTCTTTTTGGAAGAATTAATAATTTATGAAACTGTGGCTTAAACTAATAATTCATCATGGCATTGATGGCTTGAGAGTTGGCGTTGGAGCCAGGAAGACCCAGGTTCAAGTCTTGCTTTTTAAACATATTGACTTTTTTACCCTGGGCAACTTACTTATTCTCTCAGAACTCTATGCAACTCTCAAAGAATTACAAATTGAAAAAAAAATGGTGTCATGCTCTGGTAGAAATAGTTTCCTTAGCTAGGAAACTTAGCTGTGAGTTTCCTATCATAAATAGATCCGTTCCTTATCTCTATCCTATATTTTAATCAATGAATATATCATCTGTTATATTTTGGTTATCCTATAATGAAACACCTCTTCAGATAGCTTGATGGTAAAGTAGTAATGATTTCAAAATTATTTCCTGCATAATCCCATGGCAGAGATACTACCTTTGGGTGTCCCATAGGTAGAGGAGAAAAGTCCCAGATCTGATTTTGACATCTTACAAAAATATATTTCCAACGATGGAGTAGTGGCTTTTTTCAGCCAGTAGATCTGAAAATATGTAGGCTAAATTTTTATGAGGCCATAGTTCTCTACATAATAATTCACATTTCTTGGGATTTCTTCCCAGGAGATGAACACAACACAAACTTTACAAGTACAAGACTAGCCTAAATGACAGAGAATTACAAGCTAAATCCATTGCTTGATTAGAATTCCATGATGAAATAACTCCAGATATGTTCTGAAAGTAATTTTAGTGCCTTTCCTTTAGGGTAGGTAGGTTATAATGTGTCTTTGGTTCTCTGTTGCCTCATTCTCTACCCCCTCCTACACCACCAATATTCATTGGTTATTAATCTTCCAAACTCCCCATGTTTGTGTATCTTCAGTATTTGGAAAGGAAGAGAATTTCACTGTCATTGCAGCATATGGTGCTAATGGCTGATTGAAAGGAAGCATACTTTGAACAGCTATTTGTTATATATCCCCTAATCCAGAGTTTAAGCCTATAATTACTGGATAACACACACGTCACTCTGATAATCAGGATTCTTCACAATTTGCCCCAATATACGTTTCCAAAATATAGCCTATCATTCTGCTACAGTGAACCTGTGACTCAAAGACCTCCTAGTCTAGTCCCTCAAAACTATGTACATTTTTCACTGATGCCATTATTTTATACCATTTTCACACCAGGAATACCATCTTTCCCAATTGCCTAATTAAAGAAATCCAATCCACCCTTCAAATAACTCAAAGCTTCAGTTCGTTTTCCTTTATGATCCTTTCCTTGATCTTTCCTTCCCCTGGATTTATAACACATTTGGCCTATATTTCTTATCTCATTCTCTCATTTGTCTCTTAGTCATATGCTGTATACCTTTTTACCTCCAATTTAATTCTTAGGTATGTATTTGTCATTTCTCCACTGCATTAAGTCCTCAGGATAAGTACTGTCTGTTTTACATTAAAAAGCAAATTCCAAGCATTTGCTCATTGAATAGGCATGTGGAACCATAGCTTATATGTGCTTGGAAAAGCATGAAATTTGGTAACATTAGGATCATATTCTAATAGAAATCAAAATTTGATTTGAAAACTTCTGACTTGGGAAGATTGTACTTATCTTGCCTTTTAGCTTTTTAATGCTGTGTCAGGGGTTCACTAATTGTGTTGGGCCATACTGGCTCTAAAGAATTAAATACCAGCAAAGCTGTGCAAGCTTTAAATATAATTTTCCAAATTATATTTTCAGACTAATGCTTATGCGATTTCACATATTATGAATAAATTCAATAAATCCCTTTATTACAAAATATATCTTTTCCCCCTCAGTTTTAATTGCAAGTGTGAATTATATCCACATTACAGCATATATATTTTAAAATAGAAAATACAAAATAAAGAGCCTCTACAGGATTTAGTTATAAAAACTGCATTCTTAAGTGTATTTACCAAATAGGAAAGGGGATTGTGTTTCTCCCATGTCTGCCAAAATTGTATTACGTTACATTTTGTGATAATTATTGTATTCTTTTCAAATAACCCAGCATCTTCAGTCTCCAGTCAACTCTCCTATCACTGTAATATGTAATTTTGTAGAGCCATCTATTGGAAGGAAATAATTGATGTGCTAGATTTTTATTTTAATCTTACCGATAAATCAGCATGCTCAGCCTTGCTTAAAAAAATAAGCAGTATATTCAAATTATTTTGACTCTCCTTAATATTGAAATTTGACCTTTACCAAAATACTAGTGAGTGAAAATAAAAGCAAGCATGAAGAAATAAATTTTCTACTCCAAGACAACACCTCACACTTTCTTACCTTATTTCAAGCAAAATTCATGGCAAATACTAACTAGATCTTTAGGGTATGATCTATGTGCTAAATTGAATGAAACATTTTAATAAAAAGCCAGTGGTGGATAATTAAAGAGATGGATAAGTGGCAAAATTTGTAACATCTGTTAGGGGGCCCCTATAGCTATTCTGCTCATTTAAAAGTCAGTGAACCCATTGATCTGTTTCATTGCTAGTCAATATGTTTATGAAACTAAAGAAATAGGCCAAGGTTCAGAACAATTCTAATAGAGATATTTATCATGAATTTTTCTAAACAACAGATGCTTTCTTGATTTCACAAGATATAGCTTGGATTACATTTCTTACAATCCTATATTGTTGTTTACTGCACATGGTTTGTAATGCTGGGTTGTTAATAAAATCACCAACCAATAATTTTAGCAGAAAGAATCTAAATAATTTGTTTCACTGGTTATAAGTTTTAGCCTAAGTCTCCATAAGAGAAAAAAGGTTGAAAATGAAATATGTGTATATGTGCATCAGATTTGTTGGGACAATTGCAATTTTTTTTGTCAGACTAAACTTTTATGTAAAATAGCAAATAGATTTAGAGCTGGAGGGGACAGCAATCTTGTTCAACCCTCTAGTTTTACAAATGATGAAAGTGAAGCCTTAAAAAGTTAAGTGACTTCTCCAGTCACAAAGGCAGTAAGAATCAGATGTGGAATTTAAACCCAGGTCCTCTCTGACTTCGGTTTCTGTGTTTTTATTATGTGCCATACTGTCTCCCTTAGCATAATGCATTGTAGGAGCCAGTAGGGGTGTGATGAGGGCTTATGACAATCATGTCTGGCCATATTTCATCAAAAGGAGGAGGAGGATTGGAATTTAATTCTTTTATTTCTTGCCCTTTTACAGTCATTCCCTTTGAATTGAATACTGCATAGGATGAAGTAAGGTAAAGTTAAAGATTGAGCACATCATTAAAAGATAATGAAATACTGGAAAGGGATACAACAGCCTTTTCAACCGATTTTTTCTTTTTTTCTTTCTCTGTCCATTCCTTTCTTTTGCCTTCCTTACCTTTCTTCTTTTCTGTCCTTCCTCCTTTCTTCCTTTTCTAATTCCTTTTCTTTCATTCGCTATGTGTTAGGCACCAAAAACTTGGTGCTGTGGGAGTTAATGAACTTGAGTAAGTCCAGGTCCCTTACTCTCAAGGACTTTACATAAAAGGGAAGATAAGATGTGTAGACAGAAAACTCTCATGCCAGATGGGATGTGAAAATGTAATGAGAGTTTCCAAGTGCTATGGGACTTGAAAGGAGGGCAAGGTTGCACTTATAGATGTAGGAATAAGAATAGAATGCTGACTTAGCTTTCTTTCAGAAGCAGGTAGTACAATCCAGTCATAGTACTAGCAAGCCTGAGCTCTTCACAGTTTCTTTCCATACCCTTGATTCTTTAAAACTCACATCTAGATACCTTCAGATCTCCAAAGCTGCCATCAGCAAGGGACCACACACTAGAGCAGAGGTGTCAAACATGCAATATGGGCTTCATATGGCCCACAATATTCCCCAGTGCTGCTCAAACAAGATTAAAATGTAATTGGAAAATATTTAGCAAAATAAATAAAAATATAATAAGGCATAGGAAATATTAATACGTGTTTTTCTCATTAGTTGGTCTTCAGGGATTCATCTCTACCTGCATTCAACCCCTATTCCCAGTTAGGCTATATGGTCTAGATCAGGGATTCGTAGGGTTTTTTTATATAAAGACCCTTTCTAATGTCAAAAATTACAAGGACCAATTAAGAAAATGCGTGACTTGATGTTGGTCTGGATATTTCTTTATCTCCTGACTTGCTTCAACAATTTTACCTGGCTCTTAGTCATTGAATGGGCATTGCCTCAGACAAACAGAGACCTGGGAAAGACCTTAAATTACAAAAGCCAAAGTCACCCACTGCATCCTGGGCCATTGCCAGTCATCTTCACTCTTGTCTTGCCACTGGACTGCATTGACTCTGGAGAAGACAACGAGGCTGATGACTCTGCAGATCTTCCTCACTTAAATCCAATTTATGAGCAAGTCAAGACATCAGGCCAGTGCTGTCATTGGTTCTCTTTGAGAATGAAGGACGAACAACAACAACAATGTATGTTTTCATGACTTTATTTCTATTTAACACCACTATGCCAGGGGAATATAAATTTAGCCTTTCTTTACTAAATAAATATGGGTTGAATGAAATTTTTCTACCACCACCACCACCATCACCCCTACTACATCAATTTTAACTGACTTTTCTATTTGTTTTTGAAGAATTTTTATATGTATCATCTCATTTGCTCCTCACAACCTCCCATGTAAAGTTAAATATTTCAGGTGTTGTTATCCCCAGGAAACTGAAGTTTTATAATAAACAGAATGGAATGATTATGGTGGGACTGGGTTTGTCTGCTCAGGCTTCATGAGAAAGGTATATCTTAAATGGTTTTTAAAGTATTATTTGTTGAAGAATGGCATAGCATTACTGTAGACAGTATGAGCTGTATTGAAGGGATAGGGTGGTAAAGACAGTTGCCTTGATGGTATTCTGAATGTTTGCTAATTTAATGAGTTTGGATTTAGTCAGACAAATTGCTCTATCATTTGATCTAAGGGAATCCTGAAGCAGTTACTCTTTCAGGCAAAGGCCAGCTGGTCGTACTTAGGACACTAGACAGCTTAAAGTTAGGTTCTTCTATCAGCTCTAGGCTATCATGGGGCACAGGAGGCAAGAATGCTAGGGGGTGAATCTATTGGCTATGGCTTATTTTCGGCAATATGGTGGCATGACATAGCTGACCATAACATAAACTGGGGATTAGGTTTAATTCAGTGGCCAAAGTTGAACCCTGTCTTAGACTAAAAGTTCACATCACATTGCCTTAAGAAAAAAAAAATACACCAGTTCTAGAAATTGCTTCATGACATGACTGCATTATGAATTATGTTTTAGGACTTGCTGGAAAGGTAATTTGAGGTATTTATTAAAAAAAATAAATCAAAGATAGAAAACACTTTTGGGCATAGAGCACAGAGATATATGCAAATGTTCCAAGTAGTATATCTAGGCTTTCTAATACACTCAAATCTTAATTATGTGTATGTGCGGGTTAGACTTTACATGCAAATTATCCAGTTGAAAATTTTAATCCTATCCTAGGTTTCTTTTGCTACCTTATGTGCCACTAGAACACCTTTCCCTGGCACCATCTGGTGTGTACTCAACAAATGTGAACTAATTATAATGTTAGCTTGAGCAAAACATAATTAGAATGGTAAATCAACTAAAAAAAAATCCAGTAACGCATTCCCAAGCCAAAGGGTCATGGGGTGCCTACAACCTTGATCTCCATTGTGCCCTACATTTGTTTCGCCAAATATAATATAGCTGACAGTTTTGAGTGGAATGCTACATAATCAACCTGATTGTCCTCACACTTGGAAGTAAATTAAAGAACACCCCCTTTTCTTTATCTCCCCCCAAAATCTCACTAAAGTCCTAACCTAGAAAATTCCAATGGATATTTGTATGTTTGAAAAAGAACAACTAGGGAGAAATACGCTAAGACTACCCAGCAGGTATTTTGATAAAATGTGATATGAGAACTTCAGGTTCTAATATTGGGCTATAATTTAGTTTTCTCAGGAGATTAGATATTATTTTCAAGTATTAGTCCTTTAACTTTTATACCTTCTCCATTTATATAAATTAATTGGTATTGTCTTTGGAATCTAGATGAGTAGGGTATCTGGGGAGTATAATATGAAAATGCACAACATGACTTTATACATTTTAGATAAAGTTAAATATGATGAAAGTGATAGAAAGTTTTTAAATGTATTTTATTCCAAGGAAGTGTTGCACAGTGGATAAAGAGCCTGCCTTGTAATTCGGAAAATCTGAAACCAAGTCTTGCCTTTGAATCACACTAAGAGCTTCCAGGACACTTACTTAACCTCCCAGTGCTCTCAAGCAGAGGCGGGATTCAGCCGGTTCACACCGGTTCGGCAGAGCCAATACCTAATTTTATGTTGAGTTTGGTGAACCCAGTTGTTAATTCCCATGGTGAGAAACTTGTTTAATCTTTTCCCCTTTCCATTGTCCCTTCACCTCCCTGCCTTCCCCCCCCATCCTCTCCTCTGGGTAGCTCCTGGCTTCCAGTTGGTCCTGTTGCAGTCATGGCATCTCATTATCCCAGGTCTCTGCAGGGTGGCACTTTGGGAAGGGATGTTCACCAACTGCATGTCCCGGGGCAGCAGCGCTTTGAGTATTTCAGACTGCACTGTCACATCCTCTTTGGATGCTTGGAGTGGCAAGGGGTTTGTTTCCTCTAGCCCAACTAATGAGGGTTTTTTTTTCTTGGCAACTGTGGGTCAAGGTTCAGAGGAGGCACAAGCATCATTGTTTTCCACCCACCCCACTCTTACTTCTGGTCTCTTCCCCAAGTCACTGGGTGGAGTGGCTGAAAGGCCACCCTGCCTTGCTTTCCTCCTCCTCCTCCCTGCCCCACCCCCAAGCAGGCTTTCTGATAGGTGCCAAACAACTCTGAGCTCAATAGATCACTTAAAAATTGGTGAATCAATGAAACATGTGGAATTTTTAAAGCCAATGGTAAAAAGTTGTCAAGCTTAACTTTTGGTTTGGTTTATATTCAGTGAGAGAAAAGATGCCAGCACGCTTAGCACCCTCATCCCATCTAAGTAGGCTCTTTTCAATACAAATAGCCTACTTTCTCCCCTTCCTTACTTCTTGCAAGATAGCATCAGAGTCTATTGTCTCCCAAAAGACAGGAGGGTGCAAAACAGGCAAAGGGAGGGAGGGAAAGGACTGTTTCAAGGACTCCTAGGATAATTTATGGTAGGTGTTCTGCTGAAATGAAAGTGTCCTAGATTTTCTTAATAGTCTTAACACCAGCTCTCAGTTTCTTCCTTAAGAATCTTGGGCAGGGCTATTTACAGGACTTAAATCAACAACTAGATATTAAGATATTTGTTATGTGTCCAGGACTGTTGGGGATACAGAAATAGAAAATAATCCCCTACTTCAAGCAGTTAAGATTCTGGTTAGACAATGGTACCAACAATGAGATGAATAAAAGATAGTCAATAATCCAGTGCTAAGTAGTTAGGTAGGGAACAGTGTCACATTTTTTTAAATTAAATTTATTTATTTAACATATATAGTTTTCAGCATTGGTTTTGACAAGAGATTGAATTACAAATTTTCTCCCCATTTCTACCCTCCACCCCACTCCAAGATGGCGTATATTCTGGTTGCCCTGTTCCCCTGTCAGCCCTCCCTTCTGTCATCCCACTCCCCTCCCATCCCCTTTTCCCTTCCTTTTTTGTAGGGCAAGCTAAATTTCTACTCCCCATTGCCTGTGTATCTTATTTTCTAGTTGCATGCAAAAAACTTTTTTTTTTAAATGCAATTTATTTATTTAACATATTTAGTTTTCAGCATTGATTTTCACAACAGTTTGAATTACAAATTTTCTCCCCATTTCTACCCTCCCCCCCCACTCCAAGATGGCTTATATTCTGGTTGCCCTGTTCCCCAGTCAGTCCCTCCCCTCCATCACCCCCCCTCCCCTCTCATCCCCTTTTCCCTTCCTTTCTTGTAGGGCAAGATAAATTTCTACGCCCCATTGCCTGTGTATCTTATTTTTTAGTTGCATGCAAAAACTTTTTTTGTTTTTGAACATCTGATTTTAAAACTTTGAGTTCCAAATTCTCCCCCCCTCCTCCCTTCCTACCCACCCTCACCAGGAAGTCAAGCAATTCAACATAGGCCACATGTGTATCATTATGTATAACCCTTCCACAATACTCATGTTGAGAAAGACTAACTATATTTTGCTCCCTCCCAACCCCTCCCCCTTTATTGAATTTTCTCCCCTGACCCTGTCCCCTTTTGAAAGTGTTTGTTTTTGATTACCTCCACCCCCATCTGCCCTCCCCTCCATCATCCCCTCCTTTTTTATATTCTTCCCTGTTCTTTCCTGTGGGGTAAGATACCCAATTGGGTATGCATGGTATTCCCTCCTCAGGCCAAATCTGATGAGAGCAATATTCACTCATTCCCCCCTCGCCTGCCCTCTCCCCTCCTCCCACAGAACTGCTTCCTCTTGCCACCTTTATGCAAGATAATCCACCCCATTCCATCTCTCCCTATCTCCCTCTCCCAATATGTTCCTCTCTCATCCCTTAATTTGATTTTATTTCTTTTAGATATCTTCCCTTCATCTTCAACCCACCGTGTCCACTCCCTCTCTCTCTCTCTATACACATAGATATATACATACATACACATTCACTTACATATATACATAAACATATATACATATATGCATATTCCCTTCAGCTACCCTAATACTGAGGTCTCATGAATCATACACGTCATCTTTCCATGTAGGAATATAAACAAAACAGTTCAACTTTAGTAAGTCCCTTGCAATTTCTTTTTTTTTTGTTCTTTTTCTTGATTACCTTTTCATGCTTCTCTTGATTCTTGTGTTTGAAAGTCAAATTTTCTATTCAGTTCTGGTCTTTTCACTGAGAAAGCTTGAAAGTCCTCTATTTTATTAAAAGACCATATTTTGCCTTGGAGCATGATACTCAGTTTTTCTGGGTAGGTGATTCTTGGTTTTAATCCTAGCTCCATGACCTCCAGAATATCATATTCCAAGCCCTTCAATCTCTTAATGTAGAAGCTGCTAGATCTTGGGTTATTCTGATTGGGTTTCCACAATACTCAAATTGTTTCTTTCTGGCTGCTTGCAGTATTTTCTCCTTGATCTGGGAGCTCTGGAATTTGGTGACAATATTCCTAGGAGATTTCTTTTTGGGATCTATTTGAGGAGGCGATCGATGGATTCTTTCAATTTCTATTTTGCCCTGTGGCTCTAGAATATCAGGGTAGTTCTCTTTGATAATTTCTTGAAAGATGATATCTAGGTTCTTTTTTTTGATCATGGCTTTCAGGTAGTCCAATAATTTTTAAATTATCTCTCCTGGATCTATTTTCCAGGTCAGTGGTTTTTTCCAAGGAGATATTTCACATTGTCTTCCATTTTTTCATTCCTTTGGTTCTGTTTTATAATATCTTGATTTCTCATAAAGTCACTAGCTTCCACTTGCTCCAATCTAATTTTTAAAGTAGTATTTTCTTCAGTGGTCTTTTGGACCTCCTTTTCCATTTGGCTAATTGTGCCTTTCAAGGCATTCTTCTCCTCATTGGCTTTTTGGAGCTCTTTTGCCATTTGAGTTAGTCTGTTTTTTAAGGTGTTGTTTTCTTCAGTGTATTTTTCAGTATTTTTTGGGCCTCCTTTAGCATGTCATTGACTTGTTTTTCATGGTTTTCTCGCATCCTTCTCATTTCTCTTCCCAATTTTTCCTCTATTTCTCTAACTTGCTTTTCCAAATCCTTTTTGAGCTTTTCCATGGCCTGGGACCAGTTCATGTTTTTCTTGGAGGTTTCTGTTGTAGGCTTTTTGACTTTGTTAACTTCTATCTGTATGTTTTGGTCTTCTTTGTCACCAAAGAATGCAAAGTCTGAGACTGAATCTGGGTGCGTTTTTGCTGCCTGGCCATATTCCCAACCAACTAACTTGACCCTTGAGTTTTTCAGTGGCGTATGACTGCTTGTAGACTAACAAGTTCTATGTTCCACGTTTGGGGGGGAGGTGCCAGCTCTGTCAGACCCGCACTGCTCCTTCCCCAAGAACCCCCAACCCGGACTGGGCTTAGATTGTCAGCAGGCTGTGCACTCCTGCTCTGATCCACCACTTAATTCCTCCCACCAGGTGGGCCTGGGGCCGGAAGCAACAACAGCTGTAGCTGCCCCACCTCCACTGCCCCCCGGGGCAGGAAGCCCAACCTCGAACTACTTCCACTCCTGCAGCTTTTCCCACTAACCTTCTCCACTGTCTTTGGTGTTTGTGGGTTGAGAAGTCTGGTAACTTGCCGCAGCTCACTGATTCAGGGCGCTAGGGCCCACTCTGCCCGGCTCCTTGTCTGGTTGGTCCACGCCGCTCAGACTGGGCTCTGCTCTGCTCCGCTCCACTCCGCTCCCAGCTCCCAGCTCTGTGTGGGATAGACCTCACCCAGAGACCATCCAGCCTGTCCTGGGCTGGAGCCCTGCTTCCCTCTGCTGTTTTGTGGGTTCTGCAGTTCTAGAACTGGTTCCGAGCCATTTTTTATAGGTTTTTGGAGGGACTGAGCAGGGAAGTCACACTAGTCCGTGCTTTCCAGCCACCATCTTGGCTCCGCCCCCAGTGTCACATTTTCAAACAGGGCTAGGGCATGACTTTGATTGAGTCATTTAACTTATCTAGACTTCAGTTTCTTATCTGAATAATATGGGAATTGGAACTAATGATCTAAGAGGTTCCTTCCAGCTCTAAATCTCTGATCCCATAATGGTAATGACACATTAGGAAGGTTGGCTCATTCAGCAGTTTGCAGGATGAATTGGAGAGAAAGAGGTGGGAGAAAAAACTGGCCTGGGAGACTAGTGAGGAGAGAGCCTTACTTCTATCTGTGATGGAGAATGGCTCAAGCATCTGCTTCTGATGGGACTTCTATGTTTTTGTCATATTCTCAAGGCACCCAGAGTAGCTAGCCACTGAGATACCTACTAATTCTGAAATTCTGTGAAGTTTCAGAGCCCAGATGATGTTAAATATAGGATGAACAAAAATAAAAGCCTGAGATCTGCTCCCTACTCACATGATTAGTGACTTATGCATGATTTGAACTGAGGTTGTCCAGTACTTACTAAATGCTTACTAAGTGACTGATTCCAAAAAAACAAACAGATAAAAAAATGTTAGGGCAGAGAACCAGTTGTTAATTTATTTGAATCCCATAACTGCTCTTAAGTAATTCTCTAAAGCCATAAATTGCAGATATGATGCAGATCTCAATAGTAGAAGTTTCCTCTTTAAGAATTTTGACACCAATGAAGTTATAGGTCTAACTATCCCATAATAATACTACAAAGATATGAAGGATAGTCACCATAGGGGTTCCTCTTATGGAAATTCCATGCATCATTCTAGATCATAACTAATCTATGATTTAGTAGTCCTAGGATGTTGCTCAGACATATCAAAATTAAGTGACTTGACCGGGGTTACATAGTTAGTGTCAGAGATGGGATATGAAGCCAGGTCCTTTCTTGATTTCAAACCTAGAACTCATTTACCTTCATCACCATTTGTAAATAGTCAGGTTCCATCATAAGTTAAGTTAGTCATTGTTCCAGTTTGTAAAGAACTTAGCCAGTGTGTACACCTTAGGCAAATGAAAATGTGTGCTTATCCACAAATGCAGTGCCTAAAATTAACTTTTTAAAAAATGTTCACTGTGGGGAACTACTAGTGTATAAATGTCCATCATAAACACAGATCAGCAATTGACCTATACCTTATTGTCTTCAAAACTAATGGCTTGAGATGGTAAGGGATTTTTTTTGCCCCTGGTCACACAGATAATGTACATCAGAAACAGGATTTGAACCCAGGTCTTCCTGACTAGGCTATACTTATGCTGACTGTATCCTATTGCCCCTCACAATTAAACATGGAAGAGAGTAAATACTATTTTAAAAGTATAACTTCTTGCATTCACAACTTATATGTATATATTTGAAATTCAAAGGGTTTGATAGAAAATAAAAACTCATATGTTATTGCACTAACTTTTTTAATAGCACAAAAGAATTTTTAGTTCCATAGGTAATCATTACAGATATTTTTATTTGGCTTCTCTCTGATAGTATTTCTTAAAATTATCAATAGTTTGCTATTTCACCTTCACATAGTCAATACAGGGACTAATAAAAACTTAGCAGGCCCCAGCTATATGAAAAGGGTTAGCAGTCACCTTGAATAAAGTAGACGGCTAGCATTGTGTAATCCTTCCTAAACATAGTGAGTCTGTGAAGTGTATGTTATTAAATTGAAAAGATTTTCAGAAATAAACTCCCACTTGTCTTACTAGTTATGATTTGAGTGAAATCTGTAACCTCACCCTAATTATCTGATAGTGCCACTCGATTATTAACCTAACCATGGAAGTGTGGAAACTTCTTATGATAGCAGAGTTAATTCATGTAGTTTTTTGTTGTCTGGTTTGTGTTTACAGTTTGCTCTAATAAACTCTTTAAACAAATACCAGCCCAGTTTTGCTGCTCTTCTGTTTTGAAAACTCTTAAGTGTATAAATTTTGCTGGAAGGAATGTCTTCCATTTGTACAGTAATTTTAAAGCAGATTACTATATTGAAACATGGATTGTGATAAGGACTGCTGTGGAGATTAGGCCTACAGTGGAATTATCACAACTGATGTATATTTTTGGGCCTCCAGAGAGATCACCAACAGAGAATAAATCAAAAGCACATTCCTATTATGGACAGGGTAGAGGCAGAGAGACAGAGATAGAAACAGAGAAGAGAAAAGGAGAAAAGTTGAGGAAAGAGAATATCCTGGGATGTAATGATGTATAGGAGTAACAAGAGAATTCTTTCCTTATGTTTTAGTACATTGCCCATCCTTGGGTCTTAGAACAGAAAAAAGATAAAAGTACGCTAAGGCTATAGCAGAGAATAATAAGTTATTTAAGCATTCAAAAATATGCCTTACTTGAGAAGATCCAAAAGTCAGAATTACTTATACTAAGGAAGATATTTGTATGGATTTTCAAGTTTTCAAAGGGTATAAAGTGAGTGAATGTTTGTCCTTGAAAACAAGAATTAGGTGAATCTGCAATAGGAGCTCTCTAAAGAAGGATTGCCTGGTAGTGAGCGTTGAACACCGGAATGCGTTACAAGAGAATTCGGTCATGGGTTCTCCTTATCTTGAGATATGACCAAACATTATCATGTGTTACACATTCACATCTTCCTGTGATTTAAGTGCTCTGGATGCAGAAGGAATAGACTAAATGGTTTCTCAGAGTCTCTTACACCACTGTGGTTTTTATGATTCCGTGATTTAGAGTGACTTTCTTAGGGAATTTGACATATAGCCTGGGGAAAGGATACAGCTTTCCTAATTAATGTCATGTATATGTTGTTGAATACCAACTGCTAAGCGACATCTATTTTAATAAGGGACTGGTGTCTAATGAAATATTGGTCTGGTTCTAGTTTAGTTCTGAGGCTATTTGGATATGTTTGTTCAGTAGCTATGTTGGTTACAGCTTGGTTCACTGGATACCTTTTATTTAACAAAGTTAGTATCCAGTCTCTAATGTACATTTTATAAAAATGTATTTCACATACCTCCTAAGTTAAAAAAATCAGAATAGGGAATGTTAAACTTCATTCAATTACTAGTACAATTTATAATATATGTACTGTGTACTTTAATCTTGTATTATTTTCATTATGTTAAAGGAAAATATCTCAGTACTGAAACATATCTTGAGAGTGGAATGCTTTTTTCTTTATCCTCTTTATTCCTTGCATTCTTCAAGATGATGACTGTTGAAATGCCCGTGGAAATTTGAGCTATAAATCTAAGTCAGAGTTGTTTCCCTTACATTACTGCCATTTGTTGAATTATATATGAAGTAGCCATTTATAGATATGAGATTTTTTCTGTCCTTGTTACTGTCTTTAAAAGAAATAAAATAACATAAGAAATCTGTATATAGTGAAAAAACAATGTGCCAGAATTTTTTTTCAGAATTCCTTCTTTGGAATATCCTATTCCTATTTATTCTTATAAAGAGAAAACATTCCTGGGTAATACTCTGGACATGGAGGTATTAACTTCTGTTGTTCTGGTATTAGCTCAAGAAAACATTCTGATCTCAACTCGGAGAGACATATTAGACTGGCTTAATTTTGACTTTGTTTTGTATGTTATCGATTTGCCAAATGTGGCCCCCGCACAATTTTTACTGAGCTTGACAGAAAGAGCATCCTTTTTAAAAATACCATGCTCCATACCAGGAAACTAGGAAGAGCAAATAATAATTCTCTTTATACTATAAGTGGTTGGAGAATGCCATACTTTCTTCTCTAAAATGGAACAAATTCTACCCTTCTGCAAGAGAAGACATTACACTAGCAGGTGCTAATTGGAAAGTATATGCTTGATTAGAATACACAGAGAAGAGGAAATAGGAAATGGAGAATGGGAAAAAAGGGTAAAGAGAGGAATGGGTATATAGGTAATGGAAAGAAAGAATATAAGGCAGGAGAAACTAACATGAAGGAATAAAAAGACCAATGAATAGAGAGAAGAAAAGAATGCATAAATATAGGTGACATCATACATATTTTTGATATATGCAATAATATTAGTATCAAGCTCATTTATCAAGTATTTTAGATGGAAAATTCAAGAAAATTTTGGAAAAAAATTAAAATTTCCTTAGTTCTTTTTGGGGGGAAAAATAATAGTTGGATTCAGTGAATGCTTCTGAGATTTTATATCATTTATTCTCATTTTCTATTCATGCTTCAGTTTTAAGTCCTTAACTTTAAGGAAATGTTTTCCTCTGACAAGAAAAATCATTTTCATATGAGATATTTTACTTTTGTTAATATGCATATGTTAAAGTAGTGAAAACAACTGATAATGATATATACTGTTGGAGGTTTTTCTGATATTGAATAGCTTTTCATTTTTATAGAACTTTCAATATTGACATTTCTTATAAAATTAAAAATAATCCTGAAAATGCCAGTTCCATACTTAATTCATATACAAAATTAATGTGAAATTCCGTATGTCACAGGTTAACGGATGTCTTCTGCAACACTTTAGTACCATGAAGAATTATTTTGAAAAAACTATATTACCAAAAATAATTTATTTTAAAGAAATAGATGCTTTTAAAACGTACTTCTTTTCTCTTTGTCATATTTAGGATCCTTACCATACCTACTGGAACATTTAAATATATGTTTAATTAAAATGAATTTTTTAAAATATTAAGAGTTGGGAGCCAAATTTAGAATTAACAGACAAGTTAGAAAAATTGATTTACTGTTAAAAAGTAAATTTTGCTTATTTGCTATTTCTCAAACAGACTTAAGAAAGAATTATCATTTCTATCATGGTAATACATTTAATAAAAATTTAGCTATCTATAAGCATATTATTTATTAGACATATATGAAATTACTGCAAATCTATTAATATAACAAAATCTCAGTAATTTTGCTATTTCTCTAAGAGAATAATTTTCCTTCATTGCTCAAGTACACTAATCTAAATATGAGAAATGTCTTGATTTCTGCAAAAATATTTACATCATGAAATTGAATAGTTATTTCAAATTCTGAGTTTTTAAGCACTGGACATTTTCATTTGTGTTTTTAACCCATTTTCTAAAAGTGTTATGATTAACTTGTATAGGGGATAGAATAGCGATCATTCATAAGAATTTTTATAACATGTATGAAATTAAATTTTCATCCAAATAACTATGAGTATACTCCTGCAAGTTTGATATGATGTTTGACTTTGACTTTAAATAAGATGCTATTTAAAAAATAAACCAGAAAATGGAGAGTCCAGAAGTTTATTGGTACTTTTTTTTGGTGTTGCCTTTTTCCCCATTAAATTTTTGAATAAAAATTTACTTAATAAAGCACCTGCTAACTTTATGTCAAATTAATATTTCAATATGAGCAATGACATAAAGAAAATGTACGAAATGATTTTGGGGACTAATTGCAGCTGCAATGACTGCACTTCTTAGTCTTTCTGTGTTACAGAACAGACAATAAAAGCGTTTCTCTAAGTGACCCTCTTCAGCATGCTAAAGAATTTCAGAAATTAAAGCCATTCTATCTGTTATCTTTTCAAGGATGGGGAGGAGCTTGCCAAACATTTATTTTGTTAGAGAATGACTGAATCTTTTATAGAGTAACTTCCAAACAGATTCCATTGATGAGGTCGGAACAAATTGCATCCTGATTTTTTTTTATTAGACTCAATTTTTTTTAATCCATAAAACCATCATGCTACAAGCAGTGAGCTTCATGATTTTGTTATTGTTATTGTTGTTATTAACAGCATTGAGATAATATTGCATTTGATTGAGTTTGTAGAGGGAATGGAAGTGCCTTTTTTTTCTTATTAATTGAAAGAACTCCTTTGACATATCTTTTGAAGATATATCTGACTGAAACCTCTTACTGTGCAGAGCAGGTGAAGAAGGGGCTCTATGTGTTCATTGCAAAAAGCTACCAAGAAATAGCATGTAGTTTTTAGGAGAAATAAAGGCCAAGTTTAGTTAAATCCTGAGATGGAGCTTTGAGTTATCATGTGGCACATCACTCAATAGTGATTAAGCTTCAAAAGCCTCCAAATGGTTAGCATTTCATAATGGATAAAGACTACTTTGTCTATTTGGAACCCATCAAATTTCTCTGACTCTGATTGTGTTAGTTTATTTCTCCCCCTCTCCCACCCTGAACAATGCCGATGGAAAACTTCTGGCTAACTTCCCCTTTTTATGCTGTTCACTATAATAATTCACAAAAATGTGCCAGTCCGTATTAGAAAGAAATATCGAAATTCAAGAACTAAGTAGACATTCAACATTTTCATTATTGTCAATTGAGCATGCAGGTACAGATTTTATTTCTACCAGATCTTTTAGGTTCCCACTATCCACACTTTGTAGAGATGCACTTTTCCTCAGCAAGAACAGAGTGACGGCACAGATAGACACTTGGAAATTAGAAAGTGGAAGTAATGTGTTAGTCCTTTAAGTTAGGGCACAGCGTGTGTGTGTGTGTGTGTGTGTGTGTGTGTGTGTGTGTGTGTGTGCGCGCGCATTTATCCATCTAGTTAATTTTACCAAAATAAGCCTTATATCCTCACTATTTTGTAGCCGCTTTATGTGTGAAATTTCATCTTACCTAATCAGCCTGAGGGGAGTATAAAATAAGCTTAACTTGGAAATTTTGAATTTTAGAGTATTTTTATCATTATTCTTGCTGACATTAAACATCACTTCATGCTGATGGTCTCAAGTGTATATTTTATATTATTAGGAGGAAAAACGAAGATTGTAAAGTACCTTTTAAAATATTTTCTACAAAACCTTTTAAGTGTTGATGCATTCATTTAGTTCTAAGAAAAGTTCTGAATGATAGAAAAAAACAACTTGCTCAACCTTTTTTCAGACAAATAGTAATATATGATTTAACTTTTACACTGCTTTTTCTCCTCCTGATTTATCACTTTTTAGTTTATATTTTATTTTTAATTGTTCCTTAAAATTAAATGTCTTTTTAACTAAAAATAGAAGCATTAACTGAGGTTTTTGTTTCATTCTAGTATTGTAGAATGTTTTACAGATATGGTTGTTTTAATTTTGAAAGGATGGGGAATCTGACATCTCATTATTTTATCTATTTTTGTTGAAAATAGAATAAGAATAGATAACACTTGATTACAGACATACTGTAACAGTCTTTAACAGCCAAAGTTCCAAGTTGAATTAGAAGATAAAAATTGTATGTTTAGTGTTCTCTTTAGCCTTCCATTGTATTGTGCATATGTGCACGTGTGTATATATGTATGTATAACTGTGTGACTTTAGACAAATCACAAACTCCCTGGGCCTCACATTCCTCATCTCTAAAATGAAGGGTTTGATCTAGATGGCCTGTGAAGTTTCTGCCATCTCTAGATTTGTGATCCTAAAATTTTTACATAAGATTCCCATGAGATACAAAACAACAAAATTACTCTTGAGAAAATATAAAGGAATGCAAGAAAGGGGAAGCATGTTCAGGAACGGTGCTAAGTATGGTGCTGTGTGTTCATTGAATTGAGTGAATATTTAGTGATATCAGCTTTGCATCTGGAGGAGAGAAGGGGAGTTCAGTTTTCTCTCGGTATGGACATATGGAAGCTTTTATCCCATGTTGCATCCAAGCTTAATATCAAATCCTAGAGCACGAGACTGAGACTTGAATGCCTAGTGATTTTAAAATATTTTATCCATTATTTAAAAGTCAAAAGGCTGTTTATTCAACTTCCCTACACTTAACTCATTTTCTTTCCCTTCATGTACCCTATATTCTAGCTCAACTGGACTCAAGTCCCTGGTTCCTATCTGACTCTCTTTCATTTCCACACTAGCCTTTCTTTGTTCCATTCACTATGACTGGAATGGACTTCTTGCTATTAAATCACCACCACTGGATATTTCACCTGGCCTTCAAGGCTGAAATTAAATGCCACCTATTCCATGATAACCCCCCCACCAAGTGAACATGATCTATTCCCTCCTCAGTTTCTATAGAGTATTTTTTGCGCCATTCCATAGCTTCCATTTCATCGTTATTTGGTATGTATGGTTTTGCCCACATTACTCTGTATGTGATTCAATGGGTATGGTTCTGGACTTGGATTCAGGAAGGATTGAGTTCAAATTCTGCCTTCACTTAACCTTTCTCTCTCTCATGAATCTCAGTTTCCTCGTCTGTAAAAATAGGGAGTTGAATTAGATGGCCTATGAGGTGTCTTCCAACTCTAAATCTAGGATTTTATAATCTCTAATCCTATGATCCTATGTAAAGTCCTTAAACAAATGGTCTGTGTCATATCTCCCTGTGTATCGCCAGTATGCAGCTAAGAAACCTCTACACGAAACCTGTTAAATATACGTCTGTTGGACGGAATATACAATTATATAGTCTATGAGTTCTATAGAAACTAGAGAAGGAAAACCAACGAGAGCTGAAAAAAATGGAAAAAGCCTAATGGTTGAAGTAGGACTTGATTTGGGCTTTGAATGCGGGTAAGAATCGAGTAGGGGGAGGAAAGACTTTGAAAAGGTATTCTTGGTAATGCAAACAACATTTTCAAGGAACCGAGGATTATGAATGACCATGATGTTTTTAGGTAATAGTGAGCACACTGGTTGGACAGCAGTAGAGGGAGCATGCAAAGTCACTTCTTCCCATTTCAGCTTATCATCCATCTACCCTGTATATATCTTGTATCTTCTTATTTATGTGTTGTCTCTAACTTTGGGTATATATTTATATTTATGTCTCATCTATACCTTTAGGATATAAGGTCCTCTAGGGCAGACACAATTTTTGCCTTTCTTTGTGTCCCCTGTGCTTAGTACAGTAATTGGCTCATAGTAAGCCCATAATAAATGTTTATTCTCTATTTTGTCTCAGTATTCTCATTACCAACATAAGTGGGTAGGATCAAGTGAACTCTAAGGTCTCTTCTGTCTTAAAATGTTTAATGTTTCTTTTAGGACTTCTGTGTGAAATGACTTGGAATAAGTGATAAAGCCATAGGGGCACAGATCTAAATCCAGCCTCCTCATTTTATAAATGAGGAAACCTGAAGCTCAGAAAATGTAGTGCCTGCCTTACCTAAGATCGCACAAGTAGTAGATGTCAGAGGTAGGATTTGAACCTACTCTGACTCCAAAGTCAGAACTCGTTCATCATTTAGACATTAATGCCGTTGCTTTTATTGTTATTTCTCAATCTGTAATTTCACGAATAGAGGAAATTACAGTTAATCCTTTCACATAGTCAGGGTTAGGGGCGTGGCACCCCCGCAATCTGGAAAAATCCATGTAAAATTTTTTGGCCCTCCTTTTTGTGCCAGAAAAAAAGTCTGAATTATTTTTCTTTCATGGGGTGTTTACAATACCTTTTCGTAAATTTTGGATTGATATTATACAATACCACATATATATTTTACGCATTTCTGAGTTTCTAAACTTTTTCTGTGTCATCTGCTGGCCTTTGCATGTCATCTGCAGCTTCCGCAAAACTCCCCTAAAATTTCTATTTAATTTCTTATGCCAACTCGTGATATATTGAAACCATAATGGGGAAAGTCGCAATATGGAAGGGATAATTGTAGGTAAGAAAACTCAGTACAGAAAAACAGTTTTGCAACTGCAGTATTTTAATGACCTCAGTTACACCAAGTAGCTAAATGACTTGCCAGAGTTACAGAGGGTTAGGACTTGCATACAAGACTCTTATCACTGGAATGTTGGGTTTTTTTATCCACTACATACCACAGTGCTTTTTGCCTGGAAATTCATAGAGCAGGAATAGAGAATAAAGCTGTCAGTCAATAAACGTTTTTTAAGTGCTACAATGTATCAGGTACTGTGCAAAGCATCAGGGATTAAAAAAAATCAAAACGTTCCTGTTTACAAGGAGTTTACACTCAAGTGGAGGAGACAACATGATTTAAGTATGTAAATATATTGTTATACATAGATGTATTTGTACAAACAAAAAAAAACAAGCACAGATATGGGAAGGCACTACTAGCTAGGAGGAATAGAAAACACCCCCTATATAAGGTATCACTTAAGCCACTAAAGTTGTTTGAATAAGAAGTGGATAATAAGTAGCAGAATTCTCCTGCCTCCTTCACCGAGCTCTTTCTATTGTTCCATAATATTTCAGGAAGACTCATGTGGCAACAATAATATATGAGAGTCCCTTAATTCGCTTTCTGATGTCTACGGGATAAAAGTCAAAGTGCCTTGTTCTGTCTGGCTCTTGACACCCTCAACAGTCTGGCCCTGACTTAGTTTTTTGGTTCTATCTGTCCTTACTTTTACATACAAGCCTTCTGTCTAGTCATTGTTCACAGATTACTTTCCCCTCCATCTCCGCCTAAGGTCTCATGCCTTCCCTCCCATTTGGAATTCCTCTCCATTGCTATTTTTGTAAGCAAATCCTAGCCATCCTGTAAGAAAAACTTAATCACTTCCCCTCCTTGAAGCCTTAACACTCCAACCTACAGTGACCTCCATTTCCTCTGAAGTCATAGCTTACCTAATTCATACAGTTTTTGCCCACTTAATTATATACTACCCTGTCATCAAATTATTTACTCTCTGTGTTTAAAGAGACTTCAGAGATCTAGTCCAATCCAAACCTGAATAGGAAACTTCTTCCAGACAGCCTCCAAAGTAGTCAATCGGCCTCTACCTAAATAAAATCAAGGAGGATCTCACTACATCCCAAGGTAGCAACATTCTTCTTTTGACAGTTTAACTTATTAGGAATTTTTTTTCTTATGTTAAGCCAGAATCTTCCTTTTTGTGATTATTGCTCATTCCTGTTAATTTTCTCATTTGGGGCCAAGCAAAATAAATAAGATCTCTTTTGCATCTTGGTATGTCCCCTGGTCATCTCTTTTCTAGTATAAATATTATCCATTCCTTAAAAAAAAAAACTTCACATAGCATGGTTTCTAATCATTTCACTATCTTGGTTGCACAACCCTGGTCTTGCTCTAGCTTATCTGTCCCTTTCCAAAAAACATGGTGGCCAGAAGCGAACACAATTTCAAATATAGTCTGGCAAGGGCACAATACCATTGGGAGTTTGTTTTGGACATTATTCTTCTCTTAATATAGCCTGAGATTGCATTAACTTTCCCTTGTTCCTCACATTTTTTTTTTTTTACCTCACATGTCGTACTGTGAGCTTATAGTGCACAAAAATCCTCAGGGTTTTTTTAATTTTTGTTTTTCACATGAACTGTTGCTACCTTGATCTCATAATTGTACAGCATATTTTTTTGAACCTGACGGGATTTTATATAGACCCCTATTATTCATTTTATTGGCGTTCTCCCTTTGATATATCTTATTGAGGTCTTTTTGGCTTCTGATGCTGTCTTTCAATCATTCAAGTGACACATTTATTAAGTGCCTTCTGATGCTATGAATGGTGCTAATCAGTGGAGATACAAAGACAAAAATAAAATAGTCCTTGCGCACATGGAGTTTACATTATATCAGACCATGTCTACATATAGGTAATTGAAAAGCATAGGGGTAAGTAAGGAAATTATATCTGTGGTTTCATTGGTATAGGGAACTGCCAGCTAAGGATATTCTCTATACCAACGCAAGCAGATACTTTTACTACTTACTGTATTACATACAAAAGATCTACAAATTATTTACAAAATACCTTCCAGGGGGATGGTGCACTTGTATCTGGTGGAATCTGGTAAGACCTCTAAGAACTAAGCTTTGAAGGAAAATGGAGTTTCCAAGAGGAAGAGAAGGGGAGGCTCTGTGCAAAGCCTATACAAAGACGTAGAGGTAGGATTCAGCATATTGTATATGTAGCACATGTGGCAATGTAAGTTGGCTGCAAAGGTTAGAAGAAAAGTTAGCTACTCCCTCTTGGATGGCCCTCACCCATGGAATGCGGCCTTCACCAATCTTTTCTAGCCACTCCCCTTTTCCTGGCACAGCTTGCCTATTCTCTAACCAGCACCCTAGGCTCTAGTTCCACCTCAATTCCTCACTTCCCTATCTCACAAACAGGAGGATTGTTATGAGCCCATGTGAAAGGGAAAAATGGGGAAAGACAGCCCCAATATCATTAGACAGTCACATTTTTCTTTTTAAAACCTGTTGTTTTAGCCTAGGGAAAAAAAGACTGAATCTACATGGCTTACTCTCTCTCTTCTTGGTGGAAGTTTATAAAAAATAGAGATTAGTAAGATTCTTCTTCTTAGAGCTCCTGAGCCCTCAATGATTGATTGTTCTTTGTCTCTCTATTGCTTATCTGATGCTGTTCCTCCCTCTTTTGCATCACCCGTATCACAAATGATAAACCACATAAAACAAAACAATTACGATCAATTATTTCTTTATCTAAGTTGTCCATAGTAATAATTAAAACAGAAATTATAAATACAACTTTAAAACAACAGGAAAACTTTAGAATTAATGTCTGCTTTTTCAAGCAAGAGCGGGGAGGGAAGAGGTAGAGACTAAACACATCACCACTTTGTTAGATATCCTGAAGAGTTCTGCATACCATGTACTGTACATGTTGCAATAATCTGCACATAACAGATGCAAAATGCATATAACTAATTTTGTTTGACTTGATCTAGGATGAAAATTACTATAAGGAGGAGAGTCTGAAATCAGAAAGAGATCATTTTACTCTATTCTTTATAGCTATGGCTGACAGGGCCACTAGAAAAGTCTTATTTTAATGTTTTATTTGATACATTTTAGAAAACATTATTGACATATCCCATTGACCCTGTCCCTTAACCAATATATCCCACCTTTGTAACAAGTGAGTATAGTTAAACAAAACAAGTCAACACGTTGACTATGTCTAAAAATGTATTATGCTTCATTCCCTACCTCTAGTCTAGCATTTCCTGTTGTGATGTGGGAGACATGCTTCACTATTGTTTTTGAGAAAAAGTGAATTGTCATTGAATTGATTAGAGTTCTACCAAGTCTTTCAGTGCTGTTTTCCTTTACATCATTGTTGTCATTATGTGAATTTTTTTGTCCCAGCATCTATTTTTAATTGAACACCATGTAATCCCACTTGGAAAGCCAAAAAAAAAAAATTCAACAGACATTTTTTGCCATGATTAACCTAGAAAAGTATAGGAATCATAAGCTTTTAAGCAGGAAAGTATACTAATAGTTTAAAACATGTGCTTGATCATTTATCCCAAAGTTCCTTTTTTTGGATTTTACCTGTAAATGCTAGACCACCCTATGCACAGTTCTGATTATTTCCATTTCTATAAAGGGGCATGTGATTTATCCTAGGAAGCTCAGTAATGTCCTCTCCCCCTGAATGCACTGAGGGCTTCCTTTAAGGGCAGATGCAAAACAATCTTTCTGCCGTACATTCCCTCGACATTTATGTCTTATAGCATGTGAGAGGCATATTAAGTGGTAGTCAGGTTACTGAAGAGAGGTTTCTACAGATAAAATGCTTGACAATTCAATCAAAGAAAAGCAAGGGGAAAACTTCATGGGGAAAGGTGGCTTACAGAAGATAGGTGGGGTTCCTCTGGCCATTCATAGGAACAAAAAGAGTGGTCTTTAACTTACTTTTTATACTTCAAAGGTTCTATATCAGTGCTTATTTTAACTGAACTATAGTTCACCTCCCTGCGGTTAAAAATTTAAAAAGTAAAAATCTCCCATGAATCCCTATTCAATTTAATTCAGGTGAAAGAGAAGCTGCCTGGTGTAGTGGAAGGTACACTGACTTGATAGATAATCTGGGTTCAAATCCTGGATCTGCTATTCACAATATACCAAACTTAAGCAAGTCACTTAGCTAATCAAGATGTCAGTTTCCTCACCTGTAAAATTAAAGTGTCTACGCAGGTGATTATTAAGGGCCTTTTCAGCTCTAAATTTAATATTCTATGGATATAGTTTTGCCAAAACAAACAAACAACCATGAAATCTCATCTTGATCTTTCTGACTTATTATGTGATCATAAGTAACTGTGTATCATTATGAATGTGTGGGTAGAGGGGCTAGCTTTGAAGTCAGGAAGATCTGGATTCAATGACTACTTCTGACACATATGACTTGTGTGGCTACAGGTTTAAATTTCCCTGGTTTTTAAAGGTCGTTGTATTGCTTTATTGATAGCATGTCCTGATGGGCATCTACGTCTTCTCACACTTAACTAACCCTGAGCACACACATGGAAAGACATCAGAAAAAAATGAAATTTTGAAAAACATGTACCCAGGGTGTCATTGTTCTGATCAGTAGTAAGTTTTTTTTCTTCCATAAACATGTTAAAATTATATAAAAAGATGAGACATTTATTTAAAAGCTTTTTCAACAGACAACAAAAAATATAAAAATGGAAATAGAACATTTTAACAAATTGTTATAATTAATTCTCTGAGGCTCTTAATCCTCTTCCTTCTTGAACTGTGCAGCCAATTCTCTAAAACTACAACACAAGTTAAAAATCTATATCAGTGGAGGGAGCTCCCACCCTGGGAATTGCCCACATTGAAGTATACATCTGGAACTCCTCTTGGACCCTTAAAAATAGTGTTGTCTAGTAGTCAATAGATATTTGTCCTTTGTTTCTAAAAAAGAATGGATGGAAAGGGTTTATTTTCCCTAATTAGATGATTATTAAGTCAGCTCTTTAAAAATTATATCTTAAACATTCTGAATGAAAACTTCTGTCAAAATTAACGAACTTAACAAACTTCCAAACTTAATGAAAACTACCGTCTCTGTAAGTTATCCGATATCTGTCATCCCTTTCTCAAAGTCCTTGTAAGTGCTACCTACTTTTGTTGCCTCCACTTCTTGTCTCATTCGCCTCCCAAGTCTATGCAATCTAGATTCCAATTTCATTATTCAATTGAAACTGCTCTCTCACTGAAGTCTCCAGGGATCTCTTTCTCTCTCTGGATAAATCTGATGTTATTTTCTCAGTCCTCATCCTTCTTGAGCTCTCTGCAGTCTTTGACCACCTTCTCTTCTTCTGAGTTTTTGCAACACTTTTCTCCTGGTTCCCAGCTTCCTGCCTGCCCCTTGTCAGCCTCTTTCACTGGTCTATCATCCATTTCACTAACTATAATTATTACCTTTTGTCTTTGGCTCTCTTCTCATTTTTGTCTCAACTCTCTAGCTTGGTGATTCATCACTTCCATGGGTTTAATTATACAGATAACTCCTACCTTTAGCCTCAGTCTCTCACCTGAGCCCCAGTACTGCATCAACTTTTGTCTGACATTGCAGACTGAGTGCCCTGGATATACCTCATATTCAGCATGAAAAAAACAACATCAATTTTCTTTCCCTAAAATTCACCCTTCTTTCAAACTTACATCTTTCTTTCAAGCATACCACTATCCTTCTACTGTCTCAGGTTCACAACTGCAGATTTATTCAGGACTCCTCACTCTCACTTACCCCACCTCTGCAATCATTTGCCAAGTCTTGCTGTTTCTACCACCATCACTTCTCTTGAATATACCCCTTTCTTATTAGTCACAGAACTACCCTCTTAATTTAAATCCCAATCACCTTTTACCATATTATTGCAATCACCTCCTAATTATCTCCTCTTGTCTCCCTACCGTAAACCAACCTCTATGAAACGGCTAAAGTTATTATGCTTAGGTGCAAGTCTGACTATGCTATCCCTCCCACTCCACCCCTCCCTTCAGTAAACTTTCAGTGGTTCTTTATTGTCTCTAAGATAAAATCCAAACTCCTCTGTTTGGCTTTAAAAGCCATTTACTTTGCTTTAAAACTTAACTTCCTGTTACTCTCCTTCCTAGTCAAACTGACTTTCTTGCTGTTCCTCACTGCTTGTTTTATCTCTGAGCCTTTTCACTGGCTATTGTTGCAAGATGAAATATGCTGCCTTTTCAAAATAGACTATCTAGGTTAATTTCTGAGATACATGCCTTCCTCATCTGTAGAAATCCCTTCCTTCAAAACACTTCTCTGACGCCAATGTTCATGTTTTCATATGAAGCCTTTATTTTGAATTCATTTTTATGTATTTGTTACGTATCATGTTGACTCTCATGATAAAATATTAAGTCTTTCAGAGCCATGAATGTTTCTTTATCTCTGTGTCCCTAGTGCCTGGTCCATAATAAGTGCTTAATAGATGTTTATTGATTGAATGATAAGCAGCCCACAAGTAGAAAGGATGTCTACACTCCTTGACATGGTCTCCGTAAGATGGGCCTTACGCAGCATGATGAAAATAGTTCTGCTTGCTTCCTGAGAGCAGCAGGGCTCCATGTTCTCATTTGTTCCAGGGGCAGGAAAACTACACTGAAATCTGAAGAGAAAGAGAGGAAAACTCTTCTTGGTGGCTGTTCTTTCGTACCGATCTCTGAAAGTTTCTTTAAACATTTTGCAACATTTTTGAACAGAGATCTTTATTGGGACTTGTACAAGGACTATAAGCCCAAAGTATAAACATCTGTAAAAGAAGACAAAAGTTTTGAAAAATGAGGTAGACGAGCTTTTTAAAGTAGGCTGTAAAAGTAGATAATGCTAATAACCATCTGAGGTTATGCTAATAGCATTAGTCAGATCTGCTTAAAGTAAAATATTGTAAACTGTCGAATGTCACCATTCCCTCGGGGTGCCTTTTACCCACTTAGGAATAAAGTTATCTAATTTTTCAAATGAAATTTTGAAAGCTTTAAAAAACTTTTCATTTGAACTTATCACATATTCCATGGGTGAAGAATTTAAGTCATTTGGAATTTATTGAATCAGGTATTTGAAATATAAAAGGAACAGGGGGAGGTTTTTTATTGCTTCTGATAACTTACATTGTTCAACACAGAGTAATGCACTTATTACTTCTTAGAAAGCTTCCATCAGAATGTGTAGTAAGAGAATGTCAGCAAAATAGATATTAAACCCATGAAGAGGACAAAATGTGTGCTTGCTCCAAAACCATTTCTGTAGGAAAAAAAAATAAAAACAGCTCAGAGTTGAGCACAATAAAATATCTACTTTCCAATTCATAAAATGCAGATGATCATTACTGGTCTCTGGGCTCAATGTCCATAGTAATAAAAATAATATACTATGAATAATTAATTATGTACTCTCTTTTAGCCAGTACATTCAATTGAAAGCCTCACAAAAGTGCTTTATACAATGGCCAAAGGTCTATCTCCTTGGCCGTAACAAAAAGGGAATTTCAAAGGTAGTGGCCCTTCATAGCTCTTTTTTCAGTCATCCAGATTTCTGACCTATGGGTTCATTATCGGGAAAGTGATGGTTGTGGCAGACTAAAACTGTTATTCAGTATTATCAGTAAAGCTGTCTTTAAAGTAATTGAAGATGGAATTATTTTGGGATCTTTGGGTAAAAGTCAAACCTTAATTTAGATACATAATTATCTAGGTCAGGACTTCTTAACATTTTTGTGTGATGGACCCTTTTGGCAGGCTAGTCAAGCCCATGGCACCCTTATCAGAATGTTTTTAAATGATAAAATAAAACACATAGCAATAGAAAGGAGTGAAATATAATTATGTGATACACACTGTGCTGAAATAGTTATCAACATTTTTTTAAGTTCATGGAGCCCAGGCTAAGAACCCCTGATTTGGGCAATAATTTCAGTCATGATATTATATGATGCCTGACAACATTTTCCAAATCCAAGTAGGCACATGAATCCTATAATAGTTAACAGTTGACTTTCCATAGAGCCTTGTACTGAAAAGGATTATTATAAGGGCATAGAGAATGCTTAAAGGAGAAAGGAGGGGAGCTTATACTGAACAGGATGTAGGGATCCCAATCGTATCTTCCTAGTTAGAGTAAACACCTGCTAAAAACTTGCAGATTCCCAAAAGACACCTGTCTACAATTGAAAGCAATCTGTTCCCCTGTTTGTGAAAGCCTGTTTTTACTCTAACACAGCCTCCAGAAATGCCCCCCTTCACTGTCACTTACAATCAATGTATAAAATATCACAGTGTTCTCAAAGGAGGCCCCTGAAGGTGGTTTATTTTATTTTTAATCAGTGAGGGATGTTTCTATTCCTTTATTTCTCATTGATAGACCTCCAAGTGTATTTGGAGGTGCAGCTAGGTAGCTCGGTGAATAGAGTGCTGGGCTGGAGTCAGGAAGACCTGAGTTCAAATCCAGCTTCAGACACTTATTAGCTGTAAGATCCTGGGTAAGTCACTAAATCTCTGTTTGCCTTATTCCACTGGAGAAGGAAATGGCAAATCCCTCCTGTATCTTTGCCAAGAATACCCCATGGACAGCATGGTCTACAGGATCAAGAAGAATTAGACATAACTGAATGACTCAACAACAACAACAAATGTCCATTTGGAGCTGGATCCTGAAACAGGCACCACAGTAGTCATTAAAAAGCTATTAGCTCAAACTTGTATCTGATAGCTTAGTTAGGTACAGAGAGGCAGAACATAACGCCCCAGCTCATTTGATTCCTGTTTTTAGTAAGCAGCTGCCCTACAGTTCACTAAGTACTACTGTTGAAAAGGTGGTGCATGGGCAAGCTTTTAGTTTTGTTTTTTTTTAAACCAGGTTTCAGATATCAAGTAGTATCTATTAGTCCCTCCCACACCTGCATTTAAATAACTCATACATACATATGTATCTTCCATGGGCAGCAAATACCTTACAATTTAAATAATCAACAGCAGCTTACATTTAAATAGCCCCTTTCATGCACCAAAGGACTTTCCTGGCTATGAACAGCAGTACTGAACTTCAGCCGTGTTTGGAGTGGAGTGTCATGCACCACTACTGACGTGCCATAATGAGAGAAACAAAGACCCGTTTGAGCATACCTGGCAAGACAAAACTCTATTCTTAAAAGGTAGAATTGGGAGCTTTTTTCTGAACATATAAAACAAAGAGGGCTTTAGGGTTCATGATTGCTCATCCTAAACACTGGCATTTAGTAAACTGAAAATGACACATAGGAAGTGCTTAATAAATGTTTTTATTTTTCATTCATTCAAAAAAGCTACCTACACAAGGGATTAAATCCTCCTTCCTTGCTGAACAAGATCCAGTTGTGTTGCTTTCATGCAGTCAGGAAAGAGCTTATAGTGAGTTGAAAGAGGTACATGTGCAGCTGTAATCATTTTACCAGCAAACCATTTTCAATGCAGTGCATTTACTGTGACAATGACTTGCATTAGCTAAGGGACACTTTATATACACATTTCCCCAAGCTGAACTTTTGTCAAATTTGGATTATTTCTTGGGGAAGAAGGAGAAAGAAATTGTCTTTGTTTAATTTCATATAAACATAATGCCTATCGGTCTTTGTATTTCAATGCAATTATGTTGGAAGTAGATGTTAGGATTTATATACTACAAAAAGAAGTACAATAAAATACTTATACTTTATATTGAGGGATTTCGTTTCCTTGCTTTAATAGAATGTGTCAGTATAAGGCTCCAGTGGGTATCATTAGAATATAACTCCCTCAGGCTGTGAGAGTAAAGGAGTCTGGGGTCATCTAGTGCAACCTCTTCCATTTTACAAATGAAGACGTAGAGGCCTAGACAAGTTAAATGTCTCTGTATACTCATCTGCAAAATGACTAAATTGGACTAAGTAACCTCCAAGGTTCCTTCTGGTTCTGTATCGTGAGATTTTTTTTTCTAAGTAACAAAGAAAGATAAAAAGAGAACAAGGATTCAAATTCAGGTCTCCAAAATTCTAGCTTAGTGGCCTTACTCTGTAATATCCTGTCTCCTACCAAGGTCTAGGACTATTTTCAGCCATCTCTTTTCTTTTCATGGGAGAAAAACATATTGCAGTGTGAAGTTCAGAAGCACACTGAGATGACTTGTGACAGTTATGACCAATGTGAAGGTATACAGGTGAGCACAGTCTGGAGTCATTAGGAAGCCAGGGGAATGATTGATACATTTTTTACTTACGTGGCTGGAAGTTGTGTTTGGTACAGATTAGGTTGTTTTGTTTCATTTTTAGTGAAAATGTGGTTATAGGATTTTTATTTATTTTATATGTTTAAAAGTGGAAAACTTATGTAAATATTAGAATTTAGAAAAGAAAGGAATGTTTAAAACTATTCAACAGGAATTCTTATAAAGGTTAAACACAAATATTTTATTTGAGGGATATCTTAAAAATACATCATATTAGCAAAGGATCTGCAGACAAAAGAATGAAAATTCTGGTGCTCAATTATGTATATATATATATGTAACATATCTTGTTTTCCATATGCCCTGGTAATTAGGAATTACTACAAATAATTTGGTAGTATGAAATAAATTGCTTTATTTGTAACAGTGTGTGTATGTTGAAATGATTTAAAGCTAAGTGGCTATAAATTATAAAGAAGTGGAATGCTTTTAACTAAATTCAAGAAACTATTCAACACACCAAAGATATTAATTTTTACTATTATTTGATGAAATATGCATGTATTTGTGTTTTATCAGAGGTAGTTTCTATTTCAATTATGTTTTAGAAGTAAAATATGCCATGGTTCCAAATTCGTAACATTCTGTTTGTCATTGTCACAAAAGGGAGGATATGTAATATTAGAAAAATAAAATTAGGACACATACATTGTAACTGAGAAGACTAATCAGTCTTTGAGTATTTGTATGATAAAATTTCTTCTCTCAGCAGATTGAGATTTGGGCAGTTTCAAATGTTGTATAAACAACAAAAACAGCTTTCAACTGTATATCTAGTAGCTTCTGAATATATACTAATTGTGCACAGGATTTGATTTAGACAAACAAAAACATTTTTCTTCAAGTGTCCTATATTTCCATTGTTCAGGAAATTCCCAATATTATTTGAAGGATATAGGAAAAGCTACTTGGATCCATAAATTGTAGAGCCCTAGAAATACTTATTAAAAATGAAATAATAGCTACATAAACGATGTGACTAGCTTTATCCTCATTTGTTTCAATGTTTACATTACTTAAAACTACAGAGATGCTTCATATGTTGGGCATTAAAAAATGTGAAACTATAACCTCTCAATGTGTCATTACACCCAACAATCCTGGAATAAACTAGGAAATATATGGACTCAGTATTTGCACAGTAGACATTTTCTAAATGTGTATCACCACTATCTTAATTATGGTTACTAAAAAATTAAAATTTAAGGAGATAGCATGGGCGACTAATACTTATCACATCCGTCTTCTGTTATAACAATATATTCTTAGACTGAAGTGCAAAGACATGTACAACAATTGTACATTTTCTGGCGTAATATAATACTTAAGTTTTTTTATTGCACAACTATCATCTGATCTATGTTTTCCTTTTTTTGTTATATACATTAAGTCTATCCATAAGCACATTTAAAACCATAAACCTAAAGCAGATAGTTTTGCCAAGAACTGTTTTATGTAATTCTTTAAAACAATCAAGGGAAAAATGTAGTCCATACATATGTCTTGATGGTATGTTTTCTGGACCGATAATTAAATTTACAATTTATTAGTTCAGTCCTTTTCATCTGCTATATTTTACTGTGCTTATTTTGAACATACTATAATAGCAAGCTAAGTGTATAATTTTTTATTTAAAAATCCATGTAAATGGAGAATTATCCCACAATTCCCACAACTCTTCTCAAATGATGCTACATGTAATGCTTTGTTAGGAAATCATTTTTCTTAGGACATGCACTTTTGTAGGAATATGATTTTTATGTTATCCAAATTTTTATCTAAAAAATGCATGATGTGTATTAAACTTCTGGAGTCAGGTTACAAAATTAATATGAGGTAGTGATGTGAATGTAAACCATTATACGATCAGAATTCAAATTTATAAAAAAATACAGAAATAAGTTAAAATCATATTAAGAGTGCTAAAACAATAAATAAAAGCTTGATTTATCTGCCATTATTATCAACTTTGGATAAAATATACTACCATGAGGTAACTTTTACTTTTGTTTGGAAGTAAGAAGTAGAGGGGGGGCATATTGGAGGAGTGGTAATACCTGATCCAGAGATTCTTGCGTAAATAGCTTACGTTTTCAGATTTTTGTCAGCTGTGTGGAAAACAACACAATTCTTTGTTATGAGTTTAAACTATATGCGGGAATCTCTTAGCCAGCTTGATAAAGCTGTACTGTTTGGAAGCCATGATTTTGTGCATTTGGCTTCGTATTTCACCACAGCAAATATTGTTCTCATTTGTAGACAAGTTAAACTTGGATGGCATTGTCATCTGCACAGTCAGAATCGGCATGTATTAAGATTTTTTCCATGACTAACATCCTTGAAGTTGACATCTTCTTGTGACTGAGTAGAGAGCAGCAAGAAATTCAATTACAGCAAGCAGTCTCTGTCATTACACCTGTCTGCTTCCACAGGAAATGATTTGTAAATTGTGCTTTATCTTTCCTTTCCCATAAATCTTGTGTCCATAATTGACACTTGTCACTATAGATGAATAGTAGGAGAAAGAAAACTGAAAGTAAATGAGTAGCCCACCTGGGAAAACGATGTCTTGTTGCCTTTGGGAGTCATTTACAAACAGCAATACCTGCTGCGGGCCAGAGTTTTAATCCAGAAGCAGGTGGTAAATGGTTCTCTTTTGAAAAATATGGCACAAGAGCTGAATCCCAACAATGACAACACAAAAGAAAAATAATTAATATGGAACGATTTTTTCAGTGAAAGAAAATGCATCGTACTGCAGAACAAAAAGCTTTTCTCCACTATTTGAAAGGCTAGTTTACTGCTGTCGCACATTTGTAAGAATCAGGTTCGTGTCTGACCTGTCAAAACTCATTCATGAAGCAAGCATTGTAGCCGTCTTGGGAGTTGATATTGTCACTTGTTACACAACTCAACATCAGTTCAAAGATGTTTGATACTTATGTCAACAGTTTGGCTTAAAAAAATGGGACATTCGGATGACAATATTTTTGTTCTGAATGTCAGAGAAATAAACAGGGGATTTCACATAGATGGATTTAGGAGCAGACCCTAACCAGAGAAATGTGACAGACAAGCCTTCACATCTATGTTTTCTCTTTGTCACCTACTTGCTGGGTTTCTTACTCCTGAGCTTCCCGCCCCCCCCCCCCCCCCCCCCCGCCAAGGCCCTCCTTACACACACACACACACACACACACACACACACACACACACTCTTTACCGTACTTTTCTCTTCTTACACATTTTGTCAGTTTGTGAACAATTCTATCAGATCTCAGCATTTTTTTCTCATCATATTTCTGTTTGAGGAGATTACAGTCCCTATTCTGAAGTCATTACCAAAATTCTGATCACCCTAAGTCAGAACACAAATTGCAGAAGAATGAATTTCAATGAACGCTAACTCAAAATCTGGCCAAGTAAAATGTAAGAGTAATGATTATGTAGTCATTCATGAATTTGCTGAATCTTTACATGTTACTTTCTTCGGAGCAGCATTTTTTTACTGGTACCCTTCAATTTGTATACGGTGAATGAATTTGTAAAACATTACAAGGATTTGAATTGATTATAAGGGAAAGGTGGTTGGTAAGTTATACTTTGTAAATGTTGACAGCCCCTTCTTTGTCCCAGTTTATTTCTTGGTTCCCTTACTTCTTTTACAAATATATACAAACTAGAATTGTCTGCCATGCTAGCCCCAGAGCAGCAGGTACAACAAGAACTCTTCAACCGAAAAAAAAAAACAATCACAAAAGCATGGTAATGGAGCACTACAGCGATGCTTGCCTGGCCTGCCTTCCCCTGCACTAGCAACTGCTCAAATTCCCATGTGGTTCCATGGAATGCTTGCCTATCTACCCACAGTTTACAGAACCTTGTAAGCAGACTGTGCTATATTTATGAGCCGGAAAGGAAAATTCTATCTGAGAGGAAGTAAAAGTGGTTTCTCTGTAGGTTGTTGCAAGTGTAAAATCACTGATTTATTTGAAACTGTTTCAGTATGCTGAAGCTAGTAAACACAGTGGGGAATTTCTCTGGCATTGATCCAGAGCAAGAGGTACTAATGGCATAATACAGTGGTACTCAATAACCTTTTATCACAGGCAGCTTTGTCATGCGGTGACTTAACTGAAGACCAAAGAAATACTTTCCAACAAAAGTGAGAGCACTGGGGCCACTTTCATCTATTCACTTTGCCAGCTCTAAATATTTTTTTTGCTACTGCTTTTCTAACTACGACCATGAGTTTGGACCCACCCACGACAAATACATTAGGTTGAAATGAAACACATTAAGTAATTTAAAGACAGACAAGGATGTCTAAAATTTGGATATAAAAATGTAAGGTCTAAGTAGAATATAATTACACTATATTAATAGCTTCTTCAAACAAATGTTTATGCATGTTCCAAAAAAGTATTTTGATTGTAACTGTGGTGTTAGATAAAATTCATACATATATTCACACACAACTTTAAAACATGCTAGAGTAAGAGAAAGCTATTTCAGTATGTTATAAGGAAAAGAATCATGGATTGAGGTTTGGAAGGAAATACTATAATTAACAATATGACATTTTCTTCCTATCTGCCAATATATGGTGAGCATTTGGGAGTATATATTCTTTTTTTTTTCAAAGCTGCTATAACTGATTGGAACAATATTAAATGTTCCAAACATTTAACAAATAAAGTTTCCTTCATTAAAGCTGAAAAACAAATTCAGTAGGACTCAATAATTCAATAAAACAGCATGCCTCCACACCTCAACAGATGTTTGAATGTACAGCATACCTCTATGGGACCGAATTAGGATATCATGTTGATGCAAATCTGTTAGATCATAAAGAAATATTTAAATTTAAAAATGAATAACAAACAACATACTCATGGATTTTAAACAAATGACATTGGGGAAAAACTAAGTAAGAAAAAGACCAGCTTATTTGGAAATTGCATTAAGTTAACGAACTTTCTTAAACCTTTTTAATAGGTGTAATTTTTTAAACCTTAAACCTTTTTATGGTTTTAATTGAGTTTAAGGATAAGACTCTATGTTGCCACAGTTTCTAAAATCTGACATTCATTCCATACTCTTCCCGATTTGCATTTTAGCCATTATAACTCAAGTGATGAGAAAAAGGAAAAGACTTCATGGTGTGCTTAGTTTCATGTGAATATTTCCCAATCTGCATAGACATTAATAAGCTGAATATTCTGCTGACTTAGAATTTTTAATACATGGAATTATAAAGATGATGATTGGCTTGGTATGGATGTAGAAAATAGATATATTTAAGACAGGCTCCAAAGATATTCTTTTCCTGAATATCATTCAGATAAAATCTGTTTACACATATTGCATGTTATATTTACATATAACATGTATATATAATGTTATGTGTAGTTCTGTCCAATAAAAATATCCTACATAAAAAATTTTCGTTTGTTTTTAACATAGTTTCGCGTCCATGATCTTAATTTGATCCTGAAATCAAGTATGTGAGATAGGATGAATAAAGATGTTATCTGCATTTTAAAGATGTGGAAACTGAAAGAAAGATTTTGAATGACTTGCGCAAGGTACCATATCTAATAAGTAGCAGGGCCAACATGAGAACTCTCTCTCTTTTGATTCTTCATGGTCTTTCCTCTACACCAAAGGTGCCAAACTCTCTATGAGGGGCCAGAAGCAGCTCATAAAACTCCTGAGTTCAGTCCAAACAAGATGAAACTATAATTGGAACATGTTTAAGATTAATTAAGTTCAATACAACGTAGATAATGTTAACTTACGGTTTTCTAAATTAGTATGTGGCAACAGGGATCTATTTCTGTTTGAATTTGACACCATTAATATATATTATGAGGAAGGCAATTAGTTTGGCTATGATGAGGCATTTGGTTTCTTCATGTTTCCAACGTCCAAAGAATGTTTCCAGGGGGGTCTAGCATTGTGAGTATTTGATGTTTCTATTTCCTGAACTATAAATCGTCTTCCCCCTTTTTTTGTTGCTTCTACCTCAGGCATCTGATGGTTGGTGAAATCATTTACTTCTTAGTCCTTGGCTAATAATTTTAAGAGTACTTAAAACAGAATTTTAAAATTTCTTGTTTTTGAATATTCATAGTCTTCTTAATAAGATACCTTTCATCTCAAGCTATAATCACACTCTACATAAATACCAGCTATGTAGAAAATTTATTCCATTTTCTTCTGATATGCAGCAATTTCTGGACAAAATACACTATATAAGGACTTTCATCAGCTTTCTTGAGATATTTAGAGTGGGAATTGATGATGGCTTCAAAAAATATAATGGGGCATAATAAGAGTTGTTTTATTACTGAACCAAAACAGTACTCATTTTGTCTATCAGTAAGTACATAAACATTAATTGTATATTCTCATTTTGATATTTGGGACAAGATGCTGTCAAGGCCTCATATTTATGTTTTATTGCCAAGATGTGTCCTTTGTCAGCATGATTTCTTGTGTCTTTGGGATGTATGTTCAGGCCAGTATTTACTTGAAGGTTGTATTGCTTTCTAATAAAGTGCTTCTTCTACTTCATGCCAGGTCAGTAATTTTAAAATGCTAGGGAACCAAACAAAGTAAAGGGCCATGCTAGGTTGCACAGTGAGATAATAGTATTATTTGAACTTGCAGTGAAAGGTATTCATAAATTACTTAATGCTTCATGGCTCTGGAAACAAGTCACTGGAGTATCTTATAAACCTATAAATGACAGAAAAATGTGGATAGATGTTATGGTTTTGATTGAGGAGAAAATATCCTCATTAGGGTCACCCAAATATAATTAATTTACATTAACTATCTAATTTAACTAGCCATGATTGTGGGGTTTTTTTTTGTTGTTATTAATTACCAAAAGAAAGTTTTTAATAATTGCAAGTTTGCAAGTTGTTCATATAATCTTTACATTTAGGGTTGTGGCATATTGACACATAAGAATGGAAATGCTTTGAATGTGGCCTGTCATGTGTCATATATAACATAATATTTTAAGATATAGATATGTACACATACGTGTATGTATATATGTATGAGGGTACATAGATGTGTGTGTATATCTATATTGTGAGTATAAACAGATATGTATATTCTTTGAAGAATTGAAGGCTTAACAAACCAGTACTTTTCATTAATATATGATTGCAGTCCCTGCCCTCAAGAAGCTCACAATCTAATGGGGGAAACAACTATGTGCGAACAAGTTATATATGGGATAAATAGGAAATAGCTAATGGAGGGAAAGCACTAGAATTAAGAAGAGTTAGAAAAGGCTTCCTGTAGAAGATGGGATTTTAAACAAAACTTAAAGCCAGAGAAGTCAGTAGGCAGAGATGAGGAAGGTCTCCAGGCCTGAGGGGCAGCCAGAGAATTTTCCTGGAGCTGACAGACTGTCTGCTTTGTAGAACAACTGAGAGGTCAGTGTCATTCTGGAGGCAATCAAGAGCCACTGGAGTTTACTGAGTAGGGGATGGTGGGAGACTTGAGGCAGGCAGACTTACCAACAAGCTGTTAATAATAGTCCAGGCATGAACTGATGAGGCCTGCACCAGAGTGGTGGCAGTGGGGAGAAGATGGAATAAGGTGAATTCAACAGGCCTTGGCAAGAAATTAAATGGGGGATTGGGGGTGAGAGATAGTAAGGCATTGAGGATGACACCTACGTTGTGAGCCTGAGGGATTGGGAGGATGGTGTGCCCTCTACAGTAATAGAGAAGGTTGAGGGGAAAAGGTAATGAGTCCTTGAAGATCCTCCCTCTGGCCAAAGCGGTTTTAAGCAGAAGAGGAAGAGGGTATGTGAAATAATGATTTTTTTAAAGGAATGGAATTAAAATAAAAATTTAAGGCTGGAAATTAATATTTTCTCTAATGAATTTTGTGCTTCATGCCGGCTTTAATGCACTGTAACTAGATTTTTAAAATGTTCCCCCAGTTACTCTATGGTTTTATAGAATAGAAGTAATTTAGCAGCAAATATTTCGATGTGATAGGGGAAAGTGTTTCAAATTGGAATTTAAAAAAAATATTCTTTTAAAAAGGAATTAAAGCTTTGGACACTGGTAGGGAAAAATAAGTAACATTCCAAATTTATTAAACGATGAAAGACATTAGAAATAGTGATGAAATAAGTGGCTTCTCTACTTGAACCTTAAATAATGGAGTGGGGAACTTGCATCCTTGAGGCCACATGTGGCCCTCTAGGTGCTTGGATGTGACCTTTTGACTGAGTCCAGGTTTTACAGAACAACTCCTTTATTAAGGGGATTTGTTCTGTGAAATTTGTATTCAGTCAAAGGGCCACACTTGAGGACCTAGAGTTAGTGTAGATTATTTAATTATGAGCACTTGTTACAGATGCTGGAGCAGTTTGTCTTCTGTTCAAGGCATGTGCTACTATGTCTGACAGCCTTAATATCCTTAGAAGCAGTTGAACATACAATACTAGACTGGAAGACCTGGGTTCAAACATTGCTCCTTGTACACTTCCTAGCTGTGAGATCATGAGTAATTCACTTAACCTCCAAGTATCTCCATTTGCTCAGCTGTAAATCAGAGATAATAATACCTAAAACTTCAAACCCCTATGTCAATGTCATTTGTTATCATTTATTCATACATGGGGCCTATATTATTGTATCTTTCCTTTAACTAAAGAATAAGCCTACACAGGTAGATGTTGAAATATGAACACCTGAAATATGATCACCTGAAAGCTGTACATCCCCAAGTGACAGGGAAGGATTTTTCTCATTTTCCTCATAATCCTTGAGTCTCTTCCTTTTCCTGTTTTATCTTTTAAACTGTGAGACCTGTATCATGTGCAATTCCCCTTAGTTCCCTCTGAACCCTTCAATCAAATTCCATAAATATTTGTTAAGAGTCTCTTATGTCCTGGACACCCAAGTCTCTAACGAGGACACAAATATAAATAAGACACAGCCCCTGTTTATGGAGCATACAATCTAGGTTAGCCAGGAAACCTATTTGGTACATTTGCTGAGCCAGCCCTCCTGGCTCCCTTCTGTTCTTTCTTTTAAAGGTAGAGGGAAGGGACAGAGAAAAAGGTTTAGATTTAACTGGGATGGGCATTTAAGTATTATACTTTCTTCTTCTCCTAGAGGCAATTGGAGAGAATAATATCTTATAATTCTGATTCTTAATTCTTTTTTGAGGTAGTCAGAAGAGGATGAGAGAATAGTTGGGGATTTACATTTTTTAAGTTTGTGAAGCATTTTGCATGTATTATCTCATTTAAGTTTCACAATAACTTTATGCGGTAGATACTATCAATATGTATTATTTGTGAAAGGTAGAGTTGGTCTAAATGGCCTCTGAAGCCCTTTCTACCTCCCCATTTTATAGCCAAAGTAACCAAAGCTTTCAAAGTTTAAGTAATTTTCATATGGCATACACTAAATGAGTATCCGAGGTAGACTTTTAATTCAGATATTTCTGAACCTAAGTTCAACATTCTAACTAGCTCACCATGTCAAATAAAGCAAAGGCATAGCTAGAGCCCCACATCTGGGAGGCAAGACAATCTGGACAGATGTTTCAAGCATGGGAGGCAGGAGTAAAGGGGAAGAGTGAATAGATGTCAAGTGTCTTATCTCAGGCAGAAAGAGATTTTCTGGGAAGGAAAGCATCTTTATATGATAAAATATGATACATTCAATATAAATAAAATCATATCTTAAACATTTTTATTTCAATTTTCTAACTAATAGAATTGAGTCATTATTCTGGTGAAGTTTTTTTTCACTGAAATTGTACAGCATCTCAAGGACATTATGGGCTTATTGGGCTTGTGTGGACTAGTCAAGAAATGTAGTTTACTTTGATAATGTGCTTTCTGTGGATAGGTACTTTCAATGTTCCAAACAATCTACTTACCAATGAACTTTTGGGACATAATCCATTCATAAATTGGGAACTTCCCTTATAAATAATGGTTCTATATGAGCCAGATTTTTCCCAGTGCTTAAGTGACTCCTGGGTATTAATTAGGCACTTTAGGAAGTTGCATTAATTTTGTATGGCCACTAAGATGTCATTTAGTAAATTACAGCTGCCATGTGCTGTTGGCACCCAAGTGACTTAAGAAAGTTAATGTAACTTTCATTAGAACCTACTTTATTCCTAGGCAGCTTATTCCTGAGAAAATCTGGAAATATACAAATGGTCAGCTAGTCAAAAGGTATTAAGCATTATCAGTATATGGTATTAGACTAAGTGCGTTACATCGGAGTAGGTACATCCCATAAAGAAGTTGATCAGGAATAGTCGAGAAAATGAGAATCTTGTAAGTAGATAAATATTTTAATTAAGTTAATATATCCAGCGAATCTGAGACTATAAAGGAAGAGGCTTGGGTTTCCTTTATTTTTATTTAATACACATTTTTTTAAAACAGACTGCCTCGAGCAATTTTAACTTTGCAGGTTACCTTCCTTCTTCAGTGTGAGGTATATATGAATACTAGGAGGACTGTAAAATGGTATCGAATTAGAATTGAATTAACTCTGAAGTATAATAAGACTACTAAATTTTTTTTAAAAAATCAGCCCATAAGAAACCACCATGCAAAAAAAAACCATAAGTTGTTGTAAAATATTCCTGGAAGATGGCTCAGTTGGCTGGGTTTGGACTTAGAAAGAATACCACAAATGATAGTTTATAGAAAAGTACAAGAAATAAACAGGAGAAAGATAGTGGCCTAGGGGAGGGGAAAGTTGTAGAGAAGGTGATAGTCACAAAATTTTGATTCTAATAGGTCCTTTCATTATTGCTGTCTCACAGATCAAAGGTGGGGAATATCGCCTAATATGATATAGCTTCAGTGTTGAGAAAGAGTCTTTGATTTCATTGGTGTGGGTACTCTTCCCATTGATGCATATCATAATTTACCCTAAATTCATGCTTTATTAGATTAAAAATATGGAATTATATAGGCAACTAAGTGGTACAGTGGACATAGAGCAAGATTTGAGTCAGGAAGACCTAAGTTCAAATCCAGCCTCAGACACTTACCAGCTGTGTGATCCTGGAGAAGTCACTTAACCTCTGTGTGCCTTGGCTACCCTATATGAAAAATGGGGTTTTAACACCTACCTTCCAGGTTGGTTGTAAGGACGAAATGTGATGATACTTATAAAGCACTTTGTAAACTTTAAAGTACTATATAAATGCTAGTTATTAATATTATAATATTTTACCACTGTTTTACCGCTATTAATTTACACTGTATTAATTTCTATTTTGTTGTTTTATAAATATGCTTGGTTTGTTTCGTATATCTTTGTTTAATATCAGCAAATAAATGTAATATACAATTCCATCTAGCACAGTGAATAACTTTCATAATTCTTTTACAGTATTAAGTAAACATTGGGAGAACAATAAATGCCTTTGGGTGACTGGACAAAAAAAAAATTATTGTCATCCTCAGAATAGATCCATATAGAAAAATCCCAATATACTCACTTTTGTTATAATATGTATGACATCAGTTAGACAAATATAAAATTTTTTTAAATGACATTGAAAAAAGGATAATTTATCTTAAATATGCGTAGACCGAAACACATGCTGATCTTGGTAATTGTTGACGCATATTTGCTGAGAATTTCTTAAAATGTTTCATTTATAAATGTGACAAGCATATACTATCAATATGTAAATACATTTTTATCCAGATGAGCATTTGCATGAACATAAGTGCTATATAATGATATAAAATGTTACAATGTTCCTTAATATAGTTTTATCATTATAGAGTCATTATACTCAAATTGATACAGTTTAGATATTTTTCCTTAGATAAAAGTGAAAGAAAGAGAAAATTTTGTGCTGCCTATGGCTCCTTCATTATATTATGGAAAGTAGGCTAGGTTATCTTCACAAATGCAGTTTAATAAAGCATTTCTAAAATTGTCTGCCAAAATTTCATGACCCTTAACAATCGGAAGGAATATTTCCTTCTCTAGTTTGCAGCAACAGGTTTCAAAGGTCATAGTAAACCTGTAAAACTAAGATCTATATCTCCGTGCCCTGGAAGGGTACACATGATGCTAGTGGAATACATCTTTGTCATTTTTAGGGGCTCAGTTTCAATATAAAAACTGGATTATGACAGTGGAAATTGCCACTATGAACTTGAAGTTGGGCTACAGCTGGCTTATGTTTCCTGCTAAATAATCTCATGAGAAAAGCAGAAGGATGTGAAAAGTCCATAAATTCCCCAAAGCTAAAATAAGGCAATAACCCTGTGTTGAGAATTAAGTTAGTGGCTAACCATGGCCTCATCACATTTTAGCATTAGAACTCTACTGCCTAAAATGCTACTTTAGAACAAATGTGGAAATAGTAAAAATTTAGGAGAAAATTTTATTTCTTCCTCCTAATCATTGCCTGCTTGACTTGCTTCTTTTTTTCCTTTATAAAGAAGGAAGGAAGAAAGAAAACATGTAAATATAAATCAGATTGTGTAGTTTCTGTTTTGTTTTAATTGTATTGCAAATTATGTGATGTACTGGTACATTTGGTATCGGGGGGGTTTATTTGCCTTTAATCAATTATTTCTACAGTGTAACTAGAGAGGTGTTTTTTTTTTAATTTGTTAGATATATAGCATTAGAAGAGGTACAGGATCTGCCATTCATTCAAAATGCTATTTTTCTAGCACAGCATTTACTATGTGCCAGGATTCTTACTCATTTCAACGAAAATCTAGCTAGATAATAACAAAAGATTAAAAGCTTGTAAAGATTTTTATATAGAATAATGAAAACACAAACTTGAGAATGCAACTTTTTCCTAAAATTTAAGAAGGATAAGATAGCTACTATTTATTCCAATGATGCATGCTTCAAATGACACCTTCTCTATGAAATATTCCCAGGCATTCAGGAATCATTAATTCTCTCTTCTTCATCAAATTACTGTACATACATATCTCAGCATATCAGTTGTATTCTCCTAGTAGTTTGTAAGCTCTTTGAGGGCAGAAACTGTTTCTTACTTGTTTTCTTTAGCTTCATATCCCCAGAACCTATCTCAGTGCCTTGCAAATAGTAGACAGTTAATAAATATTTGCTAAAACTGAATATTCATTGGATGTCAATATGTTTAGTGCTATATACTCTCAGGCCTCCAGTATTATGTAGTATAATTGGGGAAGTAAAACTAATACAAGGAACACTCTGAAGGATTCATTAATTAATGTAAGTATTCCCTGCAATATACACAAAATTATTAAGAAATAAGTGCTAAATTGTAATAATACCAACTATTCTGTAATGTGAAGCATTATACTTTAGAGAAGAAAAGAACAGTCAAGAAGCTTTATGGAGGAAGCTGGAACTACTGTCCTGTCAGGGAGGAAATAATTTCATTAGTTGGAAGGATCCATAATTTTGTTGGATCAAATACTCTCTTAATCACTGTCCATTACATCCTTTTCATGCCTCCTCATCTTGTATGATTCTTATCCATATCTTTCTGTAAATTTCCTACATAGCATTTATGCAACAGACCAGAGACTTTCTTTTGATTCTTTACTATTTCCCTGGTACTACTACAGCACTGGCTTTGTTCATCTGTTCTCCTTCTATAATCAATGTATAATTACGTAATGCAGAGAAAATGATGAAGTGTAAAAAAAAAACAAATAATATATTTTGTCTTATAAATTGTTGGTTGTTGTTATTATCATAGATATCATTATCATCATCAAGCAGTTACTTTTGGCCAGATATTATATCCGCTAGCTAGGTAGTACAGTGGATAGAGCACCAGGCCTGGAGTCAGGAAGATCAAAGTTCACCTCTGGCCTCAGACACTTACTAGCTGTGTAATCCTGGGCAAGTTGCTTAATGCCTGTTTGCTTCAGTTCCTCACCTGTTAAATGAGGACACTCGAGAAAGAAATGGCAAACCATTTCAATGTCTTTGCCAAATAAACCCTATATAAAATATACTTCATGGGGTCACAAAAAGTCAGACTGAATACCTACAACTATATCTCTATTTCTAGCTATCCCTACCCTTAAGGAACTCACATTTTAGGGGGGATGGGTGGCATGTAAACAACTATGTATATATAAACTATATGCTATGTAACTGGGGACTAATTTTAGAAGGAAAGCAATATCATTTGACAGATATGGAGGACCAGGAGAGGTGTCCTTTCAGTATTTGAGATTTGAGTTGAGATTTGATGGAAGACAGAAGGTATGGAGGAAGAGCATTTTAGGCATGACATTCAGTGGTAGTGATGTGTATAAAACAAATATGAAAGTATATGGCACCTAGGCAGAATATAAGAAAAGATATTATAATTGTAATTTTTATGATTACAAATGCATTTTTCAAGAAAGTCAGTGCTACTCCTGTTCTGAAAGCAAAGATTGCCAGAACTATTTCCTTTGTATGTTTCTTCTACAATCTAAGTAATTTTAACTTCATTATCTATGAAAAGGTATTACTTATTGGGATATTATGGGATAAAATGAGATAATTTGATGTGAAGCTCTTTTATACAATTAAAAGTAATAAGCAATGTAATATTATTATTATGAATTATCCATTTAAGCATGTTCATGATTTCCTTTATCGTTTCCATGCTCTCCATTGCTAACTTAGAGATTGGTATCATAAACTGAGAACGATATTTTATTAAGAGTATAACCAAGGTCAGAATACACTAAGAAACCCAACATAATATATTCCTTTTAATATAGTAGAGTACTATGTTAAGTTGTCTTTGAAAAAAATCCCTTTCATTTAATGTACAGCATAGCTCTATATGCACAGCAGGAGACCAGTCCAACCAAACAATTTGGTGGTTTAAATCCCAATGGCACATGGACTACTTCTTACTTTGATGAAGTTGGCCTAAGAAAATATTGACATTTATGTTCCAAAGCATAAAACATTAAAAGCATGTTTGTCTGAACCTGTTCTTGAGGCTGGTGTGTATGTAATATATTCATATATGCATATATACATATGTTTTGTTATATGTCTTTCATTTGGAAAATTTCTGTCTCATATAGAGACCTTATGTATAGAGGCACTAATTATAATGTTCATGTTGTTTTGATATTTGTCAGTATATTGAAGACAAAAGCAATAACACAATTGTTTGTTGTGGCTTGCCCCTCCCTTTACTGTATTCCCATGTCATAGTAATTGGAGATGCTTTGTTGTAGTTCTGCCTTGCCTTATTGTTATTTGCATGTGTATTTTTATCTCCTCCATTGGATTAGATAAGAACCGTCTTCTGTTCACACAAACAATTAATTCAACTAACATTTATTGAGTACCTAATATATGTCAGATATCATGTTAGGTATGGGAAATAGAAAGACAAAACCAAACAATCTCCGCCCTCAATGAGCCTACATTCTGTTGCAGAGAAACAACACGTATACCGATAAGTAAATGCAAAATATATACAATGTAGGGGGAAATATAGTGCAGAGGAGGGGCAGTAACAACTGGGTATAACAGGCTAAGTCTCATCTAAAAAGTAGCACTTGATTTGAGTCTTAAAGGAAGAAAAAGATTCTGTGAGGTGAAGGTAATCATAGAACACATTCCAGACATGGGATCAGCCTGTGAAAAAAAAGAGAGAAAATCAAATATAATGAACAGGGACCAGCAATTGTCAGTTTGACTGGAATATACAGTACTAGAAAGATGATAATGTTCAATAAGCCTGGAAAAAGAGCCTTAGCATCAGATCATGAAAAGCTTTAATTGCTAAACAAAGGGGCTTTTATTTTATCCTAAAAGTAAATGGAAGCCTGTGGAGCTTCTTGAGTAGAGCAGTGCGGTGAGCTTTAGGAATATCAGTTTAGCAGGTATGTCGAAGATGGATTGGAGAGGGGAGAGAATGAAAGCAGGGAAACCAATTAGGAAGCTATTGCAGTAGTCCAGGGGATAGGCCATAGGGCCCTGAACTAGGATGTCAGCCATATGAATGGAGAAAAAAGCGGAAAGATGAAAGATACGTATGGAGAGAGAATCTATAAGATATGACAACTAATTAGATATGAGTGGTGAGAGGAAATTGTTGAGGAAGACTTTGAAGATGTAGACCATGGATAACTATAAGAATGATAGTTCCCTTGAAAGAGATAAAAAGTTAAGGAAAGGGGTGTTTATTTGAAGGGGGATCAATAGTGAATTCTATTTTGGACATGAGATGCAAGTGAACTATCCAATTGAATGTATCCTATAAACAGTGATATGAGACTAGAACTCGAGAGAGACTAGAGCTGGATATATAAATCTGGGACTAATCTGCATTGGGATGATCATCAAATCTATGGAAGTTGACTAGATCACCTAATAAAAGGTTCTTGAGAAAAAAAAAAAAGAGAAGAAGGCCAGAGAGAGAGAGAGAGAGAGAGAGAGAGAGCGCTTTGTATATTCATATTTATGGGGATAGTGCATAGATTGTCAGACTGAGATTGAAAATGAATAGTCAGAATGGTAGGATAACCAACAGATAACAGTCCCAAAAAATATCCAGGAGGAGAGGGTAATCAGTAAACACATTCTTTGTAAGAAGGCAAGTGTAAGGTCACAGAAAAAAGGCCATTTGATCTAGCAGTTAAGAGATTATTATTCACTTTGGAGATGGAAATTTCAGTTGAATGATGAGGCTCAGAGCAGTGGTGGGATTCAAATGAATTAACAACTGATTCTCCACGGAACCGAGCCTAGGCACTGCCCCTGCTGTTGATGTGGCAAGTGTAGGCCCTGCCCCTGCTAACAACCAGTTCTTGGAAATCAACCTAAAATTAGGTACCTGTTCTACCGAACCGAATCCCACCACTGGCTCAGATCCAGATTGTAAAATTGATGTTGAGAGGTAAAGAAAGGGTTGAGGTGTGAAAAAGGAAGAATGGTAGATCTTGAATATAGACCAGTTGTTTTTCTAGGAGTTTGACTATGAAAAAGAGAGATAGGGCAATAGTTTGATGGGATGGTAGATTCAAGTGAAAGGATTTGGATTTGGTTTCGTTTGTTTTGGTCAGAAGACTTTTGCATATTTGTTAGGTGTCAGTGTGGGACCCAATAGAAAGGTAGGGGAAGTGAGAGGCAGAAGTGAAAGAAAGAGAGGAGGTTTAGAGAGAAAGGTGAATGATTGCATGGGTAAGCTGTTAAAAAAGGGTAGACCACAGGTTCAGGGGTAAAACTGAGCATTTGGCCTTTCTGAAGTCTTCTTCAGAGACTAGAGAAAGAAACATAAAATGAGAGATGGTATCAAGGTTTTTGAAGACGTAGAATAATAGAGAAGAGGGATTTCATGGATAATGGCCTTTATTTTTCATTAAAGCCTAGGATAAGATCCTCTGCTGAGACATGGAGGCAGGGGTTTATATGGGCGGCTGAAGAACAGAAGAAATCTGGGAAAGCACTTTTGTATTCTTAATAGCATCTAGCACAGTGTTTTGAAATTAGATGCTCAATAATTATTGGGGAAAGAAAAAGAAGACAAGGAGGTATGAAGGCAGGAAAGGAAGAAAAGTAGCAAAGAAAGGCTAGAAGGAAGGAAGGGCTTAAAATTAGTGATCTACATCCCAGTTCTTTGAGGAAAGGATAGATTCCATTTTTAAGAATATTGTCCCTTTTTTGGTAAACATTTAGTGAACAATTTAAAAGCTTTATCTATGCCTTTTTGCTTTTTATACTATAAACATATCCTGATACATGTGAGAGGCCCCCACCTACCATGGAGCCATTCTTTATCACAAAAAAAAATCACAAGCAAAACCAATCACCACAGAAACCACATCTGACAGTGCGTGCAACATTTCACACTCTCATATCTCACATCTGTACTGATTAAGGGAAATAATTTTAACACATTTTTCATATAACACAAGGTATTATAGCCATTTCTATTGGTGTCACCTGTCTTTGAACTGGAAACCACAGGAGGTCAAGGACCAAATCTTTTATCAGTGTGTTATCTTCCCCAGTTTTGAGGACCAAGTTCTGCACATAGTAGGTACCTAACAGATATTTGTGTGTTTATTGTTGTGCTCAAGGATAATTATTTGCTTGTTTGTAGTCATCAGGTCCCTTTAAAACCTCTGAGCCCCAGTGGGGTTTGTCATTGTTAGGCTCTACCTCCAATGGCTACCCTTTCCCTCTCCCTTTCTAGCCAGGTGCATTCAACCTACCTGCTCTCCCTGTCCTGGGATTGGTTCCTGTCCTAACAAGAAGCATATAAGAAACTTCTGGCTGGTCTAGATGTCATTATCACCGTCAAGACCTCACAGCCTTCTGCTTGCTGATGCCTAGTATTGACTTTGCTGTCTGCTTGTCTGTCTGTCCAGATTCCCGACCCACTGCTTCACCCTGGCTACTGGTAACTGTTCTCTGTAGTCCCTGTTTTATTTGCTTGGCTTTCTCACCACCTGCTTCACTCTCACCTCTGATGGCTCTACTGTCTTGTCTGCCTGACCACGATCTACTGCGTGTTTGTTTTTCCAGGTACCTGACTCACTACTTCATCTTGACCTCTGTTAATAGCATGCTTCAGACATCCAACTTCTGGAGTTTATGAACCTCTGTATAGGCACAGACAATTCTAACACCCTCCCTCTCATTCCAGCATTCTGGGATCCTGTCTGCCAGACTATTTATAGTTCTCTGTTTGCCTTGTCCTTCAGTGTCTGCATGCCCTGTGGCTGCTGCCTGTTGTCTGGAAACTACCCAATGGTCCCTAGCTTGTCTTTATTGTCCCAGAACCCTGATATTTTGTCTGTGTCCTCTGCCACTGCTTAATCCCTAGTATCCTAGCCTTTCCCAGGATAGAGATCATGAATCAGACTCACTAGCCTAGGGGTCAGCAACCTTTCAAAGGTGGTATGCTTTATCTCCTATCATTCGCTGCTTTCCTGACTGTATAGGGGTGAAAAAGCAATAGAGTAAAGAAGTGATCTGTGAGGAAATAATAATATATAATAACTTGAATTTGTATGGTGTTTTAAAGTTCCCCAGCTACTCTCTATATATTATCTCTTTTGAATCTCACAATAGCCTTGTGAGGTAGGGACTAGAGGTGTTATCCTTAAAGACACAGGGCCTTGCTCATAGTTGTCACTTAATAAATGTTTGTTGAATCAATTAACAGGAATACTCCTAGGGCTAGATAAGTGTAGCTTCCTTAGGAGGGGCACTTACCGATTTTACTGGAGTACTAGCATCCACTATACCTCTCTCTATTTCCTTAGCTTCCATGCCATTAAAAATCTCAGATATATAGAGAAGGACTTTAGAGGTCATCATGTATAGTCAAGAGTGTTGGATTGAGTTGAAGGACCTGATTTGGAATCCTACTTCTTCCTTTAATACTCTGCAAGGTAGTTGCTATTTTCTCATTTTACAGATTAAGAGACTAAGACTGAGAGAGAGCAAGTGACTTGCCCAGGGTAAAACAGCTAGTAAATATCTGAGGTCATATATGAACCCTGGGCACACAGCTAGTTAGTTACACCAATGAGACTGGAACACAGATCTAATGACTCCTAGTCTTGTTCTGTTCCTACTATATTTCATATCTTATGAGTATTTGCATATTTCATAATGCTTACTCCTGTACTGGTGAATTTGGAACAAAATTCATTTGGAAAAAATAAGAAATTATTATTTATGATTATAAGTAAAATATAATTTTTTAAAAATATGTAAAAATGTTATTTAAAATATCATTAAAAGTATAATAGGTATAAGTAAAGATGAAACGAGGTTTCCCCACGCATTTGATTTTTAATTAATACTAAATATAAGATTAGGAAGTCAAAGAATGATTAATCTGAATGCATGAAAACACTTTAGCTGTTCAGTAGAATCTAAAAATCTTTTCATCAACTATATGATGTGGAGATTGGGCTTCCAAATAACTTGAGAGTTTCTTTTTCCTGTTCTTTTATCTTTCTTTGTATTATCTGCCTACACTAGATAACATTGCACTGCTATTGTCATGAGAGATTATGTTCTATCCTCAATGCAGCATAAACAAATATTTGGCGATTTCTGGTTAGTGGGGTGAATTGAGAGGCAGTGACAGAGGGTGGAGAGAGGCTAATCTTTGGAGTCTAGAAGACTAACGTTCGAGATCTGCCTTTGCATACTTGGTGGGTGAGCATAGACAAATTACTTAATTTCTCAATGCCCCTAAGAAACTACAATTTTTTCTTTATAGAGGAGGTATTCATTTGTATTGGTTGAAGTTTCTAAATCAAAAGTTCCCTACACTGAGGAAATCACATTTAATTATTTTTTTTAAAGAATTGAGTAATTACCTTCAAACTAATCATGTATGTGAACTAAAACCACCTTGTCAGTCAGAGGTAATGAAATAGATGATTCTTTGTATGAAGCACACACTTTTCACAAAGATGTCTTATTAGACCATCTTCATGTTATTTTTCTGCCATTCAAGGAAGTTGTTATTTCTATAACACATAGAAACTTAGAAGTCCAAATAGGGAAGGTATTAATTTGAATATCCCTGTTGCATTTTCTATTCCCAGACTGAACATTCATTAATAAAAATCATATCAAAACTTGGCTGAGTGATTTCTAATCAGGATGCAAATACACAAAGCTCTCATTTCATATTTATAACCCAATTGGCCCTATACTCTACCTAGATGTTTTCATATATTTAGTTATGTACAGTAAGTTTAAAGTTACTTTACTAGTAACTGAATTTTTAGTTTTTCTTAGAAAGTAAACATGTTCTATGTGACTTTTCCATACATTACAGAATAAATGTGTAACAGCTAAGTTTTGCGTAGTTGCCTTGTTGGTTTCTTTGCTTCAGATTTTTCCTGCCTAATCCATCCTCCACTGAGCTGCCAAAACCATTTATTTTCTTAAAGCCTGACAATGTCACCACCCTACTGAGTAAACTGAAGTGGCTCCCTATTATCACCAGGATAAATATAAAATCCTCTGGTACTTAAAGTTTTTCACAACTGGGCCCCTTCCTACCTTTCTGGCCTTTTTACACTTTACTCACCTCCACACCCTCTACATTCCAAACACATTAGCCTTACTGCTTTTACTTACACAAGACATTCCACCTCAGTGCCTTGCACTAGTTGTCCCCCATGCCTGGAATGCTCTCCTTCCTTAACTTTGTCTCCTGCTTTGCCCGGTCTCCTTCAAGACTCAGCTCAGATCTTATCTTCTGCAGGAGTCTTCATCAACTCCTACCTCCCCTGCCACCTTTGCCTTCTTTATGAGACTATCTTATGTCTTCTCTCTCTCTCTCTCTCTCTCTCTCTCTGTATATAGATATGTGTATATATATATATATATATATATATATATATATATATACACACACACACACACACATATGTGTGTGTGTATGTATTAGATGATTTGGTGTATGGATTATCTAATATAAAATGATTCACCTACATGTGGCATGAATATATCAAGATGGGTTGTAGGATCTGAATAACCTCATTCCATGTCAACAAAAGATGGCTGAAATTTCCATATTTATGGAGGACAGTTGGGATGCATTGACAGTAATCTTAAAGAGGAGGGACAGGTAGGATCCCTTCATAGAAATAGCTTGCAGTGTCCCTACCCTGTCCAAGGAAGAATTGCCCTCTGTCACCTTTGAATGGGTGGATTACATTTACATCATTATTTATATGCCCTCTCCCCCATTACCATGTGAGTGGCTGGGCTTTGAGAGCAAGGTCAAAATGTTTGCCTTTCTTTGTATCCCTATCATTTAACAGAATGCTGGGCACAGTAAGATTTTAATAGATTCTTGTTGAGTGATTTTAGGATCAATTCGATTTTAAAATAACATTTTTAATGTTTGGAAATAGTAATTGATTGTTTTAGACATGAAGTTGGAATAACTTCCCCCTTCTTCTTGCCTCTCTTAATAACAATCAGGATGGTTCTTTCAGGAGCACATTCTACTTGCCTTAACTAAGCAAGAATCCAACAAATATTGCTTCAACGTGCTGTAAATTCATTTGCTCCTCCATGACTTAGCTTCTTTATACCAAATTCTTAGTTACACAAATCACTCATTCTTTCACTTGCTCTTTATCGCTAAACTCATTCTCTATTTGGCACCTTATGTCTTAGAATTAGAAGTTTGGTATTGTATATATCTTTGCATTTTTAGTATCCTACAAATAGAACACTGAAAATCAAGAGGATTTTTGGGAGGTCATTTGTCAACTTTTCCCTTCAGTGTGAATTGGATTTGAATTCCAGAGAATTGAATAAGATGATATTTAAAGTTTAAATATAGCTAGTTAAATTTTTGGTGCTAAAAAGTGGTCAGTACAGTAATATTGCCCTCTGTCAATTTAATTTTCTTCTATATATGAATTGAATCCATTTTCCTTTTCTTTATTCGTATGTATTTTAATATTTTATTCACATGGTGGGTCAGTTATTGTTTTTTGAGCTTACTACCATAAGCTTTACTTAAATCAACTATCTGAATTGTTATCAGTTAAAAGTAACTCCATACAAACTGACATTTTTTTTTTTACTATTAAAGAAATGGTGTTTTCCTATTCCCATATACTTTGTCCATTTCTCTTCCTAGGAAACTAGATTCAGCTACCTGTATTGACATATTTATGCATGTATACTTATATGTAGCTGAAGGCACACATATATATATACATATATATATACATATATATATATACACCTATATACATGTGTATATGTATATATATACACATATATATATTACACATCCATGTGTGTGTATATGTGCAAGTATGTACATATGCACATACACACACCATGTTAGTCAGCCTAATGGCTCATTCCACAAGTGGGGAAAGTTCCAATCAGAAACACCATGTGCTGTGTAATATTCACCAAATATCTTTACACATAGAAGTGCTCTTCTTTAACAAAAATTTTACTAGACATTAATTTCCTTTTAAAGCTGATGTTTTCTGCCTTTGTATGGACAATAATCCCTTTCTGTCAGTACTTTACTGTATTTCATTTCACCAGTAAAAGCCTTATACTTTCTTTTAGCATCATGGCCACCTGAAGTACTTATCTTACTTTTCCCCAAAACTTCAGAAGCATATTTTAGCACAGTGTTTGAAGGGATCACTGTTTTTTTTCTTCACTGCTTTGAACTAAATACTATCCTTCACCATTTCCTGGGATATCACCCACTGGTTAGTGTCAAGAACAGTATTTTGTGATTTTTACTGTTTTGGTGAAAATAAAAACTGGGAAATTTTCTATTTAAAGTTTTTTTTTTTCTCTTAAAAATGGGAGTTCATTATTTTCAACTTGAAAATTGATATTTCTAGCTTCGGAGGCACTATTTATCACAAGTTCAGGACTATACAGTCTGATTTTTTTCTTCTATTTCAAAGTGTGGCTACATGACTTACCAATTATAGAATAATGCACATGGTTCTTATGCCTATCTCTTTTTTCCTGGTGGAAAAAAAAATTACTAGCAGAAATCCAAATGATTTATGCAGTTGTGTCTGAACACTTGAAAAAAACTTAAAAGATGTCTAGTTACTAATTTTATTATAATTATATAACGATAGAACTGGAAGGGTCCTTATAGATCCCTTTGTTCCATTCCTCTTATTTTAAAAAATGGGGAACCACATGCTTGTAAGTTTAAATGAGTCACACAAAGTCATGTGACTAGTAAACCACAGAGCAGGTTGACCTCAAGACTTCTGACTCCTAGTAAAGTGGTCTTTCACTGAACTGTGCTAACAATGAGAATGTCCTAAAATGCCAAGATATTTAATTTGTAAATGCTTGTTGACTGACTGGAGATAATCATGTGAGAAAATAATAGAAATGGACCCTATCCCCCACCCCATCTGCCTTCACTATGACTGGAACACCAAGTTATGATGAGTGAACTTTTCCCTTAACCTAGCCTAGAACTACACTACTCTTCCTCTGCTTTGGCCTCCTTGCCACCCCACTGCCATCCCTGAAATCAAGCATGTGACTTAGTCCCTGGAGTGCTTTGTCTGCACTTCGAGGTGCATCCCCCACTCCTTCTAGCTTCCTGTTATTTCATATCTTTTGCCATTAGAATTTAAGCTCTTTAAAGGTAGGAACACTTATTTGCTTGTATTTGCATGTGCAGCTTTTGCACAGGGCCTAGCACATAAGTAAGCACTAAATGCCTTTTAGGCTAGCTAGCTACATGTATCATTACTGAAAATAAAGGGGGAGTTTTCTGTTTTCCCACCGTCAAATTTTTTACTAGGTTTTATGTTCGCTGTGTTTTTTTCATAATCGTATAATGGAATGTCTGACAGTTTTCCTCTTTAAGGAAAAATATCTAGATTTAAATGAATAGACCCCACATTGGTCTTTGACCTTTGTATATAAGTTGAGTGCACAGGGCTATAAAAGTATGCAAGTTTCTTCTTCAAAAATTAACCTTTTAAGACTCCAAATATAAATCTGCACATGCCTAATGAGCATGTGTCTTCCAAGATTAGTTGAACGTGTCCTATGTGGTACATATTTGTTATCTCTGGATAATAGCTGAGGGATTATAGGTTCATTTAGATCCTCTACCACTGCATTAAACTTTCTGGACATCCTACCCTAGAAAATAATGGCCAGCTCGAAACCCAGATGACTTGGAGTTTTTGTTAGTCAAATCCAATAGTTCTATTTTTAGTTAAAATTAAGTGAAAAATCCATTTTTCTTGTGCTAAATACCATATTCCAAGGACTTTTTAAAAGATAAAAGGTAAAGTTCTTATTCCTCCTGTTCAAGTGTTGCTGCCTTATGTGACATGTGCTGTTACTTTTGCCTGTCTACCCTATTCTACTGTGGGACTAGATGTTGTGTCGGCAGGGGATAAAAAAAGAAGGAGGCATCTGTTTAGACAGGAAATGAGGTATACAGTTGCCTGGAGATGTGTCCTTAGTGTACGATAGAAATGTGATATTGTCTATTGTTACACAATAAGGTAAAGTTAGCCAAGAATGTGATAATGTGTCTCTTCAAGTAATAACATGCTCAAAATACCTTAGTGGGTTGCTTCAAATGGTACGTTTTCTTTCTTGCTTTTCCTTGGATCCTGATTTGCCCTAATTCTGGTTATAATGTCTCTTTGAGAAGTTAGAATAAGAACGAAATAATGAGACTAGTATTTCAATGTGATTTATGGTAGTCAGTCTTATGGTATCATACTTAGATCTGTTATATGTTACTAAATATTGAGACAAAATAGTTGTTTGCCCCAGGCAGATGTATAGAGCTACATATCCCATACTGTTTTTCTCTTCCTCTCTTCTTCACAAACTGGAATGTCAGAACAATTCTATATATATATAATGTTTATCAAACTTTATATGACCACTTTTGGGAAAACAGAGGTGCACACACAATACTTCCCTTGCCAAGAATCACAGCATGATCATTTCCAAACTAACAAATAGTTTCTATCCTATCTAGAACAGAACAACTGTCTGAGCATCCCAGCTTGTTAATAATAGCTAATAGCTAACATTTATATGGCTTTTACTATGTGCCAGGCACATACTAAGCATTTTAAAATTATTATCTCATTTTATAATCTATGGCTACTGTGTAGAACAGGGGTGGGGAACCTGCGGCCTAGAGGCCACATGTGGCCCTCTAGGCCCTGAAGTGCAGCCCTTTGACTGAATCCAAACTTCACAGAACAAATCCCCTTAATAAAAGAATTCGTTCTGTAAAACTTGGACTCAGTTAAAAGACCGCACCCAAGGACCTAGCAGGCCACATGTAGCCTTGAGGCCACAAGTTCTCCACCCCTGATATAGAATAATGTATATACAAACCCACGGATGATCTATAGTTTCAATCCCATTTAATTCTTAAATGTTATGTTTTAAGTTGTTGCCTGAGCCATAGAAAGTTTAAATGACTTGCCTAGGGTCATATAGGCACTAAATGTCAGAGGCAGGATTTGAACCCAGGTATTCTTGGTCATAGGTCTAGCACTATACAGTCTAGTATCACACTGTGTATCCTATTTTTGTTAATATGTGAATATTCATGAGACCATGCCCTGTAGTGGCTATAGTACCACTCCCCCCTTAATTTATTATTAAATGCTTTGTCAATTTATTAAATAACACTAAATTTCTTTTCACAATTTTCTCTCCTAAGCCAAAAAAGCTTTGAAAACAAAGTAGATATCATAAGTTGTCTAAAGAGATGCAGTTTAATAATTTAATCAGTAGTGGACTGGCCTTGGTGTAGAAAACCTGGGTTCAATTGTCAGCTGTATTATGTATAGATTATTTGACCAAAGGTGAGTGAGTCACTTATACTTTCAGGGCCCCAAGAAGCTCTAAGACCCTAATTTCCTCCCTGGGAATTTCCTATACCAATAAATCAGTTAACTCTGTAGCTACTTTCTCTACCCTTCACCACCAAAAACATGTATGTGTCTGTACTATGATACATGATTTGGGTCAGGTTGGTGGCACAGTATATAGAGTGCTGGGCCTGGAGTAAGGAAGACCTGACTTTGAATTTGGCCCCAGATACGTAGTAGCTGCGTGATACAGGACAAGTCAACAAGCTTTTATCTGTCTCAGTTTCCTCAACTGTAAAATGGGAGTATAGATAATACCAGCTCCTAAGGGTTATTGTGGAGATCAAATGAGTTATTTATGAAGTGCTTAATGTAGTACCTGGCATATAGTAGGTGCTTAATAAATGTTTCCTTCCAATTTGGTAGTTTTGTATGTACTTTATGCTTTTATAGACTGCTTTATATATTCATTTATGTCCTTTTTTTAAAAAAAATAGTTCCCAATGTACTTTTCTCATTTGATCTTCAGAGCAGTTCTATAAGAGGGTAGCAGTGGTGTTTTTGCCATTTGTAGAAGGGAAACTGAGCCTCGGAAAGGTTGTGATGGGACCCAATGTGACACAGTATAGTTGGAAGGGTCAGAATTTGAACCCTGGTATTCTTACCTCCCCATCTTTTTTTCTGCTTCTGTGTGTCCTATCTCTTCAGCTTGCCTGGTAACACATGGCTGCTTTTTCAGTTTCCTAAGGAAGAAAGTGGATATGAGTCCCAAGAGGCACAGTGATGATGCCTATATCTCCTGCAAAGGACAGCATGCCTTGAGTGCAAATATTTTATTATGTCTTTGAGCCAAGTTCTTCTCTTTAGGAACAGATCCAAACTGAAAATCTAACAGGAAAATGAAGTCCAGTATTAAGCATTTTGCTTTATTAGCAACTCTTGAAACTCCTCCAGTCAGTCCATAGTTTACTGAGTAGCTGAATCCCAGCATCTCCTTCAGGGAAAGTTGCCCCACTTAATCTGCCCTAGTTATGCTATTGTTAAATGTAGTCTGAGGGGAAATGGGAGTCATATATCTTGCCTGTTACTCCCTCAAGATAGGCGAGACCAGAAGGAAGCAGAAAATTATGCTTTCTAGGTACCAAAATAGGCTATCACTAAAGAAACAAAATAAAGCCAAAGGGATAAACATGGGGAGCAATCTTAGATAGCTTTGGCCGTGTCGAACTGTTTTTCTGTCAGCAGGAACGTTAATGATTTTGGACATCTTAAAATTAAATTAACAGCCTGAAAATATTCTACAGAATGAGATAGAATGTGATACATGAAACATAATGACCCCACGGAAATTCAGCCAGTGCACTTCATTCTCTCGTTTAGACAGAGAAGACAACTAGTTAATCATCACTGAGCAAATTAGACAGAGCAAATTAGTTTGCTATATTCCAGAGTCTTAGCTACTGAAGGAACTATACACCACTAATTAGAAGGAAAATACTCTAAGCATTCTGTTACCTAAAGAGAGGGAAAGAGGAAGGTCGTGGTTTTGTTCCGCCATTGCCAAAGCACGAAGCCTCAGTGAGGCAGGTCTAAAATTGTATCAGTGCAGGAGTTTATGCCCACCCTTCCCAACCTTACCTCCCCACAAAAGGGGATGTATTTGACGATAACTTGGATGAAGCTGTAATTTATGCATAATAACAATTCAGGCTCTTTGGGATTTTCTAAACAGTACTACAAAAGAAACATTAATAAGTAATGGGTCATTCTCTGGATTGGAAATTAAAGTAACTGCTTACAGGAATTCCGCAGCATGACCCTAGTTTTTGCTTTTTAAAAGTTCATTGCAGGAGCATGTGCAATAAATATTTGTACTTTTAATTTATCACGAGATTTATCTGAAATCATTTTCTGGCCTTAATTAGCATTCATTTGCTTAATTGTCATTCTCATCCCCATCACTTCCAGTTTTTCACTAACCTGAACAATGCTATCTTCTGCTGTTTGCACTTTAATTTAAATTTCTATTAAGGTTTATGAACAGTAATAAGGTCCTGTTTGAATATTCATTAGCTTTTGAATTGTGAGCTATGAAAAGGTGCTTTCTTTTACCTTAATGAAACTGGCACAGCATGGGACTGATCAGTTGTGACATTTGATTTGAAGCATCCAGTGAATTTTCTCATTGTTTATTGACACATCTTGTCCAAACAGCTCCCTCGCAAGTTAGTGGAGTAATGAAGGAGAGAGTGCTGCAGCGGAGCGTCGAGCTTTCCTGGCAGGAGCCGGAGCATCCCAATGGAGTCATCACTGAATATGAAATCAAGTATTACGAGAAAGTAAGTGCTAAGAGCAGCTAAAATGTACAGCGGTGTGCTGTGCACATCATGTCAGCCGGCTCTATCAGAGACAAAAGTTGGTAATTATACCAACTATTATCTGTCAGCCATCTATTTGGAGCCACTTCAAAATTCATAGTTAATTTTACCCATTTTTAATAACCATCTCCCAGATTCTCTGGTTAATTATTATAATTATAATTTCTGTGTGTTATATTTGTATATTACACAAATGAAAATAATCTACTTGATAGCATACTTTTCTAGTCAGCTTTAATATTATTAAAAGAATTAGATTCAGCATGTTTTTGTAATATGGAAATTTTTGCCTAGCCTTATCCTTTTTTAATTTTTGTTGTTTGCTTCATGGTATTATATGGGTCCTTAACTCTGATATATTGCATTGTGCTGTAACTGTGAACTAATATAAAAAGGAACCTAGCTACCTCTTAAACTAAAAACAAACAAAAATAGTGAGGGAGAATACAAAGTGTTTTTCTGGTCTCTTTTAGATCCTTCTATTGACTTAAAAACTTTTTCAGCACAAAATTTTATATTATTACTAGAACTAAAATCCTGTTGTTTTCCTATACTAATCATGACTTAACTTTGGTGATATATGAAGTGGTCACTGTGGGAATGTTCTTTCAGTAAAGCCCATGAGTAAAAGTCAGTCCATTCACAAATTTTATATATAGTACCTGTCAAATAGCAGAGAAACAGTTCAAAAAGTTATAAAATCATGATGTTAATATCAAAACAACTTTGATTGTATAAAAGTAAGTATCCAGTTGTTGGCTAGTATAGTGCTTTATTTTTTCTTAATTCAAAATAGCTCTGTTAGTAGAATTCAGCTAACACATGTACACAGGGCTACACAGCTGATTAATATTTTATTTTGGACAACTGAATGGGTGATATAAACATAATATATGTGATCTAATTAGTATTGTTTATGTGCATTAAAATAATATGTTTGTAGTTTTTAAAATGTGAAATTTTAAAATGCTTCCCATTTGTTGATATTGTCAGAAAAAAATCTTTTGTAAAAAAGTTAATAACTACAGAATTAAGTTAAACCCAATAATTGACTGCTGTATTTATTAGTTATAAGTGACAGTGTTTTAAAGAACCTAGAAAACTGATAACCTGAGCTGCTTTTTACCTTTCCTAATTTAGCTGTAGCTCTTTATATACAAACAGCCAGTGTGTCTTTTTAGCAAAACTGGAGTGAGGATGCTGAAAAATGAGCTCTTATTATAAATAAACAAGTTATTTCAGTCACTGAAGACAGCATATTTCAACCATAAATTATTGTTGAATTTAGAATGTGAAGAGATTTTTTTCAAAGACTAACCTTTAAATGGTATTATTTTGCCATTTATTTCTTACTTTGTGTTTCTCCTGACAAAAGTTACCTATTGAATGTCTCCCTTACTAATTGTAAAGACAATCTGACCTCATAGAATCAGGTAGGGGGACTTCAGTGTTTATTCTTTTATTTGCAACAATTAGTTGTAATACTCATCCAGAGTAACAAAATTCAAAGTGAATTTAATGTATATTTTTTACTTGGAAATATAATTTTTACATTGTATTTGAGCATCATAAACTTACAGCCTTATCTTCTAACATAACATATCCTCCTTTTCATTCAAGGAATGCACATATAAGTTGATAACTTATTTTTCATTTCATAGATGAATATGATAAACCAACTATGAAATACACATTACCTTAATTAAACCTAGTTAAATCTATAAAATGGCAAATGGATTGTTTGGCAGAAATTTTCCCTCAAGAACTGGCTGTTTTTCTGTCACATATATTGATTCTCATCTATACAGCTAAAGGTATAACCTTTGACCTGTTTTTACCAAAACATGGTTTCTCCTCTATGGAACTTGGGGAAAAAATATTTAGATATTGTTGACACATACACATACACTTATTAAGTGACATTTACCACATTTAAAAATAAGCATGACAAAAATACAGAATGTATTATTTCTAAAGTGAACTTGTTCTGCTTTTGGTGACACATGCCCGTAGACCCTTGCACTGGGAACTCTGAGGCTGGAGGATCACTTGAGTTTGGGAATTCTGAGTTGTAGTAGGGATAAAGCAAATCAGATGGTTTGCAATATGTCCAACACCAGTTGGGGCCATTGCCTAAAGAGAGGCAAACCCCAGCTCAGGTTGAAAAGAGAGCAGCTCAAAACTTCCATGCAAATCACCAATAGGTCCAGGACCATGAATGGCTATTGCACTTTCAGCCTAGGTGAGAAAGAGAGACCCAGTCTCGAAAAAACCTGATTGATTAGCTAATGAAATGAAGTGGATTTTTAAGTAACATTTTTTCTTCCATTAAGTACAGCTAAGTCTCAATTAATACAAATGATGAACATCCTGAAATGATCAGATATATTTGAATTTGCACTCTTCAAATTTATAATCATGGCATGTAAAATATAGTAGTTAGTTCCCGCTAAAAGGAAATATGTAGTGTGATTTTGAATAAGTTTACTACTTCAGGGGTTTTGTTTTTCACACTAATCAGGACCTAGCTCCAAAGGACAGACATATGCAGGGAGTTTTCACTTGCTTTTTTTATTTATTTACGTATTTTGAAAGGGCTTGTGAAGGATTACTTTGTATTATTTGTGACCAATTCTGTTCCAGAGCATATCGAAAGACATACATGAAAATTGTCTTTTGAAACTTGTAAAAAGAGATCAGTAAAGGTTACTAATGGAAGATTCCTAAAATATTTTTCATGTTCAAAGGAAAACATAATCAATTTGCTTTTATTGACGTTTAAGGGAGAAAAAACAACATTTAAAAATGATATTATAGATGTAAGGCCCTCCCTCTACTGAGTCATTTTCCCTTGTTTTAACTCACAGAAAATTTGAGTCTAGTTGTAGCTAAATATTCTCTCTTCAAAACGCACCCACACGAGCGCCCAAGAAAAAAAAATCATGATTAGATTTGGCTTCATCATTGGGATAAAGTGCTCATTTTCTCTCTGGAACTTTATGACTAAAGGCATGTGCTTGCCATTTACATTTTATATCAACTTAGGAACACCTCAGTGAAACAGCAGTGTTGTAACACTCCACAGGGTGCAATGTAGTCTTTATGAGAACAATACGGCAAATTGAAATAAATGGGCAAGAATTGTCACATTGCCTGTTTGCAACAATAATTAAATATACCCTGTAAATATTCTTTCTAGGATCAAAGGGAACGGACCTACTCGACAGTAAAAACCAAGTCCACTTCAGCCTCCATTAATAACCTGAAACCAGGAACAGTGTATGTTTTCCAGATTCGTGCTTTCACTGCTGCTGGTTATGGAAATTACAGTCCCAGGCTTGATGTTGCTACACTAGAGGAAGCTACAGGTAAAATGTTTGAAGGTAATTACCATCAAAGCTTTGGATTCTGACCCTCTAAGTCTGATGCAATCTCCAAAGATTAATGTATAGTGAGGATCAGGATCAATTTTCATTTGTACCATTTTTATATATGGTCTTTGTAAAGTAAAAAAGAAGACAAAATTTCAAATGTATTGTGACACCACTCGAAGAGTAAATTATACACGTTTATATGGCAAAGATAAATTTTTAGTTTTGTCCAATAAATCATAGCTGTTTTAAAATAGCAGTAGTATCAGTATCTTTTCAGAAGATATGTAAAGTAGTTTAAGAACAAAATAATTATGCCTTCCCTGTCGTGAAAAGGGTGGAGTTTATAAAGATAAATTCTGAATTTCAAAAAACAGAATTATTAAAAAATTTTCAAGGAAATTGGAAAAAAAAAGATGAAGTTTCTCCCTACCAAAGAGGTCATTGTCTTGATATATGTAGAGACTTTATTCTGAAGAATTCAAAGCATAGAATACATGGTATTAAATTTATAGCATCTAATAAACTACCAGATATATGGCTTCTATGCTTAAGAGAATCAGAAACATTCCTGAAGAAATTGTATGGACTCTTTCTTTTCACATATAATCTACCTTTTGTTTTTTGTGAGACGTGTATTTGTGATTCTGTGTATGTGTGGATAATTTGTGTGCTAGTTGTAGAAAAAGGTTTGTGTTCTCTTAGTTCATTAGCCCTCTGGATTTAGGGAACAGTAAGAGTTGGTAATTGCCAGAAATGCCAATAAATGCCAGTGGAACCAATGCAGAACTGAAGAGCCAGTTTGTCTGCATTTGGCGTGGTCAAAACTTCCAAATGAGTTTAAGCAGGGGACCAAGGAGGGGTTCCATGTAAACAATTGTTTCCAAGAAGATTTTGGTTTCTTTGGTCATGTATTCAGTTTAGTTATATAAGCATTTTTTTAGCCGCTGTGCCAGGTGGTAGAGCGAAAAGACAAACTAAAAAGAGCCTTGTACCCAAAGTGCTTATAGTCTACTGGGAGGAAGCAACATGAATCCACTCCGGAAAGAGAGGTTGGAGCTAGACTGTGAAGGGCTAGAGATACCAGGCTGAGTATTTTTTATTTTATATTAGAAATACTATGGACCCACTGAAGCTTTCTGTAGCAGGGGAATGATGTGTCAGACTTACACTTTAGGAATATCAATTTGGCTGCTGTGTGGAACGTCCACTGGAAAGAGGAGAGATGGAATCTAATGATTAGATAAAACATCATCCATAGGCTAATGGGACTCAGAATCTGGGAAGCCAAGGTTGGCTGATGTAGTCAGAATCCCAGAGCAGAATTCTTTAGCCATAATTGAAATCCTTGTTTTTAAATGGGTCCTGTGATCCTCTTGAACAAGGATTATATCATGAAACTTTTAAATCCTTTGTCTCAAGGCAGCACTACATGCTCTGTTCAGACTAGCTACTCAGTGTGGGATTGATATACTGAACATACATGGGTCATTGTCATACCCTGTGGCCATTACAGATGAGAGTGAACCTGCAAATAGGCACTATTCAGGTACTTCAACCTGGTCTCTAACCTCTTTACTGAAGCCTCCTGTCTCCCTCTCACCCTCATAATCTTGAGTCCTGAAACATAAATATATGTAGGGCACATAGAGTGATACAGTCTTTAAACTCTGTGAACTGAAGTGATTAGGTACCTTGTAAAAAGAGAAAGATAATTATCTTCCACATCACAATTCTAATCTTAACCCAGATTACAACCTTTAAAATAGTTAGGTGAGTTTAAATCTTTTCATCATTGAGCAATTTTATTTAGACATTTTAGAAGACTTGTAGTATTATCAGCTTTAAAGCAATAAGGCACCTTAGAGATTAGTAAAGGTAACAACCCTCTCATTTTATAGATGAGGAAAGTAAAGGGCGAGGAAATGAAATACTCTACCCAAGATCACTCAAAAAGTAGAAGCACTGAGGTTTATTTAAACTTGTTTCAAAAACAAATATAATAGATTTTTGTTTCTTTTGAAAGAATTAAGTCCCTACTTATTTTTGAAAGCAAACAGTAAATAATAAATAGCCAAAATTTTTGCTTGTTAAAAAAACACCTAAAGTATTCTGGAAAGTAATGATACCTTCCACTAAATAGTTGTATGCATGCTACATGATAATGAGCAGTCAAAACTAATCCATTCATAATAATTTATAGAGTTGATAGAGATTGAGGCAGGATGACTGTCTTGCCTGGAAATTAAGAAGGGCATTTACGTGGTGCTGGGGATTGGGAGAGGTAGGATTATGAGAGAATTGTTCTTTACTTGGCCTGTTTTCCCTCCGTTTTACGAATTATGCTGGGCTAAAGTTCAGGGTTTTTTTTGTTTGTTTATTATTGAGGGAGTTGCTTCTATTGAGTCTGAGCCACCTACTTAGATTGACATTGGCTTCCCTATCTTTACAAAGTAGGAACCCAAAATTGTATTCTTCTCTATGAGTATATTGGAGTTTACTGTATCTGTGAAATCACAGGAACCGTCCCTATGCACACGTTGCTACAGAAGCTGCCTAGGCTTTTGCATGTTAAAATATTTATAGACACTCTCAGTACTCTGGGAAATGACATCTGAATCTTGATTCTGATTTTCATGAAAATTGAAGAATTAAAAAATAATTAAAATCAATGTAATTTATATTATTCACCTTTTTGTTTTATCTCTTCTGTTTTTGTAGATCTTTGTAGAATTTGAGGGAGTATATCTTAAAAATATTCTTAGTCCTTAACCCATAACCAACCTTAATTTGTTGCTTTTGCTAACCATATTGTTCGCTAAGAATGAATGGCCAGTTAGTAATGGTCTTCCCAGCCTTTTATTGTTGTTATAAAATATGGCCAAGCAACAAAAATATTTTTTAAATATATGTGAAATAGAAAGTATAGAGACAGAACTGTAGGCTAGACAAAACAAACATGGAAAACTGCCATATACTGAGGCAGGCAATTTAGATTGATATAAAGATCCAGATCTGACTCATTTTAAGGGGAAAAAAATCATTGGGTTTTTTTTTTATTGTGATAGATAGATAGATAAAGGATTCATATGTTTGGATACTAAAACAATTATTAAAACTTTTTGAAAATAGTTTTGTGTGGCTTTTGGCAAAATAAAAAGGTTGCTACAATCTAACTTTTATCACTCATGCCAATTCTTCTCTGTCTGTTCATCAAAGCTCCAAATTACAACATGCTACTCCCTTTTAATAGGTATCCCACCTGGTCAGGAAAGACCACAGTATTTTCTTATGTGTTCTATGGTTGCAACTACTGTCTCCAATTCTCTAATTTGAGGGGAGGAGTTACAAAAATGGCTTATTAAAATAATACTTTTGCTTATATTAGCAATATTTATTGAGTTACAATAAAAAGAATTCTTAAATTTATTTGTTTTGGGCCTAGGGTAAGCAGGTAAATGAGGTCTGTTTAACTGAACTTTGGTTTACCTTAGTGGTAATTAGAAATTCTTCTTGGTTTTACCCTTGGTGTTGAAAACTTTTCAAAATAGTCTCTGTTTCTCTGCTTTAAGAAATTTAATAGGCTTAGCATAGTTGAACTCTTTGGTTTTTAAATAATTCTAGATATTGCAATACTTCAGGTTAATCCTTTGGAATATCTTTTTCATTGTACAGTAGTACTCAAAAAGGGATTGGCTGGTTAAATATGTATTGATCTTGTTATATGCCCTGGAAGTCTTTGTTGCTTACTACATGCTTGCTCTCAGAAACATTTTGCTTTGACCGGGCAACTTTGCCTAAAGCAGAAGTAGAAATGTTGTTGTTTTTTAACTAGTCAGTTCAAAGCTAAAATAGATTTTTTGGGAATATTTTTGTTCTACTTTCACGAGACAAATGAAAAACCAATGAGCTGGTATCACAAGCTTATATTTAAGAAGCATTTCTGGGACAATTGCAATAAAGAATATTGCATAGCAAGTCAAGAAAGCAGAGTTTTGATCCAACTCAACCATACTATTAAGTATGACCCTGACCTTGAAGTTGAACAAATCACTTCACCTCTCTGAATCTCTGTTCATCTGTAAAATGGGAGATTAAACTAAATAATACCTAAGGTAGAGGCCTTCGAACTTTAAAATTGCCTGATATACTTCATATGATAGGATAAGTACAGATGATGTCCAATATGGTGGTCCAATCCAAAAAGGCAATTTGGTATAAGAGCACTAGCTGGAGACCCAGAGGATTTTATTTAAATTCCTTCCTTTATCGCTTATTAGACCCAGGGCAAGTGACTTAACTTTTCTGTCCCTCAGTTTCTTCATCTGTAAAATTATAAGATTGGACTACATGGCCACTGAGGTTCCTTCTAGCTTTAAATTCTGAGACCTATGGTATTTATATTGATCACTCTGTAACCTTGCAAGATCCCAAAGTGCTTTATGATCAAAGGAAAAACAAATTGTGCTCAGTATAGCTTTATTTCTTTTTTTTCTTTTCTTTTCTTTTTTTGGCATCCTAATGCTTTGAAAAATGGGAAATTGGGCAGTGTATTTGTATGTTACATATAACCCATTAATCAGAACAGTCTCTTCACCAGTCATTCCAGGGAAAAAGTATAAAATTTTAAGATGTACATAGCAAAATGATTGTTGTTTTTATAAATTAGGCAGTTTCACTACATCCCAAACTTCCTTTCCAAAATCAATTTGTTGATGAAATAGACTGTAATTTTTGCCACTGATGTTGAATATATGGAAAGATTGAAATTCATATTTATGCCTGATTCAAAAAGTGAGTGATGCTGAGAGACCTTTTTCCAAACTTCTCAGCCTTAACTATATATAGAAAAGAATAAACAACGACACATAGATTCCAATTTGCCATTTATCTTAGTCCAAATCTCTCATTGGAGCCTGTTTCTGAAGCTAATGAGAGTATTGAACCTAAGACAAGCAGAGAATTAGACTCATGGGACACAATCTGATTTGTGGAAAATTATTTCAACCCATATGTGTATAAATCTTTCCACCCACATGAACAGAGCTCCTCCATTTTCCTTCCTCTCAAAATATATTTGAAGAGGCAGAGTAAGAAAGAGGGAAGAAAACACACAAAACATTGAAAGTTGTCTTTGGTCAGTTGTTTAACAAGAGGTAATAATTTGGAGATTAAAGCTTAACAGTTGTGTTTTTCTGTTCAGTTCCCTGAGGGATGAGGGAGGGAAGGGAATAAAGCAGCAGGTGCTGAATTAGAGAGTGTATGTAATGACCTCAGTTCAGAAACTGTGTCTAGACCAGGGATAGAAGATGTTTTCACTGTTTGATGCATTTTCATTCAGGGTATACCTGTTGCTAGTGTGTGCATACATGACCTTAGATAATTGCAGTTCACAGAGTTGGAGCATGCAAATGAATCACACTTTCAGGAAAAAAAAAAGGACCAATAGAAAGAACTTTATGTTTCCCACTGTGGTGAGGCATGGTGAGATTAATATAGTTTACTACTCCTACTCTATCTGGAGATACAGTCCCTTGTTCCCCCCAGAGAGGGTGAAGGATTTTCCATTCACTTTGCCTTGCATCAGAGTGCAGATGTTGATTGCTTCAAAAGAAAGCCAAGTTCATTTTCCTGGCATTGCAAATTATAAGGAAGTACTTCCAAACTGGATCTTACAATGGGTTGAGCATTCATCAGTTATTGCTTTATGTGTCTCTGATGGGTAAATGAAGTTTATTTTACCCCATTGTTTCAGTGAGGACTGAATATTTAAAATGTAAAAGAAAAATATGATGATAGAGCTGTTCCTCTTTTATTTTTGCCTTTGTAATTCCCAGTGCCAAACATAGTGCCTGAAGCATAGTGAGCTTTGAATAAATGCTTATTGAATCTAACCTAAACTAACCTAATTGAACACAGCAAAACAAAACAAAACAAAAACTTATTCAATTTGGGGGCAGTTGGAGAAAGAGAAATCAGGATTGCAGTAAATTGTACTTTAGAATTGTGAAAAGGTACAAAATATAATTTTAGGTATTCCAGGATTCAGGTGTTTAGGTATCTCCCGGTGTCCTTTTCACTATACAGTTATCCCTCATTTGTAAATTTACATTTTAATTAAAATAAGGTCTTCTAAAGTATCCTTAAGAATGCTTAGAGGGAAGAAAAATGTCCGTTGTGTAAATAGGCTGTAGTTTCCCTCTATAATGTTGTTTACTATCATTTCACTTAGGATGTACATTTTAAAAATATAAGGTAAATTTCAGCCAAACATATTAATTATGATAAATCATAAATGTATTTAGAGACTTTATTGTTTGTGTAGTGCTTTAATTTTATGGTGATGATCAAAAAATAAAATGACCTCATGTATTTTATATGACTTAGGAAAAAATTTGAAATATCTAACTCACAATGGCTATAGAAATTCCAGATGCTATTGTAAATAAATGCATGTTGACTAATTGATTGTTAATTTCGCTGTTCCCATTTTACCAGTGAGGAATCAAAGCATGTTTGTTGTTCAGTCTTTTCAGTTGTATCCAACTCCTTGTGACACCATTTGGGTTTTCTTGTATGAGATACTGGAATGGTTTACCATTTCCTTCTCCAGGTGATTTTACAGATGAGGAAACTGAGGCCAGCAAGTTGAGTGACTTGCCCAGGGTCACACAGATAGTATCATTTCTGAGGACTGATTGAACTCGGGTCTTCCTGACTCCAGGTCTGATGCTCTAACAAAGCAAAGAGAGGGAAAATGATTTGTCCCTGTTTACACAGTAAACCAACATCAGAGCAGAGTTTAAAATATGGGTTCCTTGACCTTCTAACTCTCAGAAAATGTGTGCTTATTATACGAGAAGACACCCTAGGTTCTTTAGCTTCTAAACTGTCAAAAATTAATGGAAGATCTCTATATCTCTGCTATTTGCCTACCTGTAAAATTTATAAAAAGTATATTTCTTTAAAATATCTTATGATAACCTAATATCATGTCAAAGACCCCTTTGACAGTCTGTTGAAGCCTATGGACCCCTTCTCAAAATAATGTTTTATAATATATAAGATTATAATGGAAATCAATTATATTGAAATAGTTCATAGACTCCAGACCCCAGGTTAAGAACCCCTATGTTATAGACAAGTAAATAGACTGTTATGATTCTTACTTATAAGGGTTTATCTAACCCAACCAGTGCTTCTACATATTTTTGAGTTATTCTCTGGTACTTTTATCTCTTTGCAGCCACGGCTGTCTCCAGTGAACAGAATCCTGTAATTATCATAGCTGTGGTTGCCGTGGCAGGAACTATCATTCTGGTCTTCATGGTATTTGGCTTCATCATTGGAAGAAGGTATAGCACACAGTTGCACACATTTCTAGCTTAACTTGTTTAGTCTTTTCTAAGCTGGGCCAACCTGTATCCTGTTAGATTCTGACATATGAGAATTATTAAATCATAATGAAAATGTTCCTCATAATAGCAGGATAAAAGATATGCAATCAATGTAGAGGAGTAGCTTAGGTCCTGGGATTGTTTTTGGTTTTTGGGTTTTTTGGTCATATGGGGGAATATGTCTTATATGGGTTTTTGCAATACAACCAACCCATTTGATTATCTTCAGGTTATATTTTTTGCGTATCCAATGCAAAGTACCTAGGAAAACTATCTATTTTAGTCTTGAAGCTAATTGAGCAACAGTATTTAGAGATGTGAGCCTAGTGCTAAATTTAAAATAATTGTATTTTTCAGTTGAAAAATTTAGAACCATCACTCATTTGGAGAAGAAAAATCAGACTTTATTCTTTTGAGCTTCAGAGCTTTCAGGATTAATATAATGTGATATATTCATTTTTTCTTTATGGAATGAACTCTCTATCATTGGATGTATTTTGTAATATGGGAGGGGATTTGGTTTTCTAAATTTTACTTTGCTTGTGAGCAGATGAAGAATATGTACATTGCTTGAATTTTTTATTTTATTGAAACTTAATCATCAAATAAGATTTGACTATTTGAAATATGAATGTCTAAAGTAAAATCTCCATACTAGATCATAAAAATTTTCCTCTCCTCCCTTTTTTAGGCACTGTGGCTATAGCAAAGCTGACCAAGAAGGAGATGAAGAGCTTTACTTTCATTGTAAGTGTTTGGCTTTTCTTTATTAATACATAGCCAAATTATAATAGAGACTTGATTAGTGGTAATAATTACATGGAAAAAATTACTAAAGCATGATGCTTGGTTTTAAATTAAAAGCTTTAAATGAATGCTCCAAGAGCATCTAAATGGAAAAATTTGGAATGAAAAAAATGCATGCTGCAGTTGAAAAACAAATAAAGTGTATGCTGAAATAAACACTTTTCATTCCCTAGGATTTGATGCACTTGTAGGCTATGCAGTTATTTTTCTTTGGCATTCTTTCCTTCTGTGGTGTTTTGCCTAAGTATGTCACACCATCCTAATGATTCCCCATGAGATCTTATAATTGATAGCTGCCTGGCCAAGTGACTTTCCTCAGGCAAGCTTCTCACTGGGAAACATGGGGTCACCATGTCACCCCACAAATAATGCTAAGCTGGTCAAGGATGCTGTCTGTTCTTGCTACTGTAAACTTCATATTACTGATAGATATCATATAAGATATAGCTAGTGTAAATAGCACAGGAAAAATAAGGCACATAATTACTTTGTTTTCTGTCTTGTATACTTGAGATATATATATATATATCTTATTACAAAAGTTCATATTTCTATATCAGTGTATTATGTCAGGATACTTTTCATACCATAAAATTTGTATGTTCTTGAAGTCATCAAGTTTTGGGTACTTTTAAATTCTGGGCCCAGAATTTGCCATTCTTTTTTGCTAGATAGATCATTTAAAACTTCTAATTAGCTATGTAGTCTGGACAATAGAAATAATGGGAAATAAGACTGAGTACAATCATTGATTATCTAGAGAAAAATAAAAGTATGCCAATAAAGCATATCATATAATTCATTTCAGTTTTGACACCAAATAATTTTATTTTTTTATAAAAGACCAGTGTCCTCTTTTCATTTAAATAAAATAATAGCTATACCATTCCATTCTTTGCCCCTGCGAGGTTTAATCTTGTTTTATGCTGCTTGGCCAGCGATAATGGTAAAAAGCCGGATCTCCAAAAAGTGGCATAAAAATGACATCTCTCATTACTTTTTATTTTAAATACTGGGTTTTAAGTAGTAAGATAGTATTTAACAAGATTATGCCATGTAAGTTTCTTAAGGTTACCAACAATAAATGAGTGAGAACAAAATGGTAGCATTTAGTATTTGAATTGAGGAATTAATGATTTTAAAAAAAAACTGGAAATGCTTGACATTTTGATAGTGTTCATCTAATCCCTTTAATTGTCTGAGTTTTTACTTGCCAGATCCATTACTCACCCCTAGTTAGTGTTCCCCCTTTTTAGAGAAAGGGGGATATTAGATCACTTAAAAACTAACTTCTATCAATTGACCCCTGGAAAGGGTTGTTGCTACTGTATAATGGAAACAGAAAGTGTGACTTCATTCTTTATAATTGTATCCCCCCAAAGTCTGGCACATAGTAGGTACTTTAAAAAATTTTATTGGTTTGGTTTTCAGATCAGCCACTCCCAAGTAGACTCTGAGTAGCTAGAGAACACTTAGGAAACTCAAAAGAAGGCTTTTCTCTCTGATCTCCATAACTGGAAGGAGCATGGGCAACACTATCCCAGAAATTAAAGAGAGGATCAAAATGAAAATATCTCAGTTTTTAATGTGTCATATATATTTGATACTGTTTATGGGGAAGAGGGCATGATAAAACAGATCCTTTCATATTTGACTTGTGATTATCAGTGTCACACAAATAGAATGAGGCTTCTCACTTCTCAGCAACAAATATTTTTTTCAAGTACCTAAGAAAAGGAAAGTAGTAATAAGGTATCACTTACACAATGCATTTCAATTTGTTTCCTTGTAATATTGCATTTTGAAACTGAGGTAAAATTGGAATTCCAACAGTTGCCTAAACACCATATGCTGAGTTGTCATCGCCCAGTTTTAATATTTTAATGCCATTCATTTATTTCACATTTGACATTCAGTTTTGGAGTATGAAGAACCAATTATGTTTATTTCCTTCAAACATAGGTAAAATGAGGTAGCCATACAGTAACAGTTTTCATTGACAGCCCAAAATGTTAATGGTGCTGGTTTTCAAATGTTTAACTTTCTTTGAAAATGAAAATCAGTTTAAAACCACCCACACTTATACTTGAGACCCAGAAACTGGCCAGAATGCTGAGAGACTGTGTCAGTCATTTCTTTCTTACTTGTTACAGTGCATCCAGTTACTCCCAATCCAATAGCCAGAAAAAAAATCTGCCAGAGCAGTGAGCATGCGATATTATTGATGGCTTAGGATATTTGTAAATCACTCCTTTTAGGGAATACTTGTTCAGGATCACTGAATGGAAATTCTGGCATTGAATTTACTCTGATGACTGTATCCAGAGTGGGGGTAAAGTACAGCACTAGGGTCATCCGCTATTTACAAATTGGTGTCTTTTCATTCTTTTTATGTATGTACAATTTTCCGTGCACTGAGACACCAGATTGAATTTTCACAGCAGCTTGAAAGCAACCATTTAACTGGCTTTTAGAGCACTGGATTTAATAGAATGTCCAGTCTTTTATTTCAAACCCTCTCAACTTTCCATGGCCCCAAGTGCTACATTTAAAGGTATAAACACAATGGAGGAGTTTTAAGTGAAGCAATTCCAATTTACATTTTGTTTCCTCCTACCATTTTCTTCTAACAATGTCTTCGAATTCAAGCCAGCAGTATTTCATGTTGGTATGCCAAAATAGCTTTGGCCTGTCAAAATGTTTTATGACAGCTTGAATAAAGAACCATCAGAGACACATTTGAGATGCAGAAGGTTACCTCCAATCTAGGCCCCTTATCACAAAAAAAAAAAAGAGACAGAGAGAGAGGATGGCTCATTCTCCATCTGCCTGCCTGAAAACACAATATAGGAGGTTAACCTATTGTTTTCTTCCCCTCTCTCTTTCTCTCTCTCTCCCCCTTTCTCCCTGTCCTCCTGCTTCTTCTCTCTTTTCTCTTTCTATCCTCTCTCTCTGCTTCTTGTCTTCCTCTTTTCTTCTTGTTTTATTTTTGTTGTTCAGCTTTAGTGACAAACGAACATCTGTCAGTTCTATAAACTGCAGCAAAAAAAAATATAACAATCAAATTTGGATAAACAATCAACTCCATGAGGACAAACCTAGAGTTTCAAAATTATTCCATTCTTTTCTTTATATGTTTCTATTTCACTTTTCATTATGCTTTTATCTTTTTTTAAAAAATCAAACAATTAATTCAATTCCATAAGCATTTATTAAGTACCTCCTATAAACAAGGAACTTAATAAATGCTTGATATCATTTGATGACATAAACACACTTAAGTTGTGGCATGATATGTATGGAAATACATTATTTTAAAAGCATTAAGCTTTAATTAAAAGATTGTTCAGTTGCTTCCTTAAACAATGGAACTACTGTTTAAGTTCTGACATAATTTTTTTTTCATTGCATTAGTTGACCAAACGGTATGCCAATCATTTTTATCTACATCTTTAATCAAACACTTAGATTGGGAACACATGATTATGAATGGATTCAATTTAAACTTGTCACAATCGTTATTTGTTACCTGCATGTACTGGGTATGATTTAAAGATGATTTTTATCCCTAAAGCCCTATGTGGTTTAAAATATGGCTGACTTTAAGGAGGACAATAGCCTCCTTCCATGTAATAGTTAAGATCTGCTAGAGCCCTGTGACAGAAAGTCACTGGAATTGTATTCCATGGTGCTTCCTCCAAAATTCCCCCATTCCTGATACCTGGTCACTAGATCCGAAGTGCAGCCTGAATTCTCTTGTCATTTGCCCAGCCATACACTTCACTTTGTGCTCTGTAGATCTGGCCTCAATTGCCCTTGAAGCTGGAGTACAAAGTATGTCTTTTGTGTATACCTCTTTGATTCTGTAATCACAGCCACTAGCATCTTGTATTAATTTTATGTAAATGTCAAGTGGTTGAACTTTTTTATATATACAAATAAACCGAAAAGCAAAAGGAAAATGTCTAAATTATTTTAGTATTGCTGTCAAAGAAGTAAATGGACTTTGAGTTAAATTTCTTCATTTTAATATTATAGGCATTTTGCCTGCTACTTTTTTTTAATTACCAAAATGTGCCCGAGCCAATTTCAAGGCATCAGGGACACAGAGAAGACGTTCACAATATGGCAAAATATGCCATGATAGCAGGGAATCTGAGTAGTCACCAAATCAGATAAGATGCTTGCCAGAATATTTTGGTGGATATCTTTTTTTTTTCATTCACTAGGAAAAGAATGCAGTTTAGCCCTGTTTGAGCTGGATCCCAAGCTTGCCTATAGCTCCAGCATACTGAAGTAGTCTGTTAAAACTGCTCTGAATCAGGTGGTGTGGCTGCAAGCTCACTGTTCCAAGGAGCACTCTGCATAATGAAATTCCTGGGCTGACTGCACAATAAGTGCTTTGCTTCATCACAGTCATGCTTTCTTACATCATTACAGTTAAATTTCCAGGCACCAAAACCTACATTGACCCTGAAACCTATGAGGACCCAAATAGAGCTGTCCATCAATTCGCCAAGGAGCTAGATGCCTCTTGTATTAAAATTGAGCGTGTGATTGGCGCAGGTAAGGCTGTTGTGGCTTCCTTATTCAGCTGTTCCATTTAGCCGAGATCGAAAGTCATACATCATAATGACAGGCAAATAATTATGCCTCACGTATAGAACTTTTGCATTTACTGAAGCTGTTGGGAGCAATGAACCTGCACTTATAAAAATCTTGAGAAAGTGAACCATGTGGCACTAAGAGCTCATATACTTTTGCTCTTCTGTTGGCTTAAAAACATTGGAGTTGTATAGATGATGAAAAAGTAGCTGCAACTTGTAGCTCAGGAAACAATTTGGTGGCACATTTTTAAAAATCCAAAAAAAAAGTCCCTAATTATATTTGTCTGGGATATAAATTTAATTTACTTCTTTGAGCATCCACCATCTTCTGAGGACCTCACGTTTCAAATTTGTTGCATGTGTGCACAAGAATACAACAGATATGTTTATTGTTCAAGGTGTGTAGTGAAATTGGCTATTAGTCAGCTACTTCCAAATAAAAAAATTCCTTTAATTTTTCTTAGTAAAATGTTATTTCATGAAGAACAATAGATGCCTTGAAACCAGGATACTGATTTCTGGCACAAACTGCACACATGAATTACAGGCTTCTTGTTAAGATCTTTAACAAAGCTTTAGCTTTTATCTTTGGGCAGTGGAGGAGGTAGTGACAGTGGCAATGTTCAGAGTTTCCTCATATGCTATAGTGATTCTTATGCAACCAGCACCCAATCTAAAAATTCAACCTTAAAAAACCCAAAATTTTGCTAAATAACCCATTGTTTATAGCAGATAAGGACCTATCACATAGATTAGGCTAGTGAGTGTGTGAGTGGACAAAAATGTCCCTCTTTTTAAATCACTTTATGTTTGATTTAATTCACACCTTCCATTTCACAAATGGCTTCATTGTGTTTGCATTACTTTCAGACCTGAGGATAAAATTAGCCAGCAGCAGGGATGATGTCCATTGTAACCTAGACAGCTTTGCAAATGCTTTTGAATAGAAATAGCTGCTTTACAGGAAAATGTGTGATTTAGAAGTTTGCTCCATTTACTTTGAAAGAGTGAATGTGACATGGAATGAGTAGCGATTTACATGTATCTGCCTACTGTTTTACCTCAGGAGAGTTTGGAGAAGTCTGCAGTGGCCGCTTGAAACTCCCAGGGAAGAGAGATGTTGCAGTAGCCATAAAGACCCTGAAAGTTGGTTATACAGAAAAACAAAGACGAGATTTTTTATGTGAAGCAAGCATCATGGGGCAGTTTGACCACCCTAATGTTGTTCATTTAGAAGGGGTTGTCACAAGGGGTAAGTACTGCTTACATCTTTTGCTTGACTAATGGACTGAATGACAGAAATTGCTTTGGTGTATGCATGGTCAGAAATCTAAATTAGGAACATATTTGCATTCTTTTAATGGATTTTCTCTTGATGTCTAACTAAAACAATACCTATTTTATGCTACATCCTGAGGGGAAACGATAGGAAAGGGGTATGCATGATTAGGAAATGAAGATATTTTGTATTATACATTCATGCATCTATAAGTGTGTATATACATACATGCATATATAGTTTTTACTTTCATTTTACTAAAAAGGTCAGGCAAAAAAAAAGATGTACTTTCTTAAGTCTGTACATATTATCTGAAGTGTTGCTTTTTCTGAGTTTTGTTCTCACAGCAGGAGTCAAGAGAACACACTGACATTTTGATTTGTATGGTTTAATTTTGTGAATCATGACCGTGCTCCATGCAGACATTTAAAGACTTATTAGAGCTTAGTAACAGTGCTGGAGGCATTAGAAACACTCATATTTCAGCTATTCAACCCTAAAAGGAGCAACATGTGCTTTATACACACATACGTATGCACACAATGGCACTTCCAACATAGGCTACAGTTTCTCAGAATATGCTGTTCCTTTTTCCCCCCTTGCTTTTATAGGGAAACCAGTCATGATTGTAATAGAATATATGGAAAATGGAGCCCTTGATGCATTTCTTAGGGTAAGTAACTTAAAATACACACTACTTCAAAATAGACTCTGCATGCTACCAACTGAATGTCACAAACTATTTTTTGCAGTGTAAAATGTGAACATTATAAACATGAACAGATCGGGAATTTATATGAACAGAATCAGATTAAACATCAGGGGACGAGACAGCCTTAAACTAAAGCTTTTCTGAACGTTTAAGTGGTACAATGTGGTAAGGCAAAAGTGGTTTTCATTACTGCTAGATATTGAAGTTAAGAACAGATTACCTGAAGCCCCGTAGAGGGAACACATGAACACATGCTATAAAGTAGCATTTCATTTGTTCAGGATGGTGGAAGTCATCATAAAGATATCTGAAATAGAACACAGGGGAAGTTCTAAGAAGATGAGAAAAGTGACAAAGCAATGCAGTGATCTCTGGTAGAAACCACAATGTGACTGTGGAGTGTCTTTGGTTATCCTGAGAACAAACAAAGGCAAGACAGAAAATGTAGAAATGCTGTACAAATTATTTAGAATAATTTAATGTGATGTGGTTTGTTTCATAAATAAGTTCTAAATAATTTCTGACTCTTTAGTCACAGTTAGTTACATGCCTTCAGTCCCAATGTGTACATAAATGTCAGCTTTCAACTACAGACTAACATGGCAGCAGAATTCTCTTTCATGGTAATAAAAACAACAATAATAGCTAGCATCAATATATCATTTTAAGGTTTACAGAGAGCTTTTCAAATATCATCTCATTTGATCCTTAAAACAAGCTGAGGGGGCAGGTGTTACTATTATGCCCATCTTACAGATGGGGAAACTAAGTTGGGCAGACTAAGCGACTTTACAAATGTCACATAGCTAGTAAGCATCTGAGGGCAGATCTGACTCCAGGTCAAGGACTGTATCTACTGTACCACCTATCTGTCTGTACAAGATCAAGTACTAAAATTATCATAACAATAGCATACATTTACATGTTGGTGTTAAAATTTTAAAATTGCTTTTCTCATAACATTGCTGACCCATTAGTGTGAGGTATGAATTGTAAAGTATCATTATCCTGACCCTGCAGATGTTAACACTGAAGCCCAGACAAGTTAAATGATGTGCCTCATTTCACATATTTAGTTAGTGGTAGAATTGGCACTCAAACTCATGTCTTCTGACAACAGTTTCAGGGCTCTTTTTATTCTACTAAACTTCTGCACTATTTTAGATTTTTTTTTTCCTTTATTTAGGATTGGGTAGTACAACCCAGAGGTGGTCCTTCTTCTTTAGTCACTCCACAACTCATGCCTTAAAAAAAGAAATCATAGGACTATAAATTTTTCTGGATTGGGAATACATACCAGGCCTATAGGCTATAGAACACAAAGACTATTCCAGATCTTAACTCCTCTAAACCCATTTTTGCCACAGATATTTAAATGGCCGGACTTATTGATGACAAGAAATAATCAAACCTAATCACTGCCATTACCTCCCACTACCATGTTTATACATTTAAGGCTGGTAATAGAGCTGTATTAGACTTAGAAACCAACCAGAACTTCCCTCTTTGCCCTTTCACTGAATTATCCTTAAGGTATTAAGTAGTTAAAAAGAAAGAATTATCAATAAAAATATTAATATGTGTGTTTGAAAAAAACTACTACCATAACTTAACCCAACAATTCTGGGTCAGGGGTGGGAAGCATAAGATAACATTTATCTTGGAGTATCTCTTTATACTATTTTGGAACATTCATGCCTGATTCTCCAGAACAGCTTTTTTCTAACAGCTTTTATGTTTGGCTGTGCCCATCCTCATGGTGGGCTTTTTCAGCTTTAATTATCTGCCTTGGCTATTGACGTTTATGACAGTGACCAGATGATTGCTAAATTCCCATTATGTTCTGTGCTATCTGGATACAGTCTATATATCTGATAAGCTCTAAGGTTATCCTTTTACGAGTGTCTAATATGGTATGGGAATTCAATAAATAATTAATTGCTCCATTTTGACTAGGGAAGATGGGTTAGTATATAGAAAATATCCCATGATGACATTTTCCCCATCAAAGTCGAGTTAACTGGGTTTCAACTATTGTCTTTCCTGCAGAAACATGATGGGCAATTTACAGTCATTCAGCTTGTAGGAATGCTGAGAGGGATTGCTGCTGGAATGAGATATTTAGCTGATATGGGTTATGTTCATCGGGACCTTGCAGCCCGCAATATTCTTGTCAACAGTAATCTTGTTTGCAAAGTGTCAGATTTTGGCCTGTCCCGAGTTATAGAAGATGATCCAGAAGCTGTCTACACAACTACTGTAAGAAATTTAAAATATATGTGTATATGTGTGTGTGTATGTGTGTGTGTATTACTGCACTCCTTCCTTCATATTCTGCATGTGTACTCCATATTTCCTCATTAATCGAAATGATTTTAAAAGTTATAATGCAGCAATTATAATCTTCATAGAACCCTAGAAATGCAAGACCAACTACATGCTTTTAAAATAATGGAGCTCCCCTTGTTTTGGAGAAATAATTGATTTTCCAGCAATCCATATACTCAGTACTAAACAGGCCAGATGATTTTGGACTCAGAAACATGTTCATCACGTTTTATAGGGATATCTATACAAGTACCATATGCATGTTCACAAATCAATCCAGAATGGCCACTTTTTCCAGTCATAATAAATTAAGAAGGTATTCTATCTTAAATGATGACTGTTAAGGTTATTAGTGATGATTTGTGGATATTGTTCTCTTTTCTGCTTTTTATCATGTGTGTGACTACTGTTAATGTAAGTATGTGAGCCTCCCTCCAATTAAAATATCCTCTAGTCTATTGTAATGAAAAAATAGGAATAGGTACTGGACCTCTGATTCCATTTCATTGGTGTAGGAAATCCTGGATGAGGAAAATCTCTCTACCAATGTAGGTAGGCATCCTCTTTGATAACTTAAGAGATTTGCCTAGATCACTTAGAATTAAATGACTGGACCAGGGTCACATAATCTGTATGTGTTGGAGATGGGATTTAGACTCAGGTATTACTGGCTTCAAATTCAGCTCTCTGCCCAAAACAGCATGCTGCCTCTCTAATTGAGAGTGACTTTAAATATCCTCAATAATACTGAAATCAATACAGCCATTTTCAGAGTACCCTCATCTCCACCATCTAATTTGACCTTCAAAATACTTCTACCAGGAAGTTATATATTATGATCCACATTTTATCCCACTGGACACAAAAGGAGTTTCCATTTTATATTTTATCCCACATTATTAGAAATAGTTCCAATCATATTATGGTTCTTGCCACTCCAATCCTTCTTCCATTCAGCCAACAAAGTGATTCCCTAAAGCACAAATCCAACCATGTCACCCTTCACCCTCATCCTACCTCAGGAAACATCAGTGGCTCCCAATAGCCTCCAGGATTGAAAGCGCTTCACAATCTGTCCCATCTACCTTTCCAGTCTTATTACACCTCACCACGAAGACTTCAATAAAATAACTTCCTTCCTGTTTCATGAACAAGATCCTCCTCCTGTCTCTAGGCATTTTCTTTGGCTGTCCCCTATAAATGGAATGCTGTACTTCTTCCTGGCTTCCTTTAAGTTCCAACCAAAATGTCTTTCATAGGAAGTCTTTCCCAACTTCTTTTAATTCTAATGCCTTCATTTTTTAAATTGTTTCCTGTTTATCCTATATATAGCTTGTTTGTACACATCTGTTTGCTTATTTTCTCCACCTTTAGATTGTAAGATCCTTGAGGACAAGGACTGTCTTTTGTCTCTTTTTGTATTTTGAGTACTTAGCAAAGTACCTTGCACATAGTAGGCTCTTAATAAATCTTTTTTTATTGACACTGATTTATGGGCATGAGTACAATGGATATGTTATATGCATAACTGTGGTATGATTAATTGCTAATCTCTTTTTAAAATAGGGAGGAAAAATCCCAGTACGGTGGACAGCCCCAGAAGCCATCCAGTATCGGAAATTTACATCTGCCAGTGATGTATGGAGCTATGGAATAGTTATGTGGGAAGTAATGTCTTACGGGGAGCGGCCTTATTGGGACATGTCAAATCAAGATGTAAGTTTTACCTAGGCACAAAATAATGTGCCTATAAACATTTATGCTTATAGTGAATTGTATACCTTTAGAGATACATAATTTATAAATCTAAGATTAATACAAATGGAAAAATGACAGATTAACCTAGTTTTCTTTTTACTATAATATATATATATATAAATAATTTCCTAAAAGAATTTTAGATTTTCTTTTAGTAGTGGGATTTTTTTTTTGTCTTATATACCTTTGAATGTCATATGTACCTATAGGTCAGTTCATTCAATTTCTCAAGGACCTAGATAACTCACTAAAACTATTAAGACCAAATCATTGCTGTCTAAGGTCTTTTCTACCTCTAAATCAATGATTTTTTAATCCTAAATTTTAAGGCTTTTTGGAGGAATGAATTTCCATACTGGGAGTTTACTACATTAAAGAAATCACAGACCTCTACAGAAAAAAAAAAGATTTTGTTCTATATATTACTTTAGGTGGGCTTTAAATAACATGAATATTCACATTTTCTTCATCTTCTATAATAAATACAGTACTGAACAGAAAAAAATACATAGCAAATTCTTGTTTATTTCTTAATAGATTAGGATCTTGATGACATAAAACTGCAAAGTAATCAATCTTCTGGTTTATGCAGATTGAGAAAATGCAGCTCAATCATGCACCCCAAAGGTCTGTCTTACAGGAATGTATTAAGGGAAGGATTTCAACTTTATTGGGAGGAATTGTTCTACTGGCATAGTTGAAATAGGAGAATCAGGGTAATTTTCTCAAATCTACTCAATTTGGAACATGAAGGACAAGTCTTGTGAAATATGACCTCCTTTAGAATGAGGAATGCAAACATTGATAGGCAATTTTTTAATAACTGATAAAGTTTACAGTTTATTATTTCCAGTTATCAGAAAATGGCCCATATTTGAGTAAGAACAAGATTTTGATCTATCTAGATGTCTAGATAGATCTATTTAGATAGATGCTACATCCATATCATATTAAAAATGAAAGAAATTTCATATCCATATCTTTATCAGAAAATATTGTAAAATTTGGAACTTAACTAATGAAACCATCCATGACTTACTCCTTTCTTAATTACTGATTAGTTAGATTTTATTTTTTATCAAAGAAACTAGCATTTTGTGATCAACACTGATCAACATCACAACATTGATACCATGGAATTAAATTATAGTTACCACGGGAACTTTTAGAATCTTTCTATCAATTTTATTAGATGAACATGTAACTTGTATTCAGCTGAAAACCAGTGTATTTATTCAAGTTTCACCATGTACTGGCCTGTGTATAAGCTGCTAAAAGCAAAATATGTAGAAAATATTTAAAAGTCTCTTGAAAGGAAAAACCATTAAACTGAGGCTTTACAAAGCGGCATATTAGTATTGATAAATAGGAACTGTTCCTGCAGTTTGGTATAGGGGAATCCCAATGAAGAAACTTCCTCTACTGCACTGCAGTTTATACTCTTAGAGCATTTCCTGGGGGCACATAAAGATTAAGTGACTTGCCCAGGGCCATTTGTCAGTATGTGTCATGGGCAGAATTTTAACCTAGGTCTTCCTGACTCTGAGGCCAGCTCTCTATATGCTACCCCCTGGCTGCCTCACAGTTAGAGGCATATATTACAACTGTACTGTACATAGTTTGTTAGGGGAAAGTTAAGTCAAACAGGGAAGTCTTTATTTATTTGAATTTTGTGGCAGATTTTTCTCATTTTTTTTTGTTTTTTATTTTTTAAAAGAAAGAGAAATTAAGTAATGAATTAGATGGGGGAGATCATTCCAAGGGAGTATGCTTAAAGGTTCCATTTTTGAAAACAAGCAAATTCTTTGTGAAAGGGTCACCAAACCAAAATTTCATGGCTTCTGATTTTAGTAGAGAATATTTATTACAGAGAAGGGGGAAGAATGAGGGAAAAAAATTTTAAAAAAAGAAACTAAGTAGGTGAGGTATCAGTTAGTAAAATAAACGTTTATTAAGTGTCTGCAATATGCCAGGTTCTGTGTTAAGCACTACTGATACAAAGAAAGGCAATCAACAATCCCTGCTCCACAGTCTAACAGGGGAGACAACATGAAAACAACTATATGTAAATGTGATATATACCAGATTAATTGGAAATAATCGATAAAAGGAAAGGACTAGAATTAAGAGGGATTACAAAAGGCTTCCTGTGGAGGCTAGGATTTTAGCTGGGACTTGAAGGAAGCTAGGGCAGGCAGGAGATAGAGATGGGAAGGAATATTGGTGAATGGCCTTTTAAACATCAGGCAAAAGATTTCAAGGTTGGTGGGAGAGGCCATAGAGCATCCCTGGAAGTTCCTGAGCAAAACAGTGAACTAATAATAATAAAATAATTCTCTAGCAGCTGTGACTGTGAGAGATTGCATGCTGGCAGCTCTACAGGACTAATGCCATAGTATTAAGCATAAAGCAACAGGAGCATGTACTAGAATGAAATAGAAATAGTTTCCTGATTCCATAATCATATTTAGGCAACAAAAATAACACCCTTTCCAAAACTTAATATTTTTATTTTGTTAGCATAATCTTGTTGGCATTTTCAAAAAGCCATGTAGATAGTTATTAAACCTCAGAAACAAAACAAACTGAAAAAAGAGCATTTTAAGACAGTTCAATTTTTTTGGTATTTTGGATTGAGTGATCGACATGAAAGTTCTTTTTTTTTTAAGATAAAAGTCTAAATGATGAGTCAGTTTGGCAGAGTGCAAAGTTGTTAATATTTGACAGGTCTCAGTGTCAAAGATTTCATGGACTGTCAAAATGTGGGCAAACAAATCCTTGGGGCAGAGAAAGAGAAATATTTACATTCCCTAGACACTCCATAGAGTTTCATTTCTTTTGACACCTTCCTTCTGTAGTGGATCCAAACATAAAGGGGTCTGACAGGAATTTAAGATGACTAAAATTCAGTGTTTACTTACCTTTCAAAAGGAATAATGAAAAGCACTGAATTTAGAAAATTAGTGTCTTCAAATTTAATATTGTAATTCTACCAAGTATAGTTCAAAAAAATATATTTTAAATATTTTTCTTGATAAAAATTTACCCTCAAGAAAGTTTAAAATTAAATAAATATATTTAATTAGTACACTTTGTACCCATCATGTGTTTTTATTAATAAAAGCACTTACTCGTGTCCATAAGTGAAATTTTGCTTCTTCTGAGAAGAGATGTCTTCAGAGAGGAAAGAGAGGGTCAAGCACAGAGACACATATCATAATGGAGAGAATATTGTAATGTTAGATATGGAGTTAGAATGACCTAGGTTAACATTTTGCCTTTGGTATTCACTAGCTCTGTGAATTAGCTAGTTGTTAAATTTCATGAGATACCTTAAAGTTCTAACAGAGCATAGATAAGTTATAATCTCCATTGCTCGAGGAAGTTTCTTAACTGGCACTCCTCTATGCTGATGAAATTAAATGTCCTTCATTTATGTTTATATTATATGTGTGTGTACATACAGACATGTATGTGCATGTTATATCACAGACACACTATACATTTTTGGATTGATGCTAGGTCGTAATATGAATTATAAATAATATTGTTATTAATTTACTTTGGTACTTCATATTTCATACAATATGTGTAATCATGTTCATTTTAACCACGTAGCTTGGTAGCATCAATCTCATTACCTTACTATTTCCAAGTAGGTAAGTGGAAATATAGCAGTTATTTGGTTAATTCTAACTATAATACACAGAAAAATTAGATAATTAAGCAAAAAAAGAAAAGAATCTACTCTGGAGTATGGAATATCTAACTTTGATTAGCTAAGTCAACCAACTGACCACTGTACTTGTTGCTATGTATGGTTCCATGCCCATTCTATTAGGGATATGTAAGGCATAATATACGTAGACAGAAATAGAGATACACACACATTATAGTATCGGTTGTATTCCAAATGTTCACATGTAAGTAAAGAACTCAGAATGCAGGAAAGTGTAATACAGATAAATTCTTACTTGTTTTCAGATAAGCTTAATAGAAAACAGTATTAGAAGTAAAGCAGGAAACTTAACAATTACATATAGATTTTAATAATTTTTAAAAGATTAGCAAAAGCTGATGCTTGGAAACCTACTCTTAACTAGATGAAGCCTTGAAAATAGATAAGAAGTTTGGATATTCTGAAGAGGACTTCTGGGCATTTCTTCAAGACTTTAGAGGCTAATGGCACAAGTACTTTATTTACCAAACCTTTCTCTTCGCAACTTCCCTTTTTTGTAAAACTGTATGCCACCTGTACTACTCTTCTGCTCTCAGATGCTTAGTTGCAAGTTACATTTTTGCTCACAAATGAAGAGAGGAACAGGGAGCAACCAGCAACAGGGAGAGATCATTCAGAGCTGACAAAGTGAGAATGAGTTGGAAGAGACAAAGGATGTCAGAGAGGATTATGGAGAAAAGATTTGAGGAAGAATTAGCTGAGATTTGAGTGGTAAAAGGAAAGGCATGGGATTAATCACATTGAAGAAGGAGAAATGAAGCAGTGTGGAAGAACCAGTGATTCATACTGTTCTGTGTAACACCACCAGATCTTTGGCCAAGAGCAGCTTGCCCAGACCTTTGATACTGAAATGACTTAAGGGGAAGTATGGTGGAAAATTTATTGTCATTGATGCAACTTCTGATATGCCAGACAACCTCTTGAGTGTTGTCCTTGGATTTTTAACTCAGCTGAACTTTCATTTCTTGTCTTTTTCCAAGGCAAGACCACGTGTAGGAGCCATGGTATTTCCCAGGGTATCTTTCTAACCTTAGCACAGGACGGAGATTTGTTGTTTGGTTAAGTTGTTGCAATAATGCCCAACTCTTCATGAACCTATTTGAGGTTTTCTTGGCAAAGATTTTGGAGTAGTTTGCCATTTCCTTCTCTAGGTCATTTTACAGGTGAGGAACCTTAGGCTAACAGGGTTAATGACTTCCCCAGGGTCACTCAGCTAGTAAGGGTGGGAGACCAGATTTGAACTCATGTCTTCCTGACTCCAGGCCTGGCACTCTATCCACTGTGCCACCTAGATGCCCTAAGGGGAAGGCACTATCTGCAATAAAGGCCAAAAGTCAAGGATGTAACCCTTCAGTGTCTATGAGGTATAATCGCTTCAGGTCGAAAGCTTCTCACATCAGGGCAAAGGGTATTGGATTTCTTAAAGGCAGGAGCAACAGCAAGCTTGTAGAAGGGATAATGATGAGATTAATTCAAGTTTAGTTAACCAGAGTCTGGGGACATAAGAAAGGATGAGTCCATAGCATAAATACAGGAAACTGGGCCCCAAGGAGGCAGATTCAAATTAACTACCAAGGAGAAAATAGTAAAGTTTTAACCAGGAGAGAAAACAAAAGCCCTGCACATAGTAGGTATGTGGTACAATACACAAACATTTGTTAAATAACAAGTTTCAGAAGCAGCACTTAATATTTATAGCAGTTTGTTTTACTCAAAACAATAAGTGGAGTGAGTGATATGCCTTCAACCAATTCAGTGAAATACATCTACTAATGGTACAGACTTAGTCTCACAAAGTCAGGCAGCTTTGTATTGGTTCTTTGTGGGTTTGGAGAAGCTCAGCTACATGATAACTATCAAGGAAGCACAGGATAAGAGAAATACACCAATGAACCCCCAAGAAGCGACATGTAGGCATATTGGAATGATTACACCTAACATTTATATATTATTTTAAAATTTGCAAAGCATTTTACAAATATCATTTCACTTTTTCCTCACAACAACCCTAGGAGGTAGGTGCTATTTTTATCCCCATTTTAAAGTTGGAGCCCATAACTGTGCTGACCCAAACTGAAAAGTTCCTTAGTCTATTCTCCAAACACTATAGGATGTGGTAGACAAAGTATGAGGAGGGTTAATTTGCAAATGCCAACATTAGGAGTCTTTCCTTTTCCCTTGAAAGGCAGCTTCAGCATGAAAGAAAGGAAGGCCCTAGGGAAATTAGTCACAGCTGCTGCCCTCCGACCATGCTGTTGTTTAGGTACTCTAAACTAGAGGAGTGCCTAAGTTTTTCTTTCTTACTAAGTGCTTAACCTTCTTTGAGTTTTTGCCACCCATAGGTTCCAGGAGCTCTATGAGGTCGAGGCCCCTGTTTTGTCTTTGTATTCCCAGTGCTAGGATAGTATCTGGAACACTATAGGTGCTTCATAAATGCTTACTGAGTGACTGTTGACTGCCCAACTTGGAGCAGCATCAATACAAGTCTCACTTGTACTCAGATCGTGTATCATTCAAGACTATATTGACTACCTCTTCCCCAATAATGATTGACAAAAAAAAAAATAATAACATCCTGACTCATTTAAAACCCTCACCCCCAAAGTGTGGTTCAGAGGGGAAGAACATTAGATTTATTGTTGGAAGGACTATCCATAGCCTTACTCTCTCAGTTACTAGCCCTGTGATTTTTGGATCAGTCACTTACCTCTCTGAGCCTCCTTTTCTTCTTTTGAGGAATTTTGATTAGATTGATGATCAAGGTCCTGTCCAGCACCAGATTGAGGATCCTCTGATAGGACCCTTTCTCTGTGAAAAGGGGGTACCCAGAAAAGGCTTTGCCTAATTTTTTATACCTGCTTCAGGCTAGTTACCAGTAATATTCTTGCATGATTTTTTTTCTTCATTATGCCACCCTCTTCTCTTCCAATACTGCTGATTTTTAAAAGTTCTTTTTTTTCCAGTTAAGTAAACTTAATAAAGTTGCTTTTCCCCCAGTTCCCTGCGAAGTGTTATTGAAAACTTAAATTAGGTCAACAAATAGTTTCTGTGATGACTAGCTTTCATGAACAAGATAAATGGGAGTAAAGGTAATAAGGGCAGGGTCTTGGATAGTTCTTAAAATATTGCATTAGTAATCAGTTTCAGCCTTTGAAAAAATAATCAGTTCATGACTAAAATTCATATTCTCATTAATAAGTAGTCCTTGGGTTTCCATTTTTATTTAGCACTAACCACTAAGTTAGATTTTTTCATCTTTCATGTAAACATGGAAATAAATTTTAAATTTTGGATCTTTTCCCTCTTCTTCTTCACCTCCCAGTAACCTTTATGATCATCTTGCTAAGATTATTCCAAGCAGGGTGATTTTTTTAAAGTTTTCTAAGAATTTTTTCACAGCATCAAAGGAACTGGTCCTTGTGTGTCCCAAAGGCCTTTTAAAAAAATGATGTCATTACCTTAGTCACTTCTGGGTCCTCTGGGAACTATCTAGAGCAAAGCTAGCTTGGAAAACTGCTAACTAATATTTCCATAATTTCTGTGCTGACTTTGTAGCACACTTAAGTCCAGATCCATACAGCCAAATACAAGTACAATTATTTCAGTAATTCAGCTTTAACTTTGTCCCCTTCTGCTGTTCTTCCCCCCCCAAAAAAAAGGACAAACGGGAGGATTTTTATCAGAATTCCCTTGACAATTGTAGGCACCTCTCTGTGGGCAGATCTCATCCATAAATTAGCCATCTTTTTAATTCCATGGATGTTTAACTCTTGTCTTCTTATTTCCTATTCCCATTTTAAGCTACTTCGTTGGAAACCTACATTGAACCAGCATTATATTTTGTAATTCAATCATTCATATGGCCTCTCATCCTGTTGCCTTTCCAGTACTAACAGAAACTTTCAATGGTCTCTAATCGTACAGACTTTCTTAACATTTATTTCCAATTACAATCAAAAGTTGTGATTTGTGGGATGCTGAAGAGGAAATTAGAGAAGTGAGATGTCTTCAAGTATTTTAAGGGATTTCATGTGGGAAGAGCATTAAATTCATTCTACTTGGCCCCAAACAAAAAAATAGAACTTTTTGATAGAGATTGCAAAAGACACAGATATAGATATTGCAAAGAAAGACTTTCTAATAATTGTAGACACCCCAAAATGCAATGAATTGTGTCATATGTATTTCCCTTCACTGGAAGTCTTCAAAGGCTGGATGGTCCCCTTTAGAGGATATTATAATATTGTAGAGGAAATTTTTATTCAGAAGTGGGTTGGATTAAATAATCTCCAAAGTCCATTTCAACTCTGAGAGCTTGTGATTCTGTGACTCCTGAACTAATTTCCAGTCTTGTGTATGTATAGTCACATACAGATAAGATCTACATTTTCAGTTTTTTAACATTTCATTTTATGGCAAGATAAAATCAGTGTCTCTACCCCATAAGAAACAATAGTATCATGGACTGTTATCCCTTCTCCTTTTACAAATGAGAAACTGAGCTCCATAGATTTAAAATTATACATCCAGCTATTGGCAGTTATCATACTAAAAGTCAGTCTAGTGTCCTATGTTCCTCATTTTTCCCCTCTAGGAAAATATCCTATAACCTGAATCTAAATCCTTGGTAATAAGAAAGGAAATTCAGAATAGGTCACTAACTCATTTAAGCCACTAAAGTAGGCACCACATAGTATATTTCAGCATCGTTGTTTATATTTCATTTTTAAGGATCATTTAAGGCACTTTTATACAGTATTTTTTGTCTTAAATTTCAAACACTCATACTAAATTTATCTGGAAATTTGTCATCATGATATAGTAGAAGGCCACCTTTGGATTTAGGAAGTAGCTATGTGACTGTGCAAGTCACTTAAACATTTGTGCCAGAGGTAAACACTAAAACTATAAATTACAGATGAACTATTAATGTGCATTAGGAGAGGTTCTCCATACCAAGAGTATCACAAAGTAATGAAATAAATGTTGGAAACTCCACCCTTTACATGATACAATTGTCATTTTCACAGCTGGCTTCCTTTTCTCTGTGGCTCATTCAAGTTTTAGGTAGCATAGTGCTATGGAAAGAAAGGATTTACAGTCACAAGAATTCAGTGTGTCTTGTACTCTGGTATTGTCGTTTACTATCTGTGTGACATTAGACCTATCACATATCCTCTATTGACTTCAGTTTCCTTATGTTTGTTCCAGAGTAGGAGATGAGGGGAGGAACTAGATAGTCTCAAAGGTCCTTTATGGCTCTAAAGCCATAATCTCATGAGGACATTGGTTTTAGTCAAAGTGAAGATTGTGCTTTTTAACTAAATTCTCTCTTCATTTCTCCTTTCACAGAAGCTTCTATATAGAAAATTGTTGATGCCAACTACTGTCTTCAATTTGTTAAATAGCCTTTTACATTATGTTCTTATTCTTGGAAGTCAATGAATATTTTCCATATTTTTCCTTAAAAAAAATTAAGATCGTTTCAGTATTAGGCTCATCCACATTTTTTTCATGTTAGGTCTTTGTTTTGCCAAATATTTGGAAGGAGTGTCTTGCTACTGTGCAAAACAGTCACAGTTCTTTAGGAATTTTGATAATGATATATCAGTCACTGTTCTTGAAAAACCTCATAAAGGGTGATTTAATGTTTTTTGCCCTTAAAATAAGCCCTTTGTGTCATCCAGCTACATTTTCATATTTCGCCATTGAGGTTCAATATTTTTAGAAACTCATTTTGGTTTCCACGTAAATCCAAGTGGTCAAGTGTGAAAGAATCAAACTGAAGTCATAATTCTTGTATCTTCATCTCTTACCGGTTGACAGTGGTCATCTTATCCTATTATTTTCTCCGCTTCTTGAACTCAGAATCCTAATATCTTTATGGTATCTAGAATAAAAGTAGAATGATTAGCTCAGGGGAAAGGGAAGGGAAGAATGCAGAATTCCAAGCTTCACAGCATCTACTACAAAATCACCTATGCATATTGCTTAGTAGAATACAAGAAATTTAACTATGATGCTCTCTGGATTCCTAAAATAAGAATTTTCCCCAGTGTGATAAAGTACTCACTAGCACTTGCTTTTTTCATGGCAACTTAAATATATATCCATTTGAAAAACTATTATTGTAAATATTTGGAAAATTCAGTGAAATGCATCATTTTAGGCAACAGTTTTCTATTACACTTTAAACAGTTTGGAAATACTGTGGGTAAATATGTTTGCTTCCTGCTACATCCAAGTCAGTTATTTCCATTATGTTCTCCATTTTGAAAATCTCTGGACCAGCATTAATAATATTGCCATCTACTGTATCCCTCATGAACTTAAATACAACTCCCTTGCTGCTGACCTGACTAGGAAATATAATTACATATGGTACACTATATGGTATAATGATTATATTTGGTACAATAATTATACTGCATTTGATACAATACCCTGACGCCACAAGTTCTTAACTTGGCATCCTTGAACTTTTCTGCTCAATATACTTGGTTTCCTTTGTAATCTCATGTATTTTATTTTATTAATTTTAAAACATTATTCTGATAAGGATCCATAGTTTTTGCCAGAGTGCAAGAGGGCTCCTAATCAGAAACAGCATAAGAAGTGCTACCTTAGACTAATTTCTTTAATATTCATGGATGCTGTGGAAAAAATACACCAAAGGTTCTGAAATACAGTGTGGTTGTTTAAAAAAGTCTTTATTAAAACAAATTCTATTTGATTAATTTTGATGGAGATAAAAATTAAATCCGTATGGGGAGCTAAAAAATTTATATTTTATTTTTTTCTTCCATTGATGAGTACAAGTATTCAGATAAATTAAAAAGAGCATAAGAAAAATGATTGTACAAGAAGAAAAACTTTTTTAAAAAGAGATTGGCAAAGATTTTATATCTATAAACTTCTACTCTATACCATTGGTTGAATTCACCCTAAAAAGGTTCATATTTTACTCTTAACATATTAGTGCCAATATTGTCTTGATTTTTGAGAACTTTTTTGACCTTCTTTATCCTCTTGGTATTGCTTTTGTACATTATTCCATTGTTGCATTCCATGTTGACCATTGTTAATGATCCAACTGTACACTGATATCTCATTCAGTGTGTCAATCAGTATTTTTAATGCCATTTTCACTATTAGGTTATAAAAGCAATTGAAGAAGGTTATCGTTTGCCAGCACCCATGGACTGCCCAGCTGGTCTCCATCAGCTAATGCTGGATTGTTGGCAGAAGGATCGTGCTGAAAGGCCAAAGTTTGAACAGATAGTTGGAATTCTGGACAAAATGATCAGAAACCCAAATAGCTTGAAAACACCCTTGGGAACCTGTAGCAGGTAAGTGCCTATTTCTATCAGGGACAAGAATTTGAAACACTGGAAAATTTTTGCACTGGGTAAATTCAAGTTTTCTTATGAAACAAGTTATGCTTGTAAATTGAATGCTAGTTTTAATTTATGAATCTTTCCCCAAATTCTCTTTTTTGATATCTTGTCCTGTTTAAATAATTAAAGCTAACTACTATTTTTGGTCTCCATTCCTCATCCTCACCCATGAGAAGGTGCCAGGTATGGCACATATTATTATCCCTTCTTAAAATATGTATCTTAAAAGACATTTTTTCTACTAGCTTTTCATGATAAGGTAACATCCTGAGTTACAGTAGTCAAGTTTTTTGACCTATGATTTTATTTCTATTGCCCTAATTACGCCCTTTCCTTCTTTGATCTACTCTATTTTGATTTTTAATTCTTCTCTTGAGGTAATTGTGCAAAGAACAACCTTATAAATAGTGATAAAATAAAGTAAGAGGAATATCTATTTAGTAAGAAGAATCATGACACTCAATTCATTCTCATGAGTTGTTTGCCTGGATTGTAACATAGGAGTTGTTATTTAGCCCCCTGCTGCCTTGTAAGCCTGGTATTCTGTGGCTGTTATTGGTAGTAAGTTAGGCCCTTCTAAAGGTGTATTAACTCATGCAGCCCACAAGGGTGCCATTACTACAGTGGAAGAGTAATTTACTAAATAGTCCCCTTGTGGCCTGAACAAGTTAGTGTACCGCCAAATGTGCTTAATTTACTACCAGTTACTTCCAGAGAAGAGGCTGAGCAAATATTTACTGAATATAAATAGTGTAGTCTGTACTTAAACACACACACACACACACACACACACACACACATACGCACACTCAGAAGACATAGCCTAGTAGTCTTAAAATCTGAATAAAGACAAGTAAAATGTAGGGGGCTACAACTTTTACACTAAAAGGATATTAGTAAAGAATTTTCTGGATTTTTAAATATGTAAAACAAAGGAAACATATCTGACCTCATTCTATTTGTGCCATACATTTGTGTTGGTAGGCTTCTTTGCCACCTGCTTTGGTCAATCAAGGTTTGCCTTGCTCGTTTGCTTTTAACTAGGCCAATTAGTCCCCTTCTGGATCAGAACACTCCTGACTTCACTACCTTCTGTTCTGTGGGAGAATGGCTACAAGCTATCAAGATGGAAAGGTATAAGGATAACTTCACAGCAGCTGGCTACAACTCCCTTGAATCAGTGGCCAGAATGACTATTGAGTAAGTATGAGTTTGAATTATATGGGGGCGGTGAGAAGGGGGGATTTCTAGGTTCATTTGAAACTATACTAGATCTGCCATGATTACAAAGGTAGTCTTTCCTGGCCAAGTGTTCTATGCTGCAAACATTAGGCAAAAATTCATTCTGGATGATTTCTTTCCACTCCAGCTACATTTAAGTTTATATAGGCTGAGAGGGATGTGCCAGAGAAAGTTTGTGCCTCAAGTAACAGTTTCCCCACAGCAATCCTGTTGGGCATGAGATCTCAACATACCATGACCAAGGAAGGTGCACTGAGGCATACATTATGGTGATATCTTGAGTTCAACTAGGGAAGCATAGCTCTGTGAACTTGTCACTTACTTAACCCAATTAAATTTTTGGTTGATTTGCTTGAAATTTCTGTTCAACACTTTGCCTGAATCAGTGGCAGCAGTAACAGCGGGAGTAGTAGTAAAACTGTTATTTATATACTTCTTTATAATTCACAACACCGTTTACAATTTTTTTTTCAGTTTATCATCGCGACATCCCTGGGAGGTAGCTAGTATTATTACCCTCATTTTGTAGGTGAGGAAATTTAGGCAAACAGAAGTTAGTTGACATGCCAAGGATTACACAGCTAGTATCTGAAGCTGAAATTTGAACTCAGTTTTTCCTGACTCCAGATCCCATGTCATATCCGCTGTACCACCTAGTTGCCTGATGTCTGGATTGTCGAAATGCTGAATTTTTTATACCACTTCACTACTCCTTCACATGGCCATTAGGAGCTCCTTTAACCCCTGGGCCTTAATTTCCTTGTACCTAAAATGATGAAAGCAGTACTGAGCCCATCAACCTCAGCATAATGCTATAAGGTTAGATATGGCCTACGTACACAGTTTTTAAAAGTATGAAAGTATACGTGTCAGATAGGATTCATTGTTTTGGTAGCCAAACAGTACTATGAAAGATATATCCTAAAATCAAGGGAAGATATTCATAGGATTAAAATCAAAATGAGACAGACCCAAAAGCTATATACCTGATGCTACTGTTTAGGAAATGTAGATTGTTCATCTCTTTGATGTCATCAGTGTTTCTTGATTCTGCCTCTGCTGGTCACAGAAGTGAGCCTGGAGGTTCTCCCATATGTACTATTCAAAGAGCTACTGCCCACGAATCAAAAGAGTTATCAAAATCCCACTACACAACAGCTGTGGAGCACTTCACTACCGTGTTATATTCAGACTTTAGAGGTCTCCATGCTGAATAATGCATGCCATCCAACCTTTAACATCTATTTTGAGCAGAAAGGTCAAAGAAAGAAGGGGGTAAAACAAAACAAGTTCCAGCTACATGTCTGAGAGGGATTTGTTATTTTATGCACCTGACTTCAATATTCTCGCCATGAATTTTTATGGCATACGGTCATAAAAATTTACTGAATTGAAAATTTTCGAGTAATTGTATCTTCAATAAGTACTTCATAAATATCGAGCTAGGTAAAACCTGTATAACATAACATAATATGTGTGTGAACATATATGTATATGTATACATATATATTCAGCGACTTTTGAATTCTGCTGCTATTACTAGCTAAGGTATGCAGTGTGATAGAGTAAGTAATTTGGTTTGGTACCAGAGAACCTAGTTTCAAATTCACACTTACTTGTATATCCTCACACTTAAGGCATCTGGGCCTTATTATCCTAAAAATAAAATAAATAAATAAAATATTAATAATACATAAAACGATGAAGTTTCACTAGATTATATGTAAAGTTCTCCTTCTGTCTTCATCTTATAATGCTGTGAGCACTCCCACTCCTTTCCATGTGACACAGAGGTAAAAATACTGTATTTGCAGTCAGCAGATATGAGTTCAAATTCTGGGTCTGCTACTTACAACCCATGGGGCGACTTTGAACAATTAATCATTCTGCATTCTTTAAAATGAAGAGATTGTTCTAGATAATCTTTAAGGTCTCTTTAAGTTCTAAATCTATGATCCTCTGGTCTACATAGATTTAAGTCTACCAAATTTAGAAGTAACATTTCCAAGCTGTTCTTCAGCATAATCATTTTTCAGACTGCTTATAAATTCAGTTATCAAAGGTGAGACCAATAAAACCAAAATCATTCCACATGATTGTAAATTGAGTATCTGAGCAGTGAGATTTTTTTTTTTTTTTAGAAAATTGAGCATGGCTTTAGGCCACCAAGCTGACTCATTGTTATAATAATAATATGAGGACAGCGACTGGTGGCTAAGATCAGGAGGACTTAATGAAGGGGTTGACAGAAATAAGATACCACATAACTACAATGTAAGGTAACCTATCGAAAATGTCTTTCTTTTCCCCAGGGATGTGATGAGTTTAGGGATCACATTGGTTGGTCATCAAAAGAAAATCATGAGCAGCATTCAGACTATGAGAGCACAAATGCTACATTTACACGGCACTGGCATCCAAGTGTGATAGACAAAATTTCTCCCTTATGAGGGAGGTGACAGACTGTGAGAGAACAGTACTGGCCTTCATTATAGGCGTGGAGTGCTGCTAGAAGACACTTGATTTGCTGGTTCCTTCCTGCAGTAAACAGATCTACAAGAAGCACCTAAAGACTTGAACTCCTAAGTGCCACCAGAATTCACAAAAAGGGAATACGGATCCACCACTGGTGGCCAGGAAAACAGCAGTGACAATAAACAAAGTACTACCTGAAAAAAAAAAACATCCAAACACCTTGAGCTCTCTAACCTCCTTTTTATCTTATAGACTTTTTAAAGTGTACATAAAAATTTAAGAAAGAATATATTTGTCAAATAAAATCATGATCTTATTGTTAAATTCAAAATATTTTCCTTAAATATGTGATTTCAGAATCTTTTTTTAAATCATTTGTGTTTATTCTTCATAAGGACTTTGTTTTAGTAAGTTGTTTATAGCTTTGGACCTTTTTAGTGTTAATTCTGTGACACATTACTACACTGGGTACCTTTGAAGGAATCTCAAGTCGTTAGAAACATAGAAAGCATGATTGAAAATGTATTTCCATCGGAACATTGGTATCTTTTCTGTGCCATTTTCTTCTGTTAAATCAGTGCTGTTCTGACATGGTTTGCTAATTGGCAGGTCATCAAGAAAATGCAAGTTGCCAAGAGCTCTGATATTTTTAGAATACTTTTTTGTAAAGATCAGACACTATCTTTTCAATGAAATTTAAAAGCAATAATGACCCCTAAGTAGTGTAAGGCACTTTTAAAAAAATTATTTGTAGGATGATTTTACTAGATATAATTTAATAAGAAAGCTCAAATTGTAGATCCACAACTTTAAACAAAAAGGGGAAAAAAGAAAAAAAAAAGGATGAGACACTTCCTGTAATGAACATGTGTGGAGACATGTCTCAGAGCAGGAAGTTATCCAGTGTTACCTAAAATTTGATCTGAGCACATCCAGATTTTTCAATATCTGAACATTAGGAAATTTAAGAGAAATAGTTGGCATATATTTTATATCTATTGAGTTGAATGCAGTCCAAATGTGAGCTTCAAGAATTAGATTTTATATTAGAACTTGGGAGCATGATGAAAGGGGCAGTTCACAATTTTCTCCTTTTTAGAACAAATTTGCTGCTCAGAACCCCATCACCGCAGTGGAAAGTCTTTCCTTTGGGAACATTGATGTAGAAAAAAAATTTATTTTGAAAGAACTCTTTCACACTATGAGAAAGAGTAGAGAGGGCCTAGCTTTTTTTTAAGCTTTATTTATTGAAGTATATGATTTGACAAAGTTGTTAGAATATCATAAGCAATAATCAAATGTGTCTTTATAGATATTGCAAGAATGTATACAAAAAGTGAAAGTGAGGCTTTCAAAAGTCAGGAAAATCATGAACTACCCCAGAAGAGAACTATTGTACTTCCAAAGAGAATTGGGCTGTTTATATTGATTTTAATAGAGAAAAGATCCCAGGGATCGGTCATAAATTGGTCTTGTTTGATAATGTGGGCATCCACACAAAAACTGTAAATGTTCCTTTGTAAAACTTGTAAATTTTATTTATACTGTCTTGTTTTGTATACATATTTCTCTGTAGTGAGCTCTGAATACATTGAAAATGCACTATATTTTTCTATTTTACTTGCAGAGCATCACAAAAGAACAGGTATTTTCAGTGCTACATAATGTGTTTTCCCACATTTAGGACCAAAGATGGCTACAGAAAAATTCAAATGGATTGCTCCCTCCCCTCCCCATGACCTTCTAGTTCCCCCTTTTTACTTTTCTTTTAGATCACTGTACAGTGTTATTTGACAGTTTATTTATTTTTTGTTTGATCAACTAGAAAAACAGTCAATATAATTTCACTAAACTGTTTTCTTTTGTCCCTTAAGAAAAAAAAAACTGTAAAAAAAATGCTTTGAATTAGCATAATCCCGTTCCATAGACACTTCCATTTGTAATCTTTGTAATAGACTGTAAATATATTTTTGGAACTATAACACCATGTGCTCGAGGGTTATTTTTCAGTGTCGGCAGTGTATATCAGTGTTTATACTAAGTACAGCACTTTACAATTCTAATCAGTAGCATTGGCCTTTGAGAGAGTGAGTGAAAGAGACTGAGTGAGTGCCATTAGTACAGTTTAGCTTTTAAACTCACTAATAATGGGGTTCTTTTCTTGTTCATAGCTTAAGGTGCTTATTTTTTCTATTAGAATCAAATTAACAAAAAAGCCATTCTAGACCTAGGAGATATAGCATATGGTACATGCAAATCGTGTCTTTCCTGCTTTTTTCTAGCACTAGATTTATAGCTGAGTAATCTTTCTTGAGTAGAAGGGCAGAATAAAAGTGTTGGGTTTGTTTTTTTCGGAAATGACTTTTTTCTTCAGCAATATACCTCATCTGCCTTAAATTTTTTACAGCTCAATACAGGGAAAAGGGAGAAGGGATGGGAAAGACACAGAGCACAATAGGAAATGTATGCTTACACCACTATCTCATTTTAGGTCAATTATCCCCCCTCACCGTTATCATTTTGGATTACATGTATGTGAACCAAGTATTGATTGAGAGAGACTCAACATTGTAATGCTGATTGTAATGCTTTCTTCCAGAAAGAGATGAAGCAGTATAATGACAAGAATGTACAAACTGCACCTTGAAACTTTTATTGAGAAATTAGTGCTCAGGGGAGGAAAGGATGAGAAAGTGAGAGTCAGAAATAAGATTCCGAAATTATAAAGCTGCAAAGGACATGGCCTCCTTGATTTAATCTAGCCACCTTTTCTTTTTTTAAAGAACACTGTCTTCACACTTGACTTGTGTTTTGCCTTCAGTACTGAAATAAAAATAACTGTTTTATTAAATCTGGATCTAACCTTTTCTGAGCAATTGGATTGGGCCTTGTTTGCTGGAACTTGTGGGTGATGCTTGGCAGAGCCCTATTAGTTGAATCATGCTGTATACTCATGTAATCTACGTTAGCTAGAGCTATTCAGAACTCTATTTTAATTGCTCTTATCAGTGTTTTTACATCAATTGAACAAATGGGTGTAATTCACCTTTTTAAAAAATTATTATTTAGGCAACGGTGGTATTCTCCCTTCTGTTTCTTGATGAGCAACCTGAGAAGCAGGCTGCTCGCTCGCTGTATGACTAGAAGATGTGCATGTGCAAAGCAATTGTTGGTGTAAATTTTTCTTTCTAGATGTTGAGAAATCATGGGGGAATTGGGGAGAGATGTGCTTTTTTGTTTGCTGGATTTGTCCCTCCTTGCCTAAGAATTACTATAAGGGTCATCCTTTTACAAGGACAAACTGACTTGGAACAGTATCTTAATGTATCAAGCACAAATAACTCTTTCTTCAACACCAATCTTTAAAAAAAAGTCTTTTTACCAGCGCAAAAAATAATAATAATAAACGAGTCTAATAGACTATGTAAAGAAAACACTGTCTCTACTCATTGATGGATTGCTTGGTGTCCCTACCCATCCTTTATTAAGAAAGAGGCCCCGTGGATAGTCAGTGTTTTGTTCCAACACTTAATTGAGCCAATCTGGTTCCACCAGAAACTATTCTCTCACACCTTTTCTTGTTACCTGTGTATACTCCTTTAATATTCTAGTCATTTGAGACTATCATGCATGCCTGCTGAAAGGAGTGCCTTCAAAACACCACTGACAGGCACCTGGGGCAAAAAATCTTTATCTTGGTCATTCATGTATGGGGTAGGTGGACCACATGTCTGAGTAGAAAGAACAACAGACAGAGTTTGAAGAACTGTATTAGAGTCCTTGCTCATGTGACCTTGAACAAATTGATTCACCTCTCGGAGCCTTCATTGTCCTCATCTGTAAAATGTGGACAATACAACTTGCACTGCCTACCTCACAGGGTTGTTGTGGGGAAAGTGCTTTATAAAATGTATTGTGCTACAAAAATGTGAATTACTATTATTATTATTATTATAGCAAAAAAAATTTCAAAGACAAAAAAAGAATGAATCTTCCTGCATTCTGCAAACTATTTTATTTAAATGAGTAAGGTGTGGAAGCCAAGGGAAGTGGTTTGGAGGGTATGAATGCTGGTAAGTCATCCACAGAGTAGGAAGGAAGCTCGCTGGTTACCTAGTTCAGTTCATACCAGAGCAAGAATGTCCTCGAATAGCCACAATAAGGGGCCATCTAGATACCATTTGAAAACCTTCAGTGCCTGGGAACTCAGTGCCTTTCAAAACAGCCAATTCCATTGATTTTTGACAACTTCGTAAGGATTTTTCCACCAATTTGATCCGGTCAAAATCTTTCACTCAGTAACTTCCACCTCTCTGTAACTTCCTCTACTCTAAGTTCTATATTCTGTGGTCAGGTAAAACTAGTTAAGCAACAATCCTTCAAACACTTGAAATATATGAAGATTGCAATCACGTCCACCACTCAGACTTCTAGATTTCATCTTTCATTCTTTAATCGGATCCTCATATAACGTTTTATTTTGTATTTGGCCTCATCATTTTCCTTCTAATGCCTTCCACTTGTCAATGCCAGTTCTAAAATCTCCCTGAAAGCTAACACTATAGTTGTAGTCTGATCAGGATTCACTCCTTATTACGTCACCATAGTCACACTCCCTTTGGATGCTGTGCTGTTATTAGGGAAGCAAATAATTCCGTTTCCTTGGCCTCTCCCATAACACTTGTCTAATTCAGAGCTTCCAGTACTGTAGCTAATTTGCTGCTGCCTATAGTGATCATGGGAGCCTAGACAAGACAGAGACAGAAACTGATAGAGACACGGACAGAAAAAGACAGAGACAGAGAGATGGAGGGAAAATGATTAATCCTGCTGGTTGGATGAATCTTCTCTTTTTAGTTTAAAATTTTAGTTCTAAATAATTACAAAATCACTGCCTCTACACATCTTTTCACAAACTTTGAGGCCTACTGGATAAACTGACATGTTTAACCTGTCATCGCTTAAATCAATGATCTCATCTTCCTTTCCATAAACAATTATTAATGATAACCCCTGCTAACAGTATTTCTGTTTTCAGGGAGATAAGTTTATGAACTATGATCTGGGAGATGATATTAGTTACTCACATACATGTGGAAATAAGAGACAGAGACAGGTGGTTAAAACTAAAAGCCATAGCTAATCCATAAAGCTCATTCCAACTAGTAGCTTTAACCTCTTCACCATCAGACAGCACAGAAAACATCCTTCATTTTCCTTACCCACAATCTAGTCATCGTTGCTTACATGAAAGAAAATGACCAATACAGCAGGTTTAAGGGATAAAAACAATGTAAACAGTCTTCTAGATAATACACAAAATGGATGATTAGACTTGTTAGTTGAGATAAAAACTATACATTTCTTTAGAAAGATGGGATTTCTTAAATGATACACAAATACAAAATTGTACTAATACCAATGACTTTTCTCTGATCCCTCTCTGCCTTTCTCTCCTTTCTCCTCCCCACATGAATATCCATACAAGTTTAATACCACAGAGATGTAACATGTCTTTGGAAAGTACGTTTGGAAAGTAATTTAAATCTTCCTAAAACACAAATTTTCCCCTTTCATTGCTTGCATTATGTGCCTATCTGAAATGCAGGCCCAGTCATGGTTTCTTAGATTTGTGGCCAAATGGAAGGAACACACATACAAAGCTGAGACATGATCAAGTTGCTAAGGTCACAGAACCATAATTATTGATATTCAGAAATAAGTGAATAGAGTATGTGATACTCTGCAGTTCAGATCATTTCCTATTAAATACTGGGGAACTCTTTAAAGCAGCAATGAAGAGAATAGCATCTTTCTTTTCTTCATGTTTGTACCCCACTTGATGAACCTCTACCTGACTTTTCTTTTTCTTCCAGCAATGGCAGCCTATTGTAATTGGAAAGGTAGGTGAAGGAGACCTCCATATTTCTGCAGGAGCATTTTTTGCTGGCCTCTTTAGAGAGATCAAGTGTTTGGAAGGGATTTCCCCTACCAACGGTGCTAAGGAAATGAAAAATAGAATCTCTTCTTTTCTCATTGAACTTTATAATAAAATCAATCTATCAACCAATCAATAAACATTTATTAAACACCTACTATGTGCCAAGCACTGTGCTAAGTTCTGGGGATACATAAAGAGGTGAAAGTTGGTCTCTTCCCTCTAGTAGCTTCAAATTTAATGAAATAAAATGAGTGCAATCATCTTGTCCAACGACATTGGTTAGACTGCACAGTAGTTGGTGGCATCAATAAGCCTGCCTTAGTCAAATTTTCCTTGAGTCTTTGGACAACAACTGATATTAAGTCATTTGAAGTTCTCAGGGAAAGAGATTCTAAAAATGAGTCATATATTCTTAAAAATAGTACTTAAATATAGCATCTTCAATCAAATAATCTTATATTTCCTTAGCATTTTTAAATTTATGCAGCATTTTCCTTATTAATTATTCTGTAAAGTAGGTAGTGCAAATGTTCGGGTTCCTAAATTAGGAAATTAGTAACTAAATTTCAGAGCAGAATGATGACTAACTCAACATCACTCAGCTAGCAAAGAGCAAAGCTAGGATCCCAAAGGTCTAGATAATATTTTAAGTCTAATATTCTCTCCATCCTGAAAAACCCAAATCCTTCTACCTACACCCTACCTATGTCAGTAGGCCCAGTGGTAGAGCAGGCTAGGAAATATGACTTGGAGCCAGGATGAACTCTGATAATTACTATTTGGATGAAAATGGGTAAGTGACTTTTCCTCCAGAATCTTGTAAAATGTAGATAATAATGTCCTTAGTAGCTAGGTCACTGAGTTGTTGTAAGGCTCGAATGAGATAATTTATGTGAAGCATTTTGCAAACTTTCAAATGCTACATAAATGACATTTGTTATTATGCTTTTTGCAACAACATAGGTTCCAAACGATGAGGTCTTGCTTATGTGTGTATATTTGTATGTGTCTGCCTACCTATCTGTCTGTCTATCTATCTATCTAGATATCTAACTACCTATCTCTCTAAGTAGGTAGTTACATACTGATAAAGACATAGATATATAGATACAGATGTATACATACATACATGTATATGTTTATGCATATTATATGAATGCATATTTATGTGTATATAATTTCATGCATTTGTGTAGAATCATTAATTTGGAACTAGAAGGGAACTTAAAGGTCATCTAATCCAATCCTTTCATTTAGAGATGAAGAAACTGAGACCCCAAAACATGAAATAACTCCTTAAGATTACAGGATAAATGGCAGAGCCAGGATATGTACAAGAGCATGTTGTTTGTGTGAGTGTGCATATTTGGTCAGAACTGTGATTTCATTAATATATTGAACACCTGGTGAGGAAATCCCCTCTACCAATGCGGATTTGCATCTTAAAGAATTGCTTAAGGGGCACTGAGAGGTTAAGTAAATTCCCCAAGGTCATAGTCAGAAGTGTCAGAGGCAAGACCTGAAGCTAGTCTTTCTGATTCTAAGGGTAGCTGTCAATCCAGTATGCAAAAGTGCCTATACATGATATATACACAATTATATACATACATATATACATAGAGACACATATGTATGTGTGTATACGTATAAAAGTACGTGTGTGTGTGTGTGTGTGTGTGTATAAGGTAGCTAAGTGGTACAGCGAGTGGATAGAATGCTAGTCCTGGAATCAGGAAGACCCGAGTTCAAATCTGGTCTTAGAAATGTCCTAGCTGTAGGACCCTGGCCAAGCCACTTAATCTTGTTTGTCTCAGTTTCTTCTTCTGCAAAATGACCTGGAGAAGGATATGACAAACCATTCCAGTATCTTTGCTAAGAAATTGGTATTATGAAGAATCAGACATGATTAAAAATAACTGAATAACAAAAGTTATATATACATATATGTATGTATATATGTAGTATTAATGTGATATTTTCCCCACCCATTCAATAGGCCTCAATGGGCCTATGTGGGAAAGCTTGATTATATCTGTTTGTAAGTAGGCTGAAAGCCCCTGGTTACTGTTATAATATATATCTGCTTATGTGTCTATATAAAGTATGCATAATAACTAGCATTTATCATGCATTAAGGTTTCCAAAGTGTTTTACATATATTCTTTCATTTGATTCAGATAGATTTATGACATGGTGTGAGAAAAAAATTTGATTTGACATCAGAAGACCCCTTTTTAAATCCTGGCTCTGCAACTTACTATGTAAACTTGGGCAAGTTTTTTCATCTTTCTGAATGTCATTTTCTTCATCTTCAAAATGAAGGGTTGAAGCAGATGACATAGGGAGATATGTTTGTGTCTATTATTTCAAATGCACATTTTATTCCATTTAAGTAGATGTGTTATCTAGATAGTATTTTGTGGAGCATATCTACAGCACTTAAGCATGTGCAAGAAATGAGGAGTTAGACTAAGTGAAGCCACATGTTACACATATTATGTATGGGTGCTCAGGAAAAGAAACAGTAATGAGCATGAACCAGATCCAATAACTGCATTCATTGAAGATAACCAAATCAAATGGACCAACTGGATGTATAGAGCAACCAGAAACATAACAAATAATAGAAAGACCATATATTCTGGACTATTGTTCCTGAGTTTTATATAGTATTCGTTTTAATAGCCTTGGGAAATTGAATTGAAAAGATAGGGGAAAATCCTACAAAGCTTTTTTTTAATAAGATAATGAGGTTATAATGACCTGGATCTCATTGAAACTGATAGTAGCATCAGAGAAGACTTGGTAATGAATCACATTAGAAATTTCAAAGGTGTAACCTGACCTCTGCCTATCAGTTCTGTTAATAACCTACACTGTGACATTCAAAGCAAGACTGGCTAGGAAGCTTAAATTTACTATGAACATGAGCAAGGGCTCACCATTTTCTGGGTTCTAACATCTTGAGCCAATTGAGCAGGTGAAACTGGCTATAATTTTGAGATTAGGCAGGGTTATTGAGATAAACTGGGGGTGCTCTCCAGAGGCTTTGCAATGGTTCTTTGTTGTCATTTAGTTACATACCTAGTATAAAAAGCCTCGTGGGTCCTGTATATGTTCATGCCACTGCCCCAGCATCTAATTTCAATGAAAGCTTAGTTCTCTGAGGTTTAAAGGATACCAGTATCTCTCCAGAGGTTCTTAACCTTCTTATGCGTGTCATGGATGCAGTCCCAGGATGTTTTTAAATGCATAAAATAGAATAGATAGGATCACAAAGGAAAATTATTATATTGAAAAAAGTTTGTATAACTGACGTTCAGAACCCTTGACTGGTGAATAAATGAATGAATTAAAATATTTATTAAATATTAACTATGTGCCTGGTCTTATACTAAGGGCTGAGAATACAAATACAAACAAGCAAAATAGTCCCTGGGACTATTTTGCTTGTTTGTATTTGTATTCATGTATGTATATATGTATATATATATATACATATATAAAACATATTTTAGTAAGGTAATATAAGGAAATTATGACTGGAGTAATAGGGGAAAAGACTAAAATATTCTGAGAAATGGTAAGGGCTGATTTGATTACAGTTCTCAGAGCCAAATTTGTGAAGCAATTGGGTAGAAGCGTACCTGAACATTAGGCACATAATAAATGTTTGTCTATTGATTGACTGATTGTCGTGTCATTGAGCTAGCCAGGAAATAGCATGGATTGCCCAAGCTCAGGTAAAAATGGGTGAAATACTCACCAACCCACAAGAGTAGGACCTTCAATTACTTAAAAATGGGTGGCATGGTATGGAGATGTCTGGGAAACATTTAATAAATATTTTATTAATTGAATGTAATTGATAGAGCAAAGGATCATGACCTTGGTATTTGCCGTGGGCCTGGTTAGTGGATTCTATCACCCATTTGACCATTCTGTCAATAAATATTTACTGAGTCTACTATACTCTGGTATAATGCTGTGTGTTAAAGAGAATTCAGAAATAATATAAAACACATTCTTTTCCCTCGTGGAATTTATAATCTAGTTGGAGAGACAAGGCTAAAATATATAGAACAACACAGGTGGTTAAATTTGGAAGGAGAAGAAGAAAAAAGCATAAAGGAGGTTTTTCATGGGATTCCCTGATGAATTTGATGACTTCCCCCATCAATTTGATGAGATTATCGGGCAGGGACCTTAGGCAGAATAGCATTTCCCATAGTAGCATCTTGCTGACAAAACACGGGGAACTTTTCTGGTTGGTGAATAGTCACTACCTTTTGATAAACTGGGGCTATTTTTTGATAACTGTAGGAGGAGCAAGGGGTTGGAATCTCATCAGAAAAACTGACATTCTCACCCCTGCTGTACAAAAGTTGGCTAAAATGCCACCTCCTTATATTCATGCTTTGTTTTTAATCCTTGGATTTCCAGAGAAGAACGAAGTTTCCCTCAAGAGGATAATGGCAATTAGCAAGTAAGGACATGGAAAGCTATATTGATGCCCAAATGATCTGATATGAGAGGATCCTGCTCACTTTTTGCCTTTCAGCTTTCTTTGCTGAAGCCAAGTCTAGAGTTCTTGAGATTTTCTCTCTGCTATATAGGAGCTACCAAAATGTTGGTTGAATTTCTACAGAAGTACATGGAAGTGGTGGACATATGTTTGGTGGTGATTTGAAAGACAGTTCACTGATATTTTCATTGACCCCTCCCCCACCAAAAAAAAACTTCTGTGTAGAAGATGGGGTTGTGGTTTGAATTACCAACGCTCTAGGAACCCAGAATCCACTTTTTAACTGGAGAAGTGAAACATCTGAAGAAAACTACCTGTGGGAGATTTTTCTTGGGTAGCATAAAGTTTAATAGTTCTTGAGTTCAAATATTCAAGTATTGGCTCCTTAGAGAAAAATTTCTTTAACAGCAAGTTTTTGCGAGGGAGAGGGGAGGAGATAGAATAGAACTGCCAATAGAAAATTGTCCCATAACTGAGCAAATTAAGCCATGCCTCTGGTGTTGGAGAGCAATAGGACTGAGGCAGCTAGGTAGTGTTAGAGTGAGCATCATGTAGACCTGCTTTCAAATCTTTCCTTCATCAGTTACTAGCTGTGTGACCCTGAGCGAGTCACTTTACATTCTTCAGCCTATTTCCTCACCTGTAAAATTGGGACAATAACAGCGCCTACTTCACAGAGCTTTTGTGTGAATCAAATGAAACAACCTATGTGAAGCATTTTCCAAACCTTGAAGTGCTATATAAATGCTAGCTATTAAACTACTGTCTGAACCTTGCCAACCCCACTTTTGCAGTAAGTTATTCAGACAATGCAGGTCCTATGGGAAGGGGATTGTTTATTCAGCAACCCCACTAAAAGTGTGCTTACCTTCCTGGGGTAGTCTAATGGACTATTTGAATACTTTATGTGTTTATGTATCTGTTCACAGACGCCTGTGAGTCATTTGGCTTATGTATTTTCTGTAGTGGTAAAAATAAAATAAATAAAGCCTGTTCATTACCTGATGTCCATATTATACGTAAAGAGTTCATGTGGAAATTGAAGACTCTACATTCAGAAACCATCTTCAGAAAGTATATTGATCCATAACTAAACTTTGTTTCAGAGATTTTCTCAAATAAAATGACGGAGTAGGGGAAACACGCCTGCAAGAGTAAACAACCTCCTCCCCGTATAGGTCATGGTCCCAGGATCAGACCCAGTCTGAGTAAGGCAATTTTTTGAAGACCCTGCATCATCATATGGGATAGTTTGACCAATGCTGGATTACTGGAGCCTTAAAAACCAAGCATAAAATGCTGAATTTCAACTTCTGAGCATGGGAAGCTACTGAAGGTTGTTGGACAGAGAAATGACATTACAAAAGCAATGTTAGTCTGGCTGTGGCATGTAGGTATGTAGGCACAGAAGCCAGAGAGGGAGCTCTTACAATAATGCAGGCTTGAAATCACAAATGAAGAAGATCTAAGATGCACACATGAAACAGAATAGACATGACATATATTTCAAAAGATAAATTCAGGGGGAAAAAGAGAAAGTCCTAGTGAAAACTGAAGAAAGGGAAATTAAGGAGAAGGAGGAATAAAGTCTTTATGGTTTTACCTTTGGTTAGTGGAAAGATTATGCTTTCAGTGATGCAGGGAAGTTGGAGGGAGACACTGGCCTAATTACCCTCTGCCAACCTGTTGGAGCAGGTGTAGCTTATTTCTGAGAAGCCGGCGCTAAAAATGAAATGAGAGTTGTTACACATTTATTTATTAAGCATCTGTTACATATAACCACAGTCCTAAATGCTGAGGACCCAGTAAAGACAAAGCCATCCCAATCCACTAAAAACTTATATTCTTCCCGGGGGTGGCATGGGTAGGAACAGAGGACTCAAACCCAGACCTTCTTTGTCATCTCCAGATCCAGCCTAGATACTAAGAATCCCATGCTTATTCAAAAAGTAAGCCATGAATACAAATGAGCCCTATTCATCCAACCCCATTTTGCCATCTCTAGATCTATTTTATATTTATTTGCCACTCTTCTAGAGTTATTGATCTATTTTAAAATGGTCTGAATACAGGTGAGATTGAGCTATTATAACAGGTATTACAGAACAATCCTACGGCCTGACCCTTCAGGCTTTTCCACAAATTTTTTAGCCTACTATAGTCAGAATGAGCCTACAAACGAAAGAAACATTCCCATTTGATTGGCCCAACTGCTTCTAATCATGTCAGTTAAAGTGCTTCCTGAGAGCCTGTAGAACATGCTGTCAATATTCTCCTTCCAGCTAAAGGAAGGGAACCCCTGAGATTGTCACCAGGCTGCAAGATACTGCCAGATCAGTCTTCCTTCAAAAACATCTTAATTATGTCATTCTCTGGTTTAAATTGTCCTTGCTATAAATCAGGCTATAGGGCTATCTTGATCCAATCCAACCCAAAAAACATTTATTAAGTGCCTACTATGGTCAAATAACTAGAGATCCAAAGAAAAATGGTCCCTCTTCTCCAGGTACTCTACTAGATAGATTTAGCATTTAAACAGATAAGTGTATTTTAGATAATTAGAGGAGGGAGAGACTATTACAATTAGGTAGGGAATGAAAGGTTTCCCATAAGAAGTGGCACATTAACTTAGCCTTGAACAAAGCTATTCCAGTTTTCCCCTTTAAAGCCTAGGTAAGTTCCAAGGGTTTTTTCTTTCCCCCTTGACAAGGCTTATTTTTTTTTTTTTATCAATTCTAGAGCCAACAGTAGTCACAGATCAATGCTACCATTTCTGGAAAGAATTGTCAATCATTTTCCCTATGACTCTCCTCACTATCTCAAGACCAAATAGTGATTCATTGTCCACTACTCCAATGAATGTATTTAGAATATAAGTTCTTTGAGGGTAGTGACTGTCTTGCTTTATATCCCTAGCATTTAGTATAGTGTCTGACACAAAGTAATTGATAAATAAATCCTTTTTCATCCATTCATTATAAATGATGGTAGGAGGTAATTAGCACTTTCATGCACATGACAAGAGGGTGTCAAGGCTGCAGAACACATGAAATAGCTTGGTGAATTTGAATTCCTTTGGTTTGCAGAAATATGCTAATATTGCAGTTGCTTATTAAAATATATAACTCTCAAGCCCTGAGAATATTTCTGATCCAGAAGCTTCTAGAACTAATGTAACCTCCAGTCACTAAAGGTCTATTTTTCATTTTATTTTAAACCACTTGAAACAAATCTTTCTTTTACTAAAGAAAGTAATTATACCATTGGGATACAACATGGTTCAAGTAAAGAAAATAAATAGCTAAGGCTTCCAGATTTAGGCTCATAGGAATTCTCCGGAATTTTATTGTGTACCTCACTTTTTGAAAGTGGGAGAGAATAAATTGGAATTCTGAAATATATTCTCTGCTATTTTGCTCCTTGTTTACAGAAAGAAAAAAAAGACCCAACTATTAAAAACAATAATAGTAACTCATATGAGACAGGTCTTAATTTTAAGGTTTTAAATGACTGTGAAGTAGTATAAGTATTATTTTCCTAATTTACAGAAGAGGAAACTGAGGCTCATAGAAGTTGAACTAGTTGAGTAAGACCACAGTGAGCAAGTAGCAGAATCAGGGACTTGAACCCATGTCACTGAATCTCTTGCCACTGTAATATGCTTTCATTTCTATTAATTTGGAGAGTTGACTTCCCATTTCCTGTATTTAACATATATTGTATAAACCACCTAAAATTTTATATCATACAAAAAGAATGTTTTGTTTCTCAATTTAACCCTCCCTAGATATTCTATGTCATTATTTCCTAGTCAGAATTCACGAGGGGTGAGTTGTGTTGCTTTGCCATGTTAGTCTTTTTATCTCCATTATCTCTGGCTGTCTTCATTACATCTCTCTACCTGCAGTTCATGCCTTCTTCTTAGTAATAATTAACTAACAAATATTAGCTATTACATAAACACTTACTATGTGTCAGTCGCTGTACTAAAGATTTTACAATTATTATTTCATTTGCTCCACACGACAGTCCTGCCGGGTAGCTGCTATGATTATACCTATCTTACAGATAAGGAAACAGAGTTCGACTTGTCCAGGGTCACATCATCACTATGTGTCAAGCTGGATTTGAACTCAGGCCTTTCTGATTTTAGGCCCAATGTTCTATCCACTGAATCATCTAGCTGCTTAACTGCTGTGCCTGTAGCCCACTCCTTCTTCAATACTCCTAAGCTTCCAACAGATGCTGTTGATCAAAGCTGTTTGTCAAGGTCCTCTCTACTATGCACTTTGATCTCCCCAGTTAATGCTATCCTGTGTGCAGTTCTATCCTACATGACATTTTATTGTCAACTTCATAACAAAACAAAATCGCATAAATCATTCTCTTTTCCAGGAATCCAGCTCTTAACCAAAACCTCTGAGGGGAAAAGCCCTTCAGAATCCCATTCATAACAAAATGCGTAGCTCAGAACATAGCTCCATTTGTGAAGACTTTCCTTGGACTAAGCTCCCATGATTCTGGCCTTTGCAAAATACATACCCCACAGTCACGAATAGCAATCTATCATAATCCTTCTACCACTTCTGTTGGCTCACTGGAAGTTTATACTCTAACGTCCTCTCTCACCTAATACCTATATGGTGCTGTCTCCAGGCATGTCAGTGACTCCCATGGGTCTAGGACTTCAAGAGAGCACCCCATTCTCACTCTTTTGTCTGTCAGTCCCCTGAAATTTCCCTTTGTGGAAGCTAGATAAGATTATTCAAAATATCCAGGCCTAATTCCTGAAGTAGCTAAGAAAGGATAAGAGATAGATGCAAGGACTCTGTAGACTCTGTAGGCATTGTCATATACCTGGAAAAGAAATATTTTTATTCTCGGCCCAGATACACCTAAGACTAAAAATGAATTCTGAAGGAAGTGTCTGATTTACAAACATGAGACATATGAATTAATCACACATATAAATGCAACACTTGCCTCTGTTTTTCTCTGCCCCTAGCGGTAGGAGAACATCTATCTGCTCTCCCTGTCATTAGAACTGTGATGAAAAATCTTGTATTTTTCATATAAGCTATTGTTTTCTGAGTGTAACTTTCCAATGCAGTGAAGGAAGAATATGTGGAATCAAGGGATCTAAATGAGAAGGTAGATTATTAGGCACAGTTGGTCTGCTTAGCAATAGGAATTACCTGCTATACAAAAATATATTTGACCATATCACCCAAATTTTTTCACTTTATTATACTTCCTAAAATCCTACCATTTAGAGTTCCATTTGGAATGATGAGCAGCCTCTTTTACAGAAAATGCAAAGGGCTTAAGAGAACTATGGAGATATCAGTCACATATTTGTCAATGCAAGGGGGGTGGGGAAGGGAGTAAGGTCCAGACCTGTGATTTCTTTGGTGAAGAAAACTGTGAGGATGTAAACTATTTCTATCAATGAAGATGAGTAACTTCTAGTCTTAGAGTGTTGCCTGGGGACACCTATAGCCCAAATGATAAATTTAGAGCTAGAAGGGACCATGGAGATTATGTAGTCCAATACTCTCATTTTACAGATAAGGAAACCAAGAACCCAGGAAAGTTAAATGATTTTCCTAAGGTCACACAGCTCAGAACTGACAGGGGACTTCAACATCAGTTGTTTTTTTCCCCCAGAATTTGAGGCTAGCTCTTAGCTACTACAACATGCTGTCTCACTGTAATATAGTATAAATTAGTTTAATTGTATTGCTTTTCTTCTAACATTTTCTAAGAGTAGAAGTTTTCATCGGGGGAAAGAGTATAGGTAATTTTTGACCACAGAGCATTTTGGTGAATGGGGCCATACTAATGGGGGGAGTCCTAACACAATTTTCTTTATTGAATGCCTAAGGCCCTGAAAAGCGGATACAAGGAGGTGAAAAAGGTGAATGAAGGAAGATGAGAGAAAGTCAAAGATAAATTTTACCTCTTTCAACATTTTTCCAAGGGTTGATCCTGTGCTTAGAAAAAGAAGAGGTAATATTTTCCTGTTTTTTCCTCCTCCCTGCTCAGAGCTCAGGCTGGCAGAATTAATAATGTATTAATTCATGAGTGATATAGTCCTTTAGAAGACACACATAAACCAAACCACCACTTATAATATCATACCAACGGAAAAAATTATTCTTTGTTCCAAACAATACACTTATAAGCAAGACTTCTAATAATTTGGAGATTGTATGTATTCCATAATTCCAAAGCAGAAGTGTTAATAAGTTTCAGTATAGTTTCTAGGCTAATGATATTTCACTTGGTAAACAAGAGAGCAAAATACATACTCCAAACTCAACCCACAAATGGGGTTAATATACCAATCTCTACATATTTCAACCCTATAAAAATTCACAAAATATCTAAGGAGGCAAAGTTTACTAACACACACACATACACACACACCCATTAGGTGCTAAAAAGTAAGGCATGAACAACTATCATCAATACTCAATGATCTCTATTCAAGTGACTCATATTCTATATAATTAGTCTCTTTCTCATTCTTGAGTTCCATTCTCATACCTCTAACTGACTGATGAACATTTATACTTGAATATCCCACTGGCATTTCAAACTCAAAATATGCAAAACAAAACTAATTTTGATCCTCTCTGAAGGTCAATCAATAAACATTTATTAAGCACCTACTATGTATCAGACACTGTGCTAAACACTGGGGATATAAGAGAAAGAAAGAAAGAAGGAAAGAAAGAAGGAAAGAAAGAAAGAAGGAAGGAAAGAAAGAAAGAAAGAGAAAAAGAAAGAAAGAAAGAAAGAAAGAAAGAAAGAAAGAAAGAAAGAAAGAAAGGAAGGAAGGAAGGAAGAAAGAAAGAAAGAAAGGAAGGAAGGAAGAGAGAGAGAAACAAAGAAAGAAAGGAAGGAAGGAAGGAAGGAAGGAAGGAAGAAACAAAGAAACAAACAAACAGAAAGAAGGAAAGAGAGAAAAAGTGAGAGAAAAAAAAGAAAAGAAAAGAGGAAAGAAGAAAAGAAAAGAAGAGAAAAGAAAGGAAAATAAAAAGATAGTTCTTGCCCTCAAGGTACTTACAAAGGAGCTTATTTGGAAGACAACACATAAAAGGAAGTTGAAAGAGGAAGTGAGAAGAGTGGGACAGAGGGTGTACATGGAAAAAGGCAAGAAGACTATTCTGAGCCCCTTTCTTAAAGAGATCCTGGAATTTGTGGCCCTGCCCTTCAGCCAGAGAGTCCAATCAGAGGAGCATATGGTACTGATGAGATGTGAGTACCAGGAAGATCCAATCATGCAGGAAAAGGAGATTTCCCAAAGATGTGTTTATACAAAGATGAAGGAGAGTCTAAACATCTCTTTTCCGTTAATGGTATCCCTATCCTTGTGGCAATCCAGTTTGATAACTACAGTTATCCTTGACTCTTCCCACCCTTTCAATTATCTGAATTATTTGCCAAATCCTTTCAAGCCTGTCTACAACATGACTCATGCACTTGCCTTCTCTCCGTTCAAACATCCTCTGCTCTAGTTCAGGCTCTCACTGTCTCTTGACTAGAATGTTGCATTAGTACCTCAGTCGGTTTCTTCTTTCCTCTCCAATCCATTCTCCACACAGCTGTTAAGATAATCTTTCTAGTGCACAGATATGACCACATGTCTTCCCTGTTCAAGAATGAATCATGGTTCCTTATTCTCTTCAGGATAAAATATAAATTCCTCATTTTGGCACTTAAAGGCTTCCAAATCTCAAGCCTTCCTTATCTTATTCCACATAGCTGCTTTCCATGCATTCTAAAAGCCAATTCAAATGATCTGCTTGCTGTTCGCTGTTCTCATTCTTCTATGACCTGCCTCCATGTCTTTGCTAAGATGTGCCCCTTTACTGGAAGGCACATCCTCGTCACAACCAAACTGAGCTCGGCTGCTGTCTCCTACAAGAAGCACTCCTGAGCCTCATAGTTGCTAGTACACTCTCCCTCAAATTTTCTTATATTTATCAAAACAGGGCATGACTTCCACATTATTTTGTTCTTGCCTCTTTGGTTAAAGATAACGATCATTGATGCTCACAAGAGGTCATTGTTAAATTTTCAATGGGAGCATTTACCTTGGAAGTCAAGGAACACTTTAAATCAGGGTTGATGTATTTTTTGTTGATTGTGTGGACTCAAGTAATGGGAGAAAATGTTAATCTAGATTAAACTTCAAAGGGTGTCGTGCATGCTTTTTTTTTTAAGAACTAGTTGTTGAACATTTACCAGCACACCACTGAACTGACCCAATTGTCATCATTTTAATATGTAAACCTTAGAATTTACTTTTCCCAAAAGATTGGCAGGGGGAGACAAAAACAAAGAAGATTACATTATTTTTTAAGATTAATATCGCATTTTAAAAGTAATGAGTTTTTTTGTGTTCGTTGAAAAAAACTACCCACAGAAATGAAATCTTTGAAATATTTAAGTATTATTTCTTTGTTTATTTTTGTGTACTGTCGTATAAGTGTTAATGATTATGTCTATATATATGCACACATATATGTATATCTATATGTGTAAATATGTATGTATGTATATATTGATATGTGTGTGTATATATATGCATATATATTAGTTTTTTCCTTTTTCCCCTTGCTTTTTATTAGACTAGGAGGAATAATTTTCTTCTTTATGTAGTCTGCTCATCTTAAAAAGACTTTCACTTGTTTTATCAATTTGAGCAACATTTTCCTACATTGCCCAATTGTACTACCATTTGTCCCAGAGTGTGCTATTATTAACCTTGTCTCAAAGAAACATATTTTGGAGTTATAAAAGCATAGAATAACAATGTCAGAAAAGAATTCAGGGATCATTTGATCCAAATCTCATTTTACAAAAGAAGGAAATGAAGATCCAGAGATGTGAAATGTTTCCCGGACAGTGGTTTATTGGTCACGATGAGATATACCTGCTACATGTTGGAGGTCTCATAGCAAATGTCGTCTGAGATCCTATTCTACTTTCTGGGTGCCAAAGCAAGTTGGCTTGAATTGGTTGTATGTTACCAGTTGCTTCCCCATCTGTCTCAACTTAGTTTCTTTGACAAATTCCAATCTGTGTTTAGGAGAGAAAAAAAAAACAACAAAACACCAATAGTATAATAATGTAGCTGGTTTACCCAAGGTTATTAACCTTTCTTTCTCTTTTCCTTTCTTTCTTTCTCTCTTTCTTTCTTTCTTCTTTCTTTCTTTCTTGCTTGCTTTCTTCCTTCCTTCCTTCCTTTTAAACAATGGCTCTTTTGAAGAAAGCAGAGAGGGGAAAAATCTCTCCCCTCCCCCCAAATATTTTGGTGTCTCCTGACCTCTTGCAGCTATGTGAGCACCATGACTGCGGAGTGACGTATTTCTAACATTACCCCCTGTGTTGTTCTTGCTTCAGTGCCTTCCAGTGAAGCGAAAACTCAAGTTCAAGGTTCTTTTTTTCCCTTTTAACTTCACAAGCTTCCTGCGATCTTGCTGCACATAACCTGTGAGGTCTCTTAATCCCATAAACTCTAAATCATGTCTTCCACGCTCTAAACTACATACCATTTATCTGTTCTTAAAGCCCACCTGGAGTTCCATAGCTATCACAAATTCAATGTTTTGGCCGCAAGGTTATGGACTGGGGATTGAGGAGGGGGATAGTTTTAGTCCCCTCAGTGAAAGTGTAAGCTTTCTGAATTTTAATAGCACTATGACTCTAATCAATTACTTTTGCTTATTTGGTGCCACCCCAGGGGGCAGTACAATTTTATTTAACTCTTTTAATCTTTTTTTTATGTAAATCTAATTATGCTTGTTTGGTTGAACATACGGTGGAAGGAAAGTGTAAGTGTTTGGTTTTGCTATTACAGAAAATGGACTCATAGTGAAGTGCCAGCTATGGGATTAGAACAGGACATCTTGAATTGAAACAACATGACTGGACAGGGTCAACACTTCTTTTGGGATCAGTGTAATTTTTGAGATTTACAACCTGAATGTAAATATTTATATCAGCCATGGGAGCCCTCATGTGACCCTTCTCTCCAGGTTTCATGTCATTTGGAAATGGAATAAAATGACTGACAATATATCAAACATCTTAAAAAAAACTTTTGACAGTAAATGTCTTAAAACCATTTTGTTATAGAGATGTACAGCATCTTAGACACAATCTGATCCAACACATTGGCTTTATAGATTAGGCAAGTGAATACAAAGAGATTGGCTTTAAGTTGGAAGAGGTCTTAGAGACAATTTGGTCCAACCTTCTCATTTTATTAATGAGGAAACTGAGATCCAAAGACAACAAGTGATTTGTACAAGACCACATAGTTCATCAGTACCAGAGCCAAGACTGCAATCCTGTTTTCCTGACTTGGCACACTGATCTTTTCATTCAAAGTAAAATACAATCATTAGTCCACTGCAGTTTTTGAATGACAATATTTTAACTATGTAAGTGTATGTATATACAAACATATGTGCATATCTACATATATATGTATGTATACAAGTATGTATATATTTGTATGTGACATTGTTTCAGAAAGAGGCTACCATTGGTTATTATTCTGTGATTTACATCCTATTTTTTTTTTCTAAACAGAAAATAGTTCTGTTTTACAGCCCTCACACCCTTGGATAATCTCAAGTTGGTTCCTGTCAACTGAAATCCTGTCTTTAGAATAACTGATAGGCAAAGAGGCTAAGAGATGTTCCTGTTCTTTTCCTTTTGTCACAATGCTTCCTATGGTAATCCAGTGGATGATTATCAGTATTGCCTCATACAGAAGCAGTATAGCAAAGTATATGGACACTAGAGTTTAAATGTGACTTTGTGAATATGTGAAAATCATTTGATATCTCAGAGCCTCAATTTCATCATCATTACAGCACATATTCTGCCATCTGCAGTCATTCTTTTGAATATCTGGCCACTTGACCCAGATGGCTCTGGAGAAGAAAGTGAGGCTGGTGAGCTTGCACATCTCCCCCCTTCCTCAAATCAAAGTCAACTGTAAGTCATGTCATCATCTCCCTGATGTCATGCTCCTCTTCAAGAATGAAGGACAAACACAATAGGACATATTGATGAGAGGAGTCTTTAATCAATTTAATGAGCACTCAATCAACTTGATGAGATTATGGCTTAATAATAATGACTAGCCATAATTACTACTGCTACTACTACCACCACCACCACCACCACCACCACCACCACTACTACTACTACTACTACTCCTACTCCTACTACTACTACTAATTTCTAGCTATTATAGAGTCAGTCCATTTTTTAAAGGGTCATCTCCAATGAAGTAGTCACATACCTGATCCACTTTACTGAGACAACACAGAGAACTCCTCTGATAAGTCCCCAAGGATGGGAGCGACCTCTTTACGATTGGCTACCCAAGGTTTAGAAGGATAGATGCTTGAAAAAGAAGCTATCCCACTCTGTGATCTCTAATACTGGAGTATACAGCAAGTAAACAGTGAAATTTCTCTCTCCCTCTCTCCATTCAGGAATGGAAAATGTCAACTTTCAAGAGAATTACATGGAGAGTGGCTTATGCTTGCTCAGTAAAGAATGAGAAGGGGGTTCTTGAATGTTGAGTTCCTGGCTGCCTGCATTCTATTTCCTTTTGTGAGCATTAGCCATAAAATATTGATTTATGGGAAAGTGTAGCCCAGGTTTATGGTGGAAAGTGTTTCGAATCTAGTGTTCCTACTATTCAATCGTAAGAAATGCCATTGCCAAAGGTTAACTGTTGACTGTTATTAATTGTCTGTTAACTGATTATTAATTGAAAGAATGTTGGTGTGTGTTCATGAGACAGAGTAGTAAAGGAAGCCACCCTCCAAGTAACCACTAAAACCTGAGGTAGCAGTCACCCTGTAGGGACTCAAGCTATGACTATGAGTGAAAGTCAGGAAAGTATCCTGGTAGAGCTGTGCACATGGAGCATATGAAGAAAGCATGTATATCATTCAAGAGTGATGTATTTCCCTTCATTTATATAATTTTGGAGGAGTTGGTGGCAGGTACCAGTGAGATCCAAGTTAAAGGTCCTAGTCCATTGTACAGAGGTAGGCAGTTTGGAGTTGACTCCAAAGATGTTGTGGTAGAGTAGGTGACTTCAGAAAAAAGAACAGACAAAAAAAAACAAAAACAAGCAAAGGAATTTCAATCAAGCCCTGTCTTGGAACTTTAGTATGAATTAGGGATTCCCAAAAGTTTACCCAAAGACATCCTTTCTTATTAGAAACTCAAGCCCTCTCTTTTTCATGACCACTCTATGAAATAGAGGTAGAAAATTAGGTGTGGAGTAAGATAACCAGTTTCCCACTTTACCCATGAATGACATCACAAAGAGGAGATATGGGTTTTAGAAGCAGGTGTTCTGACAGTCGGTTCTGAGACAAGACAATAGAGATCATGTTACAAACAACAACAAAAATCAAAACACCGTCCACTATTCAATTACAATGAGATGTGAGAGACTATATCTCCCTTTTTGCCCCATCTAAAACTTTCCCCACCCCACCCCCTCCATTCGAGAGGCAGAGCCAGATCTTGCAATGGCCAATGAGTCCTGATATTACCACATCTAATTTTTGTTATGACTAGCAAAAGACTCTGTAGAGGGAGCAGTGAACTGGGGATACCTTATATTCAATCAGCATGTCAGATTCTCATAGACTGAGAATATTTAAATTATCCACAGTGAATAGTATGTTCTTATAGTTAGAAGACATCATGAAATACAAAATGTAAACAGAACAAAGCAAGGGAGGATGATCGGGGGTGGGGGAAATAACAAATGGAATGAGAATTCTGATATGTATGATTGAACAAAATAAACCAAACTAGGTTCACAGAATATGCAAATAAACAAATGTACACATACATATACACACATACTCTGGCATTAAATATGTATTGTATATGTTTTTAATATGTACGTTGCTTTGTATGTATTGTATGTATGAATGCATCTATATACCTATCATCTTTCTAAATGAAGGACAACATGGCATAGTGGATAAGAAGCCAGCACTGGATTCAGGAAGGTCTTGGCTTAACTCCTTTGTCTCTTACACATACCAGATGTGTGACTATGAACAAATCACTTAAACTTTAAATGCCCCCCAGCAACTAAGACTATATGTGGAAGAAATAGAGGACCCTCCTGGGAAACTAGAATACCTGTTTCAAGTCCTGTTTCTGACATGCCGGCTGTGTGACAAAGGGTAAGCCACCATTATCCTCTTGCTTACCCTTATCCTCAGGGTCCCTGCCTATTCTCTAAGACTTTAAGTTACCAACTGATGAGGTAGAGGGAATTTCCATACCAGGAGTTCCCTATACAAATGAAGTCACAGATCTGGACTTCCCCTTCATTCCCCTCCACCCCCCAGAAATGAAGTAAACTGACTTAATAGGGTAGAGTGATCAAATGTGATAGCATGACACTCTTAAAAATAACATAACCTAATACTGAACAATTGTTTAACTGTCCCTGAAAGGCCAACATAATCTAATGGGGAGGAAATCTAACCTGGAGAAAGGGGAATATCCAATTATTATTATTTTCCCTTTACATTTAATCTTGTTCTTTTCTCCAAACTACCTCATTGGTGGTTAATATCAAGTAAAGGATATCCACAATCTGCCTTCCTGGAACTGTATAAGCACACAAAGGCCAATTTTTTTTTTTCCTTTTTCCAAGGCATTATAGATATTCGTGAAAATTACAGGGAAACAAGATCTCTCTCCACATTGTCTTTATCTGCACTATCTATTGTCGCAGGAGTGAAATTTCCATTTTGAAGTTATTCATCACTCTGCATGTATAAGGGAAGCTATTCTAATAACTATGAAAAAAGAACATAGGCAAATAAGTATGAAGTAAGTCTCAGGAGTATCTAAGCTCTGTTCTTATATAAATATTTTAAAATAGGATCATGTATACTTCACATTTTTTCCCCACATCAGATTTTATAAAGCAATTTGAACTAAAAATCCTAGCTAGACTAAAGATATATGGGGCAATAATCCTATGTGAAAAGTAGCATAACACTTGAGATTGTGTTTGGTTGGTTGGTCTTTTGCTTTCTAGTGATGGTCCTTCATTTCAGTTCCAAAGAAAGATGAAATTTTATGTAATTGTATCAATTATATCTTCTCCTCTGTGTGGCAATTGCCTTCTCATTCAGAAGTATTTAGCACTCTGATTTTCGTTGTGACATGTTTTCTCTCTTTTTCCCCCTCTCCCTCTCTTCCTCTTTGAAATAGGAGGGATGGTTTCTAATTATATTCCTGAATTTAGAAATATATTTTCTAGGTTTCAAATTAGTTTTATTATATAAGTGGGAGTCAAGTAAAAGAAAGATAGTAAGAGCAATAAACAAATGTAATAAGTAACACATTAATAGGTAACCCACTTGAATTTCAATTTCACTTCACATAACTTTTATGACAACTTCCTGAAACACTTGCAATTTGCTTACAACCAAGGAGGGGAGGGAAGTAGGGAGGGAGGGAGGTTGGTTAGTCTTCTTGCTCAAATAGGACCAAAATGGCATCACTATGTTGAGGTCAAGGTACAGTGCATCAAACTGTGGCTGATCAAACCTATATGAGTCTGGAAGGCTATTCAGTGGGTCAGGCACAAATAGTCCATATGAGCATTTGGAATAGAGATGTCTCTAAATTTGCATATCTGACATTTCTTTTAAGCTACTGAAATTCTGTTTTGGTCACTGAGTTCTTTGATCACAGGCATGCCATGCTGGGCAGCCCTGTGTCAGTGTCTCCCGTGTCACACAATCCATTCCAAAGTTCTTCAGAGCTTCTGACCTCTGTGTGGTGTTTGCCTTGTGTGAGTTCTGGGTAAAGCAGTTTTTTAGGCAAACACATGTTTAGCATTCGAACAACATGGCCAACCCCTTGGAGCTGTGCTTTCTGCAGTACAGTTTGAATGCTTGGCAGTTCAGCTTGAGAAAGGGCCTTACAGTCTGGTCCCTTATTTTACCAGGTGATCTTCAGAATCTTCCTAAGACAATTTAAATGAAAGCAATTCTGTTTTCTGGCATGGTGCTGGTATACTGTCTAGGTTTCATAGGCATACAACAATTGAATCAGCTCAATAACTCTATAGACCTTCAGTTTAGTAAGCAGTCTAATATCTTATCTCTCCCACACTTTCCTTCAGAGCCTCCTAAATACTGAGCTGACTCTGGCAATGGGCACTTCAACCTCATCGTCTATGTGTACATGCCTGGAAAGCATACTGCCAAGGTAAGTGAACTTACCCACAGCATTCAAAATAACTCCATTTGCTGTAACGAATGGTTCTACATATGGAAGGTATGATGCTGACTGGTAGAGAGCCTCTGCTTTCCTGGTGTTAATCGTCAGGCCAAAATTAGCACAAGCAGCAGAGAATCGATCCATAATCTGTTGCATCTGAGCCTCAGAGGCTGCATTGAGTATACAATCATCTGTGAACAAAAGGTTGTGCATCAACTCTCCCTCCACTTTAGTCTTAGGTTATAGCCTTTTCAAGTTAAATAATTTACCATCAGTGTGGTAGCTGTCTTTGACGTTGCTGTTTTTGTCCTCATTGAAGGCATCTGAAAACCTCATTCTAAAAAACACAGAACTAGCACAAAGCCCTGCTTCACTCCGTTGGTGACTGGGAAAGCTTGAGAGTATCATCTATTATCCAGAACCCATACAAGCATGCCATCATGAAACTTACACGTATGTACATGTACATGTGAAACTTACATGTATGTATGTGTGATGAATATGTGTTTATATAAAATATACAATTATGTAAACATACATATATTTTTGCATGAGTAATGTAGATGGAGCCTGTCTCTCATGAGCAATCTAAAATCCATCGATGCTGATTTCGTTCTTGTCCCTTTATCTTCTGCCACTGTGGCCCCCTCTGTATTAGTTATGACGATGTTATTTATCAGCTTTGAAACTGCACCAGATGCCAGTATTGCTTTTTTTCTACTCCCTGCTCACTTGCGCACTAATTTATTGTCTGGTTACTTGATAGGCTAAACCTCACAGGACAGGAGGCATGACTAAGTAGATATTCCAGCTAAATTTTTGCTTGAGGGGTAATGCAATCTTTAGCTTGCAAATCGCTATTATATAAAAGTCTTGACAAAGAGGGGGCTAAAATGGGGGCTTCATGCTAATGTACCCATCTGTGGAATCACAGGTTTCAGCTTAGGCAGCTGCCTGCAAAACAACCTTAAACAATCCCTTCTCCACTTGGAGCATGTTTATGAATGACCATTGTGTGAAAACTAATTTTTTTTTTTGCAAAGAACTAAGTAAACTGAAACAGTTGCTGGTGTCTTGCAATTTTTCATAGAGCTTTAGAAGCATCTACAATGGTGGGGGGGAGGGTTGGAGGGGGGAGTTCTGGGGAAGGATATTCATCTTAATTATGTTAATCCTTTCCAGCCTCGAAATGGGAAGTTGAGATCATCCCTCTGGATCACCATGGATATGTTGATTATTGCCATAAAATTGTTTTTGTGTAACTCGAACACATTAGGAGGTTCCTTCGGGTTTGTTAGGGATTCATGAAGTGGGAGCATATTTCCCTGTGGGTCTCTCTACAACATGGCACAATACCGAAGGCTAAGACTTTTAAAGTTTTCTAAATGTTATTGCAGGGTTACAAGTGAATAGGTTAGCGAGTGCTTCTGTTTAACTGCACTAGACATGGATTTTCTTCATGCAAAGTTCTTTCAGCTGTGCCCACTGAGGGCCTTTACAACTCAACCATCTTTCAGGCGTAGAATAATAGGAGTACTTCGTGCCTTCTGCACACAAGAGATTATCAGGAATTTTTTTAAGGTTGGTTGATTTTTGCAGGACCCATGTGAGATAAGTAAATATGTTTAACTTCATTTTACATGGGGTTAAACTGAGGCAAAGGAAGGTTAACCAATGACTTTTGAAGACCACACAGAAAATAAGAGGCAGCTATATAAACTGATGTATAGAAGCATCTCTAATGTCCCTCTGCTTTAAAATAAACAAATAAACAACAACAGAAACCCAACACAATTTCCTGAATATTTATATGCTTTTTTGGAAAATATTTCATTTTTCATTATACATTGCATTTATTAGCTAGCATCAATCTGGATCACCAGGGCAATACAATTTTCCTAGAATAACTAAGTCATCACACAGTATTGTAAATAGCATTTGATGATTTCATTGAACTCCAATTTTACTTTTGTACCTCTTCTAAGGCAACCCTCAGGAGAACTGTAGTAAATATTAGATTTTGGCTAAATTCTCTAATGCTAAAACTTCCACAAGAAAAGCAAGAAATGCAGTCTTCCTGGTGTGTTGGCTACACTAAGCAAAAATATTAAGATAGTTAAACATATCCTGAGTAATGTCTGCACTTTTTACTTTCAATCAAGACATTTGGTGCCATTTAGACACAGCCGTTGTTATGCCACGATTTGGTGGGAAGATGAACATAATTCAATAGTTGCCTCTGTTTTCAGAATACATTCTTAGACTTAATAAATTCAAAGCATTTCTTTTAATCATCACTAACTGCACATTAATCCAGGAACTTATTTTCTTTTCCTTTGGAAAAAAAAGAATCTGAACCTTAAGAAAAATCTTGTCAAAAAAAATATTGATATGACAGTATACACCATCTTGAAATTTTTGATCCTATGGCCTTCTGATGAGATTTGTTCCAAAGTGGATTAAAAGCAATGGGAAACCTTTAATGTTTTTCAGGAAGTTATATCTATGTGAATTCAATGCCAAAAGATTATGATGTCATAGTAAACACTATTTTTTGCTTTTAGGGGTAATCCAAGACTGGGAAAAAAGAGCTCTGACTGAAATTGATCAGCTGATACATTGCCTAATAGATTTCTTCACTTCCTTCAGGATTCAACTCAAGCATCACATGAAGCCTTTTTCGATGTTCCCATATGTTAGTACCTTCCCTCCCAAACTATTTTATAAGTAACCACCTTGTGTTTACTTTGTATTCAATCTGTATATATTTTGCTGTATATGCTTATATATGTACATGTTATTTCTTCCAAGAGAATATTAAATTCTCACATGGCAGGAATTGTTTCCTTTTTGTCATTTCAGAGCTAGTGCCTAGAACAGTGCCTGATGCAAATTACAGGATTAAGAAATGATTGTTAATTAGTTGTTTCTTTAGATTCATAGCAACAAAATATAGAATAGCCTAAAAAAGTATTGAGATATACTAGAAAGTTCTCCATTTACTTATGTGAACAAAAATTCTACTTAACTTTTCAATGCTTCATTTCTCCACCTGTAAAATGGCAGTGGCAATCCTTAACATCCCCCTGAACCAAAGAGATTGTTAATTAACCAAAACATTAAATTAAAAAATAGGAAAAAAATCAGATTGTTTCTCATTGTAGAGATAAAACAAGCATCTGATTTTTACCAAATTTTCATATTTTTTCCAGGGCTATGTCCTGCCAATATGTAGACATGTTGCCCCTTCCTGCTTTGAAAATGTACAACCATTGTTCTATGTAACCAAAGAAAAGACAGTGCTTAGAAATTTTTAAAACTTAAAGCCAGGGCATGATGTAGATGATACTACTTGGGTACCTATATCACTAGTCTGTTGTGAGGAAAGCAATGTGCAAATCTTAAAGTGCTATGTAAAAGTAAGTAATCATTATTGTTTATCATGTGAGGAAGATAAAGCATCACACAATTAAAATGATTAGTTAATTTTCCTCTTTGATAGAGTTTCTCCTTTAAAAGATTCTCCCATCATGGAACGGAAACCTTCCACTATGTTTGGCACTCCAATATTTCTACTTCTCTTCTGCCCATAAGCCTCAACACTTGGCTGACTAGCTTTCCCTATTCTACTCCATTTTTGGACAAGGTTTCTAACTTTTGTCCCTCACTAGACATCATCCAACACAAGGGATGGGGGTAGGGGGTGAAGGGGAGTGTCAACAGATGCTTCACACTGATACCAAAGTCATCCTTCTCATTCATAGGTCTATGTCATTCTCTTACTAAAATCCTTGAGTGGTTCCCTATTATCTTCAGGAAAAATTAAAAATGTATAAGCCCCTCCACAATCTGGCACCAACTTACCTTTTTTAGCTTTATTTCATATTCTTCTCTTTGCACAGACTCCCCTTCAAATAATACATTTTCTAGCCAGCTAACTTCTAAATCTTTTTTGATTTCACTGTTCCACTTTGGTTCTTTCGTACGTCCTGGTCTCTATTGCTGAAATATTTTCCTTCTTCATTATTATTGCTAAAATTTGGTGTTTTTTTCCTTCAAAGCTTGGCTCAGGGGTCATCTCCAGCAAGAAATTTTCCCTGATCCTGCCAGCTAAAAGATTTCTCTCAATCTTTACTTCACTACTACATCAGTCATTTTTCAGACATGTCCAACTCTTCATGACCTCATTTGGGATTTTCTTGGCAGAGATACTGGAACGGTTTGCCATTTCCTTCTGCAGCTCATTTTACAGTTGAGGAAACTGAAGTCAACAGGGTTAAGTGACTTGTCCAGAGTCACATAGCTACTACATGTCTGATGTCAGATTTAAATTCAGGATTGTGAGTCTTCCTGACTCTAGGCCGGGTACTCTATCCACTGTACCACCTAGCTGTCCATCTTTTAATTTAGTTATCTTTTTCCTCATCTTTACTTTGTCTGAAAATGAAGAAACTGACCCTATCCTCTTATAACAATAATAATAATAATAGTTAGCATTTAAATAGCACCAACTGTGACAAGCTCTCAGTGCTTCAAGTCTCATTTGATCTTCACAACAACTTTACTAGGTAGGGGCTATATATATCCTCATTTTACAGTTAAGGAAACCGAGGCAAATAGATTAGGTGACTTGCCTAAGGTCATATAGCAAGCAAGTATCTAAGCAAGATTTGAACTTAGGTCTTCCTGTCTTTGAGCTCTGTACCATCTTACCTATCTTATGGCATATTTATTTATGGTAACACTGTCTTAGTACCACTTCTCCACTAAACTCTAAGTATCTTGATGGCGGTAACTATATTTTTTTATCTTGTTAGCCCCAGTGCCAGGTAAACAAATAATGATGCATATATACATACATACATATATATATATATACACATATATATATATAAAACACATATGAATATCTATGTGCATATACAAACATGTAAGTATATACATATATACACATTATATACACAATGGCTTATGATGTATGTACACATATACCTATCTCCTATGGGCAGTGTGCATACTATCTGTAATATATATACATATATAATGTGTGTATATAGTATATTATATATGTTATGCACATAAATTTTCTATGTGTGGTACACATACACATATGTATACTTATACATATGTATATGCATATATGGAGGCAGCTAGGTGGATCAGTGGATAGAGTGTTGGTCTTGGAATCAGAAAGACGTGAGTTCAAACCTGTCCTTAGACACTCATTAACTGTGTGACCCTGGGCAAGTCACTTAACTTCTGTTTGCCTTAATCTACTAGGGAAGGTATCTTTGCCAAGAAAACCCCATCCAAGATCATGAAGAGTCAGACATAACTGAACAACAACAACAATATGCATATGCATGTATAAAAACCTATACATATGCCAGATCTATGATTTCACTTGGCATAGGGGGTGCTCAATAAGGAGGCTATCAATAACAATGCATATCTACAATCATTCTGTAATAAATGGAATATTGAAATGTTTCTGAGGATCCTGAAATGTTGCTTGACTAACCCAGGGTGAATCCATGTCTTCTTGATTCCAAGACAAGTTCTCTATTCATTATGTCTTGTTGCCTTTCTCCAGTCACAGAGGAGGCACTTAATAAATAAATGTTAAGTTTAATCAGACTGATATTCCTAATACTATTTACCTATTTCCTTCTCCTCTAGTGATTGAATTTGAGTAGATTCATTTGTCAGTCATTATAGTTGGTTCTTTCTTTTGGGTAAAGGACAGGTCTTCCAGGTTCTGACTTAGATCCATATTTCTGCTCCGTTCCTTTTGTTAGCTAAGTGTTCCTTTTCTCAGGCTCAGGCTGCCATTTTAACTGAGTCTGCTGTAGGATGATCAGAGCATAGATTTAGAACCGGAAGAGACCTTAGAGGTCATCAAGTCCAACTCCCTTATTTAGCAGATGAGAAAATCGACTTCCAAAGAACTTAATGACTGTCTTATGGTAGCATTTGTCAGGAAATGTCAATGCCACCCTCTGCAAGTATTGACCCTTGCCTAAACCCCAAGTCTCTTTCTGACGTACTACCAAGTTCCTAATTTCTCTAGTCTCAGTTCCCAGATCATTGATAAAGTTGAGACAGCAGGCCCATCCTGAGTCCTGACTCTGTCATTTACTAGCTCTGTGACCTTGGGAAATGTACTTAAGCTCTCTAAGGCTCAGTTTCCTCATCTGTAAAATGAGAGGGTTGGTTTAGATGGACGCTAAGACCAATTTCAGCTTGTATTAGCAAGGCATTAATCACAATATAGACGATAATTGTCAATATGCGTATGTGGTTCTGTATCGCAAAATATGAGAGACTGTCCACATAAAAGGTAGAAGAAGAAAACCATTTATTCAGACACCAGAGAACCAGATCCCAAAACCAATAAGCCTAATCCATCACAGCAGCAAAGAATTCAATACACAATATCACAGCAGAGAACCACTCTATCCCAAAGCCATCTGCCCCACTGCTGGGGCCTTGCCACCAACAAAGTCACAGCCACCACACATCTGCTCTTTCCCTCAGTTCTAACTGCTCCCTCAGCATTTCTTGTGACACACTTTCCTTTTCCTCTCAGCAAGCTCCTCCCACCACATGTGACTTAGGCTTCCTGTGATATAAGCAGGTCACATGGCCTATTAATGGCGGGGGAAAGCTCTTCAAATCTAAATTGTCATTACACAGTTATACTGTAAATCTATGATCCTATAAGATCCCTCTTCATGACTATGGTTCTTATATCAGCCCTGTCCACACCCCACAGAGTTTCCTGGACATCATTGCTCCTAGATTAAACCACTGTAAGCTGCCTAGAATACAGATGCCCTCATTGTAGAGGAAGAGAATTATTTCTTAGAGTTCCATTCACTATAGATTTCATTCAATTATTCAAAAGATCCATGCTGTTTTGGCTTATACCCTCCCTCCACTTAATAGAAGTTACTTCGTGAGTTTCAGTGGCCAAAAAAAAATCATCTGGTGGCCAACCTTCTGGTAATGAGCTTTCCAAACTTAGCCAGACTCACTCTCAGGCGACAGACACACAGTCTGTCACTGGACCCAGACTCAAAGATTTTGCAGCTTGCACTGGAAAGTTTGCCAAAGCTTGCATTCCTCTGGCAGAGGCTTCAAGAGCACAGCATTACCCTCATGCTGAAAAAAAAAGCGCCAGAGAATGGCTTTCCTGGAGGCATTCTATATTTACAATAGGGAAAAACACTTTATCTGAACAGTGATTAGAAACAGATAATCTCCACCTTCAGTAAGGGTAGGGTCATGACAGCTTAGGAACTACAATTGTGACATATAGGTAAAAATCTTGAAAACTAGAGTAATCTCCCCCAGCTTTAATGTTTCTAAACTTTATATACAAAGTAAAACTTGTAATTCCTTTCAGTTTCTCCCTGCCCCTTGTGCCTCCTTCCTCCTCCTCACTCCCACACACGTTTCCTATTAACTTGAATATAATGGCCTCTTTCCAGACATCTTTACCCGGGAACACCTGTATGGTCTGTTAGAGTATCTTTTGGTGGAAGACTAAAGTAGCATATAAATTAAGGGCTGAAATATTCAATTCTTGCTTTGCTATCGTGGTCACCTGTTAGGAATTGCTTCTGTTAGAAGTGACATCTGCTCCCTGCCCCCTCCCTACCCCCACACGTACTCCTACCAACCAGCTGTATTCAATAACCTTCTCTTGCAAGTCTCCTGGGTACTCCTATTCAGGAATGGGTTCTTCCTGCCTGGGTAGGAGGTCCAAAGTGAATTATTCACCATGTTCCATTATTATCTGACTTTTTCAGTATTCCTTGCCTTTGTTCATGACATCTCTTGTGACTGAAATCTTGCCCACCCCAATCTCAATCTGTTGAAGTCCCTTCTTTCCAGGTTGATCTTAAATGCCCTTTATCTTTAGCTGAGTCCTCCTGTTCTCAGTCGAAAATGCGCTCTCCCTCATTGTTATTTCTTCTAGCACAACCCTAGAATACTTACGACACATTCCTTGGCATCATTTGTATTGAAGTAAGATTTATGTCATTTGTTTTGTCATTTGTATTGAGAGTAGAATTTATGCTGCCTCCTCCAGGGCCTTTTGTATATTTTGGTGAATTCATGATTTCACTATTATGGATACTTCCTTTTTCAAATATAGTTCATAACCTCTCCTGTACAATTATCATACACATTTTCCCATGATTTCTCCTTGGAAAATCCACCCAGTACAAAGGCAATCTTCCAATTAGTTCTTTTACTATTCATTGATGTAGCACTGAAACTGCCCACCTTTTGTCTCTCTTTCTAGTTACATGACTGACCTATCTCATTTCCTATTTCTTACTCTTTATATCAATTTTGGCACTTTCACTATCATTGGGAGCATGTTACAGCCTCCTTACACCCACTATGAGAACAGCTGCTGCTGTTCTGAGATCTATTTGTGATTTTGCTTCCTCTGAGATCATGGTCCACATAGTAGGCACTTAAATATTTTTTGAATGTCTGATGAATTCAATAAAGACAGCAAAGTGTGAAGAGGCAGCGCTTGATAGTGAAAGCTTTGTTTTGGCATCTTAATTTGTTCTTATTTTGCCTATTTCTTGTGTCTAATAACTTAATATCTGACTACCCACCCAAACTTGCATCACACTCACTTACTGATCCTTGGATGGCTTCACTTTACTATTTAGTTTGTCATGAAGTTTGAATCATGGTTTCTTTTCATTTCAATTGTATGTACTCCATTTGGGGCTAATTTCTCTCTTCCTAATTTCTACACTAATTTTGACTCTAGGTTCTCTTTCTCTCTCTGTCTCTTTCTTTCTGACTCTTTCTCTCTTCCCTCTCCATGCCCCCCTCCCTTTAACCCCTCGCACTTCTAGATATTCACCATTTTGGTGCCAGATTTACAGGCATGAATCAGTATACTTTACAAATTACCTGTCTTACAGGTAATCCAGACTTTATCATGGCTTCTTCACCATCTGCCACTTTAACGACCCTTCAGATTTGTTTGTTCCCTACCACCTGATATAGAATCATGTAGATACAGTTATCTAGTGCCTGGATATTTGACAACCATCAGGGTGGCATAAAAAGAACACTGGATTTTAAATTAAAGGAACTTGTTTCAAGTCTCAGCTCAACCATTGTGTGATCTTGGAAAATAATAATAATAATGATATTTACATAGCAATTTAAGATTTACAAATGCTTTACAAATATTATCTCATTTTATCTTCATTATGACCCTGGGAAGTCTACATTTTACAGATGAGGAAAAAAAGGGCTGAATGATTTGCCCAGGCTCACATAGCTAGTAAGTTTCTGAGGTGGGTTTTGACTTCAGATCTTCCTAACTCCATAGACAAGTCAAACAAATGCTTTGCCTCAGTTTCTTCATTTTTAACATAGGAGATGACCGATAAGGTGATCTCTACGGTTCCTTCTAACTCTAAATCTAATGTTCAAGTAAAGTAAATTTTAATAGGCTATATTTGTATTGATCATTCACAGAAACATGGAACATCAGAACTAGAAAGTACCTCCGATGCCATCAGCTTCAACTTACATTTAAACAATAATTAGCATGGTAACATCTTAGACAAGGGCTTTTCCAACTTTGTTTAAAGTCTTCAGTGAGAGGAAAAGCCGCAGTATTCCAAAGCATATCATTTTTAGATTTGTAGAACTTTTTTTTAAATTAAGCTCAAAATAAACCTGTCTGCAATTTGCACTCATTGTTTCCAGTACTGCCTTCTGGGGCCAACTGATCAAGCATGTTCTTTCTTCCACAGGACAGCTCTTCACATATTTAAAGACAACAATCATGATCCACCTCCCAAGTCTTCTCTTCTTTCAGCTATAAATCCTAAGTTCCTTTGAACAATTCCCATGGGGAATGAATTTGTAGCTTACAATAAGGTTTTGGTGGATTGAGCTAAATTGAGCCTACTCCCACAGAGATGGAGATGGTTCATGGGAAAGTATACCCATGAGGTATTGGGGGCGGGGAACATTTGTATGCTTGGTGTTGCTATATCTTTGAAGTAAATATCCCTCTGAGAAAGGAAGGAAGGAAAAGAAAGAACGAAAGAAAGAAAGAAAGAAAGAAAGAAAGAAAGAAAGAAAGAAAGAAAGAAAGACGCAAGGAGGGAGGGAGGAAGGGAGGAAGGAAGGAAGGAAGGAAGGAAGGAAGGAAGGAAGGAAGGAAGGAAGGAAGGAAGGAAGGAAAGAAGGAAGGAAGGAAGGAAGGAAGGGGTATCTGAGTATTGCCAATTAAGGCACACATTCAGTGAGATTCTCTCCTTCCAAGTAATGTAACTTCAGCATGAACCAGCCAGGATTGCTTTACATTCTAAGATGGCTCCTTCCTCTCCTCAATTCTCTAGGTCAACCAGATTGAGGCTTTATTTTAACACAGGATTATTTTCTGAAAGTGACACCAAGTGACACACTAATAACAAGAAATAAATAACAAAAGCAACATGATGTGATAGAGAATTGTCTTGGAATCCAAGAAGACACAGCTCTAAGTCCCACCGTTGATACATCCTGGCTCTGTGACCCTAGCCAAGTCACATAAATTCTCAATGCTTTGCAGAAAATGTGTCAATCTACATTGGTAGTGGAAACTCCCCCAATAAAAATTTCATAATGGGTGAACTGATGGGGGGGGGACAAAAATCACAACTGGGTGCTGTGAAGACTGACTGCACACATTTTCCTGTTTATTGTCTCCCTTATTAAATTGTGACCTCCTTCAGGGTAAGATTTTCTTTTGCTTCTTTTTTTTTTAAATCTCTAGTGTTTAGCACAGTGTCTGGTACATAGTAGATGCTTAATCACTGTTTTTTGACTTACTGGACCTTATTTTCCCTACTTGAAAAAATTTCTATCTTCCTTGAGCCAGCATGGAAAGATATGCTGATGCCCTACCTTCTCCCCAATAATTTATGTAATCTTAAAACTGGGTATACATTGTAGCATCATCTACTTTGCTCTTCCCTTTCTTGTTAATTTTGAGCGAAATGATGGTTTGTTTAATAAACCTTTGCCTAATATCCTCATTCAGGGCTATTGTTACATTATAACCAGATATGTTGAGTGTAGTAAATTGCTGATTATTTCCAGACATTATCTTGTTTATGTGAGCTAATTTATAAGGCAGTGTTATATAGGTGTAGTGGACAGAGAATTAGCCTATCAGGGAGAATTTGCCATATATTTACCACAGGAGAAAAAAAAAAGGTATAGAATGTGTGGACTGCCTTTGACAGCAGTGTTGCATCATGGTTAGAGAGTTAGCATCTGAGGGAGGGTGACGTTTGTTCAAGTCCAACCTCTGATTCAAACATTATATTGGGCTCTAATAATAATTCTGAATTCTGTCATCATAGGGCTCATGCTATCACCCAGATGAATTGCACTTTAAGATTATAGTGTTAATTCAGATTTGAATCAATTTATATTTAGACAAGAGAAAGAGGGAGGGAGAAAAGGGAGGAAGAGAGAGGGGGGAAGGAAAGGGAGAAAGAGGGAAGGAGGGAGGGGAGGGAGAGGGAGAGGAAGGAAAGAGGGGGTGGAAGAGGGAGGGGAAGGAGAGGGAAAAGCAGGAAGAAGGAAGGGATGGGGTGGGGAGAGAGGGAAGGGGTGGGGAGGGGAGAGAGAGAAGGGAGGGAGGGAGAGGGAATGGAAGAGGGAAGGAGAGAGAGAGAGAGAGAGAGAGAGAGAGAGAGAGAGAGAGAGACTCAGACACAGACAGAGAGAGACAAAGAGACAGAGAGACAGAGGGAGGGAGAGGGAGAGAATGATTTTAAAATTGTGGGTACCAAAAAAGAACATAAGCACTCAAAAGATCATGTGTCAGGCTGTTTATTATTCACAGCTCCACAAAACAAATGGGAGTGACTTAGGCTTATAGTGGTATCTGTACCCTAATCGGAATTTAGAGGACCGTCAATCAGCGGGTGGTTGGGACTCCAAATCTACCCCACTATTAACCACAAGGACTCTACAGCTAATAAAGTTTGCTCCTCTTGTGTACATGGATTAGATGAAATTTGCTAAGATGATAGTTTGCTTACCTTGCATTCTTAAATATACCTGACCAAGCCAGTCAATAGGTACATGGGAACTTCCTGGTACATAGACTGGTCAATCAGTTATGAAATGTCCAGTCATTTGTCAGCTAGGGCCTAGTAATAGGTAAATAAAAAAAAATCCTTCTTCAGTAGAAGTTGTGGCAGCTTACAATGTGATCCTGGGCAAGTCACAACCTCTCCATGGAACAGACAGCTCTCTACAGCTGTATTTGTGGCAGGATAGTATTCAATTTACATTATTAGTAGAGGATATGGCCTCATCCCTATATTGCCTACACCAATGAAATCACAGGTTGAGGGGAAAGAAAGTATTTATGAGAGTACTTAATCAAGTGTTACAAGAACAGTTTAGATAATACCTCCTTCCAAAAGAGGGAAATACAATCCCGAAAAATTCTAAGGCTATTCCTTAAAAGGAATTTTTGGCTTAATTCATCTCTAAGTCCAGAATTGCACTATTAAGTGAACATATCCATATGATTGCAAGTGAATGCATTTATACTTTTCAATTGCAAATTTTAATCCTTACTTTGTAAATATTACTGGGTTTCAATTATTGCTTCAACAATTGTACTAAAACACATTATTCCTATTCTCATTTTACTAAAGATAGGTTAAGTATGTCAAGCTGGGTACTGACTGCTCTGCCTCCTGATTTTTCGTATTTATTAAGGAGTGTGAAAAAATGGATGGATCAATCCATGTTTCATGCTGTTCTTACTATTTAACGTTTAAGGGAAGTGGAGACACAGAAATAAAATAACCTTCTCAAAGGCATGTCTGGAAAAGAATTGTAAATGAAGCTAGAAGTTCTTTTCTCCTGGGCTACTGAATTATGCTTTAGATCCAGCTCACTTTCAGGATGTCCCTGATGTTATAATTTCTACTGAGGAAAGATTTTAAAATTATTTTGTGCTTCTCTCTCTCTCCCTCCCTCCCCCCCCCCCCCCCTCCCCCCCCCCCCTCTCTCTCTCTCTCTCTCCCTCTCCCTCCCTCCCTCTCTCTCTCTCTCTCTGTCTCTCTCTCTCTCTGTCTCTCTGTCTCTCTGTCTCTCTCTCTCTCTCTCTCTCTCTCTCTCTCTGTCCCCACTCTTTCTCTCTCTTCCCTCTAGACATGAATAGATTCAAATCTGAATCTAATCTCAAGGTGCAATTTATCTGAGTAATAGCGTGAGTACTATGATGCCAGCATTCAGAATTATTATCATTACAGTCCTGTACAGTGTTTGAAAGTGTATCTGATGTATTAGCTTTGATATGAGATCTGGGGACATATATCAAGGTGCCCTTACTGCTCCATAATACAGTTCCACCCCCACCTCCCAAAGCAACAAGTTCAACAGAAGCTCTTTAGAAGTCAGGCAGGAGCAAGGTTTCTAGACAGCCTCACTTCTCTGGCATTCACCTGACCTCCATGTACCAAGCTGTTAGCAGGGATAGGGAAATATTTAAGGAGGACCATAGCTAAGGGAGATGTGAAAGGAAAGGTCCATGGATTCAGCAATTAGTATTTAGTAAAAGTCTCCTATGTGACAGACACTACGCTAGGCACCCGGGATTCAAATAAAATACGTGAAGCAATTCCTATTCAAAAGGAACTTACTTTCTACTGGGAGAGACAGCAAGGACACATTTGTGTATACAACATAAATATAAAGAAAATAAATAGAAATACAAATAGAAATAAATGCAAGTAAGGACAAAGGCATTAAATACAAGCTAATTAGAAGAAAACCATGAAACCCAAGTATGGCCAGCAGAGTGTCTTATAAGACCTGTCTTTATCAACAACTAGGTTCTAATATCTGTGACTTTGCTTAATAGCTTGAAGATTTAATCCAATAAGGGAATCCAACAAAAATTGGAACAAATGAGGTTTTATGAAGTGCTTTTAAAACCTTAAAGTATCATTTAATGTTACGTAATATTATTATTCCTTCAATTCCTTCATTCATTCAACTAGCATTTATTATATTAAGTGCCTTCTGGCCTCAGAGCCAAAGAGACCTGGGTACAAGCCTTCCTCCCAACTCAAATTCCCCTCCCTATCCCCAACAAACACACAGAGATTTGTGGTTCTGGGCTAGTCATTTAATGTCTTACTACTGTCAAGCAACACTTTATAAGAATTCACAACCCAGGACCCAGGACCTTTTATTTTTTAAACTATTTTTAAAACTGAATTTTAACATGAAAGTGCTCCATGATAGAAAAAAGTAAAGAACCCCTGTTCTAAGAATATGTTGCAGAATGGCAGCCCATATGCGTTGAGTTTTCTACAAGGAATTCCCTATACCCGTGAAATCACGGAACCAGATTCACCATCCTCTCAGCCCCAAAGACTTGTAAAGCACTATGCTAAGTGCTAAGAATATAAAGACACCCCCCCCCCCGCAAATTTAGAAAAACAAGAACGATAGTCCCAGCCCTCAGCAATTATTGCTGAAGGTGATTTGATGGTTTAAAAAACTGTTTTAGGAGGTATCTTTTTTGGGGGGTGGGGAAGATAGGTTTTATTTTTAATGAATCATAGTACCTAGTCTGAAATATTAAGCAGATGATAGATGTTATTTCCTGGTGATGGTTCTTTAGATATTAAGCTGGTGCTAGATGCCTTTAATACAACCCATAGCAAACACACACACACACACACACACACACACACACACACACACACACACACACACATATTTAATTATTTGCTAGTCCCTGTGCTAGGCTCAGGAGTTACAAAGCTCAAAATGAAAACAAGCAAAGACAATCCCTGCCCTCAAGGAGTTTATGTTCGGTAGGATATTTTTACACATTAGTAAAACAGCAATTTACAAATAAATAAATCTGGGATGTACTGGAGCTAGCTTCATCCAGCTCATGAGCAACTTGTTAACTTTTCAGTGTGAGCATTTACACCTTGAAAATCAGCAAACTCTACAAATCAGTCTTATTAATGTTTTTGCTGATTGTCTTGACTTAAGAAAGTCATAATGTAAATTAAACTCTAAAGTATGTGTGCTTTTTTCCCTTTTTTTTTTCCTTCCAGGGAGGCAGTTGTTAAATGTGTACCATCACACCCCAGTCAAAGCTTCTTTATGGATGGGGATCTAGAAAGGCTTCCAATTCTTCCTCATAGGTTAAACTCAAAGCAACATTTTCAAGATTTCATCTGAGGCCCACTCAGTCTCTTCCCCACCCCCTCTTCAGCCCCCAGGATGCTTGGTTTTCAAGATCATGGTTCAATCTTAGGGGCCGGAGACTAATCTAAATGAGTCAATTTCTTTTTCTTTACCTTGCTACATATCCACCTCAGAGTGTAACCTCAGGGAAGTCTCTAAAACAGAGTTTAAGTATGGCTTTTGTTCAGATTTTTCCAATTTTGGGGGCAGGATTCTCTTCCATAAAGGTCCACTCAATGTATATATAACATGGATATCAGGAATGGGATAATTTTTATCTTCGCTACCAAAGTGCATGTCAGAAAGGATTTATTATAAGTATGTATGAAAAGATGCAGGTCGAATATAACACTCAAATAGCCCATTCTATTCATTAGATTGACCCATAAGGTAAAGGTACTTTGTGGAAAGGCTGAGAAAAGATTTTCCGTTCATATGAGACCTGCACCTTCCAATCAACTAATATAAGACAGTGCTATGGAAGGCTGTCAAAGCCCAGATAACCTGCTTCGAATTGGTATGGCTTTAGTCTTACAGCTGCAGGGTAGTCTTCCTTCTTCCAGTTATATATTGTCTAGGAAATCTTCCTCTTGCATCTCATGCTTATCTCTGAAACTTGAGTTCTTGCAGCTAGAAGCTCTCAAATGTGTCACTCACTTCCAAAATGATCTTGGGGGGAGTCATTTACCTTCTTTAGGCCTCAGTTTCCAATTTGTTTGGACTAAGTGACCTCTAAAGTCTTTGCAACACCGAATTTATGGTGGAAATTTTAAGGTTTGTGTGACAAAAAAAAAAACCAAAAACTGAGGGGGTGGGGAGAGAAGTGAGCCTTTTCATTGTCTTTCAAATTACACTGAGACCATGATCATCAACAATCATTTATTAACACTTACTATATTCCAGGCACTATGCTAAACATTGGTGATACAATGAAAAGCAAAAACACAGGAGCTTAGTATATTCATTAACCTTTACTTTGTGCCACAGTGTCGGTCTCTGGTTGATCCAGAGTAAACCTTTCACTTGGCATAAGGAATTATCCACAACTTGTATAAGACAGTAGTACATAAAAAGGTTTCTTTGCATTTGGCAATGTCTAGGTACTGTTAATACATAATATAATACTAAATATTGCTAAACTATTTGGAATTATAACTACACTATTTAGAATTAATACAACTGTCTGCCATATGCCTGAGGTAATGTACATAAAGCACTTTGAAATGGTAATTTGTTCTACAAATATAAGGAAATATTACTTGGAGGTTGGTAAATCGTTTTAGCCTGGTCTTCATTCCTTGAATAAGGGCAATGCAGTATAGGACTTGTCCTAGCCTAAGTCTCTCTCTCTCACACGCACACACACACACACACACACACACACACACACACACAAGCACACACAAACACACACACACACATACATCTGTAAATCAGGAAGTTGATTCTTTAACTACAATGAGAGAAAAGGAGGCAAGTGATATTGTGAATTAAGCTCTGGACTGGGAGTCAAAAACTGTGGGTCCTACCTTAGTCACTTACTGACTGTATGACTGTTCATTCACTTCAATGGGACTTAGTCTCTTCTATAAAATAAAGGGGTTGTTCGTGATGATCTCAAAAGTCCTTTTCCTTCTCTAAGTCCTATAAGATACCTAGAAGATAAGAACATTCTTTATCTGCTGATTAGGTCACCCTCTTCCTTAAATACAGATGGAAAAACACTGAAACATTCTTCCTCTTAAACATCTCATTTTCTACTCCAGTTTTTTTTCAGCATCCTTAAAATTATATCAAGCTTTGGATGTAATTTTAGGCTCTAGTAGGTACCAGAGAATTGGCCTAAATTCAAGGTGTAGTCTAAATTCAGTCTTATACCTGAGATAATCTACAACCAGGGATATAATTTGTGTGTTATGCTTTTTTAAAAAAGACTTTTTTGAACATCTAAAAGCTATATTTTCTTTTTAGCATGTCTTCAGGACATATAGTTTCTAAGTTTACACTTTATTTTATATCGATCATGGTTTGGGTTTGGCTGCTAAGGAGTAGTTGTACCTTGATGATTGCAATAGACACCTTGTTCTTTTCCTATATAGTTATTTACAAATATTATGGAATGATTGACTTCTGTGAAGATAACCCATAAATAACTTATTTTAATCGTAATTATAACATTTGTCCCTTTTCTAACCTACCCTGAACTCTTTCTGAACTTTTGCCTCAGTCGGAAGAATTTATGCCATAATCTCTTGCCTTAAATCTTAGAAACCATTTTATGAAGTCATAGCTTTCTGTCACTCAACATTTGGAAGTGTATAGAGAGAGGTACTTTGTTGGGAAAGTTGAAGATAACTTTAAAATGATAGATTTATAATAATAAAAATTTCCAATTGAAAGTTGTTTGTATCTTATAGAGAAAGGATATTATTCCTGAACAAAGTTCTTTAGTTTTTTTTTGCTGAAACTCAAATTACATGGCAATTAATATAATCAAATTCCCTTCTTAACTGCTAATGAAACATCTGTCTTGTTTTTACCCATTATGATGATTGAGATATACGGCATGCAATAAAATTATTAATAATGTTATGTTCTTGAATGAGGTTCTATCCTTTGATTCACACCATTAAATAATCATCTAATCTCTGAGCCAAAATGTCAAACAATCCTTTGGACTGATTCCTAAGGATACCAGTTGGTATAGAAGAACATTCCTTGACTGGTTTATTTTTCTTGAGTACTAGTGCTGTGTGGGCTTGTCTCAAAATATGCAGTAAATTGCTTTTCTCCAGGAATTTGCAAATAATTTAGCTGGAACTTGGCTAACCCATATGTGTGCATGTATGTGGACATAATATGTATGCATATAGACATATATGTTATTGTTATTATGTCCTGACCACAAACCATCAGTCCTAGAGTTTTATTATTTTAGAGTTATATGGATGGTTGATCACTGAAAGTGGGACAAATTCCAACCTTTATTTTAAATACTTATTTCTTTTGTCAACCTAAGCATTTCAACAGTATCTACAAAATATCTGCTGCTGGGTTATGGCTGAGTCTGTGCTATTGTTTAGGGTTTTTTGATAATATTCTCACATGAGTGCAGTTGTGAGCTGAGCGTGTCACCAAGCAGGTCTAGAGAGTGTCAGTCCTTACTTTCATTTTGGCAAAAGCACCTTTAATCCTCAACTTTATTTCAAATTTAATGTGAAGGATTTAACTTCAATAATGTGCAAAATAACCTGAATTTTTCCCCCACTTTTATTTTCAGTTACAATTTCTCTCCTTCCCCCTCCTCCACTCATTGAGAAGGTAGGAAAAACAAAGCTTGTTGCAAATACCTATAGTCATGTAAAACAAATTCCCACATTAGCCATGTCCAAAATGGAAAAAAGAAAGAAAAGAACATATGCTTCAATACATATGTACACAAATATTTATAGCAACTCTTTTTATGGTAGAAAAAAATTGGAAACTAAGGGAATGCCCATAAATTGAGGAATGACTGAAAAAGTTATGGTATGTGAATGTAAAGAAATACTATTGTTTTTTAAGAAATGATAAATGGAATGGTGTGTTGGTAAGCAAAATGGGCTCTTAGCACTCAGTTTGACCAAATGCCCTTGAAGAGTTTGGCTTTTGTTTCCTTTAATTAATTCAGTGTATTTCATTGAGTCTTACTAGGTGCTAAGCCCCAGGCTCAAACCCCTATTAGGTGCTAAACCTAGGTGGGTGTGAAGCTCCCAGGGTACTAAGGGGAGGTGCTAACTCAAGAGCCAATCATAGGAGTCTAAGTTCTGGTCATTCAGATGACGTTTGATGACATCTGAAACAGTATAAGAAGAGAAGACAGAGCTATTTGCACAGGGCTGTCACTCTTGGTGGCGTGGAGACTCCGGGCAGCTGTAGCTAAGAGCCCTCTAGCTCGTAAACCGGGTGTTGGTACTTTCTTAAATTCTGGTAACTATGAATTGGGATTTCAATCAGACAAGGTCTGTCTGTTGATGTTTGTAATTTGTATTTTGCTCTGAAGTTCAGGGTGCTGGCTTTTTCCCCTGAACTAAGTGAATGATGTCTGTATGCTTGATTAAAGAAAACTTGTCAACCCCTTAACGTTGTTTTCCTTAGTTAAGCAGATCAAAAGAACCTGGGCTTTTGCAGCATGCTGGTAGCATTCTTGTTGTTGGGTTTGTGTTGGTCTTTCACCCCCACAACAGCTGCTAGCAGATTGTTGAAACAAACGGTTTTAGGAAAACCTGGGAGGAATGGTATGAACTAATACAGAGCACAAAACAGATCCAGTAGAATGATTTTTATAATAACAATTTTGTAAGGATAATCAATGCTAAAAAACTAAAATTTTAAAATATTTTATTTTTTCAACATATTTTTAGATTTGGGATTCATCCATTCATTTGTGCTAGAACTTCTAGTACAGAAATGTACAATTAAACTTAGGTGACACAGTGGATAGAACATTATTCCTAGAGGCAGGAGGACTCAAGTTCAAATCTAGCTTTAGATTCTTAGTAGCTATGTGACCATGAGCATGTCACTTAACTTCTGTTTGCCTCAGTTTTCTCATCTTTAAAACAGGGATAATAATAGAAACTACATTAAAAGGTTTTTGTGAGGATAAAATCACATAATATATTTGTAAAGTATTTTGCCAACCTTTATGTGTTTTATAAATGCCAGTTATTTTTACTGCTATAGTTTCTTCATTTTGTGAATTTTAAATTTTTTTTTCTGGATCAAGGTAAATGGCACTATTATACAGATTTATTAGTAATGTGTTTTAAAGATAATATTTGAGATAGCCAGTATCAGTGCCCCTATGTCTGTCCCTCATCTATCTATCTATATCTATCTATCTATCTATCTATCTATCTATCTATCTATCTGTCTGTCTGTCTGTCTGTCTGTCTGTCTGTCTGTCTATCTGTCTGTCCGTCTGTCTGTCTGCCTGCCTGCCTGCCTGCCTGCCTGTCTATCTATCTATCTATCTATCTATCTATCTATCTATCTATCTATCTATCCATCTACGATCAGAGGAGTCCACAGAAATAACTGAGGCATAAGTAATATAGGTTTGAACGCTTCGGCAGGACGGTACAAACACACACACACACACACACACACACACACACACACACCCCAGAAAAAAGCCCTCAGTAGTAATGAGGTTATTACCAATCCACTTAAATCCCTAGAGTTAAAAAAAATCCTGAATAAAGTAGTGAGGTCACAATCTACAAAGACATCCATTTCCGTCCATCTAGAATAAAAGAACAGGATTTTTGTCTAGCTCTTTATTGAGCCATTAGTCAATAGTCAATAAATATTTATTGAGAGCCTACTATGTGCCAGGCACTGTGCTAAGCACTAGGGATGGGGGGTGGGGGTGGAAAAGACAGTTCCTACCCTCAAGGTGCTTACAATCTAATGGGCCCCCAAGGAGCTTGCAATCGAATGGTCAAAGGCCAAATACAAAAGGAAACAAAGTAGAAGAGGAGGTAGCTGATGGGAAAGAAGGGGGAATGAGAGCAGAGTGAAGAAACCAGTGAGAGAAGTCTGAAGGTAGTATAGCCAGTTGAGAAATGAGATGTCTGGGTTGGGATCTTTTCTTAAAAGGAGGTTTGGAGACAGTGGCTCTGCCCTCCAAGTCAGAGAGGCCTGGAGGGTATTGATGAAGTAGAGTAGGAAGGTGGATGATATTTTACAGCATGATGAGGTTTATGCCAATGATGAGGTTATCCCAGTAATGAGCTTCCTGGGATATGGTGAAAAAGTCAGATAAGTCCCAAATTGCTGCAGTTTACAATAATTGCCAGACAGCTTCTTTCTCTACTCTATTGTTTTACCTTGTCAGAATAAACAAGCTTGTTTCCCTATTACAAAGTAGTGTTCCTCTCCTGATCTTACATTACTGTTACTCTTTAAAAAAAAATAAAAACATTGTACTGGGCTCTACACACAGTATACCCTCTATAAATGTCATTTTGTGCAAATTGAATGAAGTTAGTCCCACCAATTGGAGATCAAGGTAGAGTTAGTTTTGTTTTTTCTACTGAAGTGGACTCATTTCAACAGGTTGACCTTCCCTCAAATCTATCACAAAATATAGTCTTTCTCTATACCTTCCCCGAGGAAATTACAGTGGAAAAGTTAGTGATCTCCTTGCTTCTACGGTATTCTCCTCAATGCAGCTTCAACATAGCTGCTAATAACAGTCCTAAAGTGCAGGTCTGACTACGTCAACCATTTTTTTTTCAAGAAATTACACTCACTCACTATTGCCTCAAGGATTAACCACTGGCATTTTAAATTCTTCATAATCTGGCTCCATAATAATTTTCTCATCTTATTTCCTAGTAGTTTTCCTAACTTAATTTGTGTTCCCATCAAACCGACTTATTATTCCTAGAACTTATTATAAACTTATTGTATTATATATTATTATATTATTATTTTTATATTATTATATATCATTGCATTATAATAAATAGACTTATTATTCAAACTAGACACTCCATTTCTCATCTCTACATCTTTGCCCAAGCTGTTTTCCATTCCCAGAAAGCCTCATCTGTTTACCTCTGCCTCTTGTAACGTCTACTTCTATTTAAGGCTCCACTTGAGCATCCTCTCCTACACAAGTCCTGTTCTCATCCCTCTAATGATTATTGTGCCTCTCTTCCTGAAATTACTTTCTACATATTTTGTATTAGTTTTTCACGTATTATGTCATTTACCCAAATCAAATGTTAAGCTTCTTGAAGACAATCACCATTTTGCTTTTGTCTTTCTATGCCTTGCCCCTGGCAGCATGCCTGGCAAATCTTGCCCAGATTTATAATTCCACTGGAACAAAAAACTCCGACTACCAATGCAGATAAATAACTGTTTGCACTTTTAGTCTTAAGAGGCATCCCTGAGGCACTGAGAGATTAAACGATTTACTTTGGGTAATGCAGATAGTATAGGTTAGGAGGGAGGCTTGAACCCAGGAATTCTTTACCTGTCAGCTTTCGATGATATCAAACTCTATCAGGGCATCTGAACCATACATAAGGATCCCTGTGGGTGCCTATTGATTTAGAAAAACTCTTAATAACATTATCTACATTTTATTGTATTTTTCATCTGTTAATCTATTGTTTACCTATTTGAATATTACATTTTAATTTGGTTCAGGCAACACTCCAGTGTTGTGGGCCACAAGCACCTCTGTTCTAAATGCTATACTGCCTATCACAAGTGCTTATTGATTGGAAATGATTTTTTTCTCCTTTGCCAACAGTACCTTGGATATAAAAGGTCTTTTAACAAATGACCTTTGAATCAAATTGAATTGAGTAAGGCTCAGCTCTTGTAGCATTCTCAGGAAATATCTTTCTTTTCTCTTTTTAACTGAAACTGATTACTCTCAATTACCACATGTGCAATCTCTAGGCTAGCCCTAAATGCCACTGGGGACCCCAGGCTAGCCCATCTGATAAATCGGTTCCTAAGAATTTGCTTAAATTTCTTGTTTCACTGTCTCTCTGATATCATCTTTCTGGTTATTGTCTTCTCCCTGGCTTCTGTCCTGCTGCTTAGCCTGAGATCTTTGCTATTTCTGTACTTCCTGGCTCTGGCTGACTTCCAACCCCCAACCTTGTTCTGCCCTCTTGGATACTTTAACCTCTAATTCTTGCCTGTCTCTTAGAGACTTGTCTCAGCTCCTAGATTTCTCTCCTTATAAGGGACATATTGAACTGGGCTTTCAATTGTGCCCTTTTGAGACAAGACCCTGGCTCAACAATCAGTCTGCCTCAAAGGCTTCCTTCTAGATCATTTTTCCTTCTTCCATCTCTACCCGACTTGGGTTCTACTGGCAGACTCCCACTTTGTACCCTGAAAGTTTTCTATAAGAGTGACAATGTTTAACTTAGAATGCTATTCCATGAACAGGGACTATGAGGTGTGGCCATGACTGGCCGTGCCCCTCTTCCATTGTTGCTGTTGTCGAAATATATAGGACCATTTCCCATTCTTTTTATCTTTCACTTCCAACATTATTCAATTATTATTAATAATAACAATAATAATAGCTACCATTTATATAGCACTTTAAATTTTGCAAAACACTGTATAAGTATCATCTCATTTTATCTTCACAGTAACCCTGGGAGGTGGAGGCCATTACTATCCCCATTTTATAGATGAGAAAACCGAGGCAGAGGTTAAATTATTTGCTCAGGATCTCATAGTTACTGTCTGAAGTTGGATTTGAATTCAATTCTCCCTCACTCCGGGTCAGTGGTCTCTCCGTTGCATCACATAGCAGCCTCACAAAATACCTATACCAGAAAAGTTTGGGGGTAGGTATGGATAGAGAGAAATAATAAAAGCTGACATTTACAGAGCTATTTTAGGGGCACATAATGCTCTCTGCAGGTAGTCTCATTTGAGTTTCACAATAACCCCTTGTGAAGTTGGTACTACTGATATAATTAATCTCACGTTATTGGTGAGGAAATTGAGGTTCAGAGAGGTTAAGTGATTTGCTTGCAATCACATAGCACGTAGGATTCAAACTGAAATCATTTTTTATTCTGAGGAGAGCATTCTGTCTGTGACAATGTTATACCAATTGCACAGCACTTTAAGGTTTGCAAGGTAGTTTACTAATATCATCTCATTTGCTCCTTAATATGAGATAGCTGCTATTATTATCCCTATTTTACAGAAGAAACTGAGAGAGATACAGAGACAGAGAGAGAGAAGGGGAGAGAGGGGGGGGAGGGGAGGGAGGGAGGGGAAGAGAGAGAGAGAGAGAGAGAGAGAGAGAGAGAGAGAGAGAGAGAGAGAGAGAGAGAGAGAGAGAGAGAGAGAGAGAGAGAGAGAGAGAGAACGAGAGAAGTTAAGTTACTTTCCCAGGGTGAAATAGCTTACAAATATCTGAGGCCAAATTTGAACTCAGGTCTTCCTGGCTCTAGTCCAGCATTCTATTCACTGCCTGCCCTCAGAGAGCTTAGAGTTTAGAGAGAGAGCTGAGATAGCTAACACACGAAAAAAAAGAGGATTAAGTACTTTATGAAAGTACTAGAATAGTAGTGGAGATTAGTGCCACAAATTCACAGGAGGGAGACTTCATTGTGTGTTGCAATGGCCTGGGAAGCCTTCTGAATATGGTGAGAATTTAATTGGGTCCCAAAAGGGATCTGGAAGTGGGAAGGGATGGAGATGAGAGTTATATAGGGAGCTCTGTAGCTAAATAAAGCCATTTATATCTTTCTAGGAAAGACACCCAAATCCTTCAAGATTTGAAGCTGTGTCTAAACAGATGTCAAATATCCTGATGAAAAGTTTAAAAAAATGAATTTAAAATCTGGATGTTTTGTCTACATGACATGAAATGTGTCTCAGATATTAGGTAATTTACTGAATTTCTTAGTTTTCATATGACATTATGTAGACAGTAAATTCCTTTATTTGGCTTTTAAAGCCCTTCCTATCTTAGCCCCTTCCTACTTTTCCAGGCTTCTTAGATCTTACTCCCCATCCATGATATACTATGTGATTCAGGGCTGTACCATGCTCAGGACTTTTCATCTACCAATTCTGGGCATTTTATCAGCTGTCCTTCAGGCTAGAAATGTTCTCTTTCCTCATCTCTTCCTCCGGGCTTCCTTGGCTTGCTTCAAGTCCTAGCTAAAATCTAAAAGAGGCCTTTCCCAATCCCCCTTAATGCTACTGCCTTGCTTCTGTGATTATCTTCAATTTATCCTGTATATGTCTTTGTTCCTGGTTTGCATGGTGTCTTCCTCTAGTACACTGTGAGCTTTTTAAGCAAAGGGACTGTCCTTTCCTTTTCTTTGTTTACCCAGAGCTTAGCACAGTGCCTGGCACATAGCAAGTAGGCCCTTAATAAATGCTTATTGAATGACTGACTGACTACTTTGTGGGAGGCATTATGAGTTGTAAATTATATATTAATTTGCATAGATAGAGGGAATTTCCTCACCAGAAGCTCCCTTCCTGGATGAAACTACATGTTCAGTCAAAAAAAAATAAATGCAATTATTCACACCTAAATAGCACTTTAATATCTGCAAACTAAATATCCCAAATGGGAATAAATAATGCAAGTATTGTTATTCCAATGTTACACATAAGGAAACTAAGGTTCAAAAGATGCAAAAGACCAGGCCTTGATCATCCAGTTAGTGCACATCACAACTAGATTTAACTCAAGCCTCTCCTGACTTCATATCTAGTCTTCATTCTCCTTCACCAAAGGCTTCATGCCTGATATCTGAAGGGAATTTCCTTGGAATTGTCAGTGTTCAGAATCTTCATCTTCCTTCAAGGCTCAGATACCCATCTCACTCTTCCCTCATGAAGCTTCCTGTGAGCTACTCTGTTTTCTTTTCCTCTGCAAATTTTCCCACAACACTTTGAATCTCTCTTTTGCTCCAATTATTTTCTACTTTGCATTGTTGCTGTTGTTCAGTTGTTTCAGTAGTGTCTCCACTTGGGGTTTTCTTGGCAAAGGTATTGAAGTGGTTAGCTATTTCCTTCTCCAGATCATTTTACAGATGAGGAAACTGAGGCAAATGGGGTTATGTGATTTGGCCAGGGTCACACAGGTACTAAGTGTCTGAGGCCAGATTTGAACTCAGGAAGATGTCTTCCTTACTCCAGGCCCAGCACGCTATCCACTGTGCCACCTAGCTGTCCCTATTTGCTTGAAATTAGAGTGCAAGATTTTGAAGGAAGGATCCTATCATGTTTATCTTCCTATCCCTATTATGCTTTACACATAATCAGGAATGTAACAAAGGTCCGTGGAATTAAAATGAATAATTCAGTCCTCAACTTCCTCAACCTTTGATCACATTTGAAATATTTATATTATTAAAGAATGAAAGGTATAATTGAATTTCCATACATATCTGGTTGTTTTGGTATATAAAGTAGCCATTTAACCTATTTCTCTGAAATAAGGTGAGTTTTGGCTATTTCATCTGAAGAGAGGGGGACTTTATTTTCATTCTGAAATGTGCTTTTTGTTTTCAAAAAAAAAGTCAATTCTCACAAAGTAATAAAGCACAAAACCATTTCTGCTCAATCATCAAAAGAATCCAAGAACAGCAATAGTTGCTGCAAAGAGATACATTAGGAAAAGGTATTATATAAAACTCTATCAATTACTGGAGAATAGTCCTTGTGCATTTCAGCTGATTCCACTCATCAATATATATTTACAGGGCTTTTGGCGAGGTGGATTTCATGAAAGGACAGACTTGGAAAGTGCAAAGTGTAGCTTGGGGGTGGGGGGAGTGGGAAGGAGTGGTGGCATGGAGATTGAGTCCCTGTTCCTTGTTTGTACATGAAAGAAAAGAAGGTTTCAAACACTATAACAATTTTGTTCCCAATCTGGGAGAATCACTGGTGGTTTTTGACTCGATGAGTTGACATGATCAAAGAAAGACGTGCTTTAAAAAGATTAATCTGGCTATGGTGTGTAGGGTAGATGAGAATGCACGTAGAGGAGTGAGGAAAGAAGGAGATGGGGAGACCAGAGGCAGGATAACAGGTGAGAAGGCTGTTGTAGTAAGTCTCTATGTGCTAGATGTGGGGGATAAACTTAGCTGAGATCTGGGATATAAATTTTGATCTTTGATGTGGAAATATATGTGACCAATGAATGTTGAAAATGACTTTTGATATATGTAATAAAAAAACTTTCAGTTAGTCTACACAAAATAAACAAACATCCCAATATTTATTTCATCACAAAAATCAGTCCCTTTCATTCACTTGCCTAAAAAACTTCAAAATATTGAACTTAAAAGGATAATAGGTAATTCTACTGTCTTAGGCCACTTCTATTCGACCTCTGTTGAAATAGATAAGAAAAATGAGACAATAATTATGCATACAATATAACATTATATAACATAATATAATAAAATAGGATTTGATATAATGTTATGTTCCATATGACATAACAATATAACATGATATGACATGCTATAACATGATTATAGGAAGATATGGTAATACATTATATGGTTTTATGATATATTGAATTAATATATATCATGATATGTGATAATACAATGTTGTGTTGTGTTATATCATTTATCAGTATGTATAATGCCTTATATTATTTTGTATCATTATATATAATGTTGGGGCCTATTTGCACGTACTCTCAAGATATCCTGAAGAATTCAACAAAAATAAACTACTGGAACTCGAGCATTATCACAGATAAAATTGTTAGCCATGATAGTTGACATAACTTTGACCTATAAAATTCAAGAATGATTTTGACAGATGCTGCTACATTGAGTACGGATAACCATCAAATACATGGAATGAAAAACCCTCATAATATAGAGACCAAGAAGAAGAAATCAAAAATATGTGGGAACAGGATGAATGAATTAGATGCTAGATATTTTGCTAAATGGCAAGGGTACAAATAGAAAAAGAGATTCCCTGCTCTCAAGGAGCATATATTCTAATGAGGAGAGACACTACTTGATTGAGTGGTGGCTAGGGCACAATATTTTGGTCTTGGAAGATTGAGTAATTGTAAGTAGACAACCCTTGGTCACTAACTGCCTGTTAGGCATTTAAAATTAGATTTTCTAGAGTCATTTCACGACCAACATAGCCAAAACAGAACACATGAAGTTTCTTCCCAAACTTACCCCTCTACCAATCTTCCTTATTACTTTTAAAGTGACTACTGTTCTTCATTCCCCAAGGTTTATAAACTCAATGGTTACCCTCCTTGACTCTTCTCCTTCCCTCACTCCACGTGTCCAATCAGTTACCGAATTTTGTCATTTCTACCTCTAAAATATCTCTAGAATCTGATCACTTCTCTATACTCACATAGCAACCACCTTAGATTCCCATTGCATTTCACATACATTATTGCAATGTCCTCCTAATTGGTTTCTCTGCCTCAAATCCATCTCCCCTGACTTAAGTTTATGCTCCACATGGCCGCCAAAGTGATTTTCCTTAAGCAGAAATCTGACCATGATATTCTTCCTCACATCTAATAAATAAATTCCAGTAGCTCCCCATTACCTCTAGAACTCAATATAAACTCCTGTGTTTGGCATTTAAAGCCTTTCACAACCCGGATAGAACTTGTTTCCAATCTCATTTTACATTGCTTTTCTTCCTATATGCCATGATCTAGTCAAATTGGCTGTCTCTCGGTTCCTCATACATGACATTTCCTCTCCTGTCTCCGTAACTTTGCACTACTTGTTTCTCATTCCTGGAATGCCCTCCTTCTGCACATCTTTGTCCTAGAATCCTCGCTTGCAAGATGTACCATCTTCCAGCTTCCAACCACACTTCTTGAGCCCCATCTCCAACCTCTAGTGCTCTCTCTTTACCTAGTATTAGTTTCGTATTTATCATGAAATCATTTATGCGGTATGTATTTATTTATGAGGGGCAGCTAGGTGGCTCAGTAGATAGAATTCAGGGCCTGGGGTCAGGAATACTCATTTTGCTGAGTTCAAATCTAGCCTTAGACACTACACAAATCACTTAACCTTCTTTGTCTCAGTTTCCTCATCTGTAAAATGAACTCAAAAAGGAAATGGCAAATCACTCCAGTATCTCTGCCAAGAAAACCCCAAGTGGGGTCACAAAGAGTCAGACGTGACTGAAATGACCGAACAGCCACAACATATATATATATATATATATATATATATATATATATAGAGAGAGAGAGAGAGAGAGAGAGAGAGAGAGAGAGAGAGAGATGTTGTCTTGTCCAACAGAATGTAAGCCCCTGTTAAGGGACTATTCCATTCTTTTCTATTTGTATCCCCAGGCCTTAACTCATTACCTTGTACAAAATAAGTGCTAAATAAATGTTTGTTGTCTGATTGAGTGGTGACGTAAGGTAAGGGATAAACACATAATCTACTTGGTATGGTGGGCTTTTTACCAATCAGTAAAGCACAGCCCCAGAGTGGAAGTTCCAAAACTGAGAGGCTTAGCCATCACAGGGCATGGTCTCAGGACATCTGGTTCAAAGGGTGTGGCGGCAGCGGCAGCAAGAACAGGGTGGGATGACAAGAAGAGGGCTGAAGAGAAGGAGAAAGAGCATATTATCCCTGCTGCTCTGTTACTAGAATTGAACCATAGGTTCTTTCTCACCTGGCTACCCTAAGTTTCCACTTCTGCCCCCTCCAGCACTCCCCAACCCAAGCATCCTTCTTCAGATATGTCCTCCCTGGTCATCTCCTCCTCTAACTGGTAAGTTCTTTCCCTGGAAGAAAGTAAAGAATAAGGGTTCATTAAGCACCTATTATGTGCCAGATATTTTATTAAGTGCTTTACAAATATTATCTCATTGAATCCTCACAATAACTCTGTGAGGTAGGCACTATTATGATTCCCGTTTTACAGTGGAAGAAACTGAGGCAATCAGAAGTTAAGTGACTTGAGTAGGGTCACACAGCTAGTAATTGTCTGAGGCTGTGTCTGAACTCGAACTGTGCCACTGTGCCACCCAGACGCCTAGACCACCTTTTAAGGTCCAGGTCATCCATGCTCACATCTCATTTGGCTCCACTCCTGACTCTTCACATGTTTCCACCTCTCCCCACTCAGGCATCAGTCCTTCCCCTACTTTTCAGCTCATTTTTATGTATTGGCTTCATTCGTTAGAATGCCTACACATTGAGAGGAGGCCCCCGCCCTATTTTTGCTTGACTTGAATTCCCAGCACTTGTTACAGTAGCTGGTACATAGTAAGCACCTGATAAATGCTTTATTTATCTTTCTGTGATTCTATGAAAGATAAGTTTACATTCCAACACTTTTATTCAACTACCAAAAACTGCAACTATTTAATACACCTGCACAACAATTTGATAGACATTAAGCATAAAAAATATAAAAAATATAATACTAGGAAATTAACTTATTCCTAGACTCTTTCTGAATACTATTAAATATAAGAAACAAATATTAATAAAATAGAAAGAATAAACCACTAACTCATCATCTATGTTGCTTTCAGGAGAGCATGGGACTTTTAAACAAATTGAAGCCAAGCATTAAGAGAAGTAGGAAAAATTTCATCTCTGGCTTGAAACAACAGTCTGCTGCCTGAGTCTGACTAACATATACTGCAAAGAGATGTAATACCCCAGGCTAGTCTAGTCCTACTTCCTGACAAATGCAGACAACAGGAAAGAGTTTTCATGTACAGGGACCAACCAGAGAGGGAAATTCTAAAATCTAAAAATTTTTTAGGTTTGTTGTGCTTCAAAGGGAGACAATGGAAGATATTTCTATTAAGCTACATAAATAATTAAAATGTTTGCCCTCTCAACAACTTAGTCCATCACAGCAGTGAGATTTTCCCCATGTATTTTTCATAACATAGTTTTCACAATGGGGTAACAAATAAGGTATGTTTCCTATCCCTAATTCAAACATTACCTTTTAAGTGCAACAAATATGCAAGATGCATATATGGGTCATGTGATTATTTAAAAAAAAATTTTTTTAAACTACTGACAATTGTAGAGGGGAATTATCTTTTAAACTATAAAAGTCTTCATTCTCCAGTTAACAGTGCCTAGCAAGGGGGTGTAGAGAAAATACTTGCCTCATGAGAGCAAGTTTATCTCCAGGGGCTGTTACTTTTTGAGGATATGGACATGTCTCAACTGCCACATCTCTGAAGGAATAATTGCTCTCTTATGGCAAGAAACAAACCTCCCTTTAGTATTCCTGCCAAAACATGCACTTGATGGCACCTCACTTGTCATGTTCTCTCCACTTGCTTGCCCCCTTCCCTATCTCATTCTCCCACTCCCCTTCCCCATCTATCTCAGTCAGTCTCCATCTGTTAGTCGTCTCTGATTTTCTCTCCCACACCCACTTCAACTCTTTTCCATTTTCTGTCTCTCTCTTTGTCTCTGTGACTCTCTCCTCCACCCCTCCCTCTCTTGCCTTGCTATGAATCTCTCTGTCGCTCCCTTACTGCATTCACTCTCTCCTCCTCTGTCTCTGTCTCTCTCCTCCACACCTTCTTTATTCCCCATCTCTCTCATTGTACCAGAATATCTCCATTCTTGTCTCTTCTCCGTTCCTTTGTTAAAAAAAAATTTCCTCCATCTCTCTTGGTCAGTCTGTCTCTCCTTCACCAATCTGTTTGTCTGTCTCTTTCTGACCTTCCCCTCTCCTCCTCTCCAGTTGGTCTCTCTGTTTCTCTCTCCCCCACCTTCCTTTTCTCTTTTCCCCTCTTTGTCTTTCTCTGCCTCTCTCTTTCCCTCACACATTCTCTCTCTTCCTTTCTCTGTCAATCTGTCTCTACCCCATCCCTTTCTCTGTCTGTCTTCATCTCCCTGATCTTCCCATGCGTCCTGTCCCCTCTCAATATCTGCCTCTGTTTCTCCCCCAGCTCCCTCTTTCTGTCAGTCTGTTCTCTGTTTTTCTCTTCCTTAACCTCTTTTCCTTCCCCTTTCCCCTTCCCCCTCCTTCTCTCAAATACTGAGAGCCCAGTAGCAGCTGACCTTGATCACTGTTAAATCGGAGACCCTTGGTAGACAAATTGTTGCTATATTAAACCTAGATTTTGATTTTTAAGAAATAAATGTAGATGCTTGGTGGAAAGCAGACTGCCTAATGAGCATTAAAGGTTGGCCTCATGCTCCATCAAATACTTGATCATCTGTGAATCCCCAAAATGAGAGGCAGCATTGGGAAAACACCATGATTATTAAGTTTAATGAGAAAGGTTCAAACCTTTCTTTGACCCAAGGTTTATACAATCCTATTGCATATTGTGTGCTAATATCTTTCATGATTCTGTATCAAAAGGTAGAGCCAAACAGATCTGGAGGAAAATGTAACATCTGCAGTTCTTTCTAAAGGATTTTTAACAGTTAGGAATTTGCCAAGTAATCTGTGAAAACATATAGCATTCAGCATGTATCTACATATATTTTTGAAGCTTCACACTGTAATTTGAAGTTCTCTCAAATTCCAAGTTTAAGCATAATTTGTATAAACAGTAAGCTGCAACTTGCCTCAAAAACAAAATCCAGGCTTTGAGAGTTAGATGAACACTTCAAAATGGGCATAAGGAGTCATGTTTTCTTTTATTTAAACTGCAGTAAATACGCTGGCAACAGTAATATAGTACCTTAAAGAAGCTAAGAAAATAAGAAAGGAAGCTTTGGATTGGTGTTGCTTTTTTCAGGCATGTCAACTTACACCTCATTCATCTTTGACACAAAGGATAACATGCTGATATAGTCAATTCTCCATCTACAGAAAACTTTCAGCCTCAAACCTGCCCCTCCCCACAACACAACATATTTCTGGCCTACCATCTGATCATCAGGGGACAATTTTATCAGCCAAAACAAATCAGAATGAAGAAAATCTGCATTTTCCACTCTATTTCCTCTCTATTTCAGAGATAATTGAGATAATTAATATATATTAATTAGGCCTCTAATGATACTATATTAATAACTACAATGATAATTTCTCCACTAAAGTCCTACCCTGTTGCATCATTATAGGGTGGCAATGACCCTGTGTTTTTTTATGGCAATACCAGTGGAACACAAGCACTGGCAGGTTCAACCAAATTTGTCAAGGCTTTGATGATGCCCCCAGGGATGGCCTTCATGTCTATGATCTGAGGACTAACCTAGCTGTATCTAGTAAAGCCCTCACCTGGCCACAGTACACTTTTTTTCTGACACAGTGATGCCTAAAGATCATCACGTTACAGAGAGAATCTTAATTAAAAATACTCATGCTAATGAAATAATGATAAATTACCAAAATACCGAATATTGAATTTATGTTAACCTTTAATTTTCTATAACCACTCAAAGTTTGGTATGACCATTCACACAAAGAAGACTACATGGATCGACAATGTCTACCATCCAGATTATAGCATAAAATAGGAGTAGAAAAGCATAGACTTTGGCCATCAGTATGTATATTAGAGACAGGACAACTGGGCAATGAGTGGGATCCAGAATTAAATGGGAAAGAAAGCTGGACTTCTTTAAGTAAACTGTAAAACTATGTGTATAACCCCAGGTTTCTTTTAAAAGCAAAAGGCTATTTTTAATACTAATAATCCACAGGTGGTGTTGTGTGACTCTGAAACATAGAACATGATAGTTTTGGATAATGGAAAATGAATAACATACAGAGGGTAATTAAAAAGTGAGTGATGAGTGAGACAACGCCAGGACATACAACCAGTAAGGAATTAAGAGATTAGGGAAACTGACGATAGGAAAAGAAAATGGACTAGCCCTGTAGTGGCAGGTTGGTGGCACAAGGTTTCTGCTGGTGCTGACAAAATATCAGAAGAAATTGAAAAAGGCCTCTAGCCTTCTTGGTTGGGCCCTTAATGGTGAACAAGGGCAAGAGTCTTCCAGGATAGGGAGGCAAAAATTGGACTGAAATCTGCATCTTTAGAAGAATTAGCTAAAAAGAGGAGATCACAGATCATTTGAGTAATTGAGTATATTAATCCCTATAAATATATTGTCTATGTTCACGTGGCAAAGCTTTAAGGGTAAGAACTCAACATTTGACAATTTGTTGTGAAAACTGGAAAGCATTTTGAAGAAACTGGGCTTTGACCAAAATCTCATGCCATATACCAAGATAAGGTCAAAATGGATGAATCATTTAGACATAAATGATGTAAATTAGGGATCATGGAAAAAAATGTACCTGTCAGTTCAATGGATAAGGGAAGAGTTTCTGACCAGAAAAGAGATAGAGAGGATCATACGAAGGAAAAGGGATAATTTTGATGACCTGAAATTAAAAAGCTTTTGCACAAACAAAACTAATGTAGCCAAAATTAAAAGGAAAACAAGAAACTGGGAAAAATTATGGCAAGTTTCTCTGATAAAGGCCTTACTTTTTGAATATATAGGGAACTGAGACAAATTTATAAAAATAAGAGCCATTCCCCAATTGATAAATGGTCAAAGGATATGAACAGGTAGTTTTTAGAAGAAATCAAAGCTATCAATAGTCACATTAGAAAAACGCAAATTAAAACAGCTCTGAGATACCACCTCATACCTATCAGATTGGCTAACATGACAGAAGAGGAAAATGACAAATGTTGGAGGGGATGTAGAAAAACTGGGATGCTAATGATCTGTTGGAGTTGTAAAGCAGTCCAACCATTCTGAGAACAATTTACAACTATGTCCAAAGGGCTATAAAATTGTGCATGCCCTTTTGACCCAGGAATACTGCAACTAGGTCTGTACTCCAAAAAGATCAAAGAAAATAGAAAAGTACCCTAAATGTAAGAAAAAATGTCTATAACAGCTGTTTTTTGTGGTGGCAAAGAATTAGAAGTGGAGGGAGTCCCCATAACTTGAGGAATGGCAGAACAAATCGTGGTATATGATTGTGATAGAATACTATTGGGCTTTAAGAAATGATGAGCAAGATGGTTTCAGAAAAACCTGGAAAGACACAAGAACTCATGCAAAGTAAAGTGAGTCAAACCAGCAGGACACTGTACACAATAACAATATTATAATGATGACCAACTGTGAAAGACTTAGCTACTCTGATGAATGCAATGATGCAAGATAATTCCAAATGATCCATAATGAAAAATGGTATCCACCTCCAGAGAAAGAACTATGGTGTCCGAATGCAGATTGAAGCATACTATTTTTTTTCTTTTTTTTTTCCTTTCTTGTGGTTTTTCCCTTTTGTTCTGACTCTTCTTTCACAACATGACTAATGTGGAAATGTATTTAATATGATTGTACACGCACACCCTATATCAGATTGCTTGCTATCTTTGGGGAGGGGGAGAAAATTTATAAAAACGTTTGGAACTCAAAATCTTATAAAAATGAATGTTGAAAGATATCTTTGCATGTAATTGGAAAAAATGAAATACTATTAAGTAGAAATTTAACAAACAAACTAACAAACCTAGGTCTTCTGACTCCAAACCAGTACTCTGGACAGTACTGTCCATTCCAAACTGCTAGAGGGTAGTGAATGCCTTATATATCTTTACAGTTTCCCTTTATGTCTAAGTCCTACTGCATGACATATATTGGGCAATTTTAAAAAAGTTTATTAATGAATGAATACATTGCTTGGTGGTTATAAAGCATTTGATGCACATTATCTCATTTGATCCTCTCATCAACCCTCTGAGACAGGTAGTGTTCATTAATTCAACAAAGGCTGAGGATTTCCATTTGCACAGTTCTGTGCTAGGAGCTAATGGTACAAAGAAAAAACAAAATAGACTAAATCTCAAGTAGCTTATTGAGTAGGTATATGGGGATACAGCATGTACAAAATAAGTAACATACACAGTAATTTAAGGAGGAAAAGAACACTAGCAACTACAGGGATCAGGGAAGGCTTTATGGGTGAGGAGATACCTGATCTGATCTGAAAATGGTTTTGAGAAGTAAAGATAAAGAGGGAACACATTTCCAGCTTGCGAGATGGCCAAAGTGATTGCAACTAGGGAAGAATGTTGAGATTTGGGGAGAGAGTAATTCTGTTTGGCTGGAACATAGGGTATGTGAGAGAGAGTACATGAAACGAGATTGGAAAGACAGGATATAGTTGGATTGTCGAGGTCGTTAAAAGCCACCATTAAGAAGTCTGTTTCTTATACTAAAGATTAAAGAAAACCTCTGCAGACTTTTGATCAGAGGAACCAATTGGGCAAACTTGTGCTTCAAGAAGATGATTTTGGCTGCTATCTGGTAGATGTATGGAAAACAAAAGATATTGGAAGTACGCAGAAAAATTGGAAAGCTGTCATAATAGTTGCACCAGCAGATGACCATATGAGGGGAGATAAGCAGGCAAATATAAGAGATGTTATTTGCATAGAATGGATAGGTCTTGGCAAGTGATTGACTATGGAGAGAAGAGGGAAGAGTCCAGAATGACTCAGTAATTATAAACCTGGCTGACAGAGAGGATGATAATGCTCTCAAAAAAAGTTGCTGTATAGAAGAGAATTTAAAAGAGAAAATGGAATTGAAGTAGCAAGGCTCAAATAGGAAGAGATAAGAAACAGCTTGTACTAAGTAAGTGAACCACCATCACCACCACTACCTTGACCACTCTGTCCCCTCACAACCAGATGGAATGTGGTGTTAATGTGATTAGAGATCTTCCCTGCTCATTCAATAGGGCCTTTACTTACACCTAGGTTTGAAGCCCCAGGACCACACCCTCTCACTAACTAGGCTTGAGGCCCCAGGCCCACACCTTTTTACTAATTAGGTCACAAGAGGTGTGAAGCCCTCAGAGTCCTAAGGAGAGGGGCTAAGACCAGAGCCAATTGTGTGTGCACTGAATTCTATCCAATCAGAGACCTGAGTTCTAGCCAATCAGATGCAGGCCAGAATAGTATATAAAGAGAGCCCAGAGCAGCAAAATTGAGAAGCAGACATCAAGAAGGCCTTGAAGAGCAGACATTGAGAGAGCAGACATTGAGAAAGTCAGCATTGGGAAAGACTGCAGAGCAGAGAGTGCAGACCAGAGAGTTGCAGAGATCAAAGAGCTAAGAATCTACAGCATTGAGAGATTGGAGAACTGAGAATACAGAGAATCCAGGAGATTGCAAGGACTCTGAGAACTGCAAGGGCTTTCAGAACTGTGGGAGAGAACACAGGCAAGAAGACAATTAGGAATCATGAGTGATTGTTTACCAGGAGGCTCTAGTGGGGGTGGGTGGGAAAGTTACATAATGACTTGGTTCCTTCCTATAATGCTGTGTTATGATTTTCTTATTGCTACATTGAGGTGGGCTTACTGGTTTGGGAATATAATTACTGCTATATCAAATTGGAGTTATTGGTCTTGGGATTGGATACTCTTGTGTCTAAATAAATGTTATATTTCCTCTGCCTTCTACCTAGAGAGTTTTTCATACTTTGTGATTCCAAACCATACAGGCATGTTCATAGTCATCCTTGAGGTCATGGATCTTGCCTTAGTGATACATGGACATAGCGAAGGATTCCAAGTCTATGAACCTTGGGAATAGCAGTGTGTCCCAAACCACCAGAACTGCTTCAGGTCCAGCCCTCAAAGACATCATTTAGAGGAGATATTACTATGGAAAAGGGGCCTACCTTCCTTGTCAGCAATAGCAAAAACAGCTTACTAACTGACACCAACAGGTAAATGAGCGTGAGATCTCTGGAAGTGCCAATGCCTTTCAGCTCACTGGTTCTGCTTTGAGGTCTGTCCTTACTGCCTTCATTCTGGCCAGCAACTAGTATGAAGAAGGGGTCATCCATCCCCACCATCTTCCAACCTACTACCAGGTGGTCCAACCTAACCGAATCAATAAGGCACTCTGAGGGAGGGATATATGGCAGTATGTGTCAGATAAATCAGATCACTACCACCACCGTGACCACCATCTCCCCTCATCCACTGATGAAGATAGTCCATTACCCTAAACCCAAGGGCCTTTGGAATAATAAGACTTCTAGCCCAGTGCATGCAGGCATTCTAGCTAGACTGAGTCTTATCATTCAAATGCTCCCTATGGAGACGGAGTTTGATGCCTGCTCCTCCAGTCACTATAACCATATCTACTGAAGACCCAGAAAAGAAAATTCTTGTCACTTAAGTCCTTGGTACTATCAAATGGTTCATCAGTAGAAACAGAATATCAGTGGAAATGACTTTAAAGAAGAGACAGTACTCTCTGTTTTGTCATTGTACCCTAAGGACCATGGGACTTTCTAACTTGCAGATTAAACATTTCATATGTGCTGTTTCCCATGTTAGTATGTGAGCTTCCTGAGATGGGGAACTGTCTTACTTTTCTATTTGTATCAGTGCTTGGAAGAATGCTGTGTATATAGTACTTAACAAATGCTTCCTCCATTCATGATGAATGGGCATATAGACTTAGGAGTCATATATTCAGATATGATCATTGAAGCCATGGGATGATGAATTAATATTAAAATACATAATTAATATAAAAATAATATAAAATATAATAAAAATTAATATAAAATATAAATTAATATAAAATTAATAAAAATAAAGCTCCTACTATGTGCCAGGTACTCTATTTGCTGCTAGTGAGACAAAAACAAATATTAAAACAGTTCATGTGCCCATGGAGCTTGCATGCTATCAGGGGAAACAATATTTATCCATATAAGTATATACAAATCCCATGCAAAGTAAAGGCAAGGGTTCTAGCAGGGAAGCAGTAGCAGCCAAGAGATTGGGAAAGGCTTCATGTAGGAAACTAGACTTTAGCATTGACAGAAGTTAGGAAAACTAGTAGCTTGACACAAAGAGGAAATGTATTTCAGGCTTGGGCAATAGCCTGGGCAAAAGCAAAGTGACAGATGAAATATGTTAAGAACAGAAAGAAGACTGGTATGACTGGTCCAAAGAGAACATGAAAGGGAGTAATGTGTATTAAGTCTGAGAAGGTAGGCTGGAGCCAAGTTGTGAAGTACCAAAAATGCATATTTGAATCTAGAGGCAGCAGGTAACCAGTGGAGTTTATTCAACAGGAAAGATCTGTACTTTAGAATTTACAGGAGAGTGGACTGGGTGGCTATATGGGGTAAAGGTGTGTAGGAGTCCAACAAACCTAATTGATTGGAGGATGTTGATCTTCTTGACAGAAATACAAAAAGTTCAGAAGAGAAGTGATTTTGGGAGAAAACTCAGTTTTAGACATGTTTACTTTGCCAAGCCTATGAAATACTCAGTTCAAAATATCCAATAGGCAGTTGATTAAAAAATTAGAGTTTTGTATGTAGATATGGAAACTATTTGTTTTTCTATGGTAATTGAACCCAATTGAAACCAAAGAGATTCCCAAAAGAGAGTATAGAAAAAGACAAGATGAGGCCTGAGGGCAGAAATATGAGGCAGCAAGTTAGAGGGTAGGATATGGATGACAATACATCAAAGAAGACTGAAAAAGTGTTCAGACAGATAGGGGAAGAAACAAGAGGAAAAAAATGAAAGAAAAGAATATATAGGAAAAGATTGTGTTCAATGATGTCAAATTTGGGGCAGGGGTATGATTAGGATTTGGGAAGGAATGAGCAGAAAAGTGTAATATTTAACTAGTTAACTACAAGGTCAAGATTGGAAAGGGAAAATAATGAAGTCAGATGGTTGGTGCCCTGGAAGTATTGTACTGAGGGGTGAAGAAACTGGAAGTCATGGTGAGAATAAAGAATATGCTCAGAAGTAGTGAGACATAGGTAGATATGGGATGATGGATTCTATGGTCAGAAAGAGGATTTAGAGATCGTTGATTATGGAAGCAGAGAATCTGTAGGTAATAGTGGTGTCGAAGCTGTGACCATCTCTGTGTGTGGCTTCAAGGGAGTGAAGAGGTAAGTAATGGAAGTTGAGTTTATGACAAGGGTGGCTGAGATATTTTAGAGAACATCAATATGTATGCTGAAATCTACCAAGAGTAACAGGTGAGGTTGAGAGGAAGATTCTCAGCCAGCTACTGAATTCCTTGAGACACGAGACAGAATAATCAGGCCAACAAGGGATATCTGTTACCATGCTCTAGATGTTACATTAGCCTTGAATGTATCTCAAAAAAAAAAAAGGTTGCTAGGTGATGGTAGCATTGAGAGGTTCTGGAAGTGACAATAGGAAGCAAGAATTAGGAGGCATGAGAAAACATTTATCCCCTTCTAGAAAAGATAGCCAAGGATATAATCCCTTCTTGGGACTGAGGAAGGGTGGAGTCAGGTCCTGATGAATGGCAGAATATGGAAGAATCACAAGCATAAGTGATCTAAGACAACAGAAATTTTTCTAATGATAGAATAAGCATTCCAACAAGTACAGTGGAAAGGCTGGGCAAAGCTGATTTTGACAATTGGAGACAAAGGGTTATCAATCAGGCCCAAGCATTTATTAATCACTTACTATTTTCCAGGCACCATGCAAAGTGTTGGGGACATGAGGCAAAAACATATTGCCCCTTCAAGGTGCAATATGTGTGTGTGTGTAATACATGCATACATATATATATTTATATACATATATGTATATATGTGTGTGTATATAATATATATTACATATAAATAAAAATAGAGGATAATTTCTGATGGCAGCTAGATCATGCAGTGGATAGAGTGCAGGCCTGGAGTCAGGAAGACTCCTTTTCCTGAGTTCAAATCTGGCTTCAGACATTTACTAGCTGTGCGACCCTGAGCAAGTCACTTAACCCTGTTTGCCTCAGTTGGCTCATATACACAATGGCCTAGAGAAGGAAGTGATAAACCATTCCAATATCTTTGCTAAGAAAACCCCAAATAGGGTCATGAAGAGTGGACACAATTGAAAACAACTGAACAACAAGAACAATTTCTGAGGGAAGGCCCTAGCAGTGCAGGAACCTTGGGGGAAGGGGTGGGTGAGGTGAGGGGGTGGCAAGAAAGGTTCCTTGTAGAAGGTGGGATAAAGTGATAAGTCTTGAAAAGCCAAGGAAGCCAAAAGGAGGAGGTGAGGAGGGAGAGCATTCTCGTTATGGGTGGCAGTCAGTGAAAAGGCACAGAATTCAGAGGATAAGTATCCTTATTGGTCACGGAGGTATTCTTTTAGAAGCAGGGTGACAAATGCATATACTAGTATACCAAACGCCTGCAATGATTAATGTATAAGTTGTGACCAATGATGACCATGGTGTTCCTGATATTGATGTCACTGTGTTTTGTGAGGGAATAGATATAGCTGTGACTGAGGTAGATGGAAATGATAACAGGATGTAGTGGCAGAGTAGAGACATGGATTTAATTTAGGTAGCTGGGGATTCAGCATCATTGGAATTGTAAGAGGAAGAAGGAGAATGCTTGCCATAGGATGAGGATATAGTACCGTATTAATGGAACTTACATTTTTATTTTTTTTTCATCAATTATGATTTTATTTATTTATTTCTATTTTTTATTTTAATTTATTTATTTAACATATTTAGTTCTCAGCATTGACTTTCACAAGAGTTTGAATTACAAATTTTCTCCCCATTTCTACCCTCCTCCCCCACTCCAAGATGGTGTATATTCTGGTTGCCCTGTTCCCCAGTCAGCCCTCCCTTCTGTCACCCCACTCCCCTCCCATCCCCTTTTCCCTTCCTTTCTTGTAGGGCAAGATAAATGTCTACGCCCCATTGCCTGTGTATCTTGTTTTGTAGTTGCATGTAAAAACTTATTTTTTTTAAATTGCCTGTGAATGGCAGAGGGTGTGTCAGTTCTCTATCAAACATTATGAAAGAAGTGGGATTGGGTTTGGTATTAATGGCTTTCATTTTATATGGAAACTTTCTTCCAAGAGGTAGAATATGGGAGTGTTTGGTCCTGGGTCCTTGAGGTGAGGACCAGTTGTTGGAAATCTGAGTTACAGATGTTCAGGGCTTGGGGATCATATATTGCATCAATCATTCCCTAGCTACTCTTTTTTGGAATTCCACTCACAGAAGCTAATTAACCATTCCAAGATTATGAAGCCAGTAATGGTGTAAATCCCAAAATGGTGGTGCTAGATGCATAGCGTTTCCAGAAACTAAGAGTTGATAGTCCTCCTTTTTCAAACTCTTTTCATCAGGAACAAAGATCCAACACATCCATTTGGGACTATCCATCTGGGGTGAAAATAGCTGGCAAAATGAATAATGTTCAGAGAAGAGGCATCACTCATTTGCTGGAGAGCATATCCAATTCCTCTGGCAATTTCCAGAAATTCCCAAATTGTGAGACTCCACTCTCTCCTCACGTGCCTCCCCCCAAAAAAGATGAGTGAAAATCCTTCTCCTCCTTATCCTAAAAATGGGACCTTTTTCAGTTTTTGCAAAAAGCAGCAGGTTCTAAGCCTTTTCCATAATTAGTACACTTGAGCAAACAAATCTTCACATTGATTTTTTTTCCTCCCACTGGAGAACTTTAATTTGGAAAGAAATTTTGTTCATAAGTTAAAACTTATTTGTAGTTTGGAAAGCATAAAAAATCCTGACCCTAGAAGGCAAGGAATCTGGTGTCAAAAGTCCAGGTGCTAGATTGTGTTCTAGAAATGAGAGCTTTATGTCTGAGATCCTGAGCTAGGTCTTAGAGATGGAAGTTGAAGTATGTCAGGATGATTTTAGTCTGCATCTGGTTCAGCAATAGGGTATGGGAGACATCTATTCATAGACAGTAAGAGATAGATGAAGATGAAGATGATGATGATTGGAAGGGAGAGAGACTGACAGAAATGGAGCAGTTAGACAATTAAAAAATAAAGAGAGAGTAATGTCACAGAAACCAGGAAAAGGAAGGAGTATTCAGAAGGAAGATGTAGGCAGCAGCACTGAAAGCTACCTAAAAGTCAAAGAGGAAGTGACAAAAGCCTTTAGATTTTATGAGTTAAGAGATCATTGATAACCTTTGGAATAGCAATTTCAGCAGAGTGTGAGATTGGAAAAGCCATATTACAAGGAATTGAGAAATAAGCATAGACAATGAGAATACACTCTATACTCTTTCTGGTTGAGTAGGATGAAGTGTTGTTGTTTTGTTTTGTTTTATTGCTGTTGTTTGTTTGATTTTTTAAGGCTATGTGATTCCTGACTATGTAGGAAAAACAGGGAGGGATTGGAGGAGAGAAAGAAACAGAGACAGAGGCATAGATCCAGAGAGGGTGACAGAGACAGAAAGAGACAGAGACACAGATATAGAGATCAAAAGACATAGAAAAACAGAGAGAATTATCAATAGCTCAAACTTCCAGAAGAAATGGGAATGGATAGTTTCAAAGATTTAAACACAGTGGTTGGCTTTCACAGGAAGAAAGTCCTTTACTTTTTCAGGGACTGTAAAAAATAATAGTGAAGATATATAAGTATTTGAGGTATTGACTGAGGAAGATGAAGAAGCAAAATGCAAAATTTTTCACGCTTTATTTTGATTCTTGTTGTTTTCAATGAAGTAGGAAATAAAGTTATCTATTGAAGTGGGTAGAAGAGTTGTTAGGGTAGGTTTGGAGTCTCTAGGAGAGAGGAAAATGTTTGGAATTTCTGCTACAGGAGGCATGACAAGCAATCACGAAAGAATAAAAAGATTGTTGGGTGGCTGTGAGGGCCCAGTTGAGATAAGATAACTTGAATCTGTGGTTGCATTTCCTCCAGCAGTGTTCAGCATTTTAAGAATTGGACCAAAGAAGAAAGATAGAGAGAGCAATTTGGGACTAAGGATTGGTAGGACAGGAGTAATAGAAGAAAAGAACATGGCATTTCAGAGTGCAGGACAGTGCATATTTGAACTAGATAGGTATAGGGGGTAAGGGAGGAAGATGAGGTCTGTGGAAACAGTAATGCATTGAAAGAGAATTAATGGGGGTGGAGAAGGTAGAAAGTCCATGAGAATGAAGGCTAAGTTGAGGTTTAGGAGGAGTGCAGGAGAGAAAAATTCAGAATAGTGGGAGATTGGGATCAGAGAGGAGAATTTCAGAGCTCACAATTGGGAGGGGAATCAGTGTAAGGGTGACGGAATGACCATCTCTATGAGTAGCTGAAGTAGAGTGAAGATGGAAGTCATGAGAATGGAGTATATTGATGAAATGAGACACCGATGGTTTGAAGGGACCAAATTGATCTGTAATTTATCTATATTTTAAATATATATATAAATTATATACATATATGTCTATATAATCTATATAATTTATCTATATTATCTATATCTACCATAATTTATCATTTATCTTTTTACAGATAAGGAAGCTGAGGCTCGGACAAATTGATAACCAAGGTACACATTGCGGCTCAGTGGCAAAGCCAGAAATTGAACCCAGATTTTTTGATTCCAGGTCAGCTATCTTTCTGTCACAATAGGTAATCTGAACCAACATAGTTGTAGTAAGGTGAGTGATTCTCAGTCATGGAGGGGAGAATAACAGTATAGAGTAAATTTAGGGAAGACAGAAATTTATATATTTGTGTAGTCTGTAATCTCACAGGTAGAATACGTAGTCACCTATATGGTTCTTTGAAGGATAGTAGGAAAGTTCCCTTACATCAAACACTTTCTTATTTGAGAGCAATAGTGACATGTGTATGTGTGTGTGTGTGTATATGTATATATGTGTATATATACACACACATATATACATATATACACACATATATATGTGTGTATGTATGTATACACATATATGTATATATACATACATATGTATGTATATATGTATATATATGCAAATATATAGACACATATTACTATTTGTGTATATACACACACATACACACATATGTCTATATAGAGAGATTATATGTATGTATGTGTGTATATACACATCTCTCTTCTTCTCCCTGCCCCCCCAGAAAAACTGGTCTTATCTAGTGAACAGGGAATCAAACAACTGAGCAAAGCAGCTTATAGGACAATGGTTGGGGTGGGTCAGGACAGGCTGATCATGTTGTGTTTTGTCAGTTTGTTGCCATGGACCCTGCACCCCTGCTTTAACCCTGACCTGAACAGGTATAAAAGTTACTAAGTGTATTGTCCTAGGTGATGGCTATAGAAGCAGATGACAATAGTGTTGAAATTACGAAAGCCTCATCTGTGAGGATACTGTTAACTTTTGAAATAAAATTTCTCCAGAAATATTTTCCTATAGATCTTCTATCTATCTATCTATCTATCTATCTATCTATCTATCTATCTATCATCTATCTATATCATCTCCCTTACCAAAGTCCTCTCCAAATTCCTCATTGGGGTGTGGGGGTGTGGGAGGGAGTAGAGGAGGGATGCTGAGTTTTCAAAGGGTATCGCAGCAGAGTGCAAACTGTGGAAGGCTTTGAGTTCAGTCTAATTGTCAGACTGCTGTTCAAGGACTATCTTAGCTTAGTACACAGAGGCTCATTACCAATTGGTTGACCACTAGGTGATGGATTCTTTCACCATGGCAACTCAGAAAACAATGAAAAACTCATGATGGGCCTCATTCCTGTACAACCTTTGTGTGGTCATGGAGTCATGAAAAGAAATACTATGGGTACCAAAAAGAATCTAGGCCTTAGAGCACCCAAAAACAGTTTTAGCAAGTCTGTGTGGGTAGTAGATGTAGTGCTAGGCTGGGAAGACACTGATTAAAATCCTGCCTCTTTTTTATTGGCTGTATGTTGCTGGAAAATTCATAGAATTATAGAGGTAGAACTGTAAGGGGATTTAGAGATAATGTAATCTAGATTCCTTATTTGGGAGATGAAGAAATCGAGGCCCATTGAAATGAAGTAAATTGTCCAATATCACACAGCAAGCATCAAGAGGTGACATTTGAATCTAGATTTTCCTAATGTCAAGCCCAGTAATGATCCACTACACATGCTGCCTGTCCAAGTCATTAAATCTTCATGGGCTTTAAGCAATACCCTGACTTGACACACACATGTGTGTGTTCATATGCACATATGTATGCACATGTGTACATTTATGTATGTATAAAGGTATATGTGTGTATATGAGTATGTATATATTATAGATGTATGTGTATATGTACCTTATTTTAACTGCTGTCATGTGAAACATAATATCTTTGTCTAATGATCATATATCAACATAAATTTAGAGTTGGAAGGATCCTTAGAAGATACTCAGTTCAACCCTCTTGTATTAAACACGAGGAAACTGAGTCTTAGAAAGGTTAAAATGACTTGTAAAAATTCACACAGATAGATGGCAGCTGGAAAGCAGGGACTTGCATGAGCTCCCCACCAGGTCCCTCCAAAAACCTATAAAAATGGCTCTTATCAAATTCTAGAACTGCAGAACCCACAAAATAGCAGACAGAAGCAGGGCTCCAGCCCAGGACAATGTGGATGGTCACTGGGTGAGATCTATCGCTCACGGAGCTGGGAGTGGAGGGAAGCTGAGCCCAGTGTGGGCGGTGACAGGACCAACCAGACCAGGAACCGGGTGGAACAGGCCCTAGTGCCCTGAATCAGTGAGTTGTGGCAGTTACCAGACTTCTCAACCCACAAACACCAAAGACAACAGAGAAGGTTAGTGGGAAAAGCTGCAGGAGACAGAGTGGAAGGAGTTCACGGTTCGGCCACCACCCCAGGGGCAGCGGGGGTGGTGCAGCTACAGAACTACAGCTGCAGTTGCTTCTGGCCCCAGGCCCACCTGGTGGGAGGAATTAAGTGGCAGATCAGAGCAGGAGTGCAGAGCCTGCTTAAGATCTGAGTCATGGTCCGGATTGGCTGTTCTTGGGGAAGGAGGAGTGCTGGTGTGGCAGAGCTGGCTGTATAGAAATACCTCTGAAAACAACAGCACATCTCCTCAAGCTTGAAACAAAGTACTCTTTACTCTACAAGCAGTCATACCTCAATGAAAAACTCAAGCGTCAAGTAAGTTGGCTGGCACATGGCCAGGCAGCAAAAAATGCACTCAGATTCAGTCTCAGACTTTGGAATCTTTCTTTGGTGACAAAGAAGACCAAAACATACAGCCAGAAGAAGTCAACAAAGCCAAAGAGCCTACAAACATGAACTGGTCTCAGGCCATGGAAAGAGCTCAAAAAGGATTTGGAAAAGCAAGTTAGAGAAGTAGAAGAAAAATTGGGAAGAGAAATGAGAATGACGTGAGAAAACCATGAAAAACAAGTCAATGACTTGCTAAAGGAGACCCAAAAAAATACATAAAAAAATACTGAAGAAAACAACACCTTAAAAAAATAGACTAACTCAAAAGGCAAAAGAGCTCCAAAAAGCCAATGAGGAGAAGAATGCCTTGAAAGGGAGAATTAGCCAAATGGGAAAGGAGGTCCTAAAGATCACTGAAGAAAATACTAGCTTAAAAATTAGGTTGGAGCAAGTGGAAGCTAGTGACTTGATGAGAAATCAAGATATTATAAAACAGAACCAAAGGAATGAAAAAGTGGAAGACAATGTGAAATATCTCATTGGAAAAACCACTGACCTGGAAAGTAGATCCAGGAGAGATAATTTAAAAATAATTGGACTACTTGAAAGCCATGATCAAAAAAGAAGCCTAGATATCATCTTTCAAGAAATTATCAAGGAGAACTGCCCTGATATTCTAGAGCCAGAGGGTAAAATAGAAATTGAAAGAATCCACAGATCACTGCCTCAAAAAGATCCCAAAAAGAAAATTCCTAGGAATATGGTTGCCAAATTCCAGAGCACCCAGATCAAGCAGAAAATACTGCAAGCAGCCAGAAAGAAACAATTTGAGTATGTGGAAACATAATCAGAATAATACAAGATCTGGCAGCTTCTACATTAAGGGATCAAAGGGCTTGGAATACAATATTCCAGAGGTCAATGGAGCTAGGATTAAAACCAAGAATCACCTACCCAGCAAAACTGAGTATCATGCTCCAAGGCAAAATATGGATTTTCAATAAAGTAGAGGACTTTAAAGCTTTCTCAGTGAAAAGAGCAGAGCTAAATAGAAAATTTGACTTTCAAACACAAGAATCAAGAAAAGCATGAAAAGGTAAACAAGAAAGAGAAATCACAAGGGATTTACTAAAGTTGAACTGTTTTGTTTACATTTTTACTTGGAAAGATGATGTGTATGATTCATGAGACCTCAGTATTAGGGTAGCTGAAGAGAATATGCATACATATATATATATATCTATATCTATCTATCTATCTATCTATCTACATATATACATATATGTGCATGCGTGTGTGTGTATGTATACGTATATATATATGTGTGTGTGTATGTATATACGTATGTGTGTGTATATATATATATATATATATATAGGGCATAGGGTGAATTGAATATGAAGGGATTATATCTAAAAAAAATAAAATCAAATTAAGGGATGAGAGAAAAATATATTGAGAGAAAGACAAAGGGAGAGATAGAATGGGGTAAATTATCTTGCATAAAAGTGGCAAGAAAAATCAGTTCTGTAGGAAGGGAAGAGGGGGCAGGTGAGGGGGAATGAGTGAATCTTGCTTTCATTGGATTTGACCTGAGGAGGGAATACCATACACACTCAATTGGGTATCTTACCCCACAGGAAAGAAGGAGGAAGAAGATAAAAAAGGGGAAATGATAGAAGGGAGGGCAGATGGGGGAGGAGGCAATCAAAAACAAACACTTTTGAAAAGGGATAGGGTCAAGGGAGAAAATTCAATAAAGGGGGATAGGTTAGGAAGGAGCAAAATATAGTTAGTCTTTCACAACATGAGCATTGTGGAAGGGTTTTACATAATCATACGCATGTGACCTAGGTTGAATTGCTTGACTTCTTAGGGAGGGTGGGTGGGGAGGGAAGAGGGGAGAGAATTTGGAACTAAATAAGATACACAGGCAATGGGGCATAGAAATTTATCTTGCCCTACAAGAAAGGAAGGGAAAACAGGATGAGAGAGGAGTGGGGTGTCAGAAGGGAGGGCTGACTGGGGAATGGGGCAACCCGAATATGTGCCATCTTGGAGTGGGAGGGAGGGTAGAAGTGGGGAAGCACAATTCAAACTCTTGTGAAAATCACTGCTGAAAACTAAATATATTAAATAAATAAAAAAAGAAGCAGGACAACAAAAAATTCACACAGATAACAGCTAGCAGAGCCAGGATTCAAACTCAGGGCTTCTAATTCCCAAACCAGCATAATTTCTATTGCACTATGCTACCTCACCAGAGACCAAGATGACATGTGACAAGAACAAACGAACTGCCTCAGTATTGGTGACCTTGTAAGTGCTGAAATGAGAAGGCAGGAAGTTGCAACTAGTAGGAATGATGGCTTGCATTTTTTTTCCTTTGAGAGGCAAATAATGGAGTTGCTTTCATTATTCTCAAAAAGGCAAAACAAAACGTTATTTGGTGGGACATTGGGTTTATTCTCCAGGCAGTTCTCATAATGAGCATAAGCAAAAAGACCACCACGAAGAAAATCTAGACTCACATGCCAACTCCGGTTACAGAGGATGAAGGAGCAAAATTCAGTAAAACCTAAGATAACTAAATACTAAATATTTGTCAGCCAAGTCAAAAAATATTTGAATACTCAGTGACTTTGAAGTGGGGGAGTGGGAAGGTAAAGGGGAAGTATAACAAAAATTATGTTAGGAGAAGGGAATTATTTAGACTTAAGAAATAAAAGAGACCAGAGGCTTATAGACTATGCCAAAGCCTCATACCATAAATACTTTCTTTAAAATAGGAAGGTGCTGAAGCTTGTGAACACAAGACAAAATCCCAACAAATGAAACAGACTATATTAACAGGAAACAAGCAGGTACTGAAGTTGCTGTGTTTTTTAATGAACTGTCAGTGCACAGTCCAATCACCAACAAGTTAGAGCAAAGGTCAAAATCAACATCAGCATTTAAGAGAGTATAAAGATTAGAAGACGTCCCCGTGTGACCAGAAAGGCTTTCGTCTGCCCTATTGAAAGCATAGTAACATTCAGCCTTTGTGGAAAAAGTCATCTTTCATTTACATCAAAGCTTTCCTTGGCCAAAAAGAGGTAAGGCGTCTAAAATACAAGGTGGTCCTGATTTTATAACGTTTATGTAGGCATGTGTGTTTGTATGCACACATGTAAATGCATGTATTTGTACACACATACACATGTAATATACATATATGAAATCACACATATAGAATATATGCAAAATATTATCTAAAGTCTACATGCATACATACATACATGTACATGTGTGTTTTCTGGGTGTATACACACTTTGGGAAAGGGCAAAGTAGGGAAACAATCAATTTTACTCTTGTTCAAGCCCTTCTGGCAGATTATTGCTCTAGAACTTTAGGCAAGCCACTTAAGCTCTCAGGGCCCCAGGCAGCTATTAGAGACCACCTTTCTGATCTGAATTGATGAAAGAAGTTTTCTTCACTTTGAGTTCCCTACCCTATACCAATAAAATCATAAGTCTAGTTAAAAAGGAAACAAGAATGAGAAACTCTGTATAATTAATGAGATCTAACTTGGGCTATTCAAATAAGTTGTTGACACTTTAAAATTGGAAACAGGTAAAATTAAAGGCATGAACTTAAATTATCATTTTCTTTTCAGTCCTAACATCATTTCCAATTTCATTGGTAGAAGAACCTCTCTGGTGTTCAAACCCCCTTTATAAAAATCATTTTGTGCACTGTTTTGAAATGTATAGTCTCAGAGAGTTGCCTGGGGTGTTGAGACATTTATGGTTTACCTGGGGTTAATTAGTTAATAAACGTTTGTTAAATGCCTGCTATGTGTCAGGTACTGTATTAAGTGCTTGGGGAAGAGGGAAAAAGGAAAGAGGAAGAAGGGGAACTGGAAGGGAGAAAAGGAAAAGGAAAGGGGAAAAGGAGAGAAGAGGAAAGGGAAGGAGAAAGGAGAAGGGGAAGGGAAAGAGGAAAAGGGGAAAGGATGGAGAAAAAGAAAGGGAAGGGGGAAGGAGAAGGGCAAAGGGAATAGGAAAAAAGAGGGAAGAGGAAGGCAAATGAGAAAAGAAAAAGGGAGGGTGAAGAGGAAGATCAGGAAGAAGAAAAAAAAGAGAAAGGGAAAAAGAAGAGGAAGAAGATGAGGAGAAAGAAAAGAAAAAAGAAGAGAAAAAAAAAGAAAGACAATCTCTGCCCTCAAGGAGCTTATTATCTAACGGGAAGACAACATATAATAGGAAGCTAGAGAAGAGCGTAATGAAGGCTAGAGGAGTGCAATTGGGTAGGAAATGAGGGGATGACTGGCCGAGGTACCCTCTTTAAATGGAGGTTCTGGGAGAACCTTACCAATTTCACTCTCTCTAATCAGAACGATGGTCCCTAGGGAAATAGGGTACTGGTGAAGTATGATTTCCAGAGTTCATGTGATCTTGCAATCTGATAAGATTCCCGGGTCATGATGGTAAAATCCAAAGGAGTGAAAATTGGTGGGAAGAGAAGTGGGTCATACAGCCAATACATGTCAGAGTAGGGAGCTGAACCCATCTCGTCCTGAATCTGAGGTCAGCTCTCTAGCTAGTATGTTAGGATGCCTCTATGAGCTTTCCTTACAGTTGCAAAAGTAGGGAGGCCAAAAAACCCAGAAATTTCCTGAGTTAGCAACCTTTTATGTTGTTAAGTGAGGAGATGTGGCAGCTAAGGACAATACTTATTTAGAATTAGACATTTGTAAAACATTGTGAGGAGACATGGCAAAAGAGTACAAACAGCATCACTCCCAAGAACTGTGAAAAGCAGTGGAGGGGAAAATGAGTTTGTAGAGTTTGTCATGAGTTCAACCAAGCCAGATCATCCCAAGAGCAATTATCAATGAAACTGAAAAGAGAATGATGAATGCATGAAATATGAAATGGATTTGACAGCATTTTCACAACAATCTATTCTCATCATCTATTGATGACAGGAGAACCATCAGATTTGACTTTTAACACTTAAGTACCTGACAGCCTCTTTGAGGAGGTAGAAAGGGCAGTGAAGAAATGGAAGTCATGAAATACAGCTGGCCCAGACCCTGGGCACATATAGATAAATGCTCAAAGCACAACGATTTTGATATTACCGCTTTTCAATATATTTCAAAAAGGGAAAATACTGAAAAAAGCTATGGATATTATAACAGGGTAGCAGTATGGGACCCAGGATGTTTTTGGCCTAAGGAACATCTTGATAAGGAAATTTTCATGTCATGTCCGGTAAGCACCTTCTCTGTAACTTGGAATCTTATTTGTTCAGGACACAGGTATGTTAATAACTTACCCATAGTCATTCAGCAAATATACATTTGAGGCAGGACTTTAATCCAAGCACTCCTGATTTTCAGGCTGGCTCTCTAGCCACTAGGCCACATGGTCTCATATGGATATTGAAGCAACATTTTTTAAAATGGTGAACAAGAAGACTTCATCATATAGTAGCAAAAAAATCTTGGATATGAAGTCAGAAGATGTGGGTTCAAATTCTGGTTCTGTCATATATTTACTGTGTGATCTTGGGGGAAATCACTTAGCCTCTCTGGGTCTTGGTTTCTACATGCAAGGTCCCTTCTAACTCCAAAACTACATTTCTATGATAATAATAGTTAACACATATAGTACCTATGTGTCAGACATTGTGTTAAGCACTTTATAAATATATCATCTTATCTGCATAACAATCCTGGGTTGTTGCTGTTCATTCACTTCATTGGTGTCTAACTCTTCACAACCCCATATGAAGTTTTCTTGGCAAAGATACTGGAGTGACTCTCCATTTCCTTCTCCTTCTCATTTTACAGATGAGGAAACTGAGGCAAACGGGGTTAAGTGACTTGCTCAGGATCACGTAGCTAGTAAGTGTCTGAGGCCAGATTTGAACTCAGGGAGATGAGTCTTTCTGACTCCAGTCCAGCATCTACTGTGTCACTTAGCTATCTTACAATCCTTGAAAGTAGGTGCCATTATAATATCTATGTTATAGATGAGGAAACTGAGGTAATCACAAGTGAAGTGACTTGCCCTGGGTCACCTAGCTAGAAAGTATCTGAGGTGAGATTTAAACTCGGATCTTCCTGACACAGCTTTCTATCCACTGTGCCACCTAGCTGGCCCTATGATATCAGAATATACTGAAACGTATGCCTACGTTTCCATCCACATGGAATACTTATGAGAATTGCCTATATACGTACAGAGGATATACTTGACTAAAATATGATCTGGAAATGAACAGGCATTTGAAAATATTTTTGACAGCAGATCATATCCTCTCAGGCAAAAATGTAACTGAAAATTATAAAGAATATGCTTTATTCTCCCACTGTAGTTATTTCCTATTGAATAAATTAAAGTATTTGACACAGTTGAAGAAAATGCACTATTAAAGCCTGGTTGTTTCTTAGGTTCTGCCATGTGTATGCTATGGTCATACAAGTTTCTTTGGCAGATGTAACCACAGATAAGTGTTCAATGACTTCTCCCTCCTCATCTCTGCCTCCTGGCTTCCTTCAAGTCCAAACTAAAATCCTACCTTCTAAGGCAGCTAGGTGGCTCAGTGGATAGAATACCAGGCCTGGAATCAAGAAGACCTGAGTTCAAATCAGGCCTCAGACACTTACTAGCTGTGTGACCTTGGGCAAGTCACTTAACCCCTGTTTGCCTTAATCCACTGGAGAAGGAAATGGCAAACCAGCCTAGTATCTTTGCCAAGAAAACCCCATACGGGGTCACAAAGAGTCAGACAAGACTGAATGACTGAATCCTACCTTGTACAGGAAGCCTTTCCCCATCACCTCAATACTAATACCTTCCTCCTGTTTATTATCTCCAATTTATCCTGTATACATCTTGTTTGTACATAGTTGTTTGAGGGTATCTCCCCATTAGACTGTGAAGTCCTTGAGAGCAGGGACTATCTTTTGCCTTTCTTTGTATCCCCAGAATTTAGCAGTCCTGAGAACATAATGGATGCTTGATAAAGGTTTATTGACTGACTCCAATTAAAGTATGACATAAAACAGGGAAGTGTACACCGTTATGCCATATGCATGCCAAAATGCTTTGCCACTATTAGAAAAGATATCCTGTCCAGAATCCCAATATAAAATAGATAATTAGATCCAATAACTGTTCCCTTTTGTGGATAACATTTTTGCTGTTGAAATCAAGGCCAAGAATACTGCAGGGCCTTCTCAAAAACTCAAAGAAGTTCAGCCTCACAATCCAGAAGGATAAAACAACAACAAAACAACAAATGGATGAAGGATACCTTTGGACCAGACTATGACACACAGGTGGATGTCCAGCATACTGATATACAGCTTTTTAGCACATATGTAATGGATAATTACTGCAATGGACAGTATTCCTCATTAAGAAGTGAATAGAATTTAGAGAAGTCTGGATAATATTTGGGAAATTGAATAGAACTTCCCATGATCTTTCAATCAAGCACACAGGTATGTGGTTAAGCATCTACCATGTGCCAGGCCCTGGGAATACATTACAAAAGCAACATAATCTATGCCTCAAGAAGTCTATATCCCCAAATGCTAATATGAACACCCATCATCTTAAGAGTAGCCTCGCTCTGATACTATCTGTGCATCACAGAGTAATATGATCTTTAAAGAGCCAAATTTTCATAAAACGACACTGAGGTACCAACTCACACCTATCAGATTGGTCAATGTGACAGAAAAGGAAAATGAGAAATGTTGAAGATTTGGGAAAACTAGAACACTAATGCAATGTTGGTCAAGTTGTGAACTGATCTAACCATTCTGGAGAGCAATTTGGAACTATGACCAAAAGTACATAAAACTGTTCATACCCTTTGCCCCAACAATACCACTTCTAGGTCTATATCCCAAAGAGATCATAAAAATGGGAAAAGGACCCACATGTAGGAAAACATTTATAGCAGCTCTTTTTGTGGTGGCAAAGAATTGGAAATTGAGAGGGTGCCCATCAATTGAAGAATGGCTGAACAAGCTGTCTTATATGAATGTAATGGAATACTATTGTTCTATAAGAAATGATGAGCAGGCAGATTTCAGAAAAACCTGGAAAGACTCACATGAACTGATGCTCAATGAAGTGAGCAGAACCAGGAGACCATTGTACATAGCAACAGCCACACTGTGTGATGACTGACTTTGATAGATTTAGCTCTTCCCAGTGACCATGTGCAGTCTTTAAAACCAAGATGAATGACTTTCAAACTATGAAAGGTAAAACCAAAATTGTTATGAAGAAAATGAATGAGACAGCTAGATGGTGCAGGGGACAGAACTTTCTGCCTATGGAGTCAGGAACAAGAGTTCAAATTTAGCTTCAGACACTTATCTAGCTGTGTGACCCTGGGAAAGTCACTTAAACTCTGTCTGACTCAATTTCCTCAACTGTAATATGGGGATAATAATAACACATACCTCCTAGGGTTTTTGTGAGAATCATATGAAGCAACATTTGTAGTAGTAGGTACTTAATAAATCCTTGTTCCCGGCTTTTCCTACTTACCCCTAGGAATGAAGATAGTAAGACACTATTCCTCACTTCATCTGAGCCCAAATCACTAGACCCAGGAAAATACATTTAGGGGTATTGAAAGAACATTCTGATGTAATAGTGGAACCACTTAGGGTAACATATGAGGAAATATGGAGTAAAGACTAGAGATAGACAACTTTTCTAATTTCCAAAAATGTGGACCAGGTGGACCGGTGAATTTAATATCAGACTCTAGAGGAATTCTATTTGAGATTATTACATCTTTGGTCTGTGAGAACACTTAAAAAAGACAAGGATCCAACATAAACTTATTTAGAACAATTCATGCCAAATCTATTTTCTCAAAGGCTTACTAAAATGACATACTTGGGAACGTTATTGACATAGTATTTATTGATCTTAGCAGTATTTTTGGCAAAGCACCTCACTATCTCCTTTTGAATAGGAGAAAGGAATGTTGGTTTGGTGATAGTACAATTGAATAGTTTTATAAGCAGTTGAATAACCAAACAGTAATATATAGAAAATGTTGTTGGAAGGACTGTGTCAATTTGAAAGAAGTTCTCTAATTAAATGTCACAGGGTTCTGTACTCGCCCCTCTTTTGTTACAAATTTGTCATCAGTGACTTGGATGAAGGTATTAGGGGGATACTTATAAAATATTGAGAGGCCATGAGGTAGGAAAGGATGGCTGATACAATGAATGACAGAGTCAGGATCCAAAAGAATCTTCTCAGGATACAACGATGAACTAAATTGAATCTGATGCTATAATCCCAAGCCTGGAGAAATACAAAGTCCCACACTTTATTTCAGTTCTACGAGTAGAAGATGGAAAAGATGTAAATAGACAGAAGTTGATGTGTGTTACTAAGAGAGACTCAGAATGGAAATTGTGGCTACTACGGTCCATTGGTAGGTTATATTACGTTTGTTGATCTTTTTTTCCCCTTTGGAGGACCTTTGGAGACCTCTATATAACTGTCAGTCTCTAGGTTCTAGTGCTTGAGACTCCAGAAATTGTAGTTCTTTGTGGCCCAGGCATTTCTTCCTGGAGGCTTTCTCTGCCTTCAGAGATGATTCCAAAGGGCACTACGCTTCTATTCAGCAAAATGTCCGTCTGGTGCATGATGGCCAGCGTGCTTGCAATTGAGAGTTAGTAGTAACCTTCAAGGCTTTTGAGCAGAGAGAATTTTTCTAATACGTCCTCTGCCACAAGGGTTGAAAGTAGAATTGAAGAGAAACTTCCCACGTGTAAGATTTATACTTAAAGAGAATGAACAAACAACATAATCGAAATTAACCGTGCCCTTTAGAAGCTAAATTTGCCTTCACCATGATTCAGTCTATTTTACCTTTTGCAATTGCTCTTTTTCTGAAAATATAAACAAGTCTAATTACAGAACCGTCTTTTCATTCCCATATAATGTGAGAAAAATCCAAGCCCACAAAGGAAAACAGGCATGGAGAGTGTTATTGACTTTATTATAAGTGTTACATGCTATCCTTTTTATGTATGTTTTCTGGGTTGATTTCCTGAAAATAGAACAAACTCCAATCTTCAAGTAATCAGGGCTATATATTAAAGGAGCAGTGACTCTAAATTTGATTGCAATCACTGTCTGCTTGTGTTTTTTTGGTCCTTTTTTCCCTCTCCAGAATGGTATTTTTCTCATTGAGTTTTCCAGTTTAGAACATCTTCTCCTATTTCTCTGGTTAATGAGTATCAAACATAAGTATTTAAATAACTGACATTTAAAAAAAGGAAGAAAAACACTTTTCCAAAATGTTTCTAGCCCAGTGTCCACAGAGGCATCAAACTAACCAGGTACTCTAGGCTTTGTCATCATCTGTCCTGAGGAAGGTAGGTGGTACACAGTATAGTGTACTACACTAGGAACTGGGAAGATCTAAGTTTGAACTCTGCTTCTGACACATTAGTTTTGCGACCCTAGACAAATGGCTTATCTTCTTTTGGTCTCAGTTTTATCTCTAAAATAAAGATAATAGTACCTTCCTCATAGAGTTGTGAGAATTAAGTAATATATAAAATGTGCTTCGTAAATGTTAAAAGCTTATGTAAATGTTGGCTATTATTATTTTATGGACCAGAGGGATAGTTAAGTCCATGATGTCTATCAATCATTCACCTTGTAATTTGACATTTCCCACAAAACTATGTGCCCTTTATCTTGGCCTAAATCCTATAATGGTGGAGTGTCAGACTTATCGTTTCCTGCTTGGAAAGCACACTTATACAGTAGACAGTAACTTCCCTCTCTTTCAGTAAGTAATACCCATGGCTAGAGAGGTGGTTCAAACTCAGAAGGTCAAAGGTCACTTAAAGCACCTAATCTACAGGTCCAAATGACTCTTTCTCCTCAGAGGTGTCTGCATACTTTGTTCTCCTTTTGAAATTTTGCCACACAAATGACACACATTAATTGCCTCTCTCTTTTAACTAAAGCAAAAATAGATGCATGACATCTCATGTGATGGCTGTGCTTTGGAATCTCTATCTAGCTCCCTTCATGGCTCAGATAAGGACACCTTTCCAGATTCCTGCTTTCCCCTACTATTATTGCTCCTGGAACCACCCCTCAGAAATATTATGTTTTTATTTTATAAATGCTTTATACTCAGCATCTCTATCTACTTATTGTGTTTCCTAAATTGAAAAAAAAAGTTATCTTAGATTAGAACCTTTTTTTCCCCCACACATCCCCACCACCCCCCCATGCCTCAGAATGGTTCCTGGCTTATAGTAGGCACTTAACTGCTGATTGAATTTAACTGCATTGAATGTACTGCTTTATCCATGAGCATATTATAATCACTGAGCAGCGATACTTGTCTAAAAGCACTGAGTCTTCATGAGCTCGTTCTATTTTTAAATAAATATTTTATTTGTTTTAACCAGCCAAGATCCATATCTTCACCTTCCCACTCATTCTTCCTCACCCCAATTGAGAACAGAACAGAAAAAAAAATAAACCGTTACAAACATGTATTATCAATCAAAATGAATGTCCATCTTGGCCATGTTTAAAAAAATAATTATCTCATTCTGAACTCTGAGTCCTATACTTCTGTATCAGGTAGCACATTTCATCATTAGTCCTCTGGAATCCTGATAAGGGTTCAGCACAATAGTTTTTTATCATATTTATATACTACACCTTGTTTATCCATTCTCCAATTTATAGGTGCCCTCTCATATTCCTACTCTTTGCTATCTCAAAAGGAGTTATTTCTATTTTTGTACATTGCTTTGCTTAGGACTAACCCCTCACTTAATCTACCTTGGCCCTCTAATGTCCTCTCACCACTTCTTCATTTCTTTTTCCCTCTGGAGTGAAGTGTATTTCTGCCCTTCCTCCAGCCCCCTCATGTGTATTCTTCTTTCTTTCGGCCAATTCAGATGAGCCTGAGGTTCAAGTATTAGTCACTTTCCCCATGCCCTCCTCCTTGTTTGTATACCCTGATTATGTGAGTTATTTTTCCCTATGCTTCCTTTTAGGCCAATGCATTTCTCTTCCCCTCTCTTTCCATTCTTTTCTTAATATAATCAAGATATAACAGAACCACTTTCCAGGCCTTGTCTAATTGAACTCTCTCTATCAATCCTGATGGTGGTAGCATAGAAAGATAACACATGTATCATCTCTACACATCTAAATGTAAACCATTTATGCTTGTTTAGACCTTTATCATTCTTTTTGTTTTTACTTTTTTATGTTTTTTTTTTCTCCACTTCTGCGTTTCAACTTCAGAGGTTCTCAACAGCTCTACTCTTTTCATCAGGAATAATTGAAAGTCCTCTATTTCACCAAAGGTTGGGTTTGTCCTTTTAGTATTATACTTAGTTTTTCTTGGTAGATTGTTCAGAGCTGTAAGCTCATAATTTTTGTCTTCTGGAATATCACATTCCAAGTACTCTGCTCTTTTATAATGGTGGCTAGTGCATCATGTGTGACCCTGGTAGTAGCTCCTCAGTACTTGGATTTTTTTTTTCTTTCTGCTATTTACAATATTCTTTTCTTTGACCTAGGAGCTCTAGATTTTGGCTTTGAAGTTTATGGGAGTTTTTATTTTGGTGTTTCTTTCAGGTGACTTGTGAATTCTTTTTTTATTTCCACTTTGCCCTCTGGTTCTGGGCAAAACTTTTAAGATTACTTGATGTTTGATGTCTAGGCTTTTTTTTAGTCATAGCATCCAGATAGCCAAATAATTTTTAATTTTTTTCTCTGTTTCTTTTCCATGTCAGTTGTTTTTGCTGTGAGATATTTTGCATTTTCTTCTATTTTTTTTCAGTCTTTGATTTTGCTACCTTGCCGTACAAGAAAGTACGGGGGAAAGGGATAAGAGGTAGTGGGTGTGTGGAGTGATATAATGGAGGGAACACTGGGGGAAGGGGTGATTACAATGCATGCCATCTTGGGGTTGGGGGGAGGGGAGAGATGGGGAGAAAATGTGGGACTCAAAATCTTGTGGAAATGAATGTTAAAAACTAAAAATAAAATTAACAAGGAGTTTCTTGCTTGGACAAGGGTTTATATCTTTTGTACCAAAGTGAGAAATCCCCTTCCAATTTTTTTCACATATAGCTCTCATTTCTTTTTCAACTTTTTTTCTCAATCTCTTTCATTTCATTTATAAAAATATTTTTAACTTTTTGATTTTTAACTCTTGCTTTATCTCTTCCAGGTGTTCTAGTTGTATTTATGCCCAAGCTACGTTTTACCCTGAGGCATTGCTTGTAGATGTTTTGCAGAGGTTCCCAAAGTGGGTGATACCACACCCTGGGGGATGCTAGAATTGGAGGGAGCAGTAATAGCCTCAGGTGTAATTGGAGGGTGTTGAATAAAAATAAGGAAGCAATGGAAGTAGAAAGAAAGAAGGGAAGAGAAGAAAATTTTGAAAAACAGTTCGTACATGTTTCATCTGTTGTATAACAGAGTTAAAGTCATAGTGATTACATTATTTTCCAAATAAACACACAAAATTCAAGTTATAACCAAACAATGGTCAAGTCCACTTACAGGCCTTAACAAGCAAGTGTTGGCAGGTAAGCGCGTTGCACATTGTCCAGATGTCCAGTATGCATTGATAGGAATATGTGCATGTAATGACTTGTTTACAATATGATACTACATGGTTACATGACACAATATTGCATCATTAAAATTTCAGTGCAGAAAAAATCCTCAAAATTTATAATAAACTATTACATTTAAGAAGCATCATTTAAAAAAAATTTTGAAATGATGCAAATTTAAAATAAAAACCTGTTAAAGGGTTAAAGAAAGAAGATTTCCAGGGGGCACTGAGTAATTTTTTTAAAAGGGGGCAGTAGACCAAATAAGTTTGGGAACCTCTGTTCTAGAGTCATTCTCTTTTGTGTTTGTGTCTTGAGTGTCTCTAACACCATAATGAGTCATTTTGTGTTTTTTTCTTTCTTTCTTCTTTATGCTTCTTGACTTTGGACTTGATGTTAAAGCTGGGCTCTTATCATTTCTGGAGGAAAAGTCTGGGCTGTTCCTGTTGATGCTTTCTTGGGGGGTATTAAGTGTTGTGTTCTTCTAGGATCTTGCAAGCTTTCAGTGCTCTACATGGTCTGGTCCAGGGCAAAGTTTGTTGCTGATCTGGTTTTTGGGTTGTGTGCAAAAGCAGACTGTTGCTGGACTGCACCACTATCAGCCAGCTGGGAAGCTCTGCTGGTTCAAAGTGGCCGAACTGTAGGCTTCCCTTTGGTCTGGGATTCTTGCCTTGGTTAGGCCTCTGCAGTCTGGGCCAGATGTTAGGAGTGAGACCCTACTTTGTGCTTGGGATCTGAGCCACACCACTGGGGCTTTTACTGCTGCTGCTCCTCTTGGTGGCTTTTAAACTTCCTCTTTTATCATGTCACCCAGGACCTTTCTCCAATAATGCCACTTCTCTGCTGATGTCCCCTTCACAATTCAACCTGAGTCTGTGACCTGGAATTGGGTAGAGAATGACAAAGCTACCAGTTTGCACCATTCCCATCACAGAGCTCCAGGTTAGGTCTAGGTCCCCCTCTTGCCTCAGTGCACAGCCTATCCCCTTGACACGTGGCATGTTCGTGGCCCCACCCCAACATGTGTCCAGAGACCATTTTGTCTCCTTTCATCAACTTGGGATGGATGGAGGACTCTGTGAATTTCTCAAGATTTCTTTATCAGGATTTGGTCTGGTTCAATTTCTAGATGTTGATGAAGGAATTCATAGAGGGGAGGGAACTCACTGAACTGCTTTCTAATATTCTCTCCATTCATTTGTTCTTAAGGAGTATAATGAATGAAGAAATAATGAACAACAGGCCATTTGCTTCATAGACTCCAATTTAGGCCCCACTAATAGGGATCCAAACTTCCACTGAAGTCCTGACACTAAGTAAATCCTTTCTTGGATCTCCCCTCTAAGTTAGTGGTCGAGAGAGGGGGAGGCTTTGTCTGTGGCAGAGGGAGCATTAAGCTACAGCATACACTAGCCTGTATGTCAATGGCTTTGACTAGACAGGGCTGCGGATTTATGACCGCTCGAAGGATTGTGGACAATGCCAGTGGGAACAAGACAGGCCCAAAAGGGAGAGGAGGTAATCCCTGACTTTTGCCTTATTTGTACCCATGACTTTGGCTAACTGAGCTCTCCTCCATCAAAGTAAGAAAGTCATAAAATACCAGAGCTTCAAGGGATCTTAGAGATCATCTAGGCCAAGAATGAGGAAAGAATGGTAAGGGAAGTGGGCACAACCGTATTAGCATAGAATATGACAAAACAACCCAACAAACCTATATTCTATAGTTTATTCAACTCTGTCTCTAAATCACTGAGTATACTACTTCAGGCTCATGCCTATCAAGTCTCTATAGAATTTGTTGACTAAAATAAAAGGCTGCAATTAGAGTTTTAACCCTTTCTTGGGGTCCCCAGACAGTGTTAACTTTGCAATGTCTGCAAGCCCTGCTTTGTTCCAGCCAATTAATGTGAAACATCTGCTTCTACATGTTAAAATGCCTTGATCTGTCTGATCTGGGTGGCAAAGCAGCCAAAAAATAAAAAATGATTCATTTAGCCAGTCAGCCCAAAGTCACATTAACTGAATGTCACACATCTGAATATTTGTAAACATTTGGATCATAAACTGAATTTTTCACTTGTCATATGAATTGACATTTTGCCTTCCCTCCCCTAAATATCATATGCCATCAATTGATATATTGTATTCTTGCTTCTTCACATAAATATAATCCCTTGTAGTCCAGCCTCTTATGACCTTAGACAATTATCATCTTATATATGTATTAGTCAATACCCTCCTCATGAACTTGAGAACCACAAAGTCACAAATATCTAGTAGATAAATATCTAATCCCTTGCATCCCTGGTACAAAGGACATGAAGACAGGCCATCTTGAATATGATTTCTAGTGCCTTGAATATAAAATATACCATTGAAGAAATCATCATGTTCTGGATTCCACAATTGACATAATTAATTAGAGCATATGTGACCTTTTGTGGTTATAAAGTGCTTTATTTATATTAACTCATTTTACCCAAGCACACCATTGCAAGTTAAGAAAGGCTGACATGATATTATTTTATAGATGAGGACACTGAAACTCAGGTTGAAGGACTTGTGCAAAGGAATTTAGCTGTAGCAGAACCAGGATTATCAATATTATTAATATTTTAAAAATGCCTCCTATGTCTCAGATCTCCTGCCTTCCAGACTAGTCTTCTTATCATTATTGCAGAATCTTCTGACATTCAACTTTATTTGCCTCTCATACTTCTAAAATTGACCGTTCAAGAGTCCATGTAAGGTATTTTTCCATCATACACTTAAAGTGATGTATTTCCAGAAATAACCATTGTTCTCCTGGGCAGGTACAGGGCATCTCAGAGATGTGTCACCAAAGAATACCCCGGAAAGGTAGTGGAGTTGATTGACTAAGCAATGAGCATTCATTCAGATCAGGACCTGCCTTTGTTGTTGTTGTTTGTTTTGTTTTGTTTGTTTTTAAACAATCATGTCAACTCAGCCAAAGAACTAAGAATTAAAAGTATCACAACCACTGGAAACTACAACCTTCTTTGTAGTGCATTCAAGAAAGGATCACAAGACTAAGAGATCAGTTTTTAAAAAGATAAAAATCCCCAAAGCATGGGCAACCCAAATCTACCATATTTCCCCATGTATAAGATGCACCCTTTTTTGAAAAATTAGGGGTCTAAAAACTGGGGGTGTCTTATACAATGGTTGTAGATTTTTTTACTTGCATTTCCTGCTTTTTCATGCTTGTTTTTGTGCTCATTGTTGTAGATTTTTTTACTTGCATTTCCCTTTTTTTTGGTGCTTCTTGTCTTTGCGCTCATTGTTTCGCATTTGTTACTGGTTTTGCCAAGTTGCTCAGAAAGGATTTTTGTACAACGCTGAATTCAAGTTAAAAGTGATCTAGTTTGCAAAAGTGAATGGAAATCGTGCTGCTGAAAGTAAATTTGGTTCTCCTCCAACTGAGAAAACTATCCAAGACTGGCCTTGGAAGAAGAAACCATACTGAAAACACCACCTCAGAAGAGGGCCATGAGAGGCAAGTCAGCAAAATGGCCTGATTAAAAGAGGGAATTGAAGATATGGATTGAAGAGCAAAGGGCAATTGGAATTTCTGTGTCCACAAAGATGGTTCAGCATGAGGCAAGAAGAATTGCTGATGAAAAAGAAGTTACTGATTTCAAAGGAGGACACAATTGGTGCTTCAGGTTCGTGAATGGGAATGGACTAAGTACATGCACCAGACTTGCCCAAAAGATGCTTGAAAACTATGAGCAGAAAGTCCTTGAATTTCATTGTATTATTGTATGAATTTTATGATGAATAAAACTTGAGTTCAACAACTACGTAATACATATTTTTTCAAATTTTGGGCCCCAAAATTAAGATGTGTCTTATACATGGGGAAATATGGTACTTCTGTTAGAAAACTGAGAGCCCAGTCTTCTATAAAGCTTCAGAAAGCTGTGAGTGGGTCCAAGGCTACGTGGCTATGGGAGAGGTAGAACTAATAGGAGAGATATCTTTCATCCCTGCTTAGAGAGAGGACAATTATGGTGCCAAACTCTCTTCAGAACCAATTCCAGACAGGAGAGAGAGAGAAAAATAATAAAAAAAAAACACTTTGGAAGTGGCAAGCATGTAGGTGGAGCTGGTTCTACAACATCTCTCTGATGTCCAGTTTGCTTCCCTAGTATCTTCATGGCATTTTCCCTTGGGTGAGATCCAGATCTCTCAGTTGAACATTACATTCTTGTTAAGGCAAACATGAGAGATAGTGTGGAATAATGGGTGGTTGCCTTGTTTAGATGTCAGGAAGACCTGGATTCAAGTCTTGCCTCTGCTACTTATTGGCTCTGTGACCTTGGGTAAGTCACTTAAGTTAATAGCCCAAAGAACTCTCTAAAGGTTTAAGGTTTCAGAACAATGGCTGATGTGCATTGGTAAAAGTGTTTTCTGTAGAAGGGAGTTCCTTTGATTGAAGAAATCATAAGTCTATTGAAAAAAAAAAGTCAAGCCAAGGACATTTTGCCTACTTGACTTTCAGTAAAGAGGAAGAAGGCACCCAGATCACTGATACAACTTCTTGTCCCAAAAATGTGCCAGTGACTCATGATCTTACCTACCTGGGATTTGTATAAACTGACAAGAATAAAATTGAAGATGTTCAGAGAGAAAGAAAAGGCCAACTTCATGCAAATGCCATCTATTTCCCAAATCTCAGTACATAAAAGAGGCATAAGACTGTGAACACGACTACTTCTAAATCAAAAGCAAGACTTCAGAATTTGAGCAACACTGTGATTCATTTGTGTCATAAAATGAGAACTCCTCCAGATCTTCTCCTTGACTATTCCCTTGCAAATATACAGGAAGAAAGAATTTTGTAGCTTGCCTTAAATAATGTAGTATGTTTTTACTGGAGCAGTCCTGGGCTCAAAAGCACTAAGTTATATTCCCAGAGAGATGGGTATCAGTGAGACTAGTGCAGAAGTTCACATTGCAATCAGTTGATACTAGAAAAATTGGAAATGGTTTTTATAAAAATATGATATTCCAAACAAGCAAAAAAAAAACAATAGTACTTGCTCCCTTCCAAACCTTATATTCCTCCATTCCCTAGTATAAGTAGAAATGGATGTTACATAAACACAATCAACAATTCAGAGTTAACTTGCATTCTGGCTAGCAGTATAATCTTTCTTATCTTTATGATCTACACCCATTAGTGTACACCCATTACACCCATTTCACATCTGAAATTCAATTATAACTAGTTCCTGGAATGATATGGATCTACTTACCCAGAAAAAGGATGCTGAACTTTAACAAAAGGAGTTTAGGAAGTCTTCTGAATCCATATTAAAAAGTTGTGTACAAATAAGGCTGTTAGGAGAGGCAACTTACCTGTTTGCTGCAAGGCATCTGTAAAGGCAGGCCATTTTACTTTTAGACTATAGACTGCCTTGATTACATTTCTACAGAAAATCTTTGGAGTCATTTGAGAAGCCACCTAGCTAAATATTTTGCACTGAAGTGCACCCAAAGGGAAAAGAATTGCAGAAGCCATAAAAGTTAGATATTTCTTTTCCATCATTTCTGTTGAGGCAAAAGCACCAGGAGAAAGCCTTTAATGAGCATTAAAACTATCAGATGTTCTATTACGTGACATTAAATGTAATGAAATCCCAAGGTCGAATTAATTTTGTAACTTTCCTTATCACTCAGAGCATAAGGAAACTACTATCTCCATAATTGTCATCAATAACCACCAGAAAGGGATCTGGCTAATTGAAGATCGATCACATCAAATGGGGTGACCTCATCCTATCCAAACAAGAAAATATTGTATAGCTTGGAAGGAAAGATGTAAATGGAAGACATACAGGTGGTTTTAGTTTTTCATTTACCTATTTTAAATAACATTCTGTGAGGCCCACAGTACATATTTTCATTATATTATGCTAATAGGTGCAAGAGAATTTGATGGGGTTGGTAGTTACTCATTTAAGAATGTTTCAGAGAGCTAAAAAGTAATACATTTAACTACTAGTCAAACAACCTCATAGAATTCTCAAAGATAAGATTTCATAAAACTTGGACAGCAGAAGGGAATGGAAAAAAAGATAGAAATGTGTCTTAATGAAATTCTGAGACAGGCATCATATTTCAGTGTGAAACAGATCAAGGAAGAAAACATTCCATGTCTTGGAGTCTAAATGAGGAGGAGGGCTTCAGGAAGGAGCAGCCCACTATCTAGAGGGTTTCAAGCAAATTCTGTCTGTGAGACCAACCCTCTCTGAAAATAAAAATATTTACAGATCTATTTAATCAGTGACAAACAGATAGGAAACCATCTGGCCATTTGAATCAGTGTAATTTACCCAACCACTCTTGTGAAAAGAGACAGCTCGACAAATTAAATGCTTATTTTATTTTGGAGCTCAACAATTGTCCTAAACTGTAATCATAAAATCCACACTCTGCAGCTTCAAATAAACAAAAGCAAATGAGCATCGAAGAGTACTCTTCTGGGGTAGGACCAGGCAGGAGGATTAGCATCTCAGTGGATCAGATGGACTAAACCCCCTCAATTCCTGATAACAGCAACAGGGAGGTGACACACCAAAAAGCATACATTATCCAAAGCCTGAGATAAGCAGAGGCCATTTGGGGGTTCTGAGTGCAATATAAATAGATGCAAAACAGTAGGAAGACCAGCCCATCAAAAGCCTCTGAAGGATTAGCAGTATGAGCTCTGACTTCTCTGCTGTAGTGAGCAGTGATTTATCTGCAGACAGTAACAGAGACTGGGCCTTATCTGGGATAATTCAATGGCTTAATGGTGGTCTCCTTATCTGAAGGTCATAATTAAGCTTGTTTGATCAGGCCCGGAACAAGCACCTATGTTGTGCTTTAGCCCTCATTACTGCTTTCCCTGTCCCGTTGTCTAATATAATAAGAACATCATTGGAAGCACCATTATTAATTTCAGTGGAGGGCATGCATAGCATAGCACATAGTTGCTGCTTATCTCTCAAACAGAATCCCCTAAACTGGAAGGAACTGGCAGCACCTGCTAAATTTAGAAACTTCCTGATAATTGAGGGTTTAAGGGACTCAAGTACCTTGAGGCACAGATGTTCCAACTTAAAACCAATTAGAATGGGAAACTGAAAATGAAGATGTGCTACGAAGTCACCTTTACTGAGGTTCTTGGAGAGAAAAGAAACCGGAAAGTACCCCAGGGAAAGGAAAGTAAATGTCCTCTTACATTTTAAACCAAATGCCAGAGCTGACTGCAGGTGAGGTCCTTCAAAAGCAAAAAGCAAACCCTAAATATATTCCAACTAGCTAGTTCAAGGTGAAGAGGGTTGGATCATGAGTTAGAAAACTTAGGTTCAAAACCTGCCTCTGCTCCTCACTATTTCTATGATTTTAGAAATATCAGTTAAGATAGACATCAATTTTCTCATCATTTGGACTGTACTCAGCCCAAACCAGATTAAAATGTAATTGGGAAATATATAACAGAAGAGATAAAAATACAATAAAACAGAGATAATATTACATTTTAAAACTAAGTCAATATGAAGCCCACAGAGATCTGTATGTATGAGTTAGTGGTCCCCATTTCTATTTGCATTAGACACCACTGGACTAGAAGACCTAGAATTTCATTCCAGCACTTCATCTATGATCTAATGATACTGATGGGAGTGGATATGTTTAAACCATACTCATCTAAACTAGCTGGCTGGGAGACTGGGTAATTTAATGGAAAATACGAATTATACAATTTCAATAATACAGTATTTTGAATCGATAACAAATGTTTTCTATAGGGCCTTCCAGGCTTACATTTAATAATGTAATTCATTTCTAATTAGCAGCCTAATTTGCATGTAAACCATTAATATGCTCAAATATCTTGACAATTTATTATCTCTCAGTTTAAAAAAATACTCCCCTATGGTGTCAGTTTGCCAAGTAAACTGTTTCCACACAAATAGCAGGGAGCCTAGACAGACAAAACTAACACAGGTTTTGAATTGGTGTAGGTAGTATAAAATCATGAGATTTTGCTTTTATTTTCATTTGAAGTTTATTGTCCCCATGACAATTTTGTAATATACCCCAAACTCCTTTATAGAGTCTCTCATTATATTACAAATTTAATTATGTCCTAATTTAAATCTAATTCCTTATTTATATTTCATGCCTGTTACTTTGTTGCCTCATGTAATGATGAAAAACCTTGACTTGTGGTCAGAAATTCATTCAACTTATAATTATGACACTTACTACTTGTAAGTCATTTAACTTCTGAGAACCTTGGTTTCCTTATCTGTATATTGAGGAAAGTAATGTTTAGGTTACTCCACAGAAAGGTTAGGATTAATGGAGAAAACATAGGTAAAAATATTTCGCAACAGTATAGTATCATATAAATGTGTTATTCTTGGTAATTATTATAATAGGGATTTATTATACTATGGTGACTCAACAACTAGGTGATTCCGAATTCTCTGCCTTCCCTACCATTTCATATTTAGGACTCTGTATCTTCTATAGCTCAACTCCTCCCTAACCCATCAGTCTATCTTCTTTCTCCTTAAAATAAATCTTTATAACGCCAAAATCAACACAGAAACTTGTCTTCTTGAGAGGATTATCATGTTAGAAAGTCATTGAATATCTCAGCCTCTACTCTCTTAAGTTGACGTACTTTCCAAGCCCTGGCAACCCAATTTCTGACCTCGCCACTCTACTGAAACTTTTCTCTAAAAGGTTACCAAATGATCCTAATGGCTAAACCCAACGGCTTTCCCTCTGTATTCATCCACTTTGACACATCTTCAACTTGGGACACCATTGACCCCTACTCCCCCTTATATACTTGTTTTTTTTTTCCCCTGGCTTTTATTGTGTTGTTCTCTCTGGAGTCTCCTTTTTTTTGGTATGACTATCTTTTTTTCAATCTCCTTTGCTAGATGATCATCAGACTTTCATCTTTTGAATGTGTCCCCAAAATACGTTTAATATGATTGTAATATCAGGATTGCATGTCATTTTGGGGAGGAGAGAGTGAAGAGGGCGGGGAGAAAATTTAGAACTCAAAATCTTATAGAAGTGAATATTAAAAGCTAAAAAATTAATAATATTAAACACACACACAAGCTTAAAAAAGTATCCCTAAATCTTTATGCTGGCCTTCCTTGTTTCTCTCTACACTCTTTTTCTCAGTGATCTTATTGGCTTTCATCTACCACTTAGTGTAGACTATCACCAGATTTATATACCCAAGCCTAAACTCTTTTTCGAACTCCAATCCTGAAAAGTTAAACATGTTTTGGACATCTCCACTGGCTTATCCTGTTGGCATCTCAAACTCAACATGTTTAAAATGGACCTTATCATATTTTCCCCTAAACCCACCTCTTCTAAATTTCCCTCTGTTAAGGCAATGCTATTCTTCTATTCTAGTCTTCTTCATTCATTTAAGGTTGTAAACTTGTACTCACCCCTTTTTCTGACCTTTTCACCACAATTCCCCCTCTCCTGTATCTGAATAATTGCTAAGTCTTGTCAAGTTTACATACAAGATATTTCTTATTCATTCCCTTCTCTCCACTCACAGTCATCCCTGTAATACAGTTCTTCATCAATTCTAGTCTAGACAATTACAAGAACATCTCATTTAGTTTCTCTACTTCTAGTCTGTCTCCTCTTAAACAATTCACCATAAATTTGCTAAAATAATTGTCCTGAAGCTCAATTCTAACCATATGACTTGCCTGCTAAAAAACCTTCAGTGGTATGCTCTTGATTCTCGGTCCAGTATTAAAAGGTTTCCATATGGCTACCATATATCTTTCCTGCTTTGTTTCATAGTATTCCCATTTACATAGTCAAAATAGTCTACTATCCCCTCAACTTGACATTCCATTTCTTCCCTCTGCAATCATGCATATTTTTATCTCTACTTTTTAGAAGTGATGTTTTCCTTCAGTGCTCAACTCCTCAATGAAAGTTATGATTCCCCAATATTCGCCTTCTTCAAATTGCCCTCACCTATGTACATGTTTGTGGCATTTCCCCCCCCAAAAGAAACCTCAATTACTGGACATGGCTTTTGTCACAACATATCATTTCATTCCCTTTTCTCCTGCTGGATACACATGTCTTGCTCTTTGTAGAATTCTCCTCTGCCCAATTTCTGGAAACTTCTAGCTACCTAAACAACAGATAATTGTAACAGGAGAGGTGGCAAACCAATCAGATATATCTGAGCAAATCCCTATGCCTCCTTATGTAATACCTGTCCCTCGTCTACGTCATTGAATTACCCTGCTTTGTGAAAAAGCCCAAGTGTTCATACACTTAACTAGGAGGATTGATGAGAACCCAGCATGACTTGGGCATTAGATAGGAAAATTGCCTTTAGCAAAATAACTGCAATGACTTTATGATCATTTCACCCAAGGGCTGGACTCATCTTCCCTGGCTGAATCAAGGGTATATCCCGTCTCTTACAGAAATCCAATTTTATCTCTGTCTTTACCGTGACTAAAATTTGAATGCATCCTTTTCCCTCTCTTTTTTTGTGCCATTCTTATACCCCAAGGTCTCTTGAGTTAAGCCATGAATCTTACCCTGGGTTAAATGGTATGTAACATATTTGGCTGGAGTATCTCTTCCACAAAAAAACTTTGATTCCACAAAAGTAGCTGTCACTGAATTGTAGAACTGTATTTTCCCTGAGCAAAGGGTTTGTTTCATTTCTGTCTTGTTATTCTCAGTGTCTTTTTACATAGTAGGCATTTAATAAATGTTTGTTGAATTGAATTATTAATTTCATAGAGTTTAGAGTAGTAAGGGAGCTTAGAGATGGTAGAGTCCAATCTTATTTTACAAAAGAAGAAACTGAATGCCATAGAGGTCTTAGGTGAAATAAGTTGTCCATGGCCTCACAGATCTCAGGCCTGAGACTCAAAATCAGTCCTTCCTATTCAATTACAAATAATCATAAGTTCATTAAGTAGATTGTTTACAGTTTCAGAATAGAGGAGGTATAAAGAATATGATTTTCTAATTCTTTAGCAAAAATCTGTGTTGTTTTCATAGTTTTCTCTGCCTATCACTTTCTGTCACCACCCAACCTTCCAATCTGTTTCTTCTGCCCTTGGATTATTTCAATCAAGATCATTTTGACTATCCCACAAAGAAATCTGTATTCTTCTCTCAGTCCCAACTATTTTCCTCACTTGCCAGAGAAGTCTTCTGAATTCAAATTTCCTTTTTGTCTAAACTATATATCCCCCTTTTAAACTCTCCTATTCGCTCCCTCCCCTATTTATTCAACTCCATGTAGTTTGGTTCCCCTTGTGCCTTCCTTTCAGTTGGATTGGCAATTCAACATATATATGCCGCTTATTGTATTTTTTTTAAGGATACTACTAGGTCCTAAGGTGGTTTTATTTTGTTCCTCTATGCTCTGATCTTTTATTGTATAGGACAGAAAAGAATAAATAGCATATAAGAAAAATACCTAAATTTCAGATGCTTTCTTTAAAAATATATATGCATATTTTCTGTGTATTCTGAGATTGACTTTTAGCCTCATGTGGTCCAATCTGTCTAAGGTTAGAGAGTCCTGTTGGAGCAAAATCTCTGTTAATTAAAAACAATGACTAGTGAATTAGAGCAATAGAACAGGATTTGAATATTCTACTTCACATGACCTTCACGAATAAATTGTATTGAGTTTCATCATTACACTGTCTGTGCGCTTACCTACATAGACATTTCTCTCTCTGTCTGAGGTTAGAGTCCCCCAGGAATTTTGCTGAGGAATACTAAGGGACTCCACATTGATCCTTCTCTTTTCTAAATTCATGTCTCACTTCATGTCTGTACCACACAATTTAGACCCTAACTATATAGGGTCTTATATTATTCTCTAGTCGTTTCATGTAGGTAGTAAGTCTTAGCTTTGCAAGGAGACTGCCTGCTACTGGAGGACAGGGATCCTGAGCCCTTAGAGCTCAGGCCTCTTTTGTATTCTCCATAGCAACTATCACAGTGCTGGGTATATAGCAGATTATTAATAAATACAGGAAAGTGACTTAAAATTGAGAGTATACTTAAAGAATTGTGAATACCTCTTCAAGGGTTGTTTTGCTTACAAGACAATCTGAGAGGTTTGCTATAACGTGTGTGTTTGTACCTGTGTGTATGCATACAGAGGGATGGTATATAGTTATAAGCAGAGAAAGTTTGATTACTTTGGCAATAGACGTATAATGCTATTCTTCTAGCATAGTAGCTATAGTACTCCATGTGAAGGGTGTTTGGAGGAGCTGAAATTTTGGGATGGGAAGGTATATTTCCCATGCTGAAAAGAGTATCATACCTAGCAACCCGAAAGAATTGCCAAAACATGCAGAAGTAGCTTGGACTGGAAATGTACCTGTGGCCAACCAGAACGGTTTGCAGATATATCCTGTGTTTGATTGACAGCCACATTTAGATGTTCCAAGATAGTAATAATACTAGCTCAGAGTGGCATCTGTTATCTCGTCTGATCCTTCCAGAAACCCTGGAACGTAGAAAATGCCAGGTATGACTCTCCTCTTTAAAAAGAAAAAGAAACTGAGAATGAAAGTGATTTGCCCAAGGTAACACAGCTAGTAAAAGGAAGACCTGAGATTGTAACAAAAGCCTCCTCACCCTAAAGCCAGTGTTTCATCCACTATATCATTTTCCTTTTATGGATTAAGTGGCAAAAGTTTTTCTGATACTAGCAAAGTTACATTTTACAAACATGTACTTAAAAAAAGGCAGAATAAAGAAAAAATACATAGGATGAAGAAAAGTTGACATAGGAACCGTTAAAATGAATAGTTGATTAGTAATTAATACAGCCTATGATCAGTTATATATGATTAAAACTTCATTCAAGCAAAATTAGTGGGAAGCAGCATGGGGCAGTGAAAAGAGATATGGGTTAGAGGTCAAAGGATGTGGGTTCAAATTCCAATCCTATCATTATTTGTGTGATCTTGGCAAGCCACTTCAACTGTCTGGGCCTCACTCGTTAGGGCAAGACTAGAGTTTGAGGTCCCTTCCAGCTCAAACTATAAAGTTCTCACAACCATAAATTGCAACTTGAATTGTTCTTTTTGTTTCAGCTTTCATAAATTGACTTGGTGATAGCCAAATCTTCCCCACATCATTTTGTATGAGGAAGTCACTGATCTATTAGTGTAAATCTGTGCCTAGTCTCAAGTCTGCTTTCCCAAACCTTGTCAGTAAATAGTCAACAAGCTTTCATTAATTACATACACCCATTGGGCAAAGGGCTTGGAATGAAAAGAGTGTGAAAAAACAAAATAAAATAAAAAACAAACAAACATGGTGCCTGCTTGAATTCAAGGAGTGCACATTCTAATGGGGGGAGACAATATGTAAAATAAGTAAAAAAATAAAAATTGGCTATGTAGAATGTAAGTGGAAGATGATCTTAGAAAGCGCTGTCATGAAGAAATATGGAATTTAAAATTTTATTAGAATTACTTCTAAGGGAAGAAGTCTAACCCTTTAATATAGCTTATACATCTTTCTGATGTAAAAATAAAATAGAATTTCACAAAAGCAGCAGAGAGAGTTGTGTTTGTTTCCCAGTATTTCTCACTCTTATGAAGCCTTTATTGGGCTAGGATGATGTATTTCCTTTGTTATTTCTCTTTCTTGACTAAAGTCATACTCCAATGGTAGGACCATCTGTGAAGAGATCCACAATGTAGGGAAATCTTGTGTAAACCCTGCCCCCCCATACACACATGTATACATACTCCACTCTCTCCACAGTTTATTTATATAAGTGGAATCAGGTTAAAGTGAGTATCAAAGGGCAGATTTGAAAGATGAAAGAATTATTATATCTGAAAGTTAGAAGGGACATTAGAAGTCATGGAGCATAAACCTTAATCAAATCATGAATCTGTTATAAAAACTCCAAAGTGGTTGTTGCGCTTCTTCATCCTCAGCTTAAAACCCCCAGGTTTGAATTAACCTTGCTTAATGAGGATATCTAACATTTGCTTAATGAGGGTTTCCTCTTAAGAAAACAAAATCAACGCAAAATATTGAGATATATGTGCATATATATAGATATACATACACATGTATGTATGTATATATTTGTAGGCTTATTGGGTTATGTCTATATTTGGTGCTTGTTGATTTGCACTTAACAGCCGAAACAAGGCAGTGGCTGCCTAGGTTCTCACAGAGGCAGCAATGATGAAGCTTCCTTACCAGCACGAACATCTTTTGAGATGGATGAAACTGACCTCTGTGCAATAAACATCTTGAAGGGTAAGGGCATTGTGCTTCCTTAGAATTAGAGTTGTAGAGATACAGCTGACCTTAAAGATCACCTTCTCCATTTTATACAGCTGGGGAATAGGGAAGAGACCTGCAGTTTTCTCTATATAGGGAACTCACAGGTGAGGAAATTGCTTCTACCAATGTAGATTGTGCAGTCTTACAGTTGACTAGAACAGTGACGTCAGCCTTAATAGAAATAGATCCCTCTATATTGACTTAGAAAACCTCAAATTAATATTATTTTAATTTTTTTTATTTAATTGGTCAAATATTTCCCAATTACATTTTAATCTGGTTCAGCTGCACTCCAGAGTTTAGTGTAAAGCATCTGGCCTGTAGGTGCGAGTTTAATACCTCTGAGCTGGAGCCATGAGAGGTTAAGGGACTTGCCCAAGGTCACTCATAGCTATTATGTGTCAAAGGTGGTACATGAATCCAGGACTTCCTGGCTCTGGGACTAGCTCTCTATTCACTATGTCATGTTGCCTTTATAGATTTATTGATGAGAAATGTCATAAAGAGAAGAGAAAATTAAGACCAAATGATCTACCTACTGTCATGTAGCTAGTTAATGGCAGATCTTTGACTAGAACTCATTTCTATAAACATCCTACTTAATGTTCTTTCTGCAATATCATCTTGTCACATACTTATGACGTCCTGTCTCCCCAACTCAATTTGTATCTAGTCAGGGAAGGCCCAAAGCTCAGTCCATGGGCAAGCCCCTCAATGATAATTCAATGTCTTTTGAAAAGTAGTAGGCGTCTACTATATGCTAGGCATTATGGACATACAGATACAAAAATAAGATCACTCCTGTTTTCAAGTAGTTTATATTCTATTAGAGGGAGTACAACATGTCTATAAAAATATATGCAAGGAGGACACTGTGATTATGAACCTTGGTGACTGAAGTGATAGAAGTGCTCTCATTAGAAATAGGGAATGAAAGAAGAGGAAGGGTTTGGGGGAAGAAAATGAATTCAGTTTAGGAAGTGATAAATTTGAGATGCCCATGGAACGCCCTAGTAGAGATTTCTAACAGGAAGTTGGCAATATGGGGCTGTAGCTAACAAGAGACTTTGTACCACTTTGACCACAGTCCATCAACACTCAATATATATCATTGACTGTTAGCAACTACCTGACTCAATATTGACATGGATGGGAAATCCAACCTTCTCTCAATCTTTACCGTAGAAAAGAATTGGATGCTGATATGCTCTGTATATAGATCAGCATTGGGCCTGTACATTTGTCTGCTTCAGACAAATAGGCATTTTCTTCTCTCTTTTAAGTAGTTAAGGGAATGCTCTGTGGAAGAGGCTGTGAGCAGAGATGGTTAGGCAGGAAAAGCTGGTCGAGAGAGATGACAGAGAGCCTCCAATATGCTTTGTTCCACTACCATTCTATGTGCCAAAAGCTGATGGCAGTGAACCAAAGAGATGAAATTCAACTTTCAATGGGATAGAGACAAGGAGAATGTGTGAAAAATTGCCCTGACAGCATTGCATGATGCTTTGCAAGTAAGCATAGTGAAATCCATGGTCAGCTTGGGGAAGGCACAATGCAGATAGAGATGGGACTTTATAATGAGCTGTCACCCCATACTGAACCAAAAGGAGAAGGGAGCCAATGTATAGCTGCTCTGAATAGTTGTATGCTCAGATAGATTTCTCAAAGCCATGATTAACTCAAAGCTTTTAATTAATACTCTTAGTGCTGCCAATGGATGATATTGTGGTAGCCTGCCTTTGGATTGCTGTGGCAAATTGGGAAGAATGTGAACAGTGGAGGGCTCCATCTTTTCTGCTTCTGTGAGATCATAGCCAGCCACCACCTTATTCCTGCCATGTGCTGCTTTTAACTGCATTCCACCTAGTTCCAGATAGACTATAACCCAATAAGCCTACAATGAAAATAAAGAAAATAGAGCTCTTAACATGTTTCACTATTTTGATTTTAAATTAACAAGAGATTTTCTTCAACTCATTCAATAAGGTGGGAAATAAAATGTCTCTTAAAGAAAAAAATGCACATATTTCATAATCTGGACCTTCTCTTGCTCAGAGCCATCTTTTCTCAAGAAACAATTCACAGAAAATATAGAGACGTGTGGTACATGAGGGACAGCTAGGAGGTGCAGTGGATAGAGTGCCAGGCCCAGAGTAAGGAAGACCTGAGTTCAAATGTGACTACAGACACTTACTAGCTATGTGACCCTAAGCAAGTCCCTTAACCCTGTTTGCCTTAGTTTCCTCATTTGCAAAATGAACTAGAGAAAGAAATGCCAAACCACTCCAGTATCTTTGCCAAGAAAACCCCAAATGGGGTGACAAAGAATCAGATGTGACCGAAATGACTGACCAATGAGGGGTACATAGCCCAGGGCCAGGAAAGGTTTGCCTTGTAAACATAAACTTGCCTATAGTTTTGTAGAATCAGTAACTGGGAAAAAATCACATCAGATTGTTAGCATCAATAATTAAAAGAGCAAATCACATGGGATTAATAGCTACCTATGACTCCAGTGACATGAACTATATAATCTAGGGTGCTTTCCTCTATAGGAGTCTACCCCCTAATTTCCCCCAGCCTTTACGTTAGTGTTTCTACATATATGTATTGTGGAAGTTTGGTATTATACAGTGTAGAGCGTTATACTGGAAGTCCAGTAGACGTGGGTTCAGCTCCTGCTTTGATAGCTGTGTGCTATGTGGAACTTTGGACAAGTTACTTAACCTCAGTCTCAGTTCCTCATCTGGAAAATGGGGGGGGATGAAGTGTGTGGCCCTCAACTTCTAATTCAGTGATCCCTGCTTAACAGAAATTTATACTGTGCCACGACAGGTTGAATGGATTATGGAAAAGGGGGATCGTTTGTCTTATCAGGGACACTTGTTTTCATTGCATTATGTTGTTCACTGTGTTTATTTATACTGACTATGCTCACATGAAATATTTCCTTGTTCAGTGGTTTCAGTCATACGTGGTCAACTCTTTATGGTCTCATTTGGAGTTTTCTTGGCAAAGATACCAAAGTGGTTTGCCATTTCCTTCTCTGGCTGGTTTTACAGATGAGGATACTGAGGCAAACAGGGTTAAGTGACTCCTGGGTCACACAGTTAGTCAGTGTCTGAGGCTGCATTTGAACTCTGGGTTTCCTGAGCCCAGTGCTCTATCCACTGTGCCACCGACCTGCCAACACAGGATCAGAATTTTGGACTAGAATCCTGAGGTTTATTTGAAGCTCAGCTCAGGTGTCATTTCTAACTCAAGGCCTCTGCTGATCCCCTCCAGTTATTAACACTCTCTCCTACTGAAATTAACTTGGTTTGCCTTGCATATTCTTTGTATTTCCTTCTTTGCATACATGCCATATTCCTTCCAGTAGAACGAAAGCTCCTTGAGAGCAGGACCATTTTGTTCTTGTCTTTGTTTCCCGAGCACATTGTAGTTCTTTGAACATAGTAGGTACCTAGTATATAGGGTTGCTATTCACATTATTGAGCCAGAGTAGGTGCTTAATAAATATTTTGAATTGTATTAGATATTATCAAAACTAAGCCCCAAATTTTATAGGTAAATCAGGCAAAGCTCAGAGATATGAGGTGACTTACATAAGGTCAAACAGCTAGTTAATGGCCTGAACAAGGCCTTGAACCAGGTCTCCTGTCTGCCAGTTCAAGGTTCTTTCTACTATAGGAATCTGCCATCCATGCAGCATTTTTATTGCAAGAGGAACAACAAAACATTTTATCTGTAGGCAATTGATATGATGATAGCTTTGCAACAGCAACCCATAGTCTGAAAAGGTGCAATTATATAACACACCATATTACCTTGACCAAAGTTATTTTTAATATGATTGTTAATATATCATGATCTAGCCTCAGTGTAAAGTTGTGAAACCTTATGGTGACATTGTTCTGCATTGCAGCACCCAGTCATGACAGAGCTGGTCAAAGGACAATGTAGCATTGTTTCAGGATGATGTGTTAAGAATGTGCTGACCTCACTTACAATTCTCCAGCTATATAGAAAATACAGAGTCTAGCACTGAGTTAGAACTACACACACACACACACACACACTTAACTTGGTTTGCCTTGCATATCTTTATATTTCCTTCACACACACACACACCCCTATATATACATATACACACACATATATGCACATACATACATACACACATAAATATAAGAAGCTACCTTATAATGAGCTTCCACTCAGTTACCTGGACAGGTAGGTGGTACAGTGGATAGAGTCCTGGGCCTGGAGTCTGGAAAACCTGAGTTCAAATGCAGCCTTAGATACTTACTAGCTGTATGACCGTGGGCAAGTCATTTAACCTTTGCCTGCCTTAGTTTCCTCAACTATAAAATGGGGATAATTATAGCACAGGGTTGTTGTGAGGATCAAACGGAATGATATTTGTAAAGCTCTTAGCACAGTGCCTGGTGCCTGGCACATCCTTCCTCCCTCCCTCCCTCCCCCTTCCTCTGTGAGTAGATACTTCAGGTGAGTTTTCCATTCATGTACTTCCCTGTTTCACTTTGCTCCCCAGTAGTGGTCTCCTCATCTGTGGCCTTGCATGATTCTTTTCCTGTCTACCTCACTCTGCTGAAACTGATTTGAGGGTACCTTTCATTCTGTTTGCTCCAGGAACAATCTGTGGGGCTCTTCCTAGGTACCAGAATGGCTAGCAATGACTTTAATTTGGAGCATGTTTCCAATGAAGTAAATTGCCCTTTGTTATGCTGGTACCCTGAAAGTTATATTTTTGTGAAATAATTTAGAACCATTAGGCCAGGCATGCCTTTATCAGCTTTACTGGGTTTTTATCTGTACTTCATAGTAGCAAACAATGTTCACAAGGGTCGTAAGGGTAGTCATCAAACAGGCAGATATGTTCAGCAATCATCACAGGAAAAGAAATTGAAATGAAGTCATAAATCACAATTAATCATTTATTCCCCTTCAACAAACATTCCTCCCTTATGCAACTATCAGCTATTTTTCCAAACCTCTACCCCCGAACTCAAGACTTGAGTGTATTTTTGAGGGGGAGGGTAATATGTACACATGTGGTCTATATACATACACATATATGAATATGTGTATATAATCTCTCATCATTTGTAACTAAGGATTAGGAATATTTGGAATCTCTTATCTTTATCATGTCTTCAGAGAGCCAGAGGTAGTAGACAAAAATCCCCCCTGCCAATAGAATGTAAGCTCCTTGAGGACAGGTATGACAGAGCCTAGCACAGTGCTGGATGCTGGGTACTGAAATAAAGCGTGTTGAACTGGATTCGACCAAATCTCTAAATTCTGGTACTCTTGCTAATTGTACATGGTGTTGTTCAGTCATTTTTCAAGTTGTGTCTGACTCCCTGTGATGCCATTTGGGGTTTTCTTGGAAGCTCATTTTACAGATGAGAAAACTGAGGCAAACAGGGTTGCATGACTTGTCCAGGGTCACATAGTAAGTGTCTGAATCCAAATTTGTACTCAGGAAGTGGAGTCTTCCTGACTCCAAGGCTAGTACTCGACCATACCAACTAGCTGCCCTAATTAGCTTGCTAATTATTTATCTAATATCAATCAAAAACATTTATAAGTCCATATTATGTGTCAGGAACTGTGCTAGGACAAAAATACAAAAAATGAAATAATCTCTATTCTAAAAGAGCATACATGTTGGTTTATTTGGTTTTATTTTCATGAGATCATTTTCCCTTGAGTCCAACAAAATCCTACATAGTTATTAGAGTTACTGTGCAACATGTTTAATGAATTATAAGCTGATGGATTTATTTCCTGGAGTTACGGAAACATCCACAAAATCACACAGATGTATTAATTAACAGACATCAGTTTTAGAACTTCTCTGGTTAGAAAGCACAACCATTATTGCTTCTTTTATTTTTATTTCTGTTAATAAATGTTGGCTTTGTAGATTTATTTATACCCTTTCCACCTCATAAAGTCATAGGTCTAAGAGCTAGAAATAAACTCAAAGACTATTTACATCAACCCATACCTGACCAAGAGGGACCAAGAGGGACCAAGAGTCCCTCTTCCAATGACTCAAACAAACAAGTGTTACTTCAGCTTCTATCTGAAGTGTTCCAGTGAGGCGAACTCCTCCATCTCCCAAATAGCCCATGTGACCACTGGATAACTCTAATTCTTACAAGGCCTTCCTTGCATCAAGCCTCAACTTGCCTGTTTGAAATTTAGGATTACAGGATGGCAGAAATAGTGGTGGGAGAGATATTAGAGATTATTTAGCTTAGCTCTTTTGTTTTATAAATGAAATAACTAAGACTAAGACATGTGAATTGGCATTAGAGGCAACTAATGGTACAGTGAATAGAGTGCTGGGTGTGGAGTCAGGAAAACCTGGGTTCAAAAACAGTTTGAGATACTTACTAGCTATGTGATATTGGCCAAGTTAATTAATTTCTGCCTGCCTCAGTTTCCTCAGATGTAAAATATAGATAATAATAGCACCAAACTCCTAGTATTGTTGTGAAGATCAAACGCGATATTTGTAAAGCACATAGCAACTGTTTTATAAATGCTTATTTCCTTCCTTCCTTATTGCTCCTAGTTCTGCCCTTCTGGGGTCATGCAGCCTTTGTTTGAAACCTTCCACATGGTGGGCCTGTCAAACAAAGCTATTGCATCCATCTTTCTGTTCTCCAGGATAAACATCACAAGGTCCTTCAACCAATTCTCTTACAACACGTACCCTCTTAATGATATACTACAGCTTGTCAATTTGCTAAAATGTGGCATTCAGAACTTAGGTGCAGCTAGGTGACACAGTGCATAGAGAGCCAGGCCTGGAGTTAGAAAGACTTATCTTCCTAAATTCAAATCTGGCCTCAGACACTTACTAGCTGTGTGACCCGGGCAAGTCACTTAACCTTGTTTGCCTCAGTTTCCTCATCTGTAAAATGAGCTGGAGAAGGAAATGGTAAACCACTCCAGTATCTTTTCCAAGAAAACCCCAAATGGGGTCACAAGGAGTCAGACACGACTGAAATGACTGAACAACAAAAACTCAGAACTTGACACAGTACATTAGATGTGGCCTTGAGGGCAGAGTTCCCTTTTTCTGGAAACAAAACCTTTCAATACAAACTAGGTTAATATTAGCCTTTTGGTTGCTAGGTCATGCTGTTCATTTATATTGAGCTTGTTAAATAAACTCCCTTGTTCTTTTTCACAGGAACTATTAGCCAGACCTCTCTACCAGATATTTGCGAAGTTGATTTTGAAGCCAAGTGTAGAACTTTACACTTGTTCCCACTAAATTTCATTCAATTTGGCCCAATATTCTAGTCTATTGAGATATTTTGAAGGGATCTAAGCTCTGTCATTCTTTGTGTTAAATATCTTGTCAAGCTTCATGTCATCTGCAAATGTTGCAAACATGTGATCCATATCTTCAGCCATTTATTCAAGAAACATTATTAGGAGTCTACTGTGGGTTAAAAATATTTACCCACAGAGGATCAAAAACGAATCCCTGGGACACTCAGCTAGAGACCTTTCTCCAATTTTAACATCAGTGCCCCAATCACTACTCTTTGTGTCGTGCTATTCAACACCTTCCAAATTTACCAAACCCTACTATCATCTAGCCCACATTTCTCCATCTTTTCTCTAAAGTATAACATGAGAAATTCTGTCAAATACTTTGCTGAAGAGTCTGCAGCATTCCTCTGTCCAAAAAAAAAGGAAAGGAGGATAATCTGGCAAGAATTATTCCTGATGAAACCTGATGACCTCTACTGCCCTTTCTGTGTGCTCCCCTTAATAAAGTGTTGTAGATTTTTCCAGAATTAGGTTTTTTGATACCTGTTCTCATTTAATACTCAATGACAACCCTAGTAAAGTAAGCCCTATTGTTATCCCATTTTAGAAATGATGAAACTAAGACTTAGAGAAGTAATTTAGGCAGAATCACACAACTAGTGTTTAAGGCAGAATAGGAACTCAAGTCTTTCTTGTTCCAAATCCAACACCTTATCAACCATGCCACCTACTGAGGGTCCATTTTTAATCACAGCAATTTAACTGTGTCAAAGCCAAGGGTTTTTACAAAAAAAAAAAAGCTTTAAAAATATATATTTGTTCACATACCCTGAACATTCTTTACTATGCCAAAAAAAAGTTTTTCAGGTTTAGGAGGGATCAGTTTAGAACAATGTAGTCCAATGAATTCTCCTGGTGGCATTAGCTGAGGAGTAGGAAATATAGTGAAAAGAGGCAGCAAGAGGATTGATATTAGTGGCACCGCTGGCATAGGCCAGGATAAATCTCTAGAGGTAAGTTAACGATAGACAGGAATAAGAAGAAGAAATGCAATTAATTTCACTCCTTTTCAAATCCTCTCCCAGGTAATAAGCCAGACTGCTCTAATAATAGTTAGCCTTGCCCTGTTGTTTTGCTCTTGTTGTGCTTTACTGAGTGATTTTCTGCTTCAAAATCATTTTAATCTTTACATGCTTAAATGCTAAGTATTCATTTTAAACAATAAATTAGATATCTTCTTAAAATATACAGACACCATTAGCTTAATGTCAATGATGAACAAAACTGACATTCCTGTTAGAGCTAACTTTTCCCCAGGTAAATCAGTGATAAGCATTCCCATTCTCTGACGTAAAAAGGTATTGTGCTATGCATTTGCTTTGTTTTGTTTTTCTTTAGATTTCAAGTTCTCTGAGGTCAGGGCTCAGGTAGGTTTCCTCAACCTGTTAAAATCTACTATTGAAAGTCATGTAAATATGTAGAATTCTATAAATTATGCCTGGCCTTAGATATTTACTAGCTATGTGACCCTGGGCAAGTCACTTAACCCTATCTGCTTCAGTTCCTCAGCTGTAAAAATGAGCTAGAGAAGGAAATGGCAAACCTCCATTATCTTTGCCAAGAAAACCCCAAAATGGAGTCACAAACATTTGGAAACAACTAAAAAATGACTCAACAACAACAAGAAATTATGCATAGTACTACTTAGCCTTAGCATCTAAAGGCTCCATTATGAGAAAAGTAAGAGACTTTAGTTATGCTGCTGCTGTTATTACTAAAGTAATGGGTTTTTTCTCCTTCTACTACTGATATTGAAAATGGTGCTGGTGAATGACAAGAATCAGGGATATTCTACTTAACTTAAAAGTAGCAATGTTTAACAAAGAAGAAGAACATGATACAATTGTCTTAGGCAGTGGTGTCAAATTCAACTAGAAATAGGGCCACTAATCCATATAAGAGGATCCCTGTGGGCCATGCATTGACTTAGTTTTAAAATGTAATATTATATCTATATCTATATCTATATTATCTTGTTAAATATTCCCTAATTAAAATTTAGTCCAATTCAGGCCATTTTCAAGAGTGTTGTGGGCCACATGCAGCCTGTAGGCCTCATGTCTGATTTAAGGCACCTTGTCCTTATTCGCTTCATCAATATAAAACATGAGGCACTGTTAACATGTACTCAAATTAAGCATGATATAAATAAGGCCACAATGACTCAGAGGTCTGACTGTTTAGTTATGAGCTCTAGTCATAGATGTGTTAGGACTTCAATTTCATCCAGTATTAAGCTATCCAAAATGAAAGCACTTCTATTTTTCTTATAAACAACTAGTATGCAATTACATAAACCTACCTGGGAATTAAAGTAGCATTTCTCAAAGTTGTCCTTTAAATAGCTACACTAAGAAGGACAGAAGTATTAATAAATAATAATAGTAACCCCTTCAATGCTCAATTCAACATGCATGTCATTGATGGGGTGTGGTGGGATGCAGGGAAAGACTATGAGGACAAGAACAAATTAAGGGAGTACTAGCCTAGGTGGTATACAACAAAGACTCTGTGTTCCTTGAGATTGTTTATAGTAGCTATGAAGAGCTAGTAGGAATCCTGAGATATTAGCTAATTGAGCTCTGACAATACCACAGATTGTCTTGGAAACCCAACCAATGTGATAAAACTACGCCAATGAATCTAGGAAGTAGACAGGTCAGCATAGGTTAAAGACTGCCTCTACTAAAAACTACCCTGATGACCAGTTTGAAATGGAGTATGGTAGAGTGAATGTTGCTCCTTCATGTTCTAGTACTCCAAGACATAGAGATATGTCACAACAATCTGACCACTAGAAGAGGCAAACTATAGCTTTGAATGAAAAGGACTGAAAATATGTTCATAATGTACTAGTGCCATATCACAACAAAAATTGAAATGGATCTCACCAGTTACAGTTGATAAGGCAACGGCACGATGCTATTTTTTATCACCAGTACTTTCAGTTTTAAGTCATACAATAATGCATAGCTGACAAGTGTAGGCCAATTATATAAAAAACAAACAAATAAATGAAAATAAGACTTCATCCCTAAGGCTAGATCAGAAGAAATGATGGATAAAATCTAGTAGCTACTAAAATCTGAGTAGGGAAAATTAAAGACTCTATGGTTATTAGAAATCTTCACTTAATAAAATTTCAAAAATTATATTCAATGACAAAAGATAAAAAAATCAGTCTCCAATTATTTACAAAATGAGATGTAGAGAGTTAGACTTGAATTCTGAAATTTTCTTTTTAAGTTTGATTGGCATGAATCCAAATAGTATACCAATTGCAACAAACAAGATTAATTTGTAATAGTTATTATCTTTAAAACCACCATAAATAAATGCATTCTCCCACAGTATTTAATAGAATGTATTATGTAAAACCATTTCAATGCCTTTGCAGAGTAGTATAACCATCTATATCTATGTATGTCTATGTATCTACATAGATATACAGACATAGATGTACATATTATTTTATATATGTATATATAATATATATATACTAAGAAACATAGGAATAAGGTGAAACTATCAAGGTATACCTTAAATAACTCCTTTGTCCAGTGGATTCTTTCTTCAATGATATTAAAATGTCATTTGTAAGGTTTATGTACAGCAAAGAAAGGGAAAGAATGAAGGATTGGGGAATGAATCCAAAGGTTATACTGAACCAATGGATAAATACAGTACTTAGAAATACCTCAGCCTCCTCAAGGTATAACATATCAAGCTTAAAGATATCAAGCAGAAGTCATAGCTCAATATATTAAAAGACTTACTGGAATTTGAATGAGAACACATTTAAAGAAATATTAGTCTTAACATATACTATTGGAACTGCAAAATGAACTACAACATATTTAGAAAATATCCTAATAAGGAGCATAATAATATTAATGAAATAAAGGGACCATCACCCTAATTAAACGTATAACACTTCCTTGTAAAAAAAAAAAAAAGGAGGGGGATGGGAATGAGCATTTGTATAATACCTATTATGTTTCAGGTACTATGCTAAACACTTAAAAATATTACTATGTTTGATCCTCACAATAGCTCTGTGATGTAGGTATCATTATTATCCCATTTTATAGATAAGGAAACTGAGGCAAACAGAGGTTAAGTGACACAGCTAGTTGAATTCCATACTTCCTGACTCCAGGCTCAGCCTTCTATCCCTTGCACCACCTAGCTGCCAAGAAAGAAGAGAACTGATAGATATCCTTAGAGCATGTGATAAACAGATCAACCATCTAGGGAAACAGTTTTTGCAACAAACAGCATCATTTCACCAGGAAATAAAGGCTGATCATACGTATATGTAATTGGATTTACCAAATGTAATGGAAAATATTTTATTTCCAAAAGAAGCTTTTCAATATTATAGACCCTAAAATGAAATCAAAAGGCCTTTCATGGATGACAGCTTCATGACCTCAGCCAACAATATGTCAATGAAGATGTATTAAACAAATGGATGTCATGCAGATTTATTTGTGGATGGAGAGGCCTATGATGGCAATTCTGGACCGTATCATCACCAGCAGAAATTACAGAATGGTCATCCTAAATAAACCCTTCTGACTTAGTCATCAATATAAATTACACAAAGAAATGATAGAAACTGTGCAACACATCACTAGGCCACAAAAATTTAGTACCTATTTTAATACCTAATAAAATATATCCTTGTGGCTAAAGTTATTTGTCATAAGCTTGCTATCTTTCATGAACTGACAGACAAAAAATCCCCGCATTATAAATACAAACTGGAAAATGTCCTTGGGAAGTCAGCAAATAAACTGCAAAATAAACATGAAGGTCTTCTACTATTATTGTGTTACTATCTATATATTCTTGAAATTCAGTTAATTTTCCTATATCAGTCTGGAGCATAAGTTTATTATTGATATAGAGGACGAAAAGATCACGGTTAAGAGATAACTGAGTCATGGTGGCTGTTTGAAGCATGAGTGATGGTTGGTCTGGAACTTTTCCTGAACACTGAGATCCCAAAAAAAGACTCATCAATGGGAAAAGGGTCCCACAGGAGTAGCGTTTATGGTTCCTTTCAGCATAATATACTTTATTTGGGGTGTGCACGTGTGCGTGTGCACTCGCACATGTGTGTGTGTGTGTGTGTGTGTGTGTGTGTGTGTGTGAGAGAGAGAGAGAGAGAGAGAGAGAGAGAGAGAGAGAGAGAGAATTTTTTGTTTTGGTTCATCTGATAGCATGGTTCTAAATCCTGCATTTTCGCATTCATTTGATGAGTAAATTTGGTTTAGTCTCTCATTTTTATTCTATGTATATCTTTGCTTTGTATAATTTTTTTTGGTAATTAACAGGTTGGTAAGATTTGCATTCTTATCCAATCTATAGTACTCATTTTATTGGATTGTTGAATCCATTCACATCTAACATTAGGAAAAAAAATAAAGTTAAAGTTAGGTGTTCCTCCATTTGTGGGTTTTATATGTATGTGTGTATACACATATATAGTGTGTGTGTGTGTATAGATGTAGCATACATGTGTGTATGCACATATACATATACACATATTGTTTTATTAAAGATTCTTCTCTTTCATTTATGTCAGTACTTTGTCCCTAGGGTTAGTCTGCCTACTCCATTTTAATGCAACCCCATTCTCGTAGGCTCGTCTCAGTCCAATTTCTTTTCCTCTTTGCTAATTAAGTCTTATAGTTTTACTTAATTTATTGATTTTTAAATTCTTTTTAAAATTTAATTTTCCATTTTTTGTCTCTTTTTTTACATGATTCATCCCTCTCAGTTAAGTGATTAGTTCAAATGTCCATCTCCTCTCCTCCTCCTCAGACTTCTTTTGATTGTTACTTCTTTCTACACATTTTCTCCCTAAGGATTTCTTTACTTTCTTCTCTTCATTAATTCTATCCCCTTTCTGTCAATCCTATATTTTTAAAATTCTTTGATTCATGTTTTATATGCCCATTTATTCCTTTTTAATCTATTTTTCTAATAGAACTAAAACTTCTGAAGTCCCAAGCTCACTCTTCTCACCAATTTAGTATTCTCTTTGTACGTCTTGCCCCATGGTCCCTTTCTCTATTGTGCTTCAAGTGTAGAATTATCAATAAATGAGGAAAGTTAGGAGGATAGAAGCACTGCCACGTTACAGAACTTGTACTGTGTTCAAAGTTGTGGGGTTCAACTCCTACTTGCCTCCTGTGAACATTCTTCTTTCCATTTGCCATAAAATCTCTATTAGTTTGCGTCATCTTACATATCTGGATGTTTTTTGAACCTAGCTGAAAGCAGCACTACTGAAAATAGTTCTGTTGATTCTAAGAAGTCCCACAATGCCTCCACTTCTCTACCTCTATAAAGTTCATTCTTTATATATTATTTTCCTTGAAGGCACTATCTTGGATTTCAGGCCAATACATCTTGGTTCAAGTTGCCTCAGTCTGTGTTAAGTTTGCTTTGCACCTTCCTGGCCCACAATACTATCTCTATACCCCTTTGTCCGGGGTCCTTTCAACATTTAAGAATGTATTATACTATACTACCTGGGAATAATCTTTTGTGTTTGGGGGAGGGAAACTATTTCTTAATTTTCAGAAGTGTTATCTGTCAGATTTAATAAAGTCTGTAATTTAGAAATATAGATGAATTAACTCATTCCTTAGTTTTTTTTTTTTAATTTCTTTCTTTTCATAAATATATGTTCAGTATTTAAAGTGGACAGAAGAGCTATTTCTCAGTTTATATGACAATTCTTCATATTGGTCCCTCGCCTACTCACTTCCCCTCAGAGTGCCTGCTTTTCACAGGTTTTAGTCCCCTGGTCTAAAAGTATGCTTGACGCTTTCTTCTTCTTGAAGGTCAGAGTAGCATGTTTGGTAGGTGAAGATAGTGTGTAAGGAACTCCAATATTGTTTATACAGAATAATGTCTGACAATACTTAGAACTCTTTCCCCAAAAAGGCGAAGCACAAACATGATTAAGTTTTCAAAGTAATAATAAAATAATTATGTCCTCATATTTATTTAGATCATTACAGTTAACAATACAACATTCATTTGTGCTACCTCACACAATTCCCTGAAGTCTTCATCCCGTGGCAAGGGGATGTTCTCTTTCAATCACTATAGACAGCCTCCTCCTGGAGGAATAGAACATACAAAGAAGGCTAGTTGTAAGAGAAGAAAGACACTATTAAAAGTTAAGGGACTAGAATTCTGGCTAAGATGATTGCCTGATTGAGGCCAGGAAGATTACTCCTCCTTCATCTATTCTAGCAAAAACTAATGATCTGCCCCAGGTCAAATAATGATCAAGAAGCCCAATGGGAAACTACAGTGAGTTACTTTTTCTACCCCAGACAGAAGCCTATGATTAGTAAGAAAATAAGCTATGAGTTAAGCCAACACTAGTGTAGGCAAACAAGGTGACCACCTCCTCACATGAGCAGTCAGGTGATATTTACATATATATATGTGTGTGTGTGTGTGTGTGTGTGTGTGTATGTGTATATACATATATGTGTATGTATTCTACACACACACACACACACATATACATACATGCAACCTGATAGGCTCTGTGTCCAGAGGCAGCAAAAGAGGTGGGCATCCCAAGAAACCTGAACCCACAGTAGGGTCCTTGTTATCTACCAGAAGTGGTAGTGACCATTGTGGGAATGACAATACTCAGATCAGGGCACTCCAGGGCTCTGAGGTCCTTAGCAATCTGTCCTAAGATGTTATTGAGGACCTTAAGGATCCAGCACTCATAACTTCAAAGACTCAGGAGGCAGGCTATCTCTGAGAGATGAAGGTAAGCACAGGAACCCAAATGACCCAGGACAAGACCAAGCAGAGGCAACCACTTCACCCAAAAGTGTAATAGGAGGCAGATCTTGACCTCAACACTAAGTCCCAGGTCAGAAACTAAAGCTAGAGAGATGAGTTAACCTAACAACATGTCAATCATTAAAAAATAGCTCCAGAAATGCCCCAAAATTCAACCTAGAAGGAAACAGTACACTATAACAAGTGCAAGTAGAAACTCAAAGGAAATTTCAAAGAAGTAATAAAAATGAAATAAGGCACAAAGCTCTAGAGGAAAGAATAAGTAGGATAATACATGAGAACAGAAAATGATAAGTTTTATGCAAGTATAAGACTCCCTGAAAATTAGAATAGACCAAACAGAAATCTATAACTCCATGAGAAAACAAGAAAATTTAGGACAAACAGAAGAAGATGTAAAATATCTGATTAAAAAACATAACCTGGAAAACAATTCAAGGATAGATAACTTTAAGAATCATTAGACTCCCTAAAAACATGATTTACAAAACAAACAAACCTAGGGATTATATTTCAAGGATTCTTAAATCCCTATGCTCTAGATCTCTTAGAACCTGAGGTCAAAATAAGAGTAGACAAAAATCCAGTTAATTATCTCAGGAACCCCAAAAGACAAAAGTCCCCGGAATGTCATAGTCAAAATCAAGAGCTCCTAGGCCAAAGAAAAATATTGTAAGAATATAGGGGAAAAAAAGAGTTTAAGAACAAGTCAGGATCATACAAATCTTGGTCCTACAATAAAGGAGAGATCTTGTAATACCATATTCCAAAAGGCCAAAGATATCAGTTGACAAGCAAGAATAACTTATACTATAAAGCTGAACATATGGATAAAGAATTATTCTCAGAGTGAGGAAGACATGGGATTAGGTTCTGCCTTTTTCAGGTATTAATTGTGCTACTCTGGGCAAGTCACTTGATCTCTCTTTTGTAATAAATGTTGACCTGGATTGGCAGAGAGAATGTCCTTACCTGGACTTTCCCTATATTAAGGAAATCTCAGGTCTAGTCCCTGTCCAATTTATTTTTTAGCCCTGCACCTGTGATTTAATCCACATAGGAAAATTTCTGGTGAAGAAACTCCCTCTACCAATGTAGACTGGGGAGGGAAGCCAAAAAGCTTGAAGACAGCTGAAAAGTTCTCCTTTCTCATGCTCTCAATTCTGCCCACCTCCTCACAAAGGCATGAGGAGAGTGTTCCACTCCAATGATCTTTGGGACTGGGGTTACATGCAGTCTTACAGAGTTACCTATAGGCATGAAAGGGTTTAGTAACTTGTCTGGGGTCATGCAGTCAGTTGTGTCAGAACCCAAGTCTTTCTGATGCCAAGGCTAGCTCTCCATCCATTTTGTCACTCCTGAAAAAATAAAAACAAATGCATTATTGTTATTACTCATATTTAAAAAAAGAAGTTTCAGGGTAAATTGTGCAGCTCATGTTTTTGAAAGTGTTGACAATAATTTAACATGTCTCTAGATAAGCCCTGGTGTCATATATTTAAAATCAATCCATAGTGGAATTTGAGTGACGTGCTTTAGTCAGTGCCCTCATCCAACTAATACCTGAAGTATTCTTCAGCCTTCTACCCCTAAAATTCTTCTGTCTTATTCATCATGGACTGCATCCTTATTCTTTACCTCCTCTTAAGGGGTAACAGTAAGGATGACTTTGGGTACACTTTTTAAAAAGCACATTTGGTATTAGGTTTACTGTTCATAAAACCTATGATTTCGTGGTGTTGTGAATTCCTAGTGTAGAATCAGCCACCTTTCTACTCTATCTCTCCACTCAGTTGTAATCTATACCCTTAGGTAACTTAAGAGGTCAAAGGGAAGGGAATAGGCAGTTATATATGTCAGAGGGCAGCTAGGTGATACAGTAGATAGAGGGCAGGGCCTACAGTCAGGAATACTCATTTTCTTGAGCTCAATTCTAGCCTCAGCCATTTGCAAATTATATGACTTGGGCAAGTTACTTAACCCTGTTTGCCTCAGTTTCCTCATCTGTAAAATGAGCTGGAGAAGGAAATGGCAAACCACTCTAGTATCTTTGCCAACAAAACTCCAAATGGGGTCACCAGCCAGACATAATTGAAAACTGACTGAACAACAACTTTGTGTGAGGTACTGTAATGGCAAGCAAAGTGGGACTTTTTGCATTTTTTTTTTTCTTTTGGAGTGCTTCTCAGTTCTAAGGCAACCAAGTGCCTTTGATGGAGTCTTGCCTTTGTTTGAATCAAGAGTCTTTGATTGAATTAAGAGTCTTTGATAACCTGCTTAAGTCACAAGAAAGCCTAAGTCACGTGAGTTTGAGTCACATGGTTGTGACGCCCTCTGTGGGCTAACTCTGAAGAAGTGTATATATACTCTGAGGTTAGCATTTTGCTTTGAGGTTCACTGACTGGAAGAGTGTTCATGTGATTTGACCAGACAAGATGCTGGGTAGCCATTAAGAAGCTCCACAGCTTTGAAATCCCAGATTCTGTTGCTTCTCTCTCTCTCTGGTGACTATGTATGTATTGCTATGGACAGACAGAAGCCCCGTGTGCTGATTTGTGTTGTTTGCTCTGTTTATATAATTTCTGCTTGTGTTTTCTCTGAAGTTCAGGGTGCTGACTTTTTCCCATGAACTAAGTGAACGATATATGTATGTTTAATTAAAGTGAGATTACGAAACCCTTAAAGTTGCTTTCCTTAGAAAAGCTGATCAAAGAATCTGTGCTAACAGCCCTCCTGTGAGCTAGTGTTGTTGGTTTAACACCACGCAGCTGCTAGCAACATTGCTGTTACAGGTACTCTGCTAAGCATTTTTTACAAATCATATCTCATTTGATCATTACAACTGTGAAAGTTAAGCGCCATTATTACCCCCATTTTACAGAGGAAACTGAGACAAAAAGCAACTTGCCCAGGGTCACACAACTAGTACGTATCTGTGGCTGGATTTGAACTCAGGTCTATCCTGACTCCTGGCATGGTGCTCTATCCATTACACCATCATCTGCCTCTGGTTAAGATGTTAAAAGACTTACTGAGGTAAGATAGGTATATAGATAGGCACTACTGGAAACCGAGGCTTCTTGACTTCATGGTTGTTCTTCCATCCATTACATCTACTCCACCTCCAACAATAATACTGTTTGCAGTGAGAATAGTACAATTAATAAAAAAATAGATTCTGCACACTGTTGCTTTAAGGGAAATAAGTGACTAATCGCTGATTGCTGTGTCTCTTTATTGGCTTTTCTATATATGACTATTTGTTTTGTTTTGTTAATCCTTAAAGTATTTTTTTAAGGTGAAGAAAGCTAGTTGTTTCCTCCAACAAAGGTTGACTTTAGTCATGACTGAAAAATGGATTGAACTTGTTGTCAGTTGAAAAAATTGATGAGTCTTGCTAGAACATGTCGAGTTCTTTAGGTGTTCTCAATGAATGAATCACTCCATTTTAAAAGAAGGTGAAAGCATCATAAATTTTAGATTCTTTTAAAATGTTAAACTAATAACCTTCTGATTTGATCCCTTTGACAAAAGGGAAGTAGTATGGTACAAAATAAAGAGCTCTAGCTCTGCAGTCAGAGACTTGAGTTCAAATCTTAGGACTTAACCCCCCTAAGTTTCAGTTTATTCATCTGTGAAGTAAGCTCTTTGGACAAGATGACCTCTAGGTTTCTTTCCAGATATAGATCTGTGATCCTATGAATAAGATCTTAGAATTGTGGAAATCGTTAGAAAAAATTGAAAAGTTTGACCTAGCCAAAAAAAAAAAAACATTTTTGTGGGAAATGAAATATTTGTTATTGGTGAAATTATAATATGTATTAAAATTATGGAACATACAGGAGTTTTGAATTATGGTATTAGGGGAATGCAAGTCATTCTTGGGAATGTACTGAGCCAGAAAAAAGGGAATGTAATGCTTTAGTAAATGTCTGATCATCCAAAAACAGGATATGAAGGCAATACTGTAACATCCGGATGTAGTTTAAGCCTACTTATCTTAAGTGTACAATTTTTCTATAACAAAGGGTTAGACTCTTCTAAATCCACCTGTCTTTTAATATCGAGTTCAGACTAGCAGTGACATTGATGTTACTTCAAGTCATTTAGTCATCAGTAACAAAGATTTCCACTGAGCTAAACTGGTTGGACTTGCCCTAATTATTGTGTTTGTTGATTCCTCCTTATCTTACAATGGCTGAAGGAAATTCACTTGGCTAGAAGTAAAAAAGACAAACTGCCAAGTCACTATCCTAAGAGTTACCCATTTTATCTCATAAGGTGGTAATAATCAGGACTCAAAAAATTCAAACAACATTGGACTACATTGCTTCTCACTGAATCGAAAGCCGCCTGGACTGTCCCTCTCGAACTAACACCTTGTTGATGCCAAGTGAGGGGTGGTATCACGTCAAGATTCAGGAGTTGTCAGTAGAATTCAGTCTTGCCACGAGAACTGCCTGATGTATGAGCTGACAGAATCTGGAATCCAGCTGCATGTGATTAGGCTTTAAAATTTGGAGCTAGGGAGACTTTTTATACTCTTGCTTTGGGTCTCTGGGTGCTGGCGGCATTTTCATTCTCTCTCCTGCAAGTTCTTTGGCTGCCTGTTCATTCTAGATGATTTGGAAACAGGCCTCAAACTGTTTAGCACCTGGAATAAACAGATACTTCTCATTTTTTTTGCAAAAAAAACAAGCACATCTCCCCGCCCCAAACCCTTGTACCTCAGAGGGAATGAAGAATATTTGAATGTTGCCTTTACATAGGGAAAAAGAAATGTTTCAAAAGCATTATTGAGAAGTAGTTGGAATTGTAAAGGGTTCATACAAATGAGCTAAGAAACAAATCAATGTGCTCCTTTGTAATCACCATGAAAACAGGACTTAAAGTTTATTACTGTTGGAAAAGCTGATCATTATTTATTAGGTATATTTTAAAATTCAATTAAATTAGATTTAACAAACATTTCTTAATCAAAGACTATGTGCCACACAATGTGCTAGACACCAGGGATTCCCACCTCCCTACTTACAAAAACATTTATTCTTGACATCAGGGAGCTTACATTCTAGTGAGGGCAAGCATAAGCCTTTGTTCTGAGAGTTAGCTTATTACAATTTTTGTTGATATTTTATGCATTTAAAAATTCTCCTTGGTTCAATTTATTCTACTCGCTGGTTGCAACCAATCCAAGGTTTGGAATTGACTTCATGGTATATCTTTAAACTCCATCCTGCTTGGAATTCCTTGTTCATTCTGACTTGGACTTTCCCTACTTCATTTAACCTTCTGAAATGCTCACTAGCTCTACTAAACTTGTATAAACCTGAGTTCTCTTTCCAAATCTCATTGGAAATCCCATTTCATTTCCAACCTGGGTTTCTAGTCACTGAAAAAAATCTAATTGTTAGAGTAGTTAGTCCAATATTTCGCTCAATATGAATTCAACGTCAGTTCAGTGTCCTCAGTGACAGAAGCCTTAGACAACATACGCATTTAATGTGAACAGATGGATATATGAATGACCCCGAACTGGAAACCAAACGCATGTGAGTTAAGGGAGGTAGATGAAGGCTGCATAGTTTGCAGGTGTGTTTCGAAGTATGTAAGAAAACAAATTTGGAAAATTTTCTTGGAAAAATTGTTTTAAGGTAATCTCAGTTCATTGTTGCTAAGCCAAGGGAGGAGGCCTTTTATGCTGTTCTAGTTGATTCTGACCGTAGGGAGTTTGTTGTTTTTGAATACATATAATTTGAAACCCTTGGAAATGAATGATCTTATATAAATATAATACATAACAAGGCACTACATAACCACAGTTCATTTTATTTAAAATAACAAATACCACTCCTAGGCTTTAAAAAAACAGGTAAAGTTGGGCAGTATAGGCTGAGAGGAAGATAGAGCTACTTAAAGGGAATAAGAGAAGCTGCCTTTCTTCTAAAGATTAACTCCAAAGACAAAAGAAAACAGAAGTTGAGGCAAGGATAGGAGGAAGAATGCAATATACTCTAATCAAGGTTGGTGTATAAAAATGTAAGTATATAAAAATGCATAGAAAGTTAAGCCTGAGTCTTGATACACAAGTCAGAGTCACAGAATAATTGTTTTGGAAGAGACTTACAGTATCTAGTTCAATCCCTTCATTGTATATATGAGGAATCTGAGGTACATAGATTGGAAATAACTTGTCCAAAGTCACACAGATAGTTAGGGAGAAGAGTCATGATGAAAATTCTGGCCTCCTTATTGCAGTACAGTATGTTTCCACCAAGACATTTAAATCCTACTCTTTTCTGTGCATAGGAATGATTGAAAATTTGTTTATGAAATCTCAAAAGAGATAATATGTGTAAAATGCTTTACAAACCTTAAATTGCTATACAACTGCTAGCCATTATTATTATTAAGTGCTTATTATATTCTAGTCACTATAGTAAGCACTGAGAGGATATAAATACAAAAATTAAGATACTCCTTGACCTCTAAGCCCTACATTGTAATAGGAGAAGACAGTCCATATAGGAAAGAAGTGGTTAGGGAAGGGTGTTTTATTCTGGGAAATCAGATGAATGACAAAGCTATGCTTAGGACAATTTATTGACACAACCTTTCCTGACTTCAAAGAGCTCACATTCCAGTGAGAGAAACAATATGACAACAACACTGTACATACGAGATAGGGAGCACTTTCATCATTCGGAAGCCCAAGGATGGAGAAGTCCCATGTCAGAAGTGTAGGTGCCATCAAGGAAGAATGGGATGATGACAGCCAGATGTACGTCTTATCTAATTGAGGGCACTTGTAGAAAGCCGATCTTTGAAAATATTTGATTGGAGAAGAAAAGAGAGATAAACAAATAAAAGTTCTGTGTTATTTAACCATATGCTGATGAAAGGAACAGTTTAGAAAATTTCTAAAGACAACCCAATGAATATAAATGAGGAGAGCATCAGCAGGGTATGCTGAGTTTATTTAGAGAAAAAAGAAAAAGAAATATTTTTGTTATATTCAGCAAAGAGAGAAGTGGGCAATTAATCTAAATATTAGTTTTATACTTTCTATTAAAGTCTTTCACAATGATCTTTGTCTATTGTCCAAAGGCCAGCCTTATCAAGTTTAGAGGTGCTACTCCTAATCCTCCAAACAAAAATGTATGATTTAAAAATGAAAATAATTCATTATTTATAATAATCCTGAGAAAATCGGGTATTGCTGAAGGCTCTTCAGCAGGTTATATGCAGGGTGATGATTTTTTTTATTGGCCAAAGTTACTGTGTAATACCACCTACCAAATTATAGGGCAGGGGTTATTAGCCTTGCATGAGCATGCATGTGTGTGTGTGTGTGTGTTACAGACCCTTCTCAGAATGTTTTTAAATGTATGTACTATATACAAAGGGAGTTGATTTTACTGAAATATCATTATAAAAAAATTAAGAAAAAAAGGTTCAGAGGCCTTAGATAAGAATTTGTATTATCTTTAAAGGAAAACTCCTCTATTGGTAGAGGTAGTGATCATATTGACGAAGCTACAAATCGTAAGAGTATTTAAATTTTTAATACACTTTACCTATATAACTTTTTTGATTCCTAGATATTTCTTCATTGATTCAAAGAAACAGATACAAGAGACTATAAAATACTAATAATTTAAATAGAAAGAATATTACAAGTATAAGTTATAGTATATTTTAAAGACAATTCATTTTAATCCTTTTTAGCATATATTATGATGGATTTGGTAAGTAAATTATAAAATTGATGTCTTTTGGGACCCTCTTTAATGCCTAGCTAAGAATGATTTGAAATTAGTATGCCATTGTTTATGTAAAGAAGAAAATCTAGAGAAAGGATGTGCTGGAATTAACTGGAATCAGCTCTCAAGAGATGATTGTTAAATTTCAGTCTGAACAATTATGCCTTGGGAATGGGGAAATGCTACAAATCAGGTCTTTGTTTATTATTTTTTGATTGTCTAGATAATTTTTATTACCTAGGAGTAAATCTTAATAATGCAGATTAATCTTAAAAATATGTGCTGCATAGATTTTTTTTCTTCCAGACAGCTGATTATTAAACATTTATCAGCACATTCCTGATACAGAGTGCTTGAAAGTAGTTTGTTCTCAAAGGCAGATGGAAGATTTCTCTGTAATTATGTTTGATACTATTAATTGTATTGAAGGCTCAGTTTTAGTCTTGTTCATGCTTAACATTACTGTGCCAAATTAGTATATCCAAATTAATGAACAATATAAAAGGGAAACTAATGCCTTGAGAGAGATCCTATTTTGAGGAATCTTATTATCATGACAACATTCTAGTTATTTCATAACAAATTGAGATCCATAGAAATGAAAATATGGTAATTTATCACAGTAGGACTAGGTAGCACTCTGGTCAAACAAATGTCTTGGTTGGGATAGTTGTTTCAGATACCATATATTAATCATTTGCACTATTTACTTATAATAATAATACTAGAAGATTCTTAGTTTAGCCCCTGACACTTTAAAATTCAAAGACTGAGTCATTTTGAATGTCAAGACTTACTTCTATCCCCATTGCAGATATAAAAAGCGTAGAAAATAAATTTTAATGTCTCATATATCACTATTATTCATTAAGTTGTTTTCTTAAGCAAAACAAAACTTTAAGTCCTCACTATGATCCTATTTACTTGAAATTGCCAATTTTGCATAAAAGTTAAATGCAGAATGAACAATTTTAGAGTGATGATTAATAGAGATTTCTGGTTGATGTGATGCTGAATAAACACATTTTTATATCATGGGATTTCCATCTATAGGAAAGAACTCTATAGGCAGTCAGTCAACAAGCATTTATTAAGCATTTACTATGTGTCAGGCACCATGTTAAGTGCTGGAGATTTTAAAAAAAGAAGCAAAAAAATATGTTTCCTACAGTCAAGATTCTAATGGAGGGAACAACATAGCTAGTTACAGTAAAATATACATAGAAAGAAGATGAAGTAATCTGAAAATGGAAGGCATTAGCAGCTGGGGAAACCAGAAAAAGCCTTGTAAAGAAAGTGAGTTGTATAGGGTCTTGAAGGAAGCCTAATAAACTAATGGACAGAGATATGGAGCTGAGTATTCCAGAAATGGGGTACAGCCAGTGGAAAGGCACAAAGACATGAGATAGCGGACTGAGTTAGAGGAACTACAGGAAGGCCATTGCTCTTGGATCATAAAGTGTGTGGAGGTTAAGATGTAAGAAGTCTGAAAAGGTAGAAAGGGACCAGGTTGTGAAGAACTTTAAATGCCAAAGATAGGATTTTATATTTGACCTTGTTATTAGGACATTATATATCCTATTATAGGGAAGGATTAAGCATTAATTAAGCACTTACCATATGCCAGGCACTGTGCTAAGCATTTCATAAATTATCTCATTTATTCCTCACAACAGGTAGGTGTTATTATTATCCACAGTTGGGGAAACTGAAACAGAGGTTAACCTAGCTAGTCACCTAGCTAGTAAGTGTCTGAGGTTGGATTTGAACTCCTAATTCCAAGGTCAACAATCTATCCAGTGTTTCACTTAGCTGCCTCCATAAAAATTAAAGCTTTCTTGCTTTTTGGTGGAGCTGGATTTTATGTTTTTTTGTTGTTGTTTTTAGATCTCATATCCACTTGTGTATTGGAACAATATTCAAACTTGAATTGGTACTCAAAGGATGATTGGCAATATTTCCTCTATATCAACTGTGCCTAAATCTATGCCAGAAACCCCATTGACATCTGTCATTTATAAAGATCTCATTGTTTCTATGTATGTTTTCACTTCCATCATTTCCTTCAGAATATGAAGACTAAAGGTGACTTTTGAGGCCCCTATAGAAACAAAGTTTCTGACGATGTCATCTTGGCAAATACTGTCATGTTTACAGGATAACAGGCCAAAAATAACACTTTTATACCAAAAAATATTATCCTAGTGTCTATCTAAGACACTCCTCCCCCTACCACTGCCTTGCTAGATTAATCACAGAACTACAATATTTTAGAGAAAGAAAACATAATAGAAGTTACCTAGGTCAACTCAACTTTTTTTTACAGACATAGAAATTGTGATGAAGGAAGTTGAAGTGGGTATCCTACCTTCAGGGCTCTTTGAAGGATACCACAGAAAAGCACAGCATACTAGAAATAATAATTAACAGGGGACATGTGAAAAATCAGGTTTTTTTTTCCTAGAGTAGGTATTTTGGAACACTCATAATCTTACAGCAGTCAAACATCACTGAATCACTGAGAGACACAGAAAACTTGCCAAAAGGCCCATTTTCTGTAATTACATGGTTAGCTCCATTCAGTGCCGCTGATCATTTCAGATACATGTGTAGGTCTATTGATCACAAATCTGCTTCACTGTAAACGTAACAGATGTACAGTTATTAATCTTGGATGGGCTCCATATATCCTTTCTGCAGAGATCAGAGAAGCCAATTAGCATATGACATGGCATCCTGTGTTTAGGAATTCAAGAAATGCCAGCATTGGAAAGAATGTGTGTGTATGTCTTTGAAAGGGGTGTGTGTGTGTGTGTGTGTGTGTGTGTGTGTGTGTGTCTGTCTGTCTGTCTGTCTGTCTGTCTGTCTCTGGAGGGAAGTGGAAATCTATGGAAAAGGGCATGTCCTCAGCCCTGATTTTTTTTACTTCTTCAACCAACACTGCCAGTGGATTAAGTGGAGCTCACATCTGAATGGTGAGCAGAGCTCACGCACCCGAGCAGATTAACTACACCTGCTTACTGCTCTCTCAGCTCTTTCAAAATTCCTCTCTGCCAACTCTCAAGATTTCCTATGGTTTATGTTAGTTTGGTACTGGGAATAGCAACAAGCAAGTATATTCTATCACTTAGTAGAACAGAGAGAGTTCAAACAATAGTAAGCAATATACAGTTGGAGATTTGAATCTAGGTTATTTAAAAGAAATTTTAAAAAAGAAGAATTGTCTAAAAAAATCGAAACAAGATGATGTGTTCCCTTTTATAAGAGATTTGCATTCCAATGATGGGAGTGGAAGGAGAAAGGGAATATTTCATGTAAGGGACTACTATGTGCCATATGCAACTAGGTGTGCAGTGAGTTCAAATCTGTCTTCTGCCACTTACTAGCTGTGTGACCCTGGGCAAGTCACTTAACTCTGCCTCAGTTTCCTCATCTGTAAAAGGAGCTGGAGAAAGAAATGGCAAACTACTCTCATATCTTTGGCAAGAAAATCTCAAATGGGGTCATGAAGAGCCACATTATAAAATGACAGGTTCTTACTGAGTATAGAGCTATTAAGTACAGGCTAATTGTTTTATAAATACTATTTCATTTAGGATTGGATATGTAGGCAATGTTGGATCACAGGGACCAATATCTAAGACTAGAAAAGACAATGGAGAATATTTTCTGTTGAAAATAATTTGATCATAACATCCCACCTCCCTCATTTTGCAGATGAGCCATGGGGAAGTTAAGCGATTTGCTTATTTACACCAAAAAAAAAGTTTCAGAGGCAGGATCTGAACCCAAGTCCTCGGATTCCTGAGCTGTGCTTGTTCCACTGTACCATGTTACCTCCCTATCACGTTAGATGCCCGGGAGGCACACAGATATGTACTAACTACATAAAAACATCCTGATGATACGTACACAGTAGAAAGGAAATCTAGACATTTTGTAGACCAAATTGAATGTTCATACTTCAAAAACACTTCTGTTAGGTCAAATTTCTTTACCATTATTCTTAACTTAACAAAGCATCTCTTGTATATTTTAATTACCTTAAGCCATGAAATCTATAAAGCCTGATTTATTTACTACTTCATATAAATAACCTGTCAACACTTAGAACACAAAGGAAGAACTGTTATATGTCACAGTAGTTTCTGGTTACTTCACTCTTAGAACTGAACAAGCCAATGGCAAGAGCATTGAATTTAGAGTCAGAGTAAATAGCTTCAAATCTCAGCTCTACTGCTTATTACCAATTTGGTATTAGAGAAGTCACTTAGGCTCTCTAAGCTTTAAATTCTTCATCGGTCAAATGAAGTAAAGATGACGAGTGAAGTATCTTTCTGTTGTAAATCTATGAACTTATGAGCTGGAGAAGAACATTGTGGTTGTTTTCTTTTTTATGTGCTTTGTCCTAAGAATTAATTCCTTCTTCAACTCTTTTTTGTTCTATGACTTTTGAATCTTCCTGCTAACACAGTTCCCACTGGGATTCATGATTAGTGGAATGTAATTCTAAGTGAAGATGCCAGGGATATTAATTTGCGAAGGAGTTATCTCACTGGAGCAAAGCTAGCAGAAATTACAAAGTGAAGTGTAAGTTGCTTTTTGTCTCTCCTCACTCCTGCAAAGTATGTATGGTTTTTACTTCAGCTTTTTTCATTAATATGATAGGGTGAGGATGGGGAGGTGTGTATATGTGACTCATAGACTTAGGATCAATACCCTAAAGAGAGAATATATGTTACCAGATTTATTAGCTAGGCTCCTCTTTGATGCTGTTATATAGAAATCATAGGCTTATAGCTGGGAGAGATATTAGAGGTCTTCTGGATCAACTTACCATTTTGCAGGTGAGGAAACTGAGGTAAGATGATTGGCCCAATATCGCATAAGTAGTAAGTGGCAGAGTAAAGATTTTACTTCAAGTCCTTTGGCTCCAAGCCCACTGGTGGACCTTCTTCTTCTACCATGTTACTATCTAAGGATCTTAGAATTGTATTATATGGTCCTGTACTCTGATAGAACAGTGTGGAGAACTCTTCATAATTGCCCTACAGATAATTATTTATTTACATTAATTAATCCTGAAGTCTCCAATTCCCAGAAAATGTAAACTGAACTCTTTCTAGGTAATCTAAGGTGTGAAATTCAAATGATGCTTGTAAAATTCAAGCATACTACTTGTTATTGGCAGGTAGCCATAAGCATGATAAGCGAAAGAAACCAAAGGGTATTGTTTTTAAGTAAAACAACAAATACTTATCCTAGAAAATAGAATGGCAAACATGACCTTATGTAATTATCGTTCTCATAGTTTTCCCCTGCTTATGGATATTAGCTGACTGTCTTTTGCCTACAACAAATAGGTACAGATTATACTGAAGCATGTGTAGATATTTATAGATTCTTGAAAAGCAGGAAAAGTCAATTGAAATGGATTAGTGTGTAAGGACAGGATTTCATCTGTAGAACAACACTGGCTTGTTTATTGATTCTTCCTCATGATGAATAAAGTTATAAATTGGTGAATGTTACTGGGTCAGCTAAATACTATGGTTTTATAATGTAGTGTAATATACAGATATGGAATCAGAAGAGCCATTTTTTAAGGCCCGAATTTGTCCATCAATAGCTGCTTGATCTTAGGCAAACTATTAAAAAGAAACAAACAAATGAACCAACAACTAAACATGAGCAAGGACAATACACTCTGTGCCTTAGTTTCCCCATTTGTAAAACAGTCCTAAAAATACCTATACTAGCTGCTTCATAGGGTTATTTGGGGAAAAGCCAAAAAGGTAATGCATCTTAAGTGCCATACAAATGTCAGTTATCATTATTCAAAATCGTTTTGTTACATATTTTTTTAATTTAGTGGCCATGATCAGCGCTCAATCAGTCTACAAGATACAGAGAAAAGGACCCTGGGTCTGGAGTTGGAAGACCTGAGTTCAGATACCATTCAAAACACTACTATATATGTAACTTTAGGTAAGTCGTTTAACCTCTTTGAACCTCAATTCCCTAATCTAAAATTCAACAAATTAAGTCAATTATCATTTGTTAAGCTATTATTATTAAGTACTGAAGATATAATAAGAAAGAAAAAAAGGCAAAAACCTCAGGAAGCTTACATTCTAATGAAGGAAACATGAAACTGTGTATATACATGTTATAGACACGGTAAATTGGAAGCAATCTCAGAAGTAAAGAAGGCACCAGTGGGGTAGCTAGGTGGTACAGTGGATAGAGCAATGGCCCTGGAGTCAGGATGACCTGAGTTCAAATCCAGCCTTAGACACTTACGCTCTGATGTGACTCCAGGAGTCTAGTAACCTCTGTTTGCCTCAGTTTTCTCCAATGTAAAATAAGACATAATACCACCTACCTCTCAAGGATACTGTTAGGATCTAGTGAAAGATTTGTAAAACACTTAGCACCCTGCCTGACATATAGTGGTTGGTTGTTTTCTTTCATTCTCTAAAAGGACCCAAAGTGACACCACTATGTTGGAGTCAAGGTATAGTGTATCTGACTGTGGCTGATCATACCAATATGAGTTCATGACCCATACCACGGGTTGGACACAAAGAGTCCATATAAACATTTGGAGAGGAGATGTCTCTAAATCTGTTCTGTACATCTCACATTTCTTTTGAGTTTTTGCAATCCTGCTTCACTCATAGAGCACAGTGCCTTCTTTGATGAGGGCACACCATGCTGTGTGGTCCTTTGCCAGCATCTCCCATGTCACATAATTGATTTCAAAGCTCTTTAGAGAGACCTTGAGAATGTCATTGTATTGCTTCTTCTGACCACCATATAAGTGCCTTCTTTGTGTGAGATCTCCGCAAAATAGTTTTTTAGGCAATTGTACATTTGGCACTCTCTGCTGTAGAGTTTGAATGCTTGGCAGTTTGGCTCATGAAAGGGCCTCAGTGTCTGGTACCTTTTGTTGCCAAATGATCTTCAGATTCTTCTTAAGACAATTCAAATGGAAGCAATTCCATTTGTTGACATGGCACTAGTAGACTGTCCAAGTTTAACACACATACAATGAGGTCAGTACAATGGCTCTGTAGATCTTCAGTTTGGTAAGCAGTCTAATACCTCTTCTTTCTCTCACTTTCCTTGGGAGCCTCTCAAACACTGAGCAAGCTCTGGCAATGCTTGCATCAACCTCAGTATCCATGTATACATACCTGGCAAGCATTACATAAATACTTATTACCTTCCTTCTTTAATCAGGTCAAAGACTTTCAGATCTTATATTAAGTAAACCTTAAAACCTACTGGTTTTTAAGGAATTGCCACTTATTTTTTTTTAAGATTAAGAATATAGTTTGTATGACAGATTTAGAATTGAGAGACAGTTTGGCATAAAGAATTGATGGGGCCTCAGGGAAGGCAAGACCTTGGTTTCTGGTTGGTTCCCCCTCACACCTCATCTCTGAGACATATTGACTGTGTGACCTTGGGGAAGTCTTAGTGTCCCAGGAATACACAAATTGGTAGAGAGAAATTCTTTAATGGGAATACGGTATACAAATGAACTCATATTTGATCTCCCTGACTCCCCTCCTAAAAAAGCAAGGTGATTTGTACATGTACGTCTTGTGTAAACCATCTGTTAAAAGATGTATAATGATTTAAAGATTTTTATATTTAAAGAATACGGAAAACCTGCCCCCCCCAAAAAAGTGACCTACTTTGTCACTCAGCATAGATCTCACCATATTCTTTCTTCATTTCTTTGTTAGGAAAGAGCATCCACTACATACACACACACACACACACACACACACACACACACACACATACATACACATACATATACACACACATATATATGTATATATGTGTATGTATGTATGTATGCATGTATATATGTGCATATATACAACCATTGGATCTACTATATAGTATATACACTGTATCTACTGTATACTGTGTACAGTATATAGACAGTATCTACTGTATGTATATATACTCATAAATGAATATATGAATATGTGTGTGCTTCTATGTTCATATTGTCTCCTCTTGATAGGATGGAAGTTCGCTGAGAGTAGAAAATTTCTTTTTTCTTTAGTAACCTCACTGCTTGTAACACAAGAGATGCTTAAAGAATGCTTGTTAGTTGATCGGTTGATATAAGTACTAGTGTCTTTTTCCATGTGTCCATCTAGGAGCCTGTTCATTTTAATAGAAAAGGATGTGGGTAGCAATACTAAGCTTGGTTGTTCATCCATGGGGAAAGTTATTCACCACTGGTACCAACAGTAGTCATTACTCACTTCACCTTAGTTAAAGTCATCCATATATGTTCTACTTTTATTTTAATTTAAAAGACTTTATGGCTGCCAAAGCAGTGAAGAAGGAATATGGTAAAAAGAAAAAAAAAACTATACTGGGTGAAGAAGTAAGTGACTTTTGGAATGGCCAGGTTCTCATTTTTCCCAGTATTCTTGAAATCTTTATGCAACATCTTTTAACAGGCAGATTTACATAGCAATTATATTTACAAATCACCCTACTTTTTTGGAAGGGGGAGTCTGAGGGACCTAATGTGAATTTATTCGTATACCAAATTTCCATTGAGGAAACTCCTTCTGCCAATTTGTGTATTCCTGGGACCCTGAAACTTCCCCATGGTCACAGAGCCAGTATGTCTCAGAGATGGAGGGAAAAGGAAACAAACCAGAAACCAAAGTCTTACCTTCTCTGAAGTACGAGCAGATATGTATATCTGCTCCACATGAGACTAGTACATGATAACCAAAATAAAATAACAATGTTGGCTGACTGCTATTTCAGGTTGATATCCATATATCGGTATTATACCCTTATCTTCCAAATCCTCCTGATTTTTCAACGAGAATCTTTTCAGGTACAAAGTCAGATGCACTACTTGCCTAGCCATCAATATTCTAATTGGTAGCAAGCAAAGTTCTTCCTCAGCTTGCATCTTTCCCTGCATCTGGTAAGTTCAATCCTTCTAATGAATAGAAAGCAAGGAAACAGCATGATCACCTTTTCCTTTTACCTGAAACTTCGATCCTGAACCTGCCTTTCATATCACATTTTTCAGCAAAAGCTCCTCATGTCCTCAGACATCAGATAATCGTCTCAATAAAGTCTCATGTGTTTATCCTCTACTGAAAGGGTTTTACTCAATCATTTTACTGAGTCCTCCTGGTATATTCTTGGACTCCAGTGAAATGGCAGCTTTAATAACCTTCCATTCTGTGGGGAAAAACCATAATTTGATACTTTGATCAATATATGATTTCACTGATAGCTGTCTTCCTACTTAGACATAATAAAACCCCCTTTATACTTTATACTTATCCTTTGCAATTCTTGTCCATATTTTCACATGAATCTTCCACATAGATGATATGCCCAATGCCCTGAAGGCCTTCCTTTTGTTCTTTTAGTATCTTGGAGGCACAAGAATAAAACTTGGGCTGTCCATCTGTTTCTCATTCTCACTACATGGTCAGCCCTTTGTGGTCATACACATCCTCAGTGGGGAAACCTTAGAAGTGAGATTAAATTATTAACTAGGCTATACTATACCCTTGGATCCCCATGCACCTTCTAGCAGCAGGGCCACTTGGAGATGCCTTCCAGGAAATGGGGATTACCACAGACACTGGGACGTCGGCTGGCCAAGGTTTCATGACTCTTCAGCAATGGATTCCATATCTCACTACGCTCAAACTCAGGGGAAATAGATATAGCATATACCTTTCATACTGGTCCTTGATAGCCACCTCTATTTCCCCACAGTGACCTGGTCTCCCCAAGTCCCTACCTCATCTTCTAACTACTTGCTAGAAACAAAATCAGCATCTTGCCATATAGCAAAACAAAATCAGTTCTCTCTCTCTCCTTTTTCTCTGTCTCTCCTCTTTCTCTCTGTCTCTGCATTTTCTCTCTGTCTCTGTCTTTCTCTCTCCTCTTCCTCTCTCTCTATCTTCTTCCCCCCCCCCCCAAAAAAAAGTATTACATGTCAGCCTAGATTTTTGCCTCAACTTGGATTTAAATCTCAGCTTTGTGACTTACTACATACAGGAACAGGAACAAGTTAGTTTCTTTCTCTATGCTTGAATTTCACCATCTGTAAGGTAATGGTGTTGGATAGATGACTTTTGAGGTCCTTTCCAGCTCTATAGCTATCAATCCTAAAATCCTACAATCCATTTCATTTAGGCTAGTCTTGACTTGAGAGGAAATATATTATAAAAGATATAAGGCAAGCTTTGGAGTTGAACAATCCTGGATTCAAGTTCTGTCTCTTCAGCATATAAGCAATATCACCATGTATAAGTAATATGTACTCTCAGTGTTCTAGGCAACACTATCAGATTATTAATGATGAATGAGTTACAGATGTCCATCAATAAAGTGGGATATATAGAATAAATAAAACAATTTCAAAAGTAATAATTTTTTTCTTCCTAGCTTCCCTTAATGAGCCATAATATATATAGATATATATATATATGTGTGTGTGTGTGTGTGTGTGTATGTACATATATATATATATATATATATATATCTGTTCAACTTCTTTCATTTACTCAAAATGCTCTTATTATGAATATTCCCAACAACTTTTGGTTAATTTTCAGTCATCAATAAGCCTAAATGCTCATCTTTTCAAAGAGTCTTGGGCCTCCAAGGTAAAGAAGATATTGACCATTGTAGGTTGACCCCTGCATGGAATATGAATAAAAAATATCCTACAAGGTAGGGTCAATAATAGCCTCACCTTTTCATCACATGGAGAGTAAAGCAAATGCCAAATTAACATAAAGCAGAGAAATAATTGAATGCCAAACTAAAACAGTGTCTAAAAAATCACTATTAGAAAACAGAATGACTATAAACTGGAAAATAAAAATGAAAATTGCAATTAAGAATCTATGAACAGCTGACTAATGTAAATATTCCAGCCAAAAAAATGATTCCCAAAGATATTTTGGGGTATTTTCTATTGCCTGAATGGTAGTGATTTGCAGTTTATTTGTGTTTTGTCCCCAAAGTGAAAACTAGGAAGGTATCCATAGTTTCATAATTAAAGATTACAGTATAGTTGGACATGAATGTGTAATGAAAGAAGTCAGTGCTTTGCTAGTATAAGAATAGTTAAGAATAACTGGGGAACCCAAGGTTGGCTTCCTAATATGAGACATTTGAATTTTTCCTATGACATCAGATACCCTTAGCTAAATGTCACATTTGAAAATCAAGTGTTCTTTCTTTAGAGAGAAGCATTGAGAATTATTTGTTGTTTTTGCTTTTTCAGTAAAGGAGTAACATGTGTGCAGCCATGAGCTAATTTAAAGAATATATCGTTACATTCCCACCATTTGGTAGCCTCTATATTCGGTATTGCTTTTCACATTTGTACTGTTTTCTTCATGAATCACAAGATTTCCACTGCATTTAAAGCTTAGGGGTGGAAAAATTTCTGTACACCTACAAATTCATTATGCTTTAGGATGATGAAATAGGATAACGAATTATCATGAAGTACTTTGAGACATAAAGCCCAGTATCCAAGGAATGCCATGGGAAGTAACTTTCACCTGATGCTGGTACTATGCCTGGAGACACTCCCAAAGGGCTTGTAGACTGGGTTCTAAAATGGTTTGGAGGTAGAATGGTTTGGAAGGGATTTTGGACCAATTATATAAATGACAATATATTCTTGGATTCTGTTCCCCTGAAAGACATTCTTTAGGGAGCTCCAAAACACTTCCCGTTATTTTTCTTATTTTTGTTTGCTCTATTTGTTAAATGTTCCTTCTTCCCTTGTCCATTTCAAAACCAGAAAGACTGAACTTGACTAAATTAATTTAGCCCAGAGTGGAGGGTTTTTGTTTTGTTTTAAGTAAAACCTGTTTCATTAGGAGAAAAAAAGAAAAGTTTAAAAAATGAAGTCTTTGGATAGCGTATGGTTCACAGGCAGCTGGACAACATGGGAAATTTAGTCTTTCAATATCAACTGATGTCTTAGAGCAGAGTACAAAGATGGATTTCCATTATCTAACATGATATCTGACTCAGGGTATATTTCTCTAGATTTTCAAGGGCTTAGACTTGTACACAGACATTCTATTTCTGTGAAGAAGAAACAAGTTAAAATGAGGGGGGATGGAAGGCCAACTTGAAAATCAGATGGATGGATCTCAGTTTAAGGCCTTCTTCGAACACATAATGGATGTGTAACATTAGGCAAGTTCCCTAACTTCTCAGTGCCTCAAGCAGCTCACTGAAGTCTTTATGAGTTGCATAGAAGTTGCCAAACTTCATTGATAGGGTTTCCTTAACAGGTATTTTTGGTAGTCCAGTGGTTCTGAAACATTTTGGTTTTGAGACAACATTATATTGTTCAGTATTATTGAGAATTCCTTTACATTCTTCAAATTATTGAGAACCCCAAAGAGTTTTTATTTATGTGGGTTCTATTTGTGAACATTAACCATGTTAGAAATTAAAACATAAAATTTAAAATATTATTTATTAATTAGTTTTAAAATAGCAATAGTGAACCCAACATGTTGACATAAATATTTTATGAATAACTATATTTTCCAAAAGAAAAAAATTATAAGGTGTGGCATTGTTTTACATGCTTTTATAAATCTCTTTAATATCTGGCTCAATAGGAAATGGTTTCTCAAAACTGCTTCTACTCTCAATCTGTTACTATATATTGTTTTGCTTGACAAATATGAAGAAAATTTGACCTCTCATATATACGTAGTTGGAAAATGGAGAATTTTATTAGGCAAATAAAACCTTAGTATCATTATTAAAAATAATATTGATCTTGTAGACTTCCTGAAAGGCTCTCAGGTTTTCTGAGGGATTTACAGACCACACTTTGAGAACTGCTGCTCTGTATAAATAACACAGATCTGCATTTAAAAAAAGAACATGCATGAAGAGGAGTGGAGCAATTGCATATGTTAAAATCTACAAATAAAATAAAATAATGCAAACAAGAAATTGTCAAAACAATTTTAAAATAAGCCCATACAAGTGAAATGTGGACTTGCCAGTAATATTTCATAAAACTATGGAAAAGTTAATGCCTTAGTGTGTGTATAACGAATGAATGTATTTATTTGTTTCTCTCCCACCTCTAAGTTGCCATAAGATTATAAGAACATATACAGGATATCCCCAACATCCTAATACACTTTTGAGGTTTAATAATTTAAAACTGCACTAAGACTTTTGGAGCCACCTGAATTTAAAACTTTAAAGGACCCTGAAGACCATTTAGTTCAGCTCCCTCATTTTACAAATGAAAACTGAGACCTAGATAGAGTGAATGATTGGCCTCAGGTAATGCAGATATTAACTGAGTGAAGATCTGGCTTCAGACACTCATTATCTGTGTGACCCTGGGCAAGTCACTTAACCCTGTTTGCCTCAGTTCCTCATTTGTAAAATGAGATGGAGAAGAAATGATATAACACTACAGTAAATTTGTCAAGAAAACCCAAAATGGGGTCATGAAACAACTTCTGACTCAAGATCCAGTGCTTAAGATAACTGGATTCCTTTAATGTGTTCTTTGTGCACAGGATCCTTGTTCCCCTTCATGCTTTTGCTTCAGGACTGATATCCTGAAGGTAAGATCACTGTATGGTATTTAGCACTTTAATTAAATTCAAAAAAATTTTTTTTTATTGAATATGCCTTCCCCTTCCACTGTCTCCATCAATAATGATGTTAGCTCCTTAAGAGCTAGGTATTTATCAATCTACATGCTCAATGCATAGAAGGTGCACTGACAATGGGAATCTGTAAGAATATGGAACTTCTGGGGCAGCTAGGTGGCACAGTGAATAGAGCACCAGCCCTAGAGTCAGGAGGACCTGAGTTCAAATCTGGCCTCAGACACTTGACACATGTCCTAGCTGTGTGACCTTGGGCAAGTCACTTAACTCCAATTGCCCTGCCAAAAACAAAAAACAAACAAAAAAAAAAAGAATATGGAACTTCTGGTGTGGGAACTCCCTCTGCTATTGCATCACCTTTTCCAGCAGATTGCCCAGATCTAGTGTAGATATGGATATTAGCATTGCATATCTAATACACTTAAATATAGACAAAAAACTGAAGATGATAAAATAATGTATTCTTGAATTAAGTGTTTTTTTAAAAAGAGGGTTTTTCTGACTCACTGTCTAAAAACATATTTGTCTCCATCACCACTTCTGAGTTTTCCTCCTATTTATCTCTGTCATCACCTAGGAAAAATGTGAAGATTCAACGTTCTACAAGATGAAAAATCATAATCTTTACTAAAAGAATTAACAAACTTGTGTCTTTTCTAAGAATATTATTACCTTTCAAAACATTATCTTTCATTAAAAATGAATGCCTACTTGTATATATTTATGGTACCTAATGAATAATAAAAAGCTATGACTCATAGACATAATGTTAGCCAATTTCAAATTAAAAACCCTGCAACGCTCCATGGAGAATGAGGGATGATGGATATGGAAAGATTCAAATTCTCCAGTACACCTTCTACCACTTCTGGTAATTGAGACTTTGGAAGGGGTCCAGGGATAGTTTGGCTAGCTATAAGCAGAAACTATGCCTGGGGTAAATTCAGTAGCAGAAGTGGGGGAGGATGTGATATTTAGTGGTATGTAGGATAGTCCTACTGCCATGTGTGGTATGGTCTGGATAGCCCATGCTCTCCTGCAAAGAAAGAAAGCCCTATTCTTATGGAGAAATACAAGACAATACACAACAATGGTGGTCATTACAAGGAGGAAGCAGATTTAAGAGTCCTGGGACAAAGGTCAGTTTAACCTACTGGGTTATGCCTCTGGTTACATGGAAAAGTATTCTGACCTGTGGTAATCCAATCATGTAAATGGTCATAGGGGCAAAGCTTAGTCAGTTTATGTTATATCTTAAATCATGATTTTGTTTATTCATACTGTAGGTAGGATAAGTTTATATCATCAAAAAAATAGAAATCTTCAAAAATAAGACGTGGAGCATGAATGCACTAGAAATGACTTTTAAAGTAGCATTTTTCTTTCAGGATTTATCCCCAAAACCAATGCCATGGTGTTAGGAGATAAGTCTTGATATAAGTGTTTATGTTCTTCTCAATGCAAAGTTAATCATCAAGTATTTCCATCTTTCACTTAATCATGACTAAAATCTCCAATTTTTTTGTGATTTCAAGGGCTAAATAGAAATGTCTGCAGGATGATTTCAATTCCTTCAACTGACATTTATTCATGACCTAATATGTCCGAAGCATTTTTACCAGATCTAGGTAGTTCAGTAGATGGAGAACAACCCTTGGAATCAGGAAGATCTGATTTAAAATCCTGCCTCAGACACTTACTAGTCATGTGACTATGCACCAATTACTTATCTTCTTTTACCCTGAGTTTCCTCACTTGGAAATGTGGATGAGGGGATGATAAAATCAGGTACCTAACAGGGTTGTTGTGAAGATCAGAAAGTAACACACATAAAAAGTTTTGCAAGGCTTAAAGCACTGTATCAATGCTATCTGCTATTTTTGAGTTAGAGGACAGTTGCACCATCAATAAAAAAAAGGGAAATTAAGGAGAAACTAATGTTTTAGAAGGCCTCTGATGACCTAAGTTTTGTATATCTTTATATAGTTGAAGCTGACAGCAGTACATATGGGTGGAGATATCTTATAGTCAGTTGGAAATGTAGGGCTGGAGCTCAGGAGTGTGGTCAGGCCTAGAGATATTATTTCAAGAGATATTGTCCTTTGGAGGTCATCCTCAGACAAGTGATGATTGCAGGTACTTTGAGTAGGTGAGAATGAAGTGAAAGTGTAAAGACAGAAGAGAAAACCTAGGTCAGAGCCTTGGTTTATGTGGGTATTTAAAAACGAAGATGAGGCCATGGTGAAAGACAGAAAAGAGAATCGGAAAGCGAATTGTTACTTGTGATTTCATAGCAAGAACAATTTTCTGTGATCTTACCATATTCCAATTTAGTTATTTATAGTCTACCTGTCTTCAATGCTTTTTAAAGCATCTATTAGAAGTGGTATTTTTTTTCTTTTGTGTCAGGAAAATTGATAGCTTGATTTGCCCAAATTGAGTTTATCAGTCTAATTATTAATTTTCTTCTTTATGGATGAGCACTACGCTTGCCCTTTTTCTAGGTCAAAGACACTTGTGTTCTCTAAGAATCCTCACAAATAATATTTAATGAACCTGTAATAACATCTACGCATACCTCGAGGCTGTGGTACTTCAGACCTTGATTTGTCTAGGACTGACTTTTAAAAGTCATCTTCCACTATTCCTTTTTTTTTTTCCTTTTTTAGCTTTGACTTTCCACTTTCCTCTCAGAGGTGATTTACAATCAATTTATCTGATCATAGTTGACTCCTTTTGGAAAAACAAAAAAAAGTGAAGGTTAACAGAGCATTCCCTATTTGTCTTTTTAGTGTCCTTTCTTTTATCAGCTTCCTATCTATCAAGGGGAGACATGTTTTTCTTGTCCTCCTTTTGACTGATAAGTTGCTGAAGATAGAGCTGCTTGTCTTTTTACAATAGCATATATGGCCATACATAGAATCCAGTTTTATCTATTGGTTTTATATGAGGTAACAATCATAGAATAACTGAAATGAAATATTAGATGTGAATGATGTCACATTAAAACTCTGAAGGTGTCATCTTTGACTCCTCAATTTCCCTCCTGTCTAATCAGTCACTGAGTTCTAATGTATCTCTTGACATTTCCAGTGGCACCACCCTGATTCAGCTCCTCCTTATTACTTGAGTCAATTATTGAAGGGGTCCTTTATTTATTTCTGAACCTTGACTCTCCTCCCATTTCAAGTCATCATGCTCGCTACTGCCAAAATGATCTTTCATAATTCTAGCTGTGATTTTTGTCTTTCCACTCACAAGTATTCAATAATTCCCCAACTCCAAATAAAGTCAAAAGCCTTAGACTGCCATTTTAGGCCCTCTGCAATAATGAAGCCTCTCTATCTTTTCTGCTTTGTGTCACCATGCTTCTCTTTACTCCAGTCAAACTGGATTATTCTTTATTCCCCAGACAAAATCTATGTCTCCCACCTCTAAGCCTTACAAAAATGGACAAGTTTTCATTTCTCAAATGGCCTTCTCATTCTCCATCTGTCAAAATCCTATTCCTCAAGGCCCAATTCAAATGCCACCTCTAATTCGCAGCCTTTGCTAGATGTCCCTAAACGAAGAGTAATGTCTTTCACCTCTGTGCTCTCATAGAATCTTGTCTTATACTTTTTTTGTACCCTATTGGGGACATGGTCTACTACCCATTAATAATATGTAGACTTCATAAAGGTAGAGTCTCTGTCCATGACATATTTCTGTACCAACGTCTCCCCATCCTTGTTGCTGTCATCTCCTGATCTATTTCAATGATTTCAGTACCATAATCAGTCTTTTTTTCTCCATACCACCCCTTTCAATGATGATTTTTCAAGGACTTCAATATTCATGTTAATGATCACTTTAATAGAGTGACCAAACAATTTTCCGACCTTTGCAATTCCACTAGCCTGTTTTGCTATCCCACTTTAGCCATACACTTACATGACCTCATCATGTCTCAGAATTATAGCACTTCCAAGAGTCATAATTTTGAAATGTCCAACTTTAATTCAATCTCAAGATCTATCCAAATCACTCTCTTCACATTAAACTTACCATTTTATACCTTGACTAATCCTCATTTTCCTAGTCTAAACCCATCTTCTACCATCAGTTGCCTTTATACCCAACCTTAACCCTGTGGTCTTCCAACTTACTATTTCCCTAGCAAAAACCCTTAAAATCTTCTCTCTTTCTATTATCATCTACCTGCATATCTTCATCCCTGGGTAACTTTCAATGTTTCTACACCACTGTCATAGGGTTGCAAGCATCAATATACAAAATAATGAAATTGTTCTGATTTACTTACTATATACTTGTGGGACATAATTGTTGCTAGGTCTTTAGCAAAACTTTTACTCATATTAAGTCCTAATTGAATTAATCTTTCTGAGCCCAATTTTTCATATTTGTAAAATGAAGATAAGAACACTGATGGTAACTATTTCTTGTATGAATTTGTTTCTTTTTCCTTTCTGTCTATCCTCTAATAGTACTTTATCCTGTGTCTAAAAACATAAAGCATCTTTCCTTGACCCTTTTATTGCATCTAGCTACATAATTTCTCCCCTGATAATTTTCTGGAAAAAAAAGAGTTGTCTTCTTTTAGTACTTCCATTTCCTTAATACCCACTCTTTACTTAATCCATTGCAATCAGTTTTCTGCTCCATGCAATTTGCTTAAATGGCTCTCTCTAAGGTTATCAATTAGAGACTTCCTGTTCCTTTCTAATGATCAAGTCATAGATGTAGAGTTTGAAGGATTCTCAGAGGCCAAAAGTCAGTCGCCAGTATTTATTAAGTGCTTATGTTCCGGGCACTGTACTAAGTGCTGGGGCTAAAAAGAAAGGCAAAAGACATTTTCTTAAAGGAGCTCACAGTCTTATGGACGAGAAAACAGACAAACATGTATGTACAAACAAGACAGAATAAATTGTAGATAATCCACAGTGAGAAGGCATTAAAATTAAGGGGCATTAGGGGAAAGGCTTCTTGTAGAAAGTGTGGTGATAGCAGGGACATGAAGGAAGTCCGAATGCAGAAATGAGGAAGGACAGCATTGCAGGCAAGGGAGGCAGCCAGTGAAAACCCCAGAATATCAATCTGGCTTCTACAAGAATCCTTTCCTGATTACCCTTAGTTCTGGACCTTACTTTTGTTGATTATCTCCAATTTATCCTATGTGTGTCTTATTTGTACAGAGTTTGCACTGTCTCCCTCATTAGACTTAGCTCCTTGAGAGCAGGGACTGTTTTTTTTACTTCTTTTTACTTTTATTCCCAGCACGGATCATAGTGCCTGCCTTGCACATAGTAGGTGCTTAATAAATACTTGTTAACTGAGTCTCATAACTGCATGCTTATTGTAATGGTCTCCTTATGGTACTTCCTTCCTGCCTTTATTATCCTGCCTCCATTCTATCCTTAATAAAAGTTTAAAGATAATCTTTCTTATGCAAGTTTCCTATCATGTCATTCCTCTGTTAAAAAAAAAATTTATAGCAGCTTCCTATAGACTATCATTTAATTCAGTTTCTTCTGCCTGCTATGGAGATGATGGATAACTTTTGTAAAGTAGCAGTGCAAATCAACTCTACCAAAATAATAATTTCTACATAACAAGAACAAAAAGCAGTATTAAATGATGGAAAGAGAAATCCCATCAAAAAAATTAAACTCGCAGAAACTATCTGGGTCTATTAAGAAAAAATTGAGAGATATAAAACACTCTTTACAGAAATAAAAGATGATAAACCATTTACAGAATATTCACTACTCATAGTTGAGCCCCACTAATGTAGAATAAAAAATGCTACAAACCAAATTAAATTTGTGATTTAGTGTCTTGTCGATTAAACTCACAAGGAGTTACTAACAGCATTCATCTGGAGGGAAAAAGGTCAAGATTCTCAAGAAAAATAATGACCAAAAACTTGAGGAAGGGATTGAGGTTCTTCTGGTATTGCTAATTCCCAGACCTCAAACTATATTATATAGAAATAATAATCAATATTTGGTATTGGTTTAAAAACAGTACTAAATTGTAAGAATCAGAAACAATCAAATTCAATAATCCAAGGTTTGATAATTCCAGTAACACAACCTAGGAAAAGATTCCCCAATCCCCAAGAATGACTGGGAAGACCCTGTGTATCTATGTATGTATGCACACACAAACCAAAATGACTTTAAGCACCTTTTAAAACACTAGCCCACGATAATTTCCAAATGAGACTAAATGTCAAAATTAGTAGACTTAAATATGAAAGGTTATACCACATTAGGGACAAAAGGAGAAGAAAAAAGAAAGTAGTACCTTTTGCAGCTACATCATTCAATCAATAAACATTTAAGCACTACTGTGTGCCAGGCACAGTACTGGGGATACAAAGAAAGAAAAAAGTTAATTTCTGCTCTCAACAAGCTTATGGGATAAACTGGAAAAAATTAGCAAGGGGAAAGCTCTAAAATAAAGGAGGCTTTGGAAGAAGCTTCCTGTAGATTGGCCAGTATGACACCCTGTAGCTTGCCCAAGGATCTCAGGTGGCCTATGAAAAAAGTAGGGTTGCCACTGCACATGCTCCTGTTTGTCAGGTGACCTGCAGCCACCAACCACGCCAGACTGTCTCTGGCCTAACATGTCACGTGACCTGTGGCAACCAACCACTGTCAGTCTTTCTCAGGTCTAACCAATCTGCTGAAAGTTTAGTTTGTGGTGTTACAAGCCAGAGTAATCACCTGATTCCTTGTAATTGGACAAACCATAACCAGACTGCTCTTAGACTTTTTAGTTTTTGTTTACTAGACACATCCTGAATATTAATTTATAAGCCTGTATGAACTAATAAGGAATCTTTGATACAATTATCAAATTGTGACCTTTTGAAGGAGAGCTGTAAAATAATAGGTATTCTGCCAAAAAGAAGAATTCACATGCTAATTCACCTCTGGATTATGGGATCTTGTCAGCTTTTTACTGGGGGTGGGGGAAGAGGATAGAACTGAGGAAGAAGGGAGGTGGAGAAGAACTGAAGGAGGGAGAGAAACCTTGAGTCACAATGAAACTTTGCTGTGTTGTTTCAAGTAAATCCATAAAAATCTGAAAACATAAAGAGTACTGAACGTGAAGACAGAGGACAAGGATTCAAAGTCTCTTTGTTGGAGTTCAGTCATGCCTGATTCTATGTGACCCCAATGGACTTTGTCCATGTGGTTTTCTTGGCAAAGATAATGGAGTGGTTTGACATTTCCTTGTCTAGTGTGCTCCCATTTTACAGATGAGGAGCTGAGGCAAATAGAGGTTAAGTGACTAGCCCTGGGGCATCCAGCTAGTAAGTGCCTGAGGCTGAATTTTAGCTCACATCTTCCTGACTGCAGGCCAGGTGCTCTATCCACTTCACCACTTAGCTGCTCCTACTCAATCATACACTTCCAGCACGATGGCCAAGGCTTTTAATCTAGATTATCTGTGGTCTCAGTTTTATCACCTGAAAAATAAAAGGACTGAACAAGATGACTTCTAAGGCCCCTTCCAGTTCTAGATTCTATGAACACATGACATAGGAAAAGTGTGCACAGCACAGCTTCTTCTCTGCAAAATGAGGGATTTGGACTAGATGAGGTCAATGGCCCGTTCCAAGCCTGATAGTCTACGTTAATATTTTGTGTATATTGGCAGAGACCAAAGGATTGTGATATGCCTGTGAGTGCTGATTTTTGTGTATAAATCAATTACGTCCAAGACTGGCATTATAGCATCGAACACTGTGTGATTGCTTTTCTACTTCTCTGTTCTCTGCAATGGTTAGATTCAAATGAATATAACCAGTTATTTTAACCACTTAAAGCAGATACTTACAGTCTAAAAAAAGTCATAAAAATCTGTCAATTACTGTATAAAAGAAGCTGAGAGCTCTTTCTTAAAAAGGAATAATGATTGAATTATTTCTCATCAAAGTGAAGGATTAATAGCAGAGAACTAAACCCAAAAAAGTCTCCTACAAACTTTTACACAATGCTCTATCCAAACCCATTTCATCTTCCTTTTTAAAGGTTTCTTCTGTGTAGGCTTTTGGTCTTCTTTGGGACCAATATGATGAGGTACATCGTGATAGATGAAGTGCTCTGAGTCATTTTCATCCAGGAAGAGAGGTAGATTTGAAAGGAAATTTGGAACTATTGCATAGGATCATAGATTTTGAGCTGGAAGGCCCCTCGGAGGCCATCTAGTATAATGGACTCATTTTACCGATTTAACAACTGAGCCTCAAAGGGGGTTAAGTGATTTGCCCAAGGGCACATAGAGCAAGTAGCAGAGCCCAGATTCAAACTTAGGTCCTCTGAATTCAAATCCAAAACATATTCCACCATATCATTTAGGGTTTACTGATTAAACTGTCAACACTATAAAATTAAGAATGTTGTCTAAGGAGTTGATTCAATTTAGCAAACATTTATTTCATGCCTAGTATGTCCAAGGCCTCAAGAGTTGCAATTTTTTGTTTAAAAATATGATAGAGTAAAACTATTTCTGTAGTGCGGTAAAATGCTATGGGACTGAAATACTTATAGAAATGTCCTTTAAGAGCCTTTAAGTCACTGACTGGACAATTCTGAAGACTTTTTTTTTAATGTTCTCCAATTTACCAGACTTCAGAGCATTTAATTAAAAGCAGAAGGAAATTTTGTGCAATAATGGGGCGGGGGAAACTGGAAGCTAGCAAAGCCTACTCAAGAGTTTTCTGACTGCATATTCTTATACTTAAACATGTAAAAACCCAATCACATTATTCAAGTTGTCACATGTAAAATTCCAGTCTTTGAGAAAAGAATTATTCATCTTGAAGTTGAAGTATTAAATTAAAAAAAAATTTCCTTCCATAAGATAAAACCTCTCTCTGCTTTTAAAAATAAGTACTAATTTAAAGGGAGGAAAAAAAAATCCTTCTTAAGAACCACTTAAAGTCAGTGGTGGTTTCAATGGTTCCATTGTGAGATGCCTGAAGTGGTTCAATGTCTGCATATGTAGATGTTTTAGAGCTTTGGCTGGGCCAACTCTTATTTGCCCTAGTAAGAGAAAAGGAATTCCCTTAAATTCAATAAGGCTGTATGATAAAAGGAAGGATGCACTCCTAGTCCCATTATTTAAATAAAACTTTAAGTCTTGTTTGTCCCTCAATTTTGGAACAATTCCATTAGTACTCCATGACATTTTTGATGGGTTATTCAGTTGTTTTGGGAACATAAAAACCAATGGAAAAATATTCTTTTTTTGTTTTTAATTTTGAATGAGACTTTTTATTCCAGTCTCAAATAAATATAGGTCTAAATCATTCAAAGTTTTTTGGGTAGAATGGAAACATTAAAATGAATTCAATTGAGTTTTAATCATATCTAAAGAATTAAAAAATGGATTTTATTTTTGATTATGACCATCATCAAATATGTCAACCAATAGTGCATAGGCTGAGGCCAACCCTTGAGGGGAATCTGGGTGCTATAGTGCAAAGAGCACAAGAGACAGAAGATCACTTTTGCTTTAGTCCTGGCTCTGCTATAGACTAATTATGTATACTTAGCCAAGTCACTTATCTTCTCTGAACTTTGGTTTCTTCATCTGCAAAAGGGGTTGAGTCTAACTATTTTCTAAAACCCTTCCAGTTCTTAACTTCTATGAGTACATGACTTTGTGATTTGAAACTTATATTTGGAAGTATAAGGTTTAATTTCAGAATATTCATCTAAATCAAATATGCTCCTTAGCTGTGATCAAATAGAATGTTAGAAAGAGAGGAACATTCTTTTATTAAAGAATAAAGTTTCAGGTGCTTAAAATGAATCCTAGATGTTACATTTGTATTTATATTTTTAGTAAAAGTTAATAATTGAGAATAAAATGTCCTTCATCACCTAATGCTTAGATAGCCTCTTTATGTTTTTGATTTTCTCCAAGTTTCCTCCACCCATTTGAATCTGTCCTGAATAATACTACTTGATAAATCTTCCAAAAATATTATGTTAATCATATCATGCCCCCTTCTCCCACACTGTTCCTACTCACTACCATTGAATGTTTCCCCATTAGATAATATTGACTTTTTCTCATAAGACCAAATGAGTCCAGACTCCCTTTCTTTATTCCTAAACTCCCTGAATCTATCCTTAAAAGAATCTTTCCATCCTTATCTACAGTGACTCACCTTTTCACATATCTTAGTCTATTCAAACTGTTTCATTTCTTATTCCGGGAACACATCTTGCTGTTATCAGTCTTAGTGGCTTTTCTCCTGTTTTTATACCTCCTTCAAATGCCCTATCTTCTATTTTGCCTATTCATTTACTACTGATAATACAGGACCCAATCTAAAGTCCATTTTCTGTGTCAATCCTTTCCTGTCCGTTGCAACCTTAAATCACTTGTCTCCTGAAATTAAGAGCAGCTGCTGTTCCTATTACTCATTTGTTGATGAATCATGTATAGCTTGATGGCATTAGTCTTATTGTTATATTAAATTGTCATTCCAATCTTTATTAACTTTTCACATTTCACATGTCTTGTAACTTACCTAGAGTTTAAGTTGGACCCAAGCATTAAACTTGATTGTTTCCCATGAATGGTAAATAGTAATTTTTTTATATTGATTTTTAACCAACAACCAAATAATGATTATCCAAGTATGTTCCTAGAAAAGTACTGAATGAAATAATAACAATGGTGGTGATGATAAGCCAGTCCCAAATAAACAAAGGATAGTATATTATTAGCTCTAATTTAAAAAAAATTGGGAATATATAGAATTTGGGATTATAGAGTTATTTACATGATAAATTTAAATGTATCTTTTTTTTATTTTTAAGCTACTAAAAAGCAAATGACAATTTAAATAATTAGAAGTATTTTATCTTAGGGTAGAAGATGTCCTATTATGTTGGTAGCTATCTCAGCTTATTAGATCATTTCCAAGTATTCCATTTCTTAGTTACATAGACACTGCTGTAAAAGATAGAATGGCATATTTCTCCAGCTAGTCTTTTTTTTAACCATATAGAAAAGCCATTTATGTATGTATACATATAAACTTCTATTTACATGATTTGCAATGTCAGTACTGCACACGTACTGCTCCACTCTGTGATACCAAACTTGAGAATAATTCAAGTGGCAGTAGATTTAGTTATAAATAAAATATCATGTTTTTATAGTGACTAATTCCCTCTTTCAATTCAGAAGTTTAGGAGCACATTTAAGTATATTTGAAAGACAACATTCTCTGAGGTAAGATATAATAATTTTCCAGCAGCAGTACCAAAAATGTTTCAGTGAAGGACTAGAGGGAAAGTTCTCTACAAACAGCTGCAGTTTTACTCTATATTTAATAATTTAACATTCAATTTTTAAAGAAACAGTTTGGAGATTGGGAGTTATTGTACAAAAGACTTTATTTCTAAATGGATGCCTAGACACAATATAAGGAGATACAAAAGGAGAATTTTTGAAGTGGAAATTGGTAACCTTAAGTTTACTTCCTCTCCCTCTTCCCCCCCTCCCCATGGATACAGACTTCTTACTATTCACATGTTTATCTACCCCATTCAACATATATTAAATTAAATCATAAGATAATATCACCTTGAAATTTTATAATGGGTCAGTTTATTTGACTCAAGGGTAAAAAAAAAATCAATCAATAGAAAAAATTATTGAAGCACCCAAAGCATACAAAGAAGTATTGGACTGGCTTCTTATCATCAAAAGGCCTATACTTCAGCTGGAGACACAAGATACGCAAGTACAGTATAAAGGAAGGCTAGACAACAGTTCATATGATAAAGGTCTAAGGGTATTGTATCTTGATAAGATTCAGTAATGTAACATGATTTTTAAAAATGTATGTATTTTTAGTTTTTAACATTCCCTTCCATAAGATTTTGAGTTTCAAATTTTCTCCCCTTACCTCTTCTCCCCCTATTCAAAGAAAGCGTGTAATCTGATATTGGCTCTACATATACATTCATATTAAACATTTTCACATTAGTCATGTTGTAAAGAATTAGAACCAAAGGGGGAAAAACCATGAGAAAAAAGAAACAACGAGAAAGAGAAAAATAGTATGCTTCGATCTGCATTCAGACTTCGTAGTTCTTTCTCTGTATGTATCATGAGTCTTTTGGAATTGTCTTAGATCATTGCATTGCTGAGAAGAGCCAAGTCTACCAAAATTGGTCATTGTACAATATTACTGTTACTGTCTACAGCTTTCTATTGCTTCTGCTCACTTCACTTAGCATTGTTCATGTAAGTCTTTCCAGGTGTAACATGATATTTAAAAGAACTAATATACCATACCCTGCAATAATGGAAGCATAGATTCTAAAAATAACAGAAACAAATGACTTCCTTCCTGAAGCTTTCCTTGATTACTTGAAAAGAACCTTGTGTAGCAGGGGCAGTAACCACATTCTTGCCTTATATCTACAGTCATCATTGAAGAGGAATAATCCTTTTAGAGATGGTGACCAACATCCCTACTACCACCACCAATTGCTGACCCTAGCCCCCATCTCCCCTGCAGCCATAGCTACTGAAAGAAGCTCTCACCCTCAACATCCCTGAAAGCTCTCACCCGAAGTCAAACTTTCAAATGGTCCAAGATCAGAAACTGATGTGCTTTTATAAATAGAAATGACATTAAAGAAGATGCATTTAAATGCTCTCTTGCCTCCCCTCCATCTACTGGTTTCTCTGACTTCCTTCAAGACTTGGTTCCATTTTTATGTTTTGCAGGAGCTTTTCCCACTATCCCAATTAGTGTATTCCCTTTGAGATGGCCTTCCATCTACTCTAGACATATCTTGTACATACACAGTCATTCTGTTTTTTCTCCCACTTTAGAATGCCAGATCCTTAAAGGCAGAGACTGAATTTTTTGCCTGTTTTTGTATCTCCACTAACTTTTTGGCTACTACACCCTAAGGACCACTGTATCTTTCCATCTGACTTGTAGCTGAAGCCCCTAATTTTTTTGTCTTCCCCTATTAAAATGTGAGCTCCTTGAGAGTAATGGTTGATTTATCTTTTTTGTGTGTATTTTTATGTGTATGTGTATCCAAAGCACAATGCTTTGCACATAGTGTTTAATGATTTTTCAAAATTCATTTTCTTGTTCTTCTATAATCCTTGTAAAAAAATTAAATAAAATCTAGGACCAGTAAAGGACCTTAGAGGCAAACTAAGCAAATCTAAAAATAAAGAAGAATCACCTGTATAACCCACATGGCAAGTTACTTGAGTGCTTCTGGTGGGGTGAGAACACTATCTCACCAGGCTATCTCTTCCACAATTAGAAATCGTTAGGATTTTTTTCTTCTTATGTCAAGTCTAAATATGTCTCTTTGTGACTTTTTCCCACTGCTCCTAATTCTGACCTCTAGAGCCAACCAGAACAAATTTAATCCCTCCTGTCCTAGGACCCAACCCTGTTTATTAGTGATTGTACACCATCAATTTCATATAGTCCACTATGTTTACTGGCTGGTGCCATATATTTAATGATGCTTTAGCTTCACGTTACCTCTAACCATCCACTCAAGCCATCTCATTATCTGCCTGCCACAGAGCAGATATCCTTTCCTCACTCCCTTTCTGCTTCCCCAGAACAAAATAGCCCTCTCAGTCACTATTCCACTATATGTGTTATCTTCTTACTCATTCATAAAAAAAAAGTGTTCTTAGCACCATGCCCAGAACAAAGTAAGTGTTTACTAATTTTTTTCATCTATTATGTTCTCTAAGCTAAATATACCCAGTTTCTGTGACCAATTTTCATATGACATAATCTTAAAAACATTCATTATTTTGGTTGTACCTTTCTGGGCACTCTTGTCAATGTTCTTCCTAAAATTCAGTATCCAAAACTGAACATAATACATCAGATTTGTTCTGACCTTTCTTTTTTGTTTCTTCTTCCCTCCCTCCCTCCCTCCCTCCTTCTTTCCTTCCTTTCTTCTTTCCTTCCTCTCCCCCCATCCTCCCCCGTTCTTTCTTTCTTCCTTCACACAGTTCTCTTTTTTTCTTTTTTAAAGTCTTTTTTGTTTATTTAATTTATTTAATATATTTAGTTTTCAGCATTGATTTTCACAAGAGTTTGAATTACAAATTTTCTCCCCATTTCTACCCTCCCTCCAATTCCCACACAGTTTTCTTAAAGTAACTTAAAATAATATTAACTTTCTTGGCTGCCACCATCTATCATTGGCTTATATTAAACATATTTAGTTTGTAGCTCTGATCTTTTTTTCGGACCAAGGGCTATCTAGGCATTCCTCCCTAATTTTTTTTCTTACTTACGAATTTCATTTTTGAACTGAGGTATAATACTTTACTTTGTTTCTGTTAAATTTCATCTTATTAGGTTTAGCCCATTGTTTTATCCTGCCACAAACTTTATAAAGCTCAATTTTCAACTGGTAAGTTTGCTATTCCTCTTAGTTTTGATAAATTTGATAAGCACACTCTCTTTAACTTGATAAAAGAAATAGACTAAAAAGAAATTGAAAAAGGTCAAGTCTAGATTCCTGGGGCACTCCATTAAAGATCTCCTTCCAGCTTGGCATGGAATCATTATTGACTATCATTTGTGTGTCTGGCCATTTAACCAGTTCTGACTTCACCTAATTTTCATTTTGTCTGCTAGAATAGTGTGATAGACTTTGTTTTTCTAAAAATCAAAATAAATGATAATTATAGCATTTTCCTTCATCTTTTATTCTAATAACCAGGAATTGTGCAGGCAAATATTGAACAATGAGCTCTCTGGTTGGAAAATGTCTGCATGACATACTTTTAAGTTTAATCTGCCCTATTAACACTTTCTTAGGTCTAGACAACCAACATCACCACCCCCAACAAAAATCAAGCCCTGATTTGTAGGGTTTGTGATTTTTGAGGTATAAATGTTTACACTGAAAATTTAGCAATCTTCTCTCACAAGCTGGTTCAAGTTGGCTCCAGTAAACTCCTGCTTTTGTTGTTGCTCTTGCCGTTATTCAGTAATTCAGTCATATCTGATTCTCTGTGACCCTGAAGACCATGCTGTTCATGAGGTTTTCTTGGCAAAGTGGTTTGGAGTAGAGTGATTTGCCATTTTCTTCTCCAGTGGATTAAGACAAATAGGAGATTAAGTGACACAGTCATACAGCTAGTGGGTGTCTGAGACTGGATTTGAACTCAGGTCTTCCTGACTCTAGGCCCATAACTCTATTCACTGAGTCACTTAGCTGCCCCCAAACCCCTCCTAACTCTATCCAAATAAAAAAAGGAAAAAAAATAATTCTGTCCTGAACTGCTCAGCATGAAGCCATGCTGGCTGTCTGGGATCATGATTTCCTTTTCTAAATGTGCCCTAGCCAACATATTCATAATGTGCTCTAGATTTTTGTTAGGGATAGAAATGAAGGTCAGTAGCCTTTTGTTGGAAGACACCATTCTATTCTCTTCCTTTTTTGAAAATCAGGATGACATTTGCTCTTTTCCTATCCTGCTGCACCATGCTGTTCCATCTTCTACAACCTTCCAAAGATTACCCACATTGTCTGAGTTCAATTTGACTAAATTCTATAGGTATTTGATTATGTGCCAGTCCCTGTGTTGAGCGCTGACATACAAAGACAAAAATGAAATTGTCCTGTCCTGAAGGAGAGCATTCTACTCTTGGGAAACAACATTCCCAGATAAGAAGTCTAAAAATATGTAAATAGGAAATATAGATTCAATTCTGGGAAAGGAAATACGAAAAATTGGCGGTGGGGCGGTGGGGGGGGGAGGGGAATCACAAAAAGGCTTGTATGAGAGAAAGTATTTGGTGAATCCTGAAGGGATCTACAGGTTCCAAGAGGTAGAAAGGAAGATTGAGAGCATATGAAGGAAAACCTGCAGAAAGGCATAAATGCGGCACATGGGATATCACGTCTGGACAAAAGCACTTAGGACTGTTTGGCTAAAACAGAGTATATGAAGATACCATGTAAGATACCATGTAAAACTAGGCTAGACAAAGTTCTTTTAATATTGTAGGATGTAGTTCATCTAGGCCTGCTCACTTAAACTTATCATGTGCGGCTAAGTAGGTGGTCTCTTATTATCTCCCTACATATCTTGCTTTTCCACTCTTTACTAGTTATTTTGGCTCTGCTTTTTCTTGTCCTAAATCAGTCTCCTTATCTGAGAAACAGAAGCAAAATACAGATTGCTGAAAGAAGTTTTCTGGAAAGGCATGCTTTCTCTTAAACCTTACAATGAAAGTTCACCAAGAAGTAGCTCTGACTTCTTACTAAAGGTTTCAGGGAGGGGAGAATGGGAAAGAAAAATTCAAGATACGGTACACTGTCACATTCAGAACGGCATTTCCAGCCCTCTCCCCCCCGCATACCTCCACACACCACTGTAGGTAGAAAACCATGATAGTTTAAATATTTACTCCTAAATCGTGTCATTTCAAATATGTAACTAACAAGTCAGAGCATACCTTGAAATGGTTACTTGAATGTTGCAAAGCCTGTAATAATAAGATTACATATTTCAGCACCTAAATATGACACTTTCTAAAAGATTTTCAGTAAGTCTTTGTGAAAGGATCACAATAGGCAGAACTAAAATTTGAGTTCCTGGCATTTGGAAGAAAGTTGAGCTACGCTTTCAATTGGAAATTCTCTTTTGATCTTAGATGAATGTGAGTTTTTTTTTTCCTTTTTTTAACCCCATTGTGGTTAAAACAATGAAATTGTTTGTTTTGTCATTAACACTAATCCAGCTTTACTTTCTTTGAACTATTGGCAACAAGTAATTCAACTTAAATCTTTTCTGAACAGGTTTGTTCTTTGTTGGATGTGGACATTTCTGTTGTATCAACTCTTAAAAAAATACTTTGTGTATTTCCCTTTCCCGTTTTTAATTATCAGACAAATGGTTATTCTAAAGAAAAGGAACTATGTTACCTTTTGAACTGATGAAGGGATATTCACCTTGGCAACCCTTGATTTTTGAAAGGAAATTTTAAAAGAACAGTAAGAAATTACAACTAAAATACATGTACAAATTGTTACACAATGTGTTTGGTTGAACAAACTGTGGTACATAAAGTTAATGGAATATTATTGTATACTCGGCAATGATGAGTATGGAATCCAAAGAAATACAGGAAAACTTGTGTGCACTAATGCAGAATGAAATAAGCAGATCTAGAAAAAAGTGACTACAGAAATAGAAAAAGATCTTTGATAGGATCATTATGGATAACTAAAAAAACTAATAGTGATCTCAGTTAACTGATAAAGAAACAATTATCCTTTCTTTTGTCAAATGTGGATATAGGAGGGAAATGTTGCCTGCATATGTTTTTTTTTGTTATATTTCAATTTTTGATATGATGTGGTATATCTAGAACCAACTGTCATTAAAAAAAAGGGTACCAAGGAAATTTGTTTTTTTTTTTTAATGATGAACTATCTTTACGACATAAGGAGCTACTTTTACCCAAAACAAACAAAATCATGGACTTCTTAACTGAATCATTCAATAAATCACTTCCATAAATAATGTAACTTTCATACCTTGATAACTTTATTAAGTGAGAATACTTCTTTTAATGAGATATGGAATTAACCAATGCATGGTATAAAAAGTTGCAAACTCCATGACCACTCTACGGAAGCAGTCAATCAGTCAACATAAACTAGATGCAAAAGAATATCTAATCAATTTGGTAGGAGTAAAATGCTTGCATAATCATTGGATGAAAAGAGATGTCATTTCCTGGAAGTCTATTGTTATTGGTTAAAGAGAATCAGGCCCTCTTGAACAAAATTAGGCTCAGATAAAACAGAATGCCACTTTGGAATCCAGTGTTCCAATAGTAGCCTAGAGTGGAGCAGTTTTATCCAGGCCCTTGAGAGGAAATCACTTAGGAGGGAGAGAGCATTCCCATCTCCTATTCCCCTCTTTCTTCAGACCAGAGAAAAATCTTATAACATTCAAAAGGCCATAAGATTTGGACTTCCCATAAATGATAGTAGCAGTGTGATTTATAGCACTATCTGCATCAGGAGCTGGAGATAAACTGGATACTGAGAAGTGAAGCTTCAAGACTAAAGATTCTAGGAAGGACACATCAAAGGGGAACTTCATGAGAACTCCTTAGACGGAAAAACAACAAAACAAGATCAAGATCCAAAGTTACCACTTTGCCTCATGTAATTTCAAGCCACCTTTCCCTGTATTCTCTATGTACTTGTTAGAAGAGTGCATCTAAGACTTTTGGGGAGATGTTGTACTTTGGTCCTCAGTAAATATCCCTTTGTAAAACTTTGTGGTGGTGGTTGTTGAGTTGTGTTTTAGCCATGTCCAACTCTTTGTAACCCCATTTTTTTTTTTGGCAAAAATACTAGAGTGGCTTTCCATTTCCTTCTCTACCTCATTTTGCAGTTGAAGAAACTGAGGCAAATGCGGTTAAGTGACTTTCCAGGGTCATGAACTAGTAAGTGTCTGAAGCCAGATTTGAACTCAGGAAGATGTCTTCCTGACTGTAGGTCCACCAACTCTATCCACTTCATCACATAGCTGTTGTAAAAACTAATTGGTATCAATTGGTTGAATGATACTGAGAAGCTATGAACTAGTTAAAAGATAATCACTCAGCAGCACACCAGTAGAGACTCTGGTGTGACAATATTAGAAAATAACTACCCCTCAGGATTAACCCCTAAAACTCTAAAAGGAAGAATAGTAGTTGCCCTCTGGGCATTCAACCTCCTAGTCTAATACAAGTTAAGAAACAGCCCAGAGCCAGTCCTAAAATGACATAATTATTGCGTTATCTAAATGTGATACTTCATTTCATCATCATATTATGTATTGTCAATTTTTTGAATGACTTTGAATATCAAGTTCTACAATTGGACAGTTTTTCTCTTAGTTTGTCAATAAGGAGAAGACCAATATACACATACATATACATAAATATTTTTATTGAATATTTTCTCCAAAGCAGTACTTTAAGAAAAATTTAAATAGTATCTGGATTAATATAAGACTTAAATGCTATATTATACACAAGATGCCATTAATTCTCTAGCAATCTGGTAAACTATTAGTATAATCCTCAATACCACATTTGGTAGTTATGAGTGACATTCATTAGATAAAATCTTCCATAAATAGCATGCCAAAGCCTTTGTGTAACAAGTACTTAGGCCCAATGGTGGCCATTTGTTCTTTGCCAATTACAATGTGTTTTCTTCCAACAATGGATGATATTCATTCACACTGGCATATGAAATATTAAAGACAACCTCATTCAGTGCTGGGGATGAAAGATGGAATGAATATGTAGAGAGATCTGTATCTATCAAAAGTAGCAAAATGACAGCTGTGATTTTACAGGCAGTTGCCCCACTATAAAGAGCATAAATGGTACTTTCCATTCTGACTAAGGGATGTATTATAAGGAGAGAAAGGAATAAGCCCAGGATAGTGGCAGGAAACAGATGGACATTCCACTTAGGGATCATTGGAGAGGGTTGATATTTTTTTCCCTAGAGTGGACAAGGAAGCAAAGGGTTATCTTGGAAGCTATTTGAAGACATGGTTGAGGTGTTCAGCCTGAGTGTTGACAAGCAACTGATTGGCTTTAAAGAGGCCTTAAACAATGATTACAAGATGTCTGTTCTTAAATAGTCTTCCTTTCTCTTTCAATATCTTTAAGTCCAGGCATATTAAGCACTAACTACTGCACTATTGCATGCTTATAGAATTCATTACTGGTTAAAAAGGATGTAATAAAAGTTATAACTGATGAGAACAAGGGGCTATATATATGTATGTCCAAGGCTAAACCGTGAGAAAAAGTATTTTGTGTCTCAGGACAGGCTATGAAAATAATTAGATTTCAGATTATATACCATCAGTGACCACGTTTTGACCCAACCATTTATTCTTCCTAAACAGTCTGAAAGAGCACAAAGGCAATCTATCTCTTTCCTTGTAAAGAGTGTCATCTTTATGCTTGTACTGGCCAAGACTGCTCAGGAAAAGGCCCCTTTGAAGCTCCATTTAATTTATTTGGTGTCTCATAAAACTTGTTACAAACATGCTCATAAGTCCAGAATAAATATTATATGGGGAGAAGTTCTTATCTTCATGGATAACTCATTTAAGATTTATTCTTTATTTTATTTTTAATCAAAGAAATAGGGGGAATTTGTTTCTTGGCATTGCTTTGAATTTTTTTTTAAGAGTTTTCTAATAGTGCTCATCATTATCACTAAATTGAACATTTAGGTCTACTCTCTGTTAACATTGTATGCTAGTTTTTCAGAGTACCATGGAGATGACCTTGGATTCTTAAGGCCTGTTCTAACAGGTTGCAAACTCTAGAAATAGTCTTGTCAAACTAGAGATAATTACCTACTAGTGTGTCAGTGATCTAACCATATTACTTTCCTACTCTAAAATCTTCACTGGCTCCCCATTGCCTTTAGTCTGAGATACAAAATCACCAGCATGACATTTAAAGTTCCTCTACATTTATTTTCTACCTGTCATCTTATACCATATCATTTCCTTTCATATATCCTCCATTTTTGTCAAACTGGCTTGCTGGCTATTCCCCATATACAAGTCCATCTTTTCACTGTGTCTTTACAGTTTCCCATACCTGTGTGTACTTTATACTCATGGCCACCTCTTGGAATCCTTAGACTCTTTCAAAACACAGCTCCCACATGAAGCTTTTCTTTATCCCTCCAGATGTAAGTGATCTCTTTCATTTATTGCTTCATATAGCTTTGTAAATATGTATTACCTTTACTTATCTGTGTACATGCTGTCACCCCTCTCCCCAACAGAATATAAGCTCCTTAAGGCCAAGGACTATATCATTTTTGTCTGAATAGCCCCAGAATCTAGCACAGTGGGTTTTTGTTGTTGCTGTTGCTGTTTTGTTTTGTTTGATTTTTTTGGTCAGGTCAACAAGAATTTATTAAGCATTTAGTATGCACCATATAGGGCAGTTAAGTAGCGCAATGGATAGACAACTGGGCTTCGAATCAAGAAGATTCATCTTCCTGAGTTTAAATCCAGCCTCAGACACTTACTAGTTGTTTGACCCTACACAAGTCACTTAACTTTGTTTGCCTCAGTTCCTCATCTGTAAAAAAATGAGCTGGAGAAGAAAATGTTAAACCTCTAGTATCTTTGCCAAAAAAATAAATAAAAACAAAAACAAAAATTGGGTTAAAAAGACTCCAACAGGACTGAAACAACTCAACAAAAACATCATGTGCTATATAATTTAATAGTGACAAAAAGAAAGGCAAAATAAACAAAGCAATCCCACCCCCACCTCCCCCACCCCCACCCCCTGGAAAATAACAAAGCAAAAAAGTCGCTGACCTCAAGGAGTACACATTCTGATAAAGTAGATATAAGGAAACTTAAAAGGGAGAGCAATAAAGATATCTGTCATGAGACATGGTAGAGACAAATACAGAGGAGAGTCAGCAGCACAGCCTGGAGAAGAATGTCTTCATAGGTAGCATGAGCATTCTTTTTTAGAACTGCAGTTCAGGAGAAAACCAGTTAAAGAGAGATAAAGTACTTACAGATTGAGAGTAGTTCCACTGTCTGAAATCCAAGAGATAAGTGAGCTTCCATAGTGAAGAAGTTTTCGTGGTATAACTGTGTTATGTGGCAACCTTGTCATTTTTTTTTTCTCATGGGTGAAGTATGTTCTCCACTGGTGCCCTGGTCTGGCAGGAGGGCAGCGTTGGGTTCAACTGCAGTGTATCTTTGTGATAACATGTAAGTGAAGTGCCTTGGAGAGACTGTTGAGCATTGGTGGATATGTAATTGTTTCTGGTTACCTAGCCCTATGTTTGGAAGAAGCATTTATTGGTTGGCCATCTAGCCAGAATTTTAGGTATTTTTGAAGGTTCTGAGACAACTTTGGCCATCTCTTTATCTCATGTGCTTATTGGTTGCATTTGCTAACTACTTGGATCATGCTATCTGGTAAGAGACCATGCTATAAAGGACAGAAAATATACAGCCTTCTCCCCTCATGAGGCCCTATGAGCTCCCCAAAAATGGGCCTTCTTCCTTGGCCTCTTCATGTATTATTTTCTGTTCTTGGTACAGAGAGTGGAGTTCCTGATCTTGGGCAAGGAAGTGAGCCACAGGAACCTGGGAGTCTTGATCTAGATCAGGTCTAAGAGGCACTGTAGCATCTATGCCCTCAGGAACAAGGAGAAATCTCTGGGACCCTAGCCCAGCAGGACTCATCTGGCAGTCATAAATTCGGTGGAACTAATTCTATGTAGCAATTCAGCTAAGTTTTGAGCCTGTTCCAATCAGAGACTGATGTGGTATATAGTAAAACATGACTTTTAAGTATTTGGGGAAATGTTTCTATATTTGGTCTTGCGAATTCTTTTTACAAATTTCAAATTTCCATTTCTAAAAGTTACCCCAAATTAAGGGATTAAATAGATTTGGGGTGCTAGTCACAAATGTGAGGAACACAACCTGGGGAAGAGGGGGTACAAGGTTCAAACCAGTAACAGTAGTAGAAGAAACATCTTGATACCCCAGAGTGCCCCTCTGTAACCCTGAAGGCCAGTATAATAGACCTGACCCTGAGAGAGTGGGACCAGAGCATACATATTACATATGATAAGCCATGTTAGAAATAATTTTCCCTGAATCAATTTTAAATCTTATATAGACATTTTCTAACATCTATATATCTTAATGTCTTAAGCCAGTTATATAATACCCTGAAAAGCAATTTCACTCTCTAGGACTAGAGAGATAGAATCAATGAGGCAAATTGTTTAAAAACCACCAACATTACCACACTCTACTACTCGACCACAACAACTACCACTGCCTCAACCATGACCACCACCTTTTGCAGAGTATAAACAAACAGCAAAGACATACAAATGTAGCCCTTCAAGTCCTTGTCCTGTTCTTTGCACTGAGGTCAATCATAACACTACCCCCTGTGAGAATAAACAGTTCATCAAATCATAAAAGCTATCTTCCTTTCTTGTGGCCAGTTTATAGGATACCCCCTGAAGCAGACGGTAGTGAATTTAGCTTATTCCAGAAGAGTCAGACGTGACTGAAAAATGCCTGAACTACAACAGTTCAATTACTAAGAGCTATGCCTGTTCTTTAAGTAATTAATAACATACAGTTTAATCAACTCCTCATGGCCCAAGTCTTGGGCAAAGTAAATAAAGCCTAAGACACTTGATATTTTGTTATGTATGTCAACTAGGAAAAAAGAGGCTTCTCTTACATGAGGCACTTATATCTTGACATTATTTGATTCACAAGAGAAGTGACTTCATATGCTTTCTCTTCTCATTCTGAAGATGATCACTTTCACTCCAACTTGCAGAAAAAAATAGTTTTAGAAAGAAAACTAACGTGTTACTGATAATTTTAGACAGTCTTCCTTCTAACGTTACCTCTCTTTTGCATTAATAATAAAGCTGAGCCTCTTGTTTGGGCAGTAGAGAGATACCCAGCTGAGATAAGCACGGAGAACATCTACAAGTTTAGTTGCTGGATGATTACCTGGTGTTTTCATTTTTAGGCCTACTTCTGAATTCTCCCAAGGTCCCCAGATCAAGATTTGGAGGACAGAGAAGAATAAGGTCATCTACCAGACAAAATCTACTTGTTGCAAGCCAGCTGCGTTCTCAATCTGTGAGGAGATCCATGGAGTTTGGGGAATAGATGTCATATTCCATTCACTGAATGACAGCAATCTTTTCCTAAGGGTCCCAGAAAATCCAAATTATCCTGGATCCTAATTCTTTTCTTCAATATTTTCCACAACTTGATTTGTGAAAAATAACAAGTTTTACATTGATGTAGTAAATCTACTTACAGATACTTACATCACCTTACAAATTTGAGGTTTCCCATCGGGATAAAACTTAATTAACTTTAACTGGTAGGTGCAAAAAACAGGGCAATACTCAAGAGAAAACATTTGTCTACAACTTCCATCTTATCCTCCAATAAGTAAGTTAAATATTCCCCAACTACTGAGTAGATGGTAAATGGTTAACTGGTTCTCTGGAAGGAAATAAATATACTAAGGACACTTTTAAATTTAGCATTAGTAAAATTTACTCCATCTCTCTCTTAAGTCTAGACAATAAAGCAAAAACCCTGATTTGTACCATTTGCTAATTTCCAGAGTGTAAATGCTTCAGGCTGAAAATTTTAAAATCAGCTCTCCCAAGCCAGTTTGAGCCTGCACTAGTGTAGCCCTGCCCCAAAACCACCTTTAGGAAAAGAGGACCTCCAGAAGAAGTGATTAATTTGTTAAGGAGAACTCAAATTAAACAGGAATTCAAATCCTGTACTTCAGATCTCTTGCCCGTAGAAGAAAGAGCACTGGATTTGGAGATAGATGCCTTGGGCTGAATTTTTTCTCTGTTATTTAGTATCTGGATAGCATCGGGCAAGGAATTTCATTTCTACGAGCTATCATTTCCTTGATGAGCATGTTAGACTACATGGCCTCTGAGGTCCCTTGCAATTCAAAATCCTGTGACTCCAACCCTTTTTCCTCAAATCTCTTAGAATAAAGTACTATAAATAATCATCTCTTTGGTGGAAAATGAGAAGCCTTGGGATGCGGGTGGGGAACCTGCAGCCTTGAGGCCACATGTGACCTTCTAAGTCCTTGGGTGTGGCCTTTTGACCAAATCCAAGTTTTACAGAACAAATCCTTTCATTAAGGGGATTTGTTCTGTGAACTTTGGATTCAGTGGAAGGGCCACACTTGAGGACCAAGAGGGCCACATGTGCACAGGTTCCCCAGCCCTGATTCTGGGAGATGTGGAAAGTAGGATGAAGGACATAAGAAGAACAGGAAAGTAAATATGTGTGGAGTGAGAAGGAAAATAACAATAAGTCAAATTCTTTCTATTCTTCTAGGCAGGTATATAGAACAGGGGAAAGTGTGCTATATCTGGAGTCTGGAAGACTGGATTTTCAATACTTACTTTGATACTAACTTTTTGGCTCTAGTCAAGTCACTTAACTTCTTTCAGCCTCAGTTTCCTTATCTGAAAGTTGGGGATAATAACAATATCTAATTCACAAGGTTTTTACTAGGACCAAATGAGAATATTTGTAAAGTGTTTTGCAACTCTTAAAACGCAAAATACAGTCATGCCTTCCACATCACAAGGATTAAGAGCATGTCATTCTGGAGATCTAGAAAATTCATGTAAAACTTTTTGGCCCTCCCTTTGTACCAGAGAAGAAGTCTGAATTATTATGGTATTAAAAGATGAAAATATGTTGATATTATACAATACTATATATATATGTTATGCATTTCTGAGTTTCTAAACTTTTTTATGTCATCTGCTGGCCTTTGCATGTCATCTGTGGCTCTCACAAAACTCCCCACAAATTCTCGTTTAATTTTTTATGCTAACCCATGATATATTGAAACAGCTATGGGGAAAGTGGTGATGTGGAAGGGATAACTGTAAATATTAGCATAATATTAGTTCTTTTTATTCATCACAAGAAAGAACCTCATTACTTTTTCTGATTGTGTTTTCCTTGTGATAGCACTTCTACATGGTCATTGCCTAAGATCTTTAGCGTGAGCATACTCCAAATATTCTTGTGCCCTTGAATGAAGCCTTATGGTGCACAGGTTGTTGCCTGTAACATTTCCTTCAGATGTGGCTGTTGAGCTAGACTTCGTGATGCACAAATACATTCCTTGCTGCTAGAGGCAGCTGGATGGCCTGAGTTCAGGAGTTCTGAGCTGCAGGAAGGTTAAAGCCAATCTAGTATCCATGTTAATTCTGGCACCAATGTAGTGGGCCTCAGGAACATGGAGCTAGCATGATGCCTATGAAATGGTCCAAGTCAGAAGCATGTCAAATTTCAGGGGTTATCAGTGATCAATAATGGGGTCTATTTATAAGTGATTATCTTTCCAGCTTGTTTGAGATTGGGAGACCTATTCTTCAATAAACAAACAAATATGTAAATGAATTAAAGATTGAATGAACAAATGAATGAATAACCAAATAAACAGATAAGAAAATGAATAACTAAGAGAATGAAAGAACAGAGGAACAAACAAATAGATAAATGAGGCTGTTGATCATTTAGGACCATCTTTTCAGTATCTCTAGGGCAATAAACTGTACAATGGGGTATTTCTAATATTTATTTTGTGGAAAAGCATACAAGCTCATACATTCGGAATTAGCATTCACACAGACTGATATTTGCTTAGTTTCCATTTGTTCTGATTCTCCAAAATTGGTTTAAATTGCTAAAAAAAGATAAAAATATCAACTTTTTAAGGACCTTATCTTATGTTTCTCAAATCAATGTTCTTGAAATCTACTTCATAATAGAAAAAGAGCCTTTCTGATATGGTGTTTGTATTTTTGAGAGCTGGTTTGTTTGTGTGCTGTGATAAAAACTCAAGGACAAAAAGCAGAAAGACAGTATGCTGCAATGGGAGGAAAAAAAAACACTAGAAAGACCTTACTAGACCTGAGTTCAAGTGTTAGTCCAAGAAGCAACAGCTGTGTGACTTAAGCAGATCGCTTCTCTCTGGGTTTCCATTTCTACATCTTTAAAATGAAGGGACTGGATTAAAGAACCTTGCCCCCTTCCATTTGAATTGAGAAGAAACATTTAAAAATAAACCAAAAAAACCCATTTTAAAAATCCTTTGATCTGCCTGTAGGTGTTGCCAGAAGAAAATAATGTTTATCAAGAAGGTAGTAGAAATAACTGAAAAATAGATACCTGCATAATATGGTTTTACATACATTTATAAATCTGTGTCAAATGATGGCCTTCTCTAGTGAGGGGTGGGAAGGAAAGGAAGGAGAAAAAATTAAAATAAAATAAAAAGAGAGAAGGCAATAGGTTGGGACTACATATCCCTGAATACTATGGATGAGGTTCTCTACTCACTATGGATTCAACTGGCCAGTCCAAGATATAGTTAGAAGAAAAGTGGAGGAAGAATAAAGAGAATAGGAGAATAAAGAATAAGAGGTGGAAGTAGAGAAAAAAGTTTACAAGAGAAAATAAATTGCACCAATTGCTACAAATGCTTTCCTGTCTTATCAAGCTCTTAAATCTATTCTTGCCCACTGCATTCATAGTCCATGACCTCACACGCACTTAGTACAAGACCCAGCACATAGTAGGTGCTATGTGAATGCTCATTTTCCTTCTCCCTTTCCTTTTTCTTCATGTGATATTTTACTGAGATTAAGGCAATTACAATCAGAGAGACCTCAATTTCTTTCCCCTGTATAGCCTTTGCCAATTTTCTGCTCTCTCAAAAGAAGAAGCCCTATTACCTCTCAAGACTAAAATGCCCTTGAATCCCTTATTCATTGCTAAGAGCTTAACTCTTGATTTCTTCTCCCAATTCCTTCATGACCTGGCTGCATCAATCATTCCCTTTCATTCAAGCATCTTCAAACCTTTTCTCTACCTCTTTCTCATCTGCCTAATAGCATACTCAGGTCTCCCCAGTATCAAAAACAAACAAACAAACAAAAAAAAACAAAAGAATTCTCAAGACTTTGAGCCTCTAATGTTATTGTCCCATATCACTTCCTTTTTGTTCCCGTACTTTTTGAAGTAGTATTCACTCAATGTGCTATGTTCAAATCCTATATAATTAAATTACTTTTTAAAAAAACCCTGAGAAATATAGTTCCCACACTTACCACTCAAGTGAAACTTCTGTATTAAAGTGTAATCCATTACCTTATTGCCATTTTTCTTAACCTTTTTGTAACTCTTGATATTAATGATCATCTCCTCCTTTGATCTCTTCTCTGTCCTTGGCTTCTTATTACCATATTCTCTTAGTATACCTCTTGTTTTTCTAACTGACTCTTCTCTGTCTTTATACTGGTTCCTCTACCTCTTCCACACCCATCAATATGGATAAACATTCAATTGGTTGTGGGATTGGCCAAAGAATCACAAGATCTCAGAGTTGGATGTATCCTCAGAGATTATTTGGTACAACCCATCTGTAGCTGAACAGGAATTCCCACTATCATATCTTAAAAAATGACATACAATATTTCCTTAAAGGTCACTGGTGCTGGGAAACTGATTACCTGATAAAGCTGGAAATTCCACTTTGGGCTATTCTAGGTATTAGATTCTCCTTATATTGAGCTGAAATCTGCTCACTGATTGCTATCCATTGCTCTGATTTATGCCTTACTGAATCAAATTCCTCTTATGTATGTATATATATAAAATAGATGCCATATTTCTCACAAGTTTTTTCTTCTTCAGGCTAAATATTTTAATTCCTTCAACTCAACATCATATGTAATGGTCTCCAGTTTTTCCACCATGCTGTTCTTCTTCATAGCTAGCATCCAGAACCAAATATAACCAGAAATGTCAGGGGAGAATATGGTAGAACTCTTAATCTCCCTTGTTCTGTATACTATAACTCTATCAGTACAGTCTAAATTTGTATTAGCTATTTTGTCTTTGATTTCACATGTTTAAGTTATGTAGAGATTACATTTCATTAAAATTTCCAGACTTCTCCCCCTGAACTGTAGCCTTGCTAAACCTTCCCCACTCAGTTCCCATGTAGTAGATTTTTTTTAACCCAAAGATAAGATTATACTTTCATCTCCATTAAATTGTATCTTATCTGATATGGTTCATTGTTCTAATCTGACAAGATTTGGGGTGATCTTGATTAGGTCATCTAATGTGTTATCTATCCTTCCTAGCTTAATGTTATATGAAGATAACATTATAATTATGTCATCTGTGCTTTATCTCAGTCATTGATAAAAATATGGAACAGCATATCTCCAAGGGAAGTTCCCTGGAACTCTCTACTAGAGACCTCCCTCTATTGGTCCCCTAATCACTGCTCTGTGCATCCATTCATTAAACCTTTTCAAAATCCACATGTGTACCATCAACTAGACTTTACATCTCTTTGTCTCATCCACAATAAGAGCAAAAAGAATTTTAGATAACAAAGCAGGATTTACTGTGTTCAAATCCTTTGGAATTATGGGTAAAGTACTTAACATGTCTGAGCCTCAGTTTGTTCATATATAAAGTGTAAGTGATAATACTTGTGAAAGATGTGGTAGATAGAGAGCTGACCTCAGGGACAGCAAGCTAGGAAACAAGCATTCACTATATACCAGGCCATGTGCTAAGCACTTTCCAAATATTATCTTATTTGATCTTTGAAACAACCCTGGAAGATAGGTGTTTCCATTTTGCAGTTGTATAAACTGAGGCAAACAAATGTTAAGTGACTGTCCCAGGGTCACATAGCTAGAAAGTTTTTGAAGCTAGTTTTGAATTCTGATCTTGAATTCAGGCCCAGTACTCTATCCATTGCGCTACCCCGCTGTCTCTTTGAAGGCTCCCTGTCAGAAGGATATGAGTTCAAGTTCTGTCTCTGAGACAAAGTCATACTTACCCTGTGCGAGTCTCTTAACTTCTCAGAGGCCCCAAGCAAATCTCTAAATTTCAGAAAAGTTGCCAATCCCCATTGGTAGATAAATTTCATCTCTAGCTCCTCCTTAAACTTAAGAAATCATAGGTTTGATTAAAAAAAACAAAGAATAATACATGTAGGATTGCCTCAGACGTTGTTCTGAGTTCTATATAGGTATAAATTATATTGTTATTGTCAAATATCTGTTGAAATCCAGGCATATTATAAATGTGGTATTTCCCTGACTCATAGTATATACCTCCCTCATCTCCTGACAGGCAATTCTCTCAAAAAAAAAAAATGTTTGTCTGATGTGAGCTTTCCTTAGTATTCACAGTGCTATCACGTAAGTGATCACCACATATATGCCTTTAAACGTTCACAAGCCAGCCCCTTAATAAAAAGTTCTGGCCATCTCTTCTTTCTTCCTTATGTAATATCCATAGGGAAACTCACCTATTTTGATGAGTATCATCTCTAAACAGAAATTTGCAAACACATGTACATATAGAGTTCACACTTGTATACACTGCTCCAGAGTAATATCTTGAATTGTTGTCTGCTGGAAATATCCACTGTAAACCGTATTTCTAAAGTGCTTAGCAAAATAAGGACCGGAATTTAAGACTACTTAAAAGGACCAAACTGCTTCAATTTGAAGCAGTACCTTTTTTTAATCCATAAGGCAAAGAAAATAGAGATATAATGACAAATTTTATTTCAAAGTAAAATTATAATAAAACTTTTCCATTAATTAACACATCTACTCTCTTGTGTTAGAACTCTATGTACCCAAAAAACCAAACCAAAACAAAAGAAAACATACCTTTCCTTAACCATTTACTCTTTCGTCTGACTTTGGTATGTCTGTAAATGACACCATGGTTAATCAAATGTTGCATATTCTAAACTGCTATTTCCTATTTGCCAGTCCATGAACCAGTGCTAGGCTAGTCATCAGCATTTTTTTTTACTGGTTTGAAACATTTGTACTATTCAAAATATTTCCTTAACAGTAATACGGTAGCCAAAAGGGCTAAATTTTCTGGACAGTTAGGGGTGAGTGAATTAGTTGCAGACAAGAAATAGTTAAAACCTATTGGTTGGGATTAATGAAAGATTGCAGTTTGGGAAAGATTCCAAAGAATCTTTGCCCTAAAGTCAATTACTCCCCACATCACTGACTCCTCCATTCTAATACATCTTTGGCTCCTACTCCTAAATTGCCCAGAACCACTAAACTGAAGCTTCATAGGGCTTGGCAAACTGAGGTAAAGCCTTTATAATTCTTATTAGTCTGCTGCTTTGAACTCAGCCTCAGATATTTAGTAGTTTTTTGGCCTTCAGCAAGTCACTTAAACTTTTTTTTTGCCTCAGTTTCCTTAACTGCAAAATGGAATAGTAATAGTACTTACCTCTCAGGGTTTTTGTGCAGATCAAGTGAGGTAATATTTTGTAAAGAGTTTAGCACTCTGTCTGCCACACTGTAGGTAATCAAGAGATGTTTGTTTCTTTCCTTTTACCCTTATAGTTTAGGTTTCGATCCTTCTGTGAACCTCTTTATTTTTTTTTCTTTCCTTCACTTCGCAGATCCAATCAACTTCCACATATCCTACCTCTATAAATGTTCATGTTCCCATCCTTCCTTTCTATTCCTATTGCTATCGCTCTAGTTCAGGCCCCTCATTACCATCCACCAATTGCTAGAGTCTCCATATTGACCTCCTTAATTCCAGTCTTTGCTTCCTGTAATACATTCTTCACATTTTTCCTTTGGTACAGATTTGTCACATTATTCCCTTGTTCAAAACCCCAAAATAGTTCCCTGTTACTTATGAAATAAAATACACTTTCACCTGACTTCTGTGGTGTTCTACCAAGCCTTGTTTCCAGGCTTCTCATACTGCTCTCAGCATTTAGCTCTATATTCTAGCAAACCTGTGAACCTCATTGTCTCCAGTGTACATTTTTTCCATTTCCCATTTCAATGCCTTTGCTCACACCATTCTCTTTACCTAGAAGCTCTTCCTCCCAACCTCTACCTAATAAAATCCTTTCCATTCTTCAAGATACTACTTACATGCCACTCAATTGCTTCCATAAAATCATATTTGCTCTCCTAAGTCCCAAATCAAAGATCATAGAGTTAAAGCCAGAAAGGACCTCAGAGGCCCTCTAATCTAACCTTCTGCTTTTATAAATGAGGAAATTAAGATCCTAAGAGGTTAAGTGATTAGCTTATGATCACATAGGTTATAAGTAGCAGGCAGAGCCTGGATTTCAATCTAGAACCTCTGCCTCCAAATGCAGAATTCTTTCCTCTGTCCCACACTGCCTCCTCCATAAATAATCTTTTTTTTTTTCTTTCTTGGGTATTACAAAACATTTTTAAAATCTCTTTTGTACAGTAGTTATATGCATACATGATGCAGCTTCCTTACTAGATGAGGGAACATGTATTTGTATCTCTCCAAGCACCTGGAATAGTGCACTGTACAAAATAGATGTTTGTTGAATTGAATTTGGGGAATGCAGGCCTAAAAACTTTTTTCAGGCTAGATTTATGAAGGACAACTATTGGCACAGAGGGAAGTGGGAGCCATTATGTTTTTATTACTACTACCAAAGCTCTGGGCTCTGATAAACAGTCACATATCATTCCATGTCTCATGTAGTGACATAATGCTTAGAAAGATCAATTGGAAAAACGTAGCAGGAGGTGGTTGGAAATAAATCCGAGAATATCTCTTTGGGTTCCAAAAGTAACAAATGATGAAAAGAATATGGAGACATGGCTAGACAGCAGTTAATTTGAAAAAAGATTTGCAGGGCTTAGTTGACTATAAGCTCAATAGGAGTCAACAGTGTGACACTGAAACCAAAAAATCTAATGGATGTTAGGCTACATAAAGAGAAAAATAACTAGAATGAGGCAGGTGATTAGTTCTCCCAAATTCTGCCCTGTTCAGGAAGTACCTGCTATATTGTGTTAAGGTATTGATGCTACATGTTAAGAGGGATGTTCACTTGTTTAACTGTGCCCAGAGGAGGGTGATCAGAATGGCCAAAGGATTCACAATGACAACTACAATAATAGGTAAAGTAACGGGAAATATTTGACTCATAGAGGAGGAAACTAAGGGGAATAGTTGGGTAGTGGCGGGGCTATCTTTGTTTTCAAATATATGAAGGGCCATCATATGCAAGAGTGATTAGACTTATTCTGCACATCTTTGAGGGAAAAGCCAGATTGAATGAGTCTTGTCACAAAGAGAAATTTTTATGCAAAATATAAGGAAGGACAAAAATTAAATGAACTCTCCAAAGAAGCAGTGAATTCCCATCTAAGTGGTTGTTCAAGGAAAAGCAAAATATTCATTGGTTGAACATGTTTTAGAGATTAATGAATCAGATTTGGAGAGGAGGAAGACTATGTCAGATAGGCTTTATACTCTAATCAAGTTCCCCCTTCTCTCTCTCTGTCTCTCTCTCTGTCTCTCTCTCTCTCTCTCTCTCTGTCTCTCTCTCTCTCCATACAAGTGAATGTATGAATGAATATTATATATATATATATATATATATATATATATATATATATATGCATATATATCAGAATGGTTTAAATATAGGGCAGTTAAGGAGGGAAAAATCATAGGATTTTTGTAGCTATGAGGGGCATTAGAAATAATTTAGCCCAACCCTCTCATGAAATAAATGAGGAAATTGAGGCCTAGAGAAGTTAAAGGATTTGCTCAAGATTCTATGGCTATTAAGTAGCAGATCGAGGATTCAAGTCCAGGTCTCTCCATTTTGCCATAATACTTCTTCATTAAGCCTTATTTCCTCCTTTAAGGAAGTGGAGAAGAATGAAAAGACTGAAAAATACCAGTAACAGGCATAACTTTTTGTATAATGGCAGAGATTGATGCATCCTAGAATTAAACTTTAAATACTTCCCTTACCCCCATTTCATTTTCAATAAAACTTATCACTGGCTCATAAATTCTAAATCCTTTGAAAACCAAAAGCAAGCACACCCACCTGGCAATTCTCTCTCTCTCTTTACCCACTCATTCTCTCTACATTAGCCCTTATAAAGCACTCACCACACCAGGTATCATTCAGTTGGAGTTCATATTAAGAAGTACTCTTCATGTACAGCTTTCTTCTCAGGCAAGTGCAGTTAGATTTTTGAAAAAACAACACCACAATTTGTATCTGATTAGATACTGCTGTAATCATTCTAAACTGGCCTGTGAAAAAAAGGAATAGCATATTATCTCTACATGAATATAAGTAAACTTTATTTTAATTACGGATTATTTTTGTCCTTATAAAGGAACATGATTGAAAGTACCAGAATCATAGTTTCACTTTTTGATTGGTCTGTTCCCCGCCTCCCACTTCCCCAATTTTGCTACAAACTGTGTGGTTGAAAGTAATATTATCTGTCTAGGTTCAAGTGTATGGTTGTCCTTTGGTTCTTGATGGATGTGGAGGACTGTTGGGAACTTTAAACATAAGCCAGTTTAAATCTTAAGAGCACTCACTATGCATTGTCAATCATCTGAACCATCACCCGATTCCATGTACTTATGAAACACCTAAAGACTTAACAAAGCATTGCTATTTTCAGCTGTAAGGACTAAGTTGTTCCAAATAAAATGTGATTCTGATATTAAAAGCCTGGACTGAACTTTGCTTCATTTTCCTTTACCATGACTAGAAACTCATGGATATCCACTGGTTCTTCCTGACTTATCTTCCAGAATGCCAAGCCCAGTTCTTCACATAGCACACTCTGTCTTTTATCAACTGAAAACCTATTCTCAACTCATTGATGAAGTATATGACCAAAAATCAAGTTGACATTAAGGGACTTTTTTTGTGGGGAAGGATATGTGATTTTACTGATGTAGCGATCCTTCTTTACTAATGCAGATCAGATCATCATCATGGATTCTCTAAATTTTTGCCTTAGAGAGTTTACCAGGAGCACAGAGAGCTTAAGTGACTTGCCCAGGGCCACTTGACCATCATCAATGACTTTTCCAAGAAAGCATTATAGTAAAAAAAAAAAAATAATAATAGCTAGGATTTATATAATACTCTATGTTTGAAAGCACTTTATAAATATCTCATTTTTTTTCCTCACAACAATCCTGGGAGATAGGTGTTATTATTATTGTCCCCATTTTAAGGAGGAGAAAACTAAGGCAGACTGAGGTTAAATGACTTTTCCAGGGTCACACAGTAAGTATCTGAGGCTAGATTTGAAATAGTCTTCTGATTATAGTTCCAATGCTCTATCTACCATGCCACCTATCTGCCTAGAGCAGTGATGTCAAACTCAAAAAGAAATGGAGGCAATTAAACTGTATGTAAAGATCTCTTCTAGTGCTTATTGACTTAGAAAAGCACATGTTAACATTATTTATGTTTTATTGTATTTTTACTCTTGTTAAATATTTACCAGTTACATATTACTCTATGGGCTGTTAATTACACATTAATTAATCACATGTTAATTAATTACATATTAATCTCGGACTGTACTTGGGAGGGTTGCAGGCTGCATGTCATTATAGGCCATGTAATTTGATACCTCTGGGCTAGAGTTACTGTTTCATTGGATACTATATTATGCTCTGCTTACATCCATAACTGGATCTAAAATTAAATCTCCAATGGAATGGTAAAATAGGAAGAACACTGGTTTCAGAGTTAAAAGAACTCTGTTTGAATCCTGGTTCTTTTTACTCAATAGCTGTGTGACCTTGAGCAAGCCATTCAACAACCCTAAGTGTCAGTTTCTCTCCCAAAAAATGGGAATAAAACTTGTACTTTAAATCTCACGGGATTGTTATTACTTGGTCTATAGTCTATATTTACAGATTATAAAGTGCTTTATAAATGTGAGTTCCTGTGAATTATTATTCAGTACAGCATAGTAATTAATCTTCATAAGGCTGGCCCTGAATCATTAAGCAAGGGTTTCATTATGTTTATCAAACTGTGTTTAAGAAACCTGGAAAGCAACTAATATTTTAGGGAATTTTAAATATTTTAAAAGAGTTAAAATCAAACCTAAGTTAATTCAGTTATCCTGAAGACTCTTAAATGAATGATTCATACTCTGAAGGTTCTGATTAGGCAAGGACTACCTGTAATTGTTATTACTTTATAACATTTATTGTGTTGTATATGAAACAAATATGAAAATTATAAAACCACACATCCTCATCCAGAATTTTTTACTTCATATAATGCTCATGAAAAATATATATATATTTTTTATTTTCACAGTTAGGCCTATGATTTATTTTATATGGCAAAAATATTCCCCTCTGTGGAAATTCCTTCCACACTGCTAATGATGGGTGACTTGTTTGTAACTCCTGGTTACAGAGAATTGCTTGGGTACTGGGTGGTTAAACTATTTGCTAGTGGTAACACTGCTAATAGGTGTCAGAGGCAGGACTTTAACCCAGGTTTTTCTGACTTTAAGGTCAGAAATGATAGACACCTACTATGTCATTAACATTTCTTTTCAAATGTTTGTATTCACGTCTTTTTATGTGGCATGTGGATTTCCGATAGCGACATTTTAACATATTATGATCGGTTTTGCATTGACTTTATTATGCTAGAAACTATTTGTCCCCTTCATTTCTATAAAATATTGTGAAAATAGTGTTGTCTCTTCTAATGACATGTACCTATATACAGGCATCTCTTGAGCTGGGATTTCATCAAGGTAGGGGACTTACAACATAGAAACATCCTCCATTAATGCAGATTGGTCTCAAACTTATAGTCTAAGTCAGAACTGTCCAACTTTAGGTTATCTTTGGGCCACATTAAAATAAAATAATTATTTGAAGGCCACGTCCAGAATAAAAAATACAGTACACTAATAGAAAGTGGGGGAACGCGGGTCATCAATATGACAGGTGAAGGCGCGAAGCACAAAAGCAAACCCAAAACAACAAAGCAACAGCACAACAGTATAAAGGTAGTTGCATACTGACTAATCTGCATCGTACAGATGGAACGCATCCCACAGAACAATTGAAAATTCCGTGCAATATGTTCCATCCATAATACTGCTTAAAAACACCAAAGAAAATTAACATCAACAAGATTGTTTACTAATGATGGAATTAAAAAATCTGATATGGATTCCACGAAAATTATTATTTTATTTTTTCTCTCATGAAAATTAAAACCCACAGGTGGGCTGCATAAAATCACACTGTGGGCCATATGTGGCCCATGGGCCATATTTTGGACAGCCCTGGTCTAAGCTGTCAAAGGCACCAAAAGGTCAAGGGTCATGTCCATGGTTACATCACTTTTTTTCTCAAAGGTAAGGCATGAACCCAGCTCTTCTTAACTCCTGCCCTGGCACACTAACCACTATAAAGCACTACCTTAAAAAAATATTTTTTAGGTTTATAATAATTGAATCTACATAGATGAATCAAAGATAAGCCTATGTACAAGATTCTATGTTAGAATGGGTATATAAATATTCTATTTTTTATTGGACATTCTGTAAGTTAAGTATCTTACACAATATTTAGAGGGAATAGTTTGTTGTAAAATATTTCTGACATTAATATGATCACAACATCAAGTCCTCTAACTGTTTACATATATTTAGAGACAGCCTTCAGTTTTGTCTGTTTTTATAGGCCATTTCAATACTGTTAGCTAGGTTTAGAATAGAAGCTTTAAACATGTTCACTTACCTGATGATACTGTCCTTAATGTACTTCCGCCTTTTAGGATCATTGATCATAGGATCATAAACTAGTGTTAAAAGGGGTCTCTGAGGTCATCTAGTCCAAGCTCCTCATTTTATAGGGGAGGAAAGTGAAGCCCAGGGAATTTAAATGATTTGCCCAAGGTCACATACGTAGTCATGTTGTGAGTACTTTTTCTATGTTTCTAAAATTTGTATTAGCCATTAATGATTCATGGTGCTCTTTGAAGAGTATGTCTTATTTTGCCAGATAATTCAATAAATAACACATCAGTGCTGTTGGCATGCTTGGGCTTGTAGTTATTTTTCCTCTTTGATAACTGAATCTTTCTTTATGAATTTCTATAATTATAGCCATCACCCACCCATCAACTACTTCCTTTTGATCTGGCCCATCCTCGTGAAGAAGATTAGCGATTTAGTGATGTCACTTCTGAGAATTTCCTTTATATAATATTCAATACAATGGGAGTGAAGACTACATTTTTCATGTTCCTCAATCCGTATTATATATTCTCCCATATGTAATATTATGTCATACCTGAATAAGCTGGATGAAGTTTGTATCCTTAAATAAATGCTAAGTATAGAATAGAAAAGAGAATCTGCTTTTAGAAAGCCAAGCCCAGAACCTGATGTTTCCTCTTTCAACACACAGGAAATATCTAGCTATGTATGAGACATGGAATCAAGTTTTTTTAAAATATATTTCTGTATATTTTGTCAAATATTTCTCAATTACATGTAATTTTTAAACAATCATTTAAAAAGTTTTTGAGTTCCAAATTCTCTCCCTTTTTCCTACTTCTCCCTCCTTGGGAAGGGGAGCAATTTGAGATCGATTATGCACGTGAAGTCATACAAAACATATTTCCATATTATTCCTGTTGCAGTAGAAAACACAGACAAAAAAACTCAAGAAAAATCAAGAAAGTTAAAAAAAAGTATGCTTCAATCTGCATTCAGAGTCAATCAGTTCTCTCTTTGGAGGTAGATAGCATTTTTTATGATGGGTCTTTTGGGATTGTCTCAGATCATTATCTTTATCTTTCACAGTTGATTATCCTTGCAATACTGCTGTTAAGGTGTATAATGTTCTCTTGGTTCTGCTCACTTCACTTTGCATGAGTTCATATAAGTCTTCCCAGGATTTTCCTAAAATAATTCTACTTATTATATTATAGCACATTATTATTCTGCCACAATCACATACCATAACTTATTCAGCCATTCTGCAGTTGATGGGCATCCCCTCAATTTCCAATTCTTTGCCACTGCAAAAAGAGCTGCTATAAGTATTTTTATACAAATTGGTCCTCTCCCCACCTCTCTCCTCTTTTAAACATCTCTTTGGGATACAGAAAGGAAATAATTTTTTTTAAAAAATCTTATATTTTAGGAGGGTAGATATTGTTAAGATTATGCTGTTCTGTGGTATTCAACTCTTCATGACTCCATTAGGGAGTGGTTTGCCATTTCTTCTCCAGCTCATTTTACTGATGAAGAACTGGGGCAAACAGGATTAAATGACTTGCCCAGGTCACACAGCTAGTAAGTGTCCAAGGCCTAATTTGAACTCATGAAGATGAGTCTTCCTGCTTCCAAACCCAGTGCTCTATCTACTGTGCCACCTAGCTGCCTAGATAAGACATGGTCAAATTCAAACTCCATATGAGTCACCAGTGTATTGTAGCAGTAAAAAAAAGCTAACGTGATCCTGGGCTACATTAAGAGGGGCATAGCTTCAAGGTGAGAATCTCATCATATTCTATCTGCATCAAGCTTCATTTGGATAATCCCATTCAGTTCTAGGTATCCTACTTTAATAAGGACTTCAACAAGCCAGAGAGAATCCAAAAGAGGACAACCAAGTTGGTGAAGGGCCTTCAGTTTATGTCACATGAAGATCAGTTGAAGAAACTAGGAATGTTTCTCCTAGAGAAGAGCTGAGGGAATAGAATAGCCACCTTTAAGGTTGGAAAGGCTTTTAGATGGAGTTGCTCGATTTTTTCTCTTTAGTCCCAGGAAGGAGAACCAGGAGCAATCTGTGGTAGTTTCAAGGAGAAAAAAATTGAAGTTTGATGTCAGGATAAAACATTAAAAAAAAAAAAAGATCTGTCTAAAAGTGTAATCATTTTCCTTAAAAAAAATAGTGAGTTCCTTTTTCTTCTAGGTGATCACCAATCATATCACATTGAGGATTCCTTTTGTGTATAGCTTTGACTAGCTTCAGTCCCTTCCAGGTTTCACATTCAGTGATTCTGGGATTCTGTGGCATCACACATACCAAGTGCTTAAAAATTTCGTTAAACGAGTAAATGACTAGATGGATGAATTAATGGGCTTGTAATAAAATGTTCATAAGATCATAGGTTTAAAGTTGTAAGGAACCTTGCAGATCATTGGGTTCAATTACCTCATTTTATAGATGAGAATACTAATTCATAGAAATGTTAAGTGAATTACCTAGGGTCAGATGGCTAGTATGTGTGAGGTGGGTATCAAACCCATGAATTCTTGACTCTTAACTCAATGTGCTATACACTATTCCATACAGCTTCTAAACTTGTGAAATTAATGTAATGCAAGGAAGCTACCATATTTTCCAAAAGAAAAAAAAAAGCATGCCTGCATGCCAATATCAGAGACAGAATCATGGGCAGTCTACAATTTGGGCTGATACCTTTTAGAGTATTTTTATGTTCTGATGCATTTGAACAAGATTCTGATGAGTGCATTCTTGTCATTTTTAATAACTTTTACAGTTAAATGGAATCTTCACTAGTATAAACACCTTGAAGCTCATATTTTGGTTTAATGTGTATATTCTGAACCCAGCCCTTGTTTTCATGATTTCATGTAGCATCTTATCATTACAAGAGCCTGAAAGCCAGATAAGTTGAAGATGAACCTTTGTTATCAGTCTTCACTACCTCATTCCCAGCTCTGGCCTGACTGTGCTCCCAGTATCCCTGTAGGCCAGCCACTTGTGAAGAAAAAGGAACAGTGCTACACAGGCTAAATTTAGTCCAAGGATGGTGTGATCAGGCCTGAGCCAGGCCTGATTGTGGTACTCAGTTCTGCCAAACTATCATTTTTTTTCCACAAGAATATAAATAGTTTGAACAAGGACACATGGAAAATAGCTAATGAAAAAAAGATATGGAGGAATATTCAGATGGGAAATGACTGGAGCATTGGAGTTCTGAGGATGTACTCTAATCAAATACAGGTTTGAAAAGAAGCCAGATATTCCAGGCATGGGGAGGCCTCCCCTGTAATTATAGGCTGGGTTAATGCTTGTCTTCCCTGGCAGAGATATAAACTCTGGCTACCTCCTCTATATGTAGGCCAGGTCAAGCCCCCTACAAAGAGCCTTCTGTGCCTAGATAATAGAGAAACAAAAAAACTTGTTTTTGGTGAAAGTAGTGACAAAGCAAATGTTATGTGAATGGCATGTAACAATTCTTGTACGAAACCACTAACAAGCATCTTAAAATTATTGTTTTATATAATTGAAAGGGATCATCAAAGCAGAGTGGTGATAAGCCAAACTCCTGTCCATTACAAGTTGGCTTTAGAAATTGTAATTTTCCTTTGTTCTTATCTGGCCTCAAGTAACAGGGCTAATAACCAGCTGATATTTACCCTCTTCAAGCCCAAACAAACAAGAAAATAACCCATTTCTTTGCAGACAGTTTTTGGAGTTGAGCAGATGTCTAAAGCAGCTGACAGGACATGAAAGTCCCACAATATCCCAGCACATTGCTTGGAATGCTCTGGCTGCCCTTGCTTTAGCAAACTAGTTCAGAGAATTAGCACTTACCACTGCAGCATATATTTAAACTTTTTGCACCGGGTCATATAAACATTCTCTGGGTAGAAATGATGTAATAGATCTAAAAATCCCTTCTCTCACCTACTACTCCCCCCAATTTTCTCTTTTCTGAGAGCTTTAGCATGCTGAGACATAAACATCCACTGCTTTTTCCAAGGCAATGAGTTTGGTTTTCCAAAGGAGAGCGGATTGTGCTCGTCAGTGGAAACCTAGAGTGTTCTAAAATGGTGGTTTGACACTATTCCTGATGGCACCTCTTGTGTTTTGCAGGTGCAAATTCTTTAAATATATTTCAGATAACAATACAGTAAAATTCTACTCAGGAAATCTATCTGAGTTGGCATAAATAGGCATATATGGGATGAGGTATCCCCAAAGGCCTAATCCGATAAGTTCCTAAACTGGCTGCCACACAGCCAAGTGAAGAGAAATGGTCACATTTAATTGTCTTCATCTGTTCTCCTCTATTTTCATATTCTTTAGGAGCTTTAAAAGAGTGCTAGGGAGAAGGGAAAAAAGTGGGGGATGATAGCTTTAAAATTCTAGTCATTCTGTGTTGTCTTAAAGCAATATGTCATTGCTTTATCTGTCAGCTGCACTCTTGCCTGAACCTATAGTAGCCCTCTAGGGGATTTCATGGTGACTGAGTGTGTACGTGTGTGTGTATGTATATGTGTGTATGTTTGCCTCCTTTTGCCTTACTTTAGCAGGTGTGAAGTCATCACAGCTCTATTAGCTCTGCCATGGCTGTAAAAGCACATTATTGTAATAGAATTGTATGTCTGCTCATTACTGGGGAAGTGACTTCCTTTAGGATTTGAATTGTCTATATACACACCATACTTTCCTGCCAGATTTCTTTTAGAAGAGGCCTGAGAAATAAAGTCATCAAATGCTCGGTTGGAATCCCGTAGCATTCCACTCTGCCATCCTCACAGACTGGACCCAGTGAGCCAGACTCCTCTTATTTCAGCCCTAACAAAGACTGAACAATGGGTGGCCATTGGCAAAGTCTTCTCCTCCACTCCTGCCCCCACCCTCATCAGTGCTATAGCATTATCCCAGGAATGTCCATTCACATGAAGATAATGCACAGTCCCTCTTTCTTTGCTTAGATTGAATCTTACTCTATCTTAGACCATCTCTCTTACTTTCTAGCATTTTCACCCACAGATACACTGATAAAGCTACCAAAGAATTAAATAAAATAAAAAGAAAATTGTAATAGATCTCAAAGTATGTGGCTCCTTTAGCTAAAATTATTTTGCCCTTTATTCCTCCCACACTCCAACAATGAGTTTTTCCTCTGTGTCTCTGCCAAGGACTTTCCAAAGAGATGTATTCAATGAGCTTCTAGAGCCCAGGAGGGACTAGCATCCTTTGCAGCAGTTACCATCCTCTTGAGTAGAATTTCATTGCCCACAAATCTCCTAGGCATTATCTGGATGTCTTTGTTCCTAAGGGAATCTTAAAAGGCAATACTTGTCCTTGGGGGAAAAAAACCACCTCATTTTAAGAGATAAGTTTTTATATTTTCCTTGCATATAATTTCCATGTAAGAATGAAAGTAATAATTTCACTTAGATGCAGGTGCTGGTGGGCAGGAAATCTTCCCAGAATTCTGTTCAGTTTTCTTTTTTGATTTCTTTCTTTTGGTTTGTTTGTTTATTCTGAGTATACAGAGTTTACCTCTGGGAATGGCCTCAGGAGAAATATTCTCTCTGCTGTAAGGTGATGAGCAGGAATTTGGGAATGTTTTGGTTAGCATTCAAGCCATAATTACACTTATTAAATTAACCAGCTCTCTGATGAAAATGAAAAGAGGTCCAAGTTATCACTCATTGGTTGAATTTGGAATGCAAGGTGCCCATCTGTTGGCATGATAGAAAACTGTATAACAGAATAGCCTAGTGATTGGAAATATTTATAAAAAGATGGCATTTTAAACCCTGATTGATTAATATTATTGATTTAATTCTGACCTTGGATAACAAGCTCTTCCAATATTTTTGATAGCCTCTACCATGGGGATACATTCAATTCTTAGTTATTCGGAGGTGAGTGAGAGAGGTCATGGGTTTCCCAGGTTGTTTCCTTTCCCTTTACTAATTTCCCTAATTTTTAGTGGTACTCTTATTGCTACCATTCATTTCTCTCAAAAGGAAATTGGAAGGAATGAAAATGAAGTAAACAGTGAATATCAAATGATGACCTAAAGGGTGACCTAAAGTCAGGAAGACCTAATGACCTCAGACACTTACTACCAATGTGACCCTGGGTAAGTCAATTAACCTGTTTCCCTCAGTTTCCTCATCTGTGAAATGGTGATAATAATGTAAAATGGGGATAGTAAAGCACCTGACTCCCAGGATTGCTGTGTGGATCAAATGAGATAGTAATTGTAAAGTGCTTAGCAGAGTTTTTGGCATATAGGAAGCACTATATAAATATTATTAATATTATTATTATTATAGTTCTGGTAAAATGTTTTATTTTGAAGAAAAATGAAATGGTTGGTTAGAATGTGGTTTTCTATGGATATGACTTTTCTATTAAAGCCATATCTTTCCTTGACATTGTTAGGTTCTGCACTCTTTAATAACAATCTTAGAAATTAATGCATTTGCTTGAAAATATCTGCAATTTTATTGCCATACATATCATTCTTGAGAAGCAGCTTTGGAGTAGTGGTTAGAGAGCCAGTTTCAGAGTCTGGAAGAATTGGGTTCAAGTCTTTCTTCTGACACATACTGGTTGTATGACCACTAGAAAGTCATTTCATCTGAACAGGAGGTACCCTTCTGGACTTCATCAACGATCTCTGGAATCTCATGATCCCACAAGATGAAATCAACTCTGAAACTCTGTGATGGCAAGCACGGTGGGACTTTTTACCTTTGCTTTTTGTTTAGGAGTGCTTCTCAGCACTAAGGCAGTCAAATACCTTTGATGAATCTTGCCTTTCAAATGTAATGCCAGGCAAAGTGGAACTTTTTGTCGTCTTTTGTTTGAATGCTTCTCAGCACTAAGGCAATGGTATGCCTTTAATTGAGTCTTGCCTTTGTTTCAATCAAGAGTCTTTGATTGAATTAAGAATCTTTGATGACCTTCTTAAGTCACAAGAAAGCCTAGTTCACATGGGTTTGAGTCACATGATTATGAAGCCCTCTGACCCTGAAGAAGCATATATATACCCTGAGGTTAGCATTTTGCTTGGGGCTCTTGCTCACTGGAAGAGTGTCCTGTGATTTGACTAGACAAGACTCCAGGTAGCTGCTATTAAGAAGCCCCCCAACTTTGAAAACACAGATGTTGGTGCTTCTCTCTCTGGTAACTATGTATTGTGATATGGTCAGACGAAAGCCTGTCTGTTGATTTGTTTAAATTTTTTCTGCTTCTAATTTCTGTTTGTGCTTTCTCTGAAGTTCAGGGCACTGACTTTTTCCTCTGAACTAAGTGAATGATATATGTGTGTTTAATTAATGAGACTGTAAAGCCCTTAAAGTTGCTTTCCTTAGAAAATCAGATCAAAGAACCTGTGCTAGCAGCCCTTCTGTGTGCTGGTGTTATTGTTCTTACACAGCCAGAGTAGTGGAAAGTGGCAATGTTGTTACAAACTCATACTCAATACCTCCTGTTCATCCCTCTCTCTGACAGATTTAGATGGAGGGTGGTCAGTTTTGAGCAACTCCTAGAGCTTCCATTTAAGGAGAGAGCTCAGGGTAACTGTCATATTATTTCCCAACTGGCTACAGTCTTCTGGCCTTCATTATACTCCATTCATCTTCATTAGATGGTAACCTCCTTGATTCCAGAGACTGCCTGTTGCTTTTCCTTACATCCCCAGCACTTAACTCAGGGCCTGGTACATAGTTATGTACTTAGTAAATGTTTACTGATGATTGACTTAATTTCCTGGTGCCTTTGGCAAATTGCTAAGACTATAAATTTCAAAGTAGGAGACCAACTGCATTGCTAGATGTCTTTTCACTAAGAGTTCTTTAAAGTTAAGTCTATGGAGGAAAAAAAGTATATATAGACACACACATTATGGCACATTATCTGTTTCAACCCAACAGTCTAACCTGTCAAGATGTTCCCTCTTCTGTCTTCCAACATTAGCCACATTTCCCAAATTTGTATAATCTGAAAATTTAATAAATGTTAGTTATTATTTTATCCAGGTCATTGATTAAAAAATAAGCTTAACTGGCATAGATCCAAGCACAGATCAATGGGGCACACTAGAGACCCTATTCTATGCTGATACAACACTACTCACTATTTTTTCTATCCAGCTTTTTATCCAATCATTCAGCCAATTTCTGCATTGACCTAACCAAACTAACATTGAGTCCTAATTGCATTGCCCTAAATTACCTAAGAAACTACTAAATGTTTTATTAAAATCTGGGAAATCTAACTGTATAGCAGCCATCTGATCCTCTCAGTTTAGTAATGAATGGGAAAAGAAAAGCAAGATAAATGTGAAGTCAAAAGCATAGAGTGGTGGTAGGGGAGTAGGTCTAAATCTGGCTTTTTAAATGTTATCTTTGGCATTTGATTTTTATCAAAATTTGCTTGGGCTGTAACTAAGTGTTGTGCATGCAACAGGCAATCACTTGGGTTCTCTTAGCCCAGTGATAAGGGAGATGGGGATGGAAAGTGCTAACAGAGGGAGGGTTGGAAGGGGCAAAGATAAAGGAGGGTAAGATTGTTTAAATATTGCTGTTTAAATAAGGAATAAAGGCTGATGTAGTTTATCTTTCTCCCCTTAAGTAAGAAGAATATCTAAACCATTCCATACAGATGGAAGTATGGTTTACTATAGCTCTCCAGGGTATTTTCAATAGTATCCTTTTACAAATTTATGCCAATATTATGAACTATTTTTAAAAATTATTCTTGCTATTAAGTTAAAAAATATAAAATTATTCTTGCAACCAACTCAAGGATTTTTAAAGGAGGAATTTTTTTTCCATCACCATGCATTATTAACAGATTTGTTTTTCTCATAGTCATATGTAAATTAGAATCAATTATATGTACATTAAAGTTAGAGAGTTAGATAACTTTCTGAGACTATAAGTTGAAAAGATGGTTCCATCCTGTATTGATAGGCTAACATATATATCAAAATCAGGAAATGTAGAGCCTGATGGGTAGAGAGCCATAGTTTTTTACTTTGGGGAATTTCTTTGGTCTTTTAAAAAAAAATCCTCAGTTCCTTTTGTATTCTGAGTTATCCCAATTCCGAGAAGTTCTATGGAAAGGGGCGTTGGAGTCATTTTTGCCTTTTGTTCACCTGCTAGTTAGAACACAGCAGGAGTCATGACACCTCTCAAATTTTTCTCCATCTTGAATTATACTTCCCCATCATTTTTGGTTCCAATAAAAACTGGATACCATCCAACTGTGCGGAAGTAGCATACTAGATAATGTAACTTATACCTTCAAATCCATACTGAAAATCATTACAGGAAAAAAAAATGTTCTTCCTCACCAGGTGCAAGTACATCATACCAATTCCTCCAAATCAAAAGCACTGGAGTGGTGCACATGAAAAAGGCTCCAACTTCCTGTGCCAACTAACCCTAGCTTTCAGCTCTGCTCAGGACAGGAATTTTTCCTGACGAATTTGATTCTCAAAGAGTTCTGCACAAATCAATAGTCAATAGACATTTATTATGGATTTACTATGTGCCAGGAACTATGCTAAGGGCTGGGGTTCCAAATAAGAAAAAGAAAGATAATTTCTGCCTTCAAGGGGGTTAAAATCTAAAGGGGGAAGACAAGGCACAAAAGGAAGCTGATAAGTGTATGTATGTGGGGAGGGAGGTCATGATGTTCCTGGAGTAGAAACCAAGCTGAACTGTTAATAGGAAATAACTAGTTAGCTGTAAATTCTGGGCCCTCTATAAAGGGAGGCTTTGGAATGTTTTTTTGTTTCAACCCTCAGCCCTCCAATCAGAGGGAAGAGGCAATTGTAGGTATTAAAGAAGTGATGAGTAGCAAAACTGAAGCAGTATTCATGATGAGCTTGTCCTGGGGAAAGCACAACGTTCATGAAAGAGAAACCAAACAGGAGCTCTTTACATCAATGAAATCACACGTGGTAAAAACAAACAAACGAAGGGATGAATGCATAAAGAGATAATTATGTCAATTACTGTAAAAGTAGAACAATGTCAATTAGTCTACCTTTTAAAAATTATTCTTCATACAGATCAATGATGATAACCCTATGTAGGAAGCTTTCCTTATCAGTAAATTTCCTCTACCAATGCCAACTGGCACCTTCTCTTTAATTTATAATTTTATGGAGTATCCTAGGGTCACTGAGAGGTCAAATGACTTGGCCTAGATCACACAGCCAGTATATGTCAAAGGCCTAACATGTATGCTGCTAGTTTTACCTGTAAGGCCAACTCACTATCCACTATGCCATGCTGACTCTCAAGTGTATAATTAGTGTAAAATTAGTCATATTTAAAGTAGTGACATATAAATCTCATAGTAGAGACATGTAAATTTGCTTGTGTGTATTATCTACTTCAGTGATTACATGTCTTAAGAGGTCATCCCTAGTATTTTCTTTGGCAGAGAAGCATACATACATACATACATACATACATACATACATACGCTTTTGGCCACAGGAGGCACAGAACTCATTCAGTATCTAATGATTCCCAGGATAGTTTTCCTAATCATAATATGTGCCATTTCCTACCAATGAGTAGGATGTAAGCTATTTTATATACTTCCTATAGACTTGCAGCACCAAAAAATAATGGCTCCTTTCAAGCCCTTAAAATTTTTTTCTCCTATTTATCAATTTTTTTTTTGGTAATTTGTTGTAGAAATTTTCTCATCAATGAGTTTGTTAGTGTGGATGCTCCCCTCCACTCAGGAGGATTGCAATTCTTCTTTGATGACTTAGTCAACAGCATCCAAAAGTGGGTGTAAGATCATTTTTTTAAAAAATCACTCTATAAATAACCTGTGATACTTCTTACCGAACTTGATGAGGCTGATCTATTGAGGATAGAAACACAATACATCCTGGGAGTTAGTACTCAGAGCCTTTCTAGCCAGAGAAAATCATTAAGCACACACACTTCACTGGCATTTGATTACCTAGGGTGACCTGTGCACTCTGATGAGGCAACTGAGTGGAATTTAATGAGAGATTTCTATTGACATGGTAATCTTATCCCCAAATTTAATAATAAGGATAACAACAACAACAGCTAACATTTACATAGGGCTTACTGTGTATCACGTCCTGCGCTAAACACTTTTACAATTATTTTCTCATTTGATGCTCGTAACAAGGTAGGTGCTATGATTATTCCCATTTCATAGATGACGAAACTGAGCCACAAAAAGGTTCAGTGACTTGCCCAGTGTCACATACCTAGTAAGTATCTGAGGTTGGATTTAAACTCAGGTTTTCCTGACTCCAGACCCAGCACTTTCTATCCTACAGTTCCACCTAGCTGCTCCTTATTTAGAAAAGTGAGCAGCTTTTAGTTTAGAATCTTAAACAAAAAAGGTCAATACTAATCTAATCTGAAAAGGTCTGTTCTTGCTTGTGGTTTTGCACCTTCTATTATGTAGATAATGCCTTCTGGGAAAAGAAAAAATCTCCCCTACCCCACCCCACCCCACTCCCTGTTGATCCTCGTGGTATAATGAAAGCCTGTACCAGGATTATGGTAGTAGAACCGAGAGGAGAGAATGAATTTATTTCAGAGATATTACAAAGGATTTTATAACTGTTCAAATGTGGGAGGTGAAGGAATAAGAAAATTCAGTGCCTACTATGTTTCCCTCTTATACCTATTGAAAACCTTCAAAGCCCATCTCATATCCTTGTTGCTTGTATGCCATTTAATATTTTGTGACTTCTTACTTTCTTAGAATATTTTATTTTTGTTGTGATAATTTAGAGTGCTGTTTATTTATTGTATATTCCATACCCTTTCAGGTCTTGCTTGGACTGAAAACTCTTTGTCTTTTTTTGTTTTGGTCTTCCCCGCCTTCCACAGAATCTAGCACAAGGCTCCATACTTAGTAGGCTGAATGAATGAATGTAATCCTGGAATTAGAGCTGGCTTTACATGACATGATTTCTAAAATGTTGCATAGGTCCTTCTGCCCCCTTAAAATACCTCTCTGTTTTTAGCCACTGTTGCCTGAAATTCCCTTAATAGGAGTGTTTTGTGGGTAAGGGGAAAATTAGGCCACAACAAGTCCGAAGGCAGAGTATGGAGCACTCTATGAGTGAAAGATTCTAGATCATAGATTCAGAGATTTAGAAACTAGAAAGGATATTAGAAGTCTTTAAGTGAATCCTCTTATTTTACTGATGAAGAAAAGGAGTCTGAAAGATATCAAGTGGTTTGTGCAAAATTACTGAGCTAGGAGGTATCTGAGTGAGTATTTGAACTGAGCTCTTCCTGACTCTAAGTTTAGTGCTCTATTCACCGAGTCAGTTGCTCAAGAAATATTTAGTGAGCACCTACTACGTGCCAAACACAGTACTAGGTACTGGCGTACAAGAATGAAATATTCCTTACTCTCAAGGAGTCTAAATTCAATTTTATCCCTCTTTTCTTTAAGATATAATAAGTTGTACAGACCTCCACAACCTTAAGGAAAAAAAAAACAATTTTATTGCCCCACCTCCTAACTTTGCTTATGCTTCTTGCTCATAAATTTCGTTTCACTGCTTCATGAGCTACTTTAGTGCTAACAATGAGCAGTTTCAACAACCGTGTCCCTTCAATTTTTCACACTGTGCTGTGTCCTGGATCTTCCAGGAGTCTCATTTCCCCAGGTCACTGCCACAACCAACAACTTTCTAATAAAGCGCCCTCTCAACCTCTGATTTCAATGGGAATTTCAGTGGTTGTAAAAGATGCCTGATTGACAGCTGGAATCCTTCTCTTTATCTAGAGCACAGAAGGAGTAGGCTGGGAAAGCCTTTTTGCAGTGCTTGGCCAATAGAATGACTCTTCCTGGTGTGGCATGAAAGTGACCTGAACACAGCCTTCCCATTGGTCTTTGCCTTTTCCTGAGTCTAGGAAGAGGAGGGGGGGTTGAGGGCCAACTGTAATTATGAGCTCACCAGTTTCGAGCTCTGGTCCTGGTATAGAAGGTAGAAATGAATGATGAAAGTATTTCCCCAGATTCTAACTGTGGCTTCCTAATTTTCCAGCTAAATGCATTTTGGATATGTTGCCAATCCCCCTGCTTACCTGTCACCTGACTTAGAAGCACCTGAGTTCTCAAGAGAATGAATATTTCAGAATATTCCCGGGACAATCTTGCAGGGCTGGCTGAGGAAAAGCAGCCAATGCACAAACCCATCTTTTTACCACTTTGCATCTAGGGCAGCTAGTTTATCTTGGGCAGGGGTGGAGGTGAGGGCATGATTAAAGATCAGGTACGTACAGATAATTTAAAAATGAGCCCAGCACAAAACAGTTTGTATGACAAATTTATGTGTCCAGGGCAGCAACTTCAGTGTTTGCTTGGACAGCATAATATAGAAATGGGCATCATGTTCCAAATCTCATATATTGGAATTTTAACTGTAGAGAAATGTTTGTATGCCAGATTGGGATTTTGTTTTGTAGTGTGTGTGTGTGTGTGTGTGTGTGTGTGTGTGTGTTTGGTTTGTTTTTTTATGTTGACAATGGTACTGTGCAACAGGATTTATTTTCTCATTTAATGGCAATAAAGGTCCAAAATGCTAAAATCTCGATAGTAATCCTAGGCAGTTAAATAGTATCACTGTTAAGTGGTCCTTCTCAAAAATGCTTTATGGTCAGACAAATATTGCTTTGGCTGAAAAAGAATGCTTTGCTTTACTCTGTTCTCCAATTAATCCATGGGAAAAACTGTTTTTTGAGTGTGAGAGTCCAGGGAAGAGTGGGATTAAAATCATTATCTTATATGTGAGAAATTTTCCATTTCAATAAGATAATTAGCATCAGGGCTGGTCCCATGAGTAGGAAGAATAGGCAACCACTTACATGGTGAGATTTCACTTTCAGAGAAGGACTCTCTGCCCCAAATATTACCCCCACATGCCTGGCCCACTTTCTGAAATTTCCACCATTTGAAATAGTCCCTTGACATTATGAGCCCTTCTAAAAAGAGTCTTACCTACATGGGTAAGACAATAAGTCTTGATGGTGAAATAATTTATCCTATGACCATATTACCTTTCACAGTCCTAGAAAACAGCTTGCCCTGGTCTAAAAATCAATGAATTTGGAGTCAGTCAAAGCAACTGGTTTTAAATTCTAGCTCATCTGTAAAATAAGGGACCTAGACTAAAAGACATCTAAGGGCCCTTAAAACTTTAAACCCTCTGACAAAGACAGAAACATATTGGTTATTCCTGGGGGTAGTAGGACAAGAATTGCTTTAAAAAATAGTTTTGTTGAAGTTTTTTGTCGTTGCATTGCATTCATCCCTCTGTCCTCTCCTACTGAATCTCTACTTTGAACAAGATTAAAACAAAAAAAGCAGAAAAAAGTAGTTATACAAAGCCAACTGATATTTTTTTCAATCAATAAACAATTATTAAGTACCTACTATGTTTAAGGCACAGTGGTAACTGGAACTGTCTGGCCTTCTTTCACCTTTGCAGTGAGGGAGGGAGAGGTTCTCTTCTTAAAGATTCATTGGAGATAAGTTTGTGATAATGGAACACTGTTTTTTCTTGCTGTTTTCATTATTATCCTATAAGTTTGCATTTTTGAAATCATTGTGTATATTGATTTCCTTGCTCTTTTTCCTTTCATGTGACATCAGGTCATATAATTCTTACCTGGCTTTTCAATATTCTTTATACTCATCAATTCTTATGGTTCAGAACCATTCAGGTACAGTAATTGGTTTAGTCAGTCCCCTAAATGCAATGGGCACCTATATTATTTCTACTACTTTTGCTTCTACAAAAACTGCTGCTATGGATACTGTATTTTGGTATAAAAGCCGCTTATTTGGGGTCCATGTCCATCAGTGGAACATCTAGGTGAATATTTGTGAGCGTTTTAGTCTTCTTTTATTTTCTAGAATAATTATAATTTTTTCAGAATGATTAAAATATCTCATAACTTTACCAGCAATATATTAGGTGCCAGTACAGGAAAGATTTGGGGCAATGGGAAAGCAGCAAGACTGTGGCAAGAAGTTAGGGATACCCAGTAAAGCAGAGCACTTAGTAAAAGGTTGAGTCTCATAAGAAGGGAAGAGGTGTTGCCTAAAACAAAATTTACGGAGTTCACAACTTTACTCAGGATCTACCTTGGGAAGCACTGTGATTTTTTTATGTCAATTACAGAAGCTTCAATAGTGAACAGTGTGATCTTTCCTTATGAAAACACTTTAGAAGTGCTAACATTTTTAAACCATCCACTTGAAAATGGACTAGAAAGCATGGAGATATGGAGCACCAAGAATTCCTTGGTAATTTCTGCTTTTATCCACACTACTGAAAGTGGCAGGGTGAGAAATTAGAAAAAAAAAAAAAACAACAAAACAACAACAACCAAGGGATGTCATTATAATTGTATTATTTGATTTGTAAGGGAGGATGCAGAGGTGTGGAGACTCTGAACATGAGCATTCAGTACTGAAGTGTGTTTTCTAGAGTTGAATGTTAGAGGCTGGAGAGAGCATCACAATATAGATGCTTGAGATAAGTATAAGCTGTTATGAAATGGAAATCAATATTCTCAGCATGCCCCACTTTCCTTTTCTTTGAATCAATTATTTTGAAAGCACATTGCTGCTTGCTAGCTCATAATTACATTCTAAAGTTACCAAGTTATATAGGCCATGTTGCAGCCACATTTACAATTTGCTAAACATTAGTTTCTTTATTTAGGGTAGCTAAAGGCAGGTGGCTATTTCATTAGCTAGTGAAAAATTTAGAAAACTTGACTTTGAACTTATCTAAGTAGCATGTAGGTGTTCGACTCTCAAAAATCAATGGGAGTAAAGTAGCTAAATTCCCACATAGTGTTTGAAAATGAAGCTGTATCAGAGTACTTGTATGCGTCCATATTTCACAAAGATGAGGCAGCAGGTTTTGGAAAAATGAATTTTGCTTTACTATGCACATACTCAGAATTCTCTCAGTGATAAGGTTTTCTCTGAGCCTGAGATATTGGAAATGAAATGATGTTGCTCAACATTTACTTGCTGTGAGAGACTTGAGTGATGCATTCATAAAATGAAGATTTGGAGAGTAAATCCTCTTTTTCTCGCTCTTCTTTCACTAATCCATAGTTTTATGTTACCCTTCTTCTTGGTCTCAGATTTCATCTCCCTCATTCCAGTATTTTATACTGGCTTGGTACACAGAGGAATCGATCCTTAGGACAAATTTATTTCTATGTTGTACATTTTTGTACATTCATTTGTTAAAGTTGTATCTGCATTTAGATGGCACAGTTGTTTGCAGAGGGACAATTCTAATTCACCTATGAGAATTATCCAGGAAACTAAAAAATCCCATGAGGATTTTTGTTTGAGGTTTGACTTATTTTAAAGTAATTGGATAGTTAATAAGTTTTTTGTAACAAAACAAAAACTAGATAAAGATTTAAATGTTTATTTTTGACCAACTAAACATTTCCCAGAATAGGGCTGATCACACGGTTACTTTAGATACAGTTTTAGAAGCATTATTTGTTGCATTTAACTTATGTTAGTACTATTAATGCCCTTTGGAAGCATAGTAGTAGAAAAAAGAACAATTCTCAAAAGAAAATTCCTTTTCATTTGGGCATGGTAAATAATTAAAGTTCATGGATATATTTGTTAATAACATATATACCATCTAATAGAGGAGCAAAAACTACATCTGTACTTTCTTGTCTTTTCTTTTATGTTAAGGGACAATATATGTTATGATTTTAATTTTAAGCCAAAGTTGGTATAGGAATGCCCTTAGTTTTATGCGTGTAGTCTCTTTTGGCTGCTTCTGTTTGAGATATTTATTTTTTTTTAATTTTATTTTTGATTTATTGAATAAAACAAATATTTCCATAACATAGTACAATAAAAAAAAAGAAGATTGCATCTACCATGCACAACTTGCTATTCTTTTCAAATACATGACAAAATTATCACATAAATTTCTTTTTTCTCCCCCTGCCCCACACCCCAAGAGATGGCTGCCATTAGACACAAATAGGTACATATACATATATGTACAACTATTGTCTACATACTTCTATTTATCAGTTCTTTCTCTGAATGCAGATAGAATCTAAATACGTTTTTTTTCTAGTTAGCTTGGGTTTTTATAATAGTTAAAATAACTTATTCATTCAAAGTTTTTAAAACAATATTGCTGTTACTGCATACAATGTTCTTCTGGTTCTGCTCATTTCATTCTTCATTATTTCATGCAAGTCCTTCCATGTTTTTCTATCATCATTGACCTCATCATTTCTTATAGCACAGTAGTATTCTTTCACAATCATAAACCACAATTTGTTCAGCCATTCCGCAATTGATGGACATTCCTGCAATTTCCAGTTCTTTGTCACCACAATGATTGCTACTATGAACATTTTAGATCATAGGTTCTTTTTCTTTTTTCCCAATTATCTTCGGAAATAGGCCAAGTAGTGGTATTGCTATCTGAGATGTTTATTAAAAAATTATGTAAGCACAGGTGTCCATTTCTGTAATTAAGTGCCTTAGAAATGATAACTTTAGTTGAAACCCTTAGTGCTTCAGAAACGAATAAATGTTATTTTCAAGAAGTAATGAGTGAGATTTTTCACTTTCTCTATAAAGCAAAATCTAGATAACTGTTATCTCCTCTTTGTAGATGATATTACTGCATAAAGTCAATACTGGTAAAGAAAGAAGACAACTGGTTGTTTTCTGGCCCTGGACAATGCTAAACTACATTTCTAGTAGCAAATAATTAAGAATCAGCATGGTGTAGTGGAAAGACCACTGGCCCTGGAGTGACAGGGGCTCAGTTAAAATCCTGCCTGTAAGCTGGGTGGCAGAGTGGAGGGAACACTGGGCCTAAACTCAGGAATTTGGTCTAAGACGCTTTGTATCTGTGTGTCACTGGCCAAGTCATTTAACTTCTATTTGTAAGATTTGAAAAATAGTAGCATCTTCCTACAAGGATTGTTGTGAGGATCTACTTGTAAAGTGCTTAGCTAGGTGACACAGTGGATAGAGTGCTCTGCTTGAAGTAAGGAAAACTCATCTCCTTGAGTTCAAATCCAGACTCAGACACTTACTAGCTGTGTGACCCTGGGCGACTCACTTAACCCTGTTTGCCTCAGTTTCCTCATCTGTAAAATGAACTGAAGAAGGAAATGGTGAAACATTCCAGTGTCTCTGCCAAGAAAGCCCCAAAAGAGGTCATAAAGAGTCTGACGTGACTGAAAATAACTGAAAAACAGCAATAATAGCACAGTGCCTGGTACGTAGTAGGTGCTTAATAAAGTGGTTTGTTTTTCCTCCTTCTTGCCTGTGTGACCTTGGGCAAGTCACTTGATTTCTCTCAACTTCAGTTTCTTCATCTGGAAAAGGAATAAGAATTGGACGAGGATATGTTTGAGGTCTCTCCAAGCTTTGATTCTATGATCCTACAGGGAAATGAATACTGGCTTTAGTCAGACAATTTGAATTTGAATGCCAGCTTTGCTACTTATCACCTGTATGACCTTGGGCAAGTAACATAACTTCTCTGGGCCTCAGTTTCTTTACCTGTAAAATGGCACAGTTAGGCTAAATTAATCAACAAGCATTTAAAAAAAAATACCTACTTTGTGCTATGCACTAAATGAAACAATCCCTGCTGTATATAACAAATAAATACAAAATATGTCATCTCCAAGAGAGCTGTGATCAGAGTCTGTGATTCTATGATCAACATCTTTGTACAGTGAAATAATTAAGCACAGATCTTCCATAGGAAAAGTCTGTGATACACCATGCTTCAGGAGAACTGTATCCCTTCTATGTTGTGGTGATTGATTCTCTGATCCCATTGTGACTTCCTAACCTTCTGGACTGGTAAACTCCATGGATTAAATTTCAATGAGGATCAGCACTTAGACCATGCATTTTATCTCTGTATGTTCCAGTTAACTTCACAAAGAGAAAAGTGTCATTTCATTGCCATTGAGTACAAGACCAAGGATGACCAGCTGCCTTGTAGAATCATGCTATTGCTCACAAGGGGGGTTGTGCGTAAAATAGGTGACTCAGTATAACTCATCACCATGAAAGGAAAACATTATTAAAGTATATGTCCTACAGATAAGATGGAAGAGACAGAACATTTATTCCTGGTAATGCTTATCATGAGCTTTACTGATAACATATTTTTGTGAAAGCACATACTGTTTTGTTTGTGGATGATCAGAAATACATTCTAGGTAGAAGCTATTCTTTTTCCCCCTAAACTGGAAAACCTTGGCATAATACCAGAAAGGAGAATGATTTTTTTCTTTCCAGCATTAATGTTCAATGTTAAAGCATTCATAAAAAGATGTCATCATTTGAGAAAGCAGAGTTCAAAACAGGAGAAAATTAAAAACATAACCTTCTCAGACCACTCCCTCCTCCCACCTTCTCAAATTGCAAATATAACATTTCTATTATCAGAAGATCCATTTTCAAGTCAGTGTTGCTGCTAGAAACAGCCAGACTTGGAGGGAAAAAAAAGGTAAAATAGTTTAAAAAAAAAAAGCTTGTTAAATTATCCTTCAAATGTTATATGGTAAGGAATGTGATATACCTCTGTGTCTGTAGTGTTTAGCAAATAATTTCACTCTGCCTTCTAAATGTGGCTTTCCATTGTTTACCTAATTACCAAAATATGTGCTGCAGTTTGCAGAACTTCACCACTGTCATAACTTTTCTTGAAGTTCAGCCAACCAATGATAATAAAACTGTCACAAGATTAAAGGTGGCTGCAAGTCATTGCTTCTGGCAGTTATATGTAACATGGGAAATGCAAACAAGTATTGGAGTTATTAGTAATATTATGGCCTTTGGTTCCTTGTACTAGAGTGCTATAGGCATCTGCTTAGGCAGCATGGGCAAAAGGGAGGTAATTGCATGCTGTGCCCTCTTTGGACTAAAACTGGAAGCCAAGAATTTTCCCAGAAGCAGAGTTGAATATATGAGGTACATCCTTGAGATGCCCTTCCTCAGGGGAGATGGCCATATTTTGGCGGTCAAAATTGGAATTGAGACAATTAAACGCAAGGTGGGATGGAGGTACTCCACATTGGAGTCTGATGCAGCATTCCAAAGAAGTCCAAAAGCAGCGTGGGCTGGTGAGAAATGGGGAGAAAAACTGTGCTGAGCCCCCTCCTTAAACAGAGGTCCTGGAGCCTATGGCTTGGCTCTTTCAGGGAAAGGGTCCAATTAGATGGGCAATATGGAAAAAGACAAAAAGTAGGTCTTCTAGTGTGTTGCCTTTAAGAAAAATACATTGTACTCGTGGTTACACGAGAGTTGCTGAATTAGCAGATCCAGGCTATAAACAATGTTATGTCAATTTTAAAAATAGAGTAGAACATTTTTGAGTGTGTGTGTTTAATTGTCTCAAGTGGTTAAGGAGTATTCACAGGAGAGCCTTTATCAAGTTAAAAGACATCTTTTGGTATAATTTGCACAAAAGAAATACTCTCAATTCCACCTTTAAATCTGTGATCCTATGTTCTTAATTGTCTTAAGTGACAGTAAATTGCAGAGATCTGTTGGTTGATTTTTAGCTCTTATTCTTATCTAGAGGGAATATTCCAGCATATTGGGAAGGCCCCTGTGGGGAATTTCTAGGGAAACACGTAGAAGAAACTCAGGTAAAATGAGTTGTGTATGGGCTGTGATCCGTACCAATGTACAAATAGAGAAATTACCCATGTCAGTGAGATCAGTCACCCATTGAAAGATTCCTAAGAAACAGTAATACTGTAGATGTCCTTAGGGCTCTTTTGGTACTGAGATCCAACAGACAATTTCAACCTTAAAGATTAACCAGTGATAAGGGACAGGTTACAAATATGGTGACCTGTCCCCTAAATTTGAAAATCTGAGTTGGTAAACAGGATCTCTAAAGCTCTATTTTTGCTCTTGAGCATGCCAGTCTTAAAATTTTAGACTAAAACTTTAATTAGATGCCACATGGGAATAATCAATCCTGCTCATTTTTAAAGGAATAGTGAAAATAGCACAGGACCAGGAATCAGAATGGGCCCCAGCTCCATAATTCACTACCTGTGTCACTTTGAACAAATCATATAACTGGTCTGGCTCTCAGTTACCTCTACTGTAAAATCCTAACAGTGGACTAGATGGCCTTTTAAAGTTTCCTTCAAGTACTAACAATTTCTGATTTCATTGGTATTTATTTAATAAATGAAAGGCGTTGTGACAAGTTGATAAGATGCTGTTCTCTAAGTCTTGCTGATGCTAAGTAGCATTTAAGTATATAGAGGTTCTTTCCATATCTATTTGGAATTTAACCTTCATTATCCCAGTTCATATGAATATTAATATTAACAAAAAAACCCCTTCCATTAGGTTAATAACTACCTCCTATTACTCAAAGATTCATTCTGCACATATAATGAGGAATTCTTGCCTTTGTATTTTAACGACATTTCAGCACAAAATTTCAGTTCCCTGCATTGTAGAGACATTAATGTTGTGTCAATGAATTTACAGGGAGGAAAGTTGTGTGGAGACATTTTCACAGAATGGGCAACAAGGGGAGCATAACAAGGTGTTCTGTCCTGAATTTCTTGGGGAAATGCAGTTTATTTCATGAAGAAGAGTGAGGTAACCATTATTTTGTATACATTTTAGTTTGATTATAGGGATTGGATTAACCATATGCATTTAGGATATTTCATTTAAAAAATCATTAGAAAGGTTACCTAAAATTATTTTCTGACTACTTCTTTTGATTTTTTTTTAAAGGGAAGTGAGGGTTATGAAGGGGAGTAGACCAGCTCTTTAATATCATTAATGTAAGGAAACGCTCTCTACCAAACCAAGTGAAACTGCACTGCAACAGTTAGTCTTTAGAGAATTGCTTGGGGTAGTAAAAGGTTAAGTGTACTTACCTATTGTGTTACAGACAGAATTGGAACTCAGACCAAGGCCTACTCTCTATCAACTGCATCATGCTTTCTTTGTATAATCCTTTGAAAGTTACTGAAATGTTAAAAATGAATTTGACTTAGCATTAATAGTAGCTGGCATTTTTATAGCACTTTTTGTCATTCTATAATTTGATTACACTATTCCATTTGATCTCCACAACAATAACCCTTCGGGGATAGATCCTTCACATATTATTCTCCTACTTTTACTGGTGAATAAACGTATCAGAGAGGTTCAGTGGCATGTCTAAGGTCTCAAAGCTAGTAAGGAGACCCTTTCAGCTGACTAAAGTCCTATACTTTTTTCACTATAAGCTCATAAATTACTTATTTTTATGAAAAGGACTGGACCTGTGATTTCAATGTTATAAAGAATTTCTGGAGAGGAAACTTCTACCAATGCAGGTCAGCATCCTCTCTTCAGCTTAGTCTTAGAAAATTGCCTAGAACACTGAAAGGTTAAGTTACTTACTCATGGACACACAGCCAATTTGCAGGCTTTGCTGGCTCTGAGGTCAGTTCTCTATCCAATATATCACACTCTTTCTCTTGTATATATTTAGGAGACCATAAATAATCTTTTGACTTAATAAATTGCTTTTGGTACACACTACATTTCATAATAGAATAAATATAAGTTAATGCAGAGTTCCAGAGTCAAAGAAATCAGTTTGACCCTAAAATAAATCAAGCTGTGGCATGTCAAAATCTTACTACAATACATATGGCTGATACCAACCACAGGAGGTTTTCTGTGTGTGCTCACTGTTATCAGATATTTCATTGTTATGCTTTTAATAAATGTTAGTAGGGCTCATATTGGCTTGTGAGTCCAGCACATTTGGGGATGTCTGATGCATTAAAAAATATCCTGCTGTAAGACTTCATGAGTGACTGAAGGTTAATAAACCAAGAAGCAATTTGCTGTTTTCTCAGAGATAGAAAGGAGGGAGCCACCTGTCCATAATCCTATCTACTTGCTATTATAACTATTATTACAAAGATAAGTAAAATAACATTATACCTGCAAAACTGCTGTTGTGGGAAGAAACTAGTGTCAAGCACAGAATTTCAGAAAGTTGATTCATACATTTATATCAAATTTCCAACATTATAATGGGCAAAAGCAAGATGAGACTATTTTATACTAAAAGACATTTTAATGTAAGAGAGAAAGAGAATAGGAGAGAGGAAGAGAGAGAGATACACAGGCAGACAAAGACAGAGAGATAGAGAGACAGAGACAGAGAAGGAAGGAGGTAGGGAGAGGGGGAGAGACAGAGACCTAGAGACAGAGACCAAGGGAGGGAGGTTGAGCAGAAAGGGAAAGAGAGAGAGGAGTGGGGTGGGGAATGAGCTAGAACCAAAAATGAATTGTTCACAATTTTTTTTTTACCCTCTTGTAAACAGGTGGCTTTAGGTTGTGAACTTCTAAGTAAATTACTAGATGCCAAAGAGATATTTAAACGTGGGTTTTGAATCTCCATGAAGGAAAATCCTTCTGGGCATTAATACCCCAAGCCTTGACTTTCCCCTGACATGTTTGATGTGCATTTTCACATGACCTTTTCAGGGTTAGGACTCCAACTAAGACATTTTACAAACAAGGCAGAAGAAAAGAGTTAGGCAGAGGGGCAAAGCAGAAGTGTAAACAGTGAGAGCAGTTTGGAATGAAGATATTTGAATCTGAATGGCCAGTTAATGATTCAATTAGTTTTGCACTTTGTTAAACTACCTTAATCCTTCTTTTCCAGGTCCCCATATTGAAACCCTTTGAAAAGAAAAATGCAAAGGATCTTAAAAAGAAAAATTCTAAGGGTTGAAGCCTTTTAAAAATCATTAATGCTTCCCAGAAAAATGCCTTCATTGCAAATGATGTGGATGCAGAGCAGATATTGTTTTATGGAAGGAAAGATCTGAATAGGGTTTCTTTGAATAGATGTACAGTAATGATTACTTTCCCAAGTAAGCTTATGAAGTATGTGCTCTGTTTTTAAAATATGGAAGAATTCAGTCATTTAAAAAACCAGAAAATGGTGCGTGTTCATTTAGTTAAAACACAGGATTTAGAAACCTGCTGACCAGAGCAATCTGTAGCATATACTGTGAATACTCAAAAATAAATGATTACTGGGGGGTGGGGGAGAGGAAGAGGCTAAATAATAAAGTGGTCATCTAAAGAAATGTCTTAAGTTGTTTCTTAAAAAATATTATTAGCATTTTTGGTTTATTCTTTTAATATATAGAATTCACTCATTGTTTCAACACATTAAATGTATGTGAAGTAAACTCATACATAAGATTGTGTATTTTTAAAAAATTAAAATTTTCACTAACCATTTTGAGAAAATGTGTATGTATGTCGTCCAGTTGTAATTTTCTTTAGTTTGTAGGATGATAGAGCTAGAGCTAAAATGGCTACTCTGATGTTATTCAAAGTAACTCTCTCTTTTATAGATGAAAAAATACTGAGACCTAAAGAGGTTAAGTGACTTGCCCTTCATACCTATAAGTAAGTAGCAGAGCCTATAATCAAACTCAGGTCATATGACTCTAAATTCAGTGTTCTTTCCATTGTACTACACCACCTTTTCTTTTTTTCTTCTATTCTTCCTCCTCTTTCTTTTTTTCCCTCCCCTTCCTTCTTTTCTTTGTCCTCTACTTTTTCCACATTCTCATCATCTTCATTATCACCATCAAAAAGGTTTGCTTCAATATCAAATTATATTAAGAAATTTTAAAAAGAAGGCCCTCTCTACATGGGAGCTCAAACTTAAGGATATACCAAATTGTCAAAGATACAGATATATGTGGGATATGCAAAGAAATAGAGGAACCACAAAATATATTAAAATGCTACAACTAGTTTAGACCAAGAAAAAAGATGGGGAAGAGTGAACGGAAGGAGACTTCCTCGAACAAGTGGAAGTCTGAATCATCGAACTTTTTTTAAAGCAATGTTCTTATGTGCTTGTAGGTACGTGTGGCAACTCAAACTCTTCTAACAAAGTATTGCCAAGCATAGGTCCTTTGGGATCTGCTTTAATGAATAGATGAGAGTAATTTATAATTAACATTTCATTGTTTGTATGCAAATGAGCGCATCTAAAGTCTTTGAAAAACAATTTGTTCTCCTAAGTAGGTTAAGCATTTCATTGCAATCTTGTTTACATTATTAATTTGCTTAGAAAATTCTTTTTAAGTAGATAAAGTGAAGGTAAACTTCAGCCCAACCCATAGCTGAATTATCATAACTTTTGAATTATTGTAGTCTGAACAAATGAGTTTTTACTGCAATTAAAAGTGAACAAATAGATTTGATGTATAGGTAAAAGAAGAAAGAATCATGGGAGTTACATGTTTTATATGACTAGGAAAGGGAGAGAACTGTCATGTCTTCCTGTTAATTAAGGAGAGTTCCATATAGGAGGTGAGATTTCAGAAACTCTTTTGAATGACAGAAGGATAGAAAGAGACTACTTTGTGTGCAGGGTGGAGAATAATGTAGGCGGAGGGCATGCCCTGAGAGGAGGCTTAGAAGTAAGGAGGATAATTGAAAGAAAGACAAGTTGAGTGAACCTGGGTTCACACAAAGGGACCTCAAATTGGAAATAACTAAACTGTTTGGTGGGACTGATTTGCCCTGACATCCCAGTATCTGGAGCTGATGCTTTCAGATTGTCTTTTGCCAATGGATATATATAGACTAACTATGAAATAAATAAGATTAACCTCATGTATTGGTCTTGACCGCTTCTGGTAAGAGTAAAGCTGGTCCAAGTCTTTAAAGAAATACAAAAGAGAGATACAGGAAAATGATAGAATAGAAAAATGAGATGTTACATAGAGCTATACAGAAGGGCTTCAGAAGAGGATTTCAAACCGGTGAGGCAAGAGACCTGTTTTCAATTTAATTCAATGAGCAATTACTAAGTGCTTGTTGAAAGATAGGATTTCACTGGATAGATTTGAAGTCGAGAAGACCTAGGTTCAAATACAATCTCTGACACTTACTATCTGTGTGAAAACTGAGAAGTTTGCTTAATTCCTCTGAGCTTCAGTATCCTTGCCTGCAAAATGGGTGTTGATAATAGCAGCTACTTCATGGGTTTATTGTAAAGATCATATTAGAATTTTTAAATGCCATATAAATGTGAACTATTATTATATTGTTACTGTTACTATAAGGATCACAGGAGAATTTTCAAATGCTGTATAAAATAATCTCGTATGTTGTTACTGTTACTATTATTATGAGCAAAGAAGTATGCTGGGCTCTAGGTGTACAAAGATAAAACTGAAAACAATCTCTGTACTCAATGAATTTAGCATTCCACAGGGCAGATTCAACATCTAAACAAACAAGCAGAAAACATAATATAATTTGGGGACAGAGAACACTAACAGCTTGAGGGATTGGGGACAGAGTCTCAGGAGAGGGCAGGAGCTGAACTTTGAAAGAAGGTAAGGATTCTAAGAATGCAGAGATGAGGAGGTATTTCATTCCCAGTAAATAAGCATTTATTAAGTTCTTACCATGTGCTAAACACAGTGCTAAGCACTGGGGTTATCAAGAAAGTCAAAACAAACAAGCACACAAACAAACAAGCACACAAAAACTCAGTCTGGTGATGCATGAATAAAACTCATAGAGCTTAGGACTGGATATATGGGTCATCTACAAAGACAAATGATAGTTTGGTGGTTTTTTTTTTGAAGCAATAAGGGTTAAGTGACTTGCCCAGGGTCATAAAGCTAATAAGTGTATGTGGCAGATTTGAACTCAGGTTATCTTGAGTCTAGGGCTGTGCTCTATCCACTATCCACCTAGCTATCCCCAACAAATAATTCTTGAGAGCTGGTAAGATCACCAAGAAAGAGAGCTCAGAGGGAAAAGAGGAAAAAGTACAAGACAGAGCTTTGGGAGACACCCAGGTTAGTGAGTGTGACCTGGATGAAAAGCCAGAAGTGGAGACTAAAAAGGAGTATAAAAAGGAGTAATCAAAGAGGCAGAAACTAAAGAAGGGAGGGAGGGAGAGAGGGAGGAGAGAGAGAGAGAGAGAGAGAGAGAGAGAGAGAGAGAGAGAGAACAAATACCTAGTAAGAAAGTATGATTTACAGTTTCACAGGTTACAGAGAGGCTTTGAGAAAGACTGAGGATTGAGAAAAGGTCATAAAATTTGGCAATTAAAAGATCATTAATTACTTTAGAGACTGTAGTTTCAGTAAATGATGAGATAGGGAGTCAAATTCCAGAGGACTTTCAAGAGAATTTGAGAAAAGGAAGTGAAAACCCTTAGGGTAGATATCTTTCTCAAAAGAGTTTATCTGAGAAGCAACAAGGAGAAATGGCATGATAGCTGGCAGGAATGTTTAGATCTCAAAGTTTTGTTTTTTTTTTTTAAGTTGGGGGAGAAATCCATATAGGAAATCCATATAGGCAGCACAGAAGGAAGAAGTGCGTATTGAGAAATTGAGAATGATAATGGGTGCAATATGCTGGAGGAGTAGATGGTATCAAGGTTCATAAAGAGGAGCTTACTTTGGCAAGAAAAAGGAACATCTCTTGTGAGATAGGTGAAGGTAGAGATAATAAGGGGAAGATGGCTAAGTGATATGAGAAGAGGAGGAAGCCCTTAATAAATACTCCTTTTTATAAAAAGGATGAATTGAGGTCCTCAACCCAGAAAGTAGGCTAAAGGGTTGCCATGAAAGACTTGAAGAGGGAAGAAATGATTTCAAATAGCCACGATGGTGAGATAGTGAATTGATTAGGGAGCTGTAAAAAAGATTGCCTTTTTGCCATGAGGACCCAGTTGAGATTATGTAATATTTTGTAGTGGACTCAAACACTATGGTTTCATGATTTCTTCCAGCTTTATTCATTAGCATATGAATAATAATGAAGGCAGTAGGTAGTAGTAATAATCCAAGGCTAAGTTCTAGAAAAGCCTGAAAGGTAATAAGATGAAGGAGCAAAGGAGTCAAGTGTAGAGAGCAGAATATTTGAACTGATTAACTCGAGTGTTGAGATCAAGAAAGGCAGAGAATATAGCCGATGAAGAGGGTATGATCTGAGGGAAAACAACAACAAAAACTAGGAGTAAAGCAATTAGAGGTTAGAGTGAGGACAAAGAACAGTCAGGGGTCATAAGGCATAGGGAAAGATATCATATTAAAGTATGATCAGATAAAGGAATTCCAGTTACATAAGATAGCATGTGGAAAGGCAAAACAGAAAGCCAAGAAATGGAATGGGAATAGAAAGATGTCCCGGTTGGCTCAAATGTAGAGCACATACATGTGAATAGTATGAAAAATGTCTGCAAACATAGATCTGATCCAGTCTGTAAAGGTCTTTAAATGTCAAACTGTGGAATTTGTAATTTATCCTGGGGGCAACAGGTAGCCAGTGAAGATTTTTGAGCAGTAAAGATATATGCTTTAGGAAGATTACTTTTGGCCCTTGGATGAAGGATGGATTTGAAGAGGATAAGCATGGAAGTTGGGAGATGATTAGGAGGTTATTAAAATAGTACAACTGAAGGGTGATGAGGTCCAGAAGTAAGGTGTTGGCCATGTAAATGGAGAAAAGGGAAGGGATGCAGAAAGATGAAAGAAAATGGAATCAAAGATGATTCTAACAATGTACCTTTAACAAATTCTAGAGAAGGGATAGACTTGAAGCAAGGTGGCAGGGGTGTAATGACAAGCAGGGTAGGATTTTTTTGTTGTCTTTTGTTTTGGAGTTCTTCTCAGCACATAAAGCAATTAAGTGCTTTTGAGTCTTGCCTTTATTTAAATCAAGAGCCATTGATTGAAAACAATATATATGATGTGGTGCTAGTGATTAAAGATCTTTCCCATACCCTTATGCTAAGCCTTGGGCCTATACCCTTTTGCTAAGTAGGTGCTAAGAACCAGGGCCCTAAACAGGTTATATATGCTCAGAGGTTGACATTTTGCTTTGGGGACACACTCATTGGAAGAGTGTTGGTGTGGAGACTCTAGGTAGCCATCAAGGAGCACCCCCCCCTGCTCTGAGAAGCCAGATGTTGGTACTTCTCTCTCTGGTAACTGTGTATGTATTGCTATGGTCAGAAGAAAACTGTCTGTTGATCTGTTTGTATTTTCTCTGTTTGTAATTTCTGTTTGTGTTTTCTCCAAAGTTCAGGCTTTTCCCCCTGAACTAAGTGAATAGTATATGTATGTTTAATTAAAGTGAAATTGTTAACCCCTCAAAGTTGCTTTCCTTAGAAAAGCAGATCAAAGAACCTGTGCTAGTAGCCCTCCTGTGTGCTGGTGTTGTTGGTCTTACACAGCCACAATAGTGGCAAGTAGCATTGTTGTTATAAGGGGATAATCAGTTTCATAAGGGGAATATTAAACTTTAAAGGGCATTGGAATAGATAGGCAGTGATGCCCAGCACATATACATAAATGTACATATATATATATATATACACATATGCACATATATTTATAAACATAAACATTCACACATATATAATGCATATATATATATATATATATATATACACTCACATACACGCACATACACTTGGTTTTCATTTTTATTGATATGACTACTAAATTAATCAAATCTGATAAGAAGTTATACAAAGAAAAGATTGGTTCCGGGAAAGATCCTTGAGAGGAGGTACTCACAGTTAGGGCCCTCAGGAAGAGAAAGAAAGCCTCTGTTAGGGAATGATCTAAGTTATACAGTAGAAAAAAAATAGCCAACTTAAAGTCAAAATTAGACTTTCAAAACCTAATGGTGATTACAGTGTTTTCCAACACTTAAGATATTTTTAGTTTGCCTTTAAAGATAAGTGAAAGAAATGATATAATTTAATGGTATAAAAATTTTAACAGAGGCTTCCATCTTGCTTAGGCCTATGAGCACAATTAATCTTTGGAACAGAAGATAATAAGAACCCAGTGAAATACTATGATATTTATCCATATTGAATAAATATCTATGCGTTGTAATAGGCAAGCTTCATGATAACATTAAAGCCATAATTAAGATGGTACAATTGGGATAGTGCTAGGTTTGGAGACAAAGGGCCTAGGTTCAAATATGGGCTGTACCTTTATGACCATTAGCAAATCACTTATTCTCCCAGAGTTGTATTTTCCTTACTTGTCAAATGAAGAGATTATATTAGATGACCTATTTATGATCTCATTAGCAATAGTCTCTGTACCTCTGTAGATTTCTATCAATCCATGTCTTCTTATTCTGTGTGATTCTTATCTGTCTTTCCATAAATCCTCCATAGAAGATGTCAAAGGATGCCGTCCTATGGTTCTTTTAATGTTCCATAGGCATTTATGGCAATGATATGCTTCATCATTGCTATGCACATTGCATAGGGCCTGGTTCATATCAAGCTTATTGATTTGATTTCTTAAATTGTTGACTCTCCTAATTTTCTTGACATGTATGAGCTTCATGATATTTTTATTTAAAAAAAGATTTAACTATTTTATGTTAATATTTTTATTTTGGCACAACAAATATCCCAAATAAAATCTCTGCCCCTAAAATATAAATTTCTCAGAAACAGATAATTGACAGTCTCTAACAGAGTACTTGTGGTCACTAGTACATGTTATACTTTTGTACTTGGTCAGTTAGTAATGGAAAAGAGACATTCTGGTTTAGTAGAAATAGCAGTGGCTTTGGAGTCAGACCCTGGGTCCCAATATTGGCCTGGCTACTTGCAAGCTGTATACTGCTGAATAAATTGTTTACTCTCTCTGAGCCTCAGTTCCTTCATGTATAAAATAAGGAGACTGCATTAGATGACCTCTAAAACCTCTTTCTGGCTCTATGACCCGATATGTGCTTTAACTAAAAAAAGGGGTTCCAGTGTTATCCATTATAGTCAACCAGGGTTTCATTGCCTTTTAGTGTTTTCTTTATTTACAGTGTTGGAGTCGCTGAGTATAGCTTTCTTTTGGCTCTGTTTTTATCATTCTATATCACTTTGTTTTTCTGAATTCTTTATATTTACAGTTCCTTATGGCCTTATGTTTTTAAATTACATTTGTATACCCTAGATTGTTCATCCACTCCCTAGTCATTGGGTACATTTTTTCCCTGAGTTTTTTTTTTGTTATCTCAAATAATCTTGTTTCAATTTTTTGTGTACATAGGTTTTTTTTTTTTACTCTTAATAACCTCCCTAGAATTGACAACATGTCTATCTAATGGAATCACTGGGTCAAAGGGTACAAATAATTTTGTTAACTGTTCTAATTTTGATGATGTATTTCACATCACTTTTAATCTAATAAGCATTTCATTGAGCAAGCTTTGTAGTTATTTTCAGGATTGAGGTGATAAAAAAATCATTTAATGAGAAGAGCCTTTTAAGAACTTGGACATTAATAAAGCATCCCTCTTATAGTTGGACTCTGCCTTAAATAGTTGTATAAGCCTATGATCTCTGTAATCCCTGCTAAAGGTAGGCTAAGGCTGATGAATCACTTGAGTTCAGAACTTCTGACCTGCAGTAGGGCAGATGTGTAGTGAATGTCCTCACTAACTCTGGTATCAATATAGTAAATAGGGGTCCACCAAGTTGTCTAAGGAGGGGTGAATGACCTAGATTGGAAATAGAAGAAATAGAAGTTTCCATAACAATCAACAGTGGTAACTGTATTTCCAGGCTGGATGAGATAAAGAGACTCAGTCTAAAATAGCAACAGTAATAAGAACAAGAAGAAGACTCTGCACAAGAGATCCTCTATAACATTGGCAGATTCCTTAGGTAAATTTATTCCTATAAACTTATCCGTAAGTAAGACTGTCTTATGACCCACTTGGTTCATTGAACAAAGGAATCGAAACATACATTTCTAAAATATGTCAAGAATACATTATTTGATGCAGAGATGTTCAAAGCTGATGTTTAAACTGATGTGTTACCTGTTGATATATATATATTTTCGAATTAGCAAGCAATAAACAAAGGGGAAATTCTGCATTTCTTAGTCAGTTGTATGTCTGTAAAAATATGGTCCATTAGGGACAATTGTCCATAGAAGTGACTTATTATTTTCCCTGTACAATTTAAACTCCTTGAGAGAAAGAATTGTTTCATTTTTTGTTATTGTGTTCTTGCTACCTAGCACATTGATTGACAAAAAATAGAATCTTAGAAGTTACGTGTTGATTGATTGATTCTTTAAGTTTACTATTTGCTCCATTGAAACAAATGCTTTGGGAGAGGCAAGATGGCAGAGTTACAAGAATTCACTTGAACTCTCCCAAATTCCCCTCAACTTTAAAATAGTGTTTCAGAGCAAAATCTTTAGGGGCAGAACCAACAAAAAGTCAGGGTGAAACAATTTTCCAACCTAAGACAATTTAGAATATTATCAGGAAAGTTCTGTCTCATCAGGGTGGTGTTCTGCCCCAAGAAAACAGCATAGGAAGCCAAGGACTCACCTTGGGCATGATCACATGAGCAAGCATAAGCTTTGGGAGCTCTCATCTCAAGAGAGTGGAGGAGAAGACTCAGAAGGAGATTATAGGGAACTCTTTGCTGGTACTGTGGAGGATAGGTCTGGGTCATAGACCCAGGGTGTAGAGGAACAGTAGCACACTGGTACTTGTGGCTGCAGGGGAGGAGGAGCCCTAGTCACAGTTTCAGAATGGAGAGAAGTGCTTATGGATGCTCTCAGGCCATAGCATAGACCAGAAGAGCAGTGACCACACCTCTCCTCAAATCATACCACTTTGGAAGAAGTGAAAACTTACAGAATCCCAGAATTAGCTCTAAAAACAGTAGTAAAAGAATCCTGAGCTTTGAGGCAGTGCTTCCTCCATTCCAGGAACACAGCCCCACTTTAACATAAAGTTAAAAGTCAAGAAATGGGCTGGAAAAAACATAACCTGCTTAGAGAAAGTTACTAGGGAGACTGGGGAGATTAAGACACAGACTCAGAAGACAATGAAATCATAGCAGCTGCATACAAAGCCTCAAAGAAAAATGTGAATTGGACACAAGCCCCAAAAGAATTCCTAGAAGAGCTCAAAAAGGATTTTAAAAATCAAATGAGAGAGGTAGAGGAAAAATTGGGGAAAGAATGAGTGATGCAGGAAATTTTGAAGAGGATCAATGGCTTAGCACTGAAAAATACTGAAGAAAATGACACTTCAAAAAAGAGAATAGGTAAAATAGTAAAAGGCACAAAAAGGTCCATTAAAGAGAAAAATTCTTTAAAAAACAGAATTGGCCAAATGGAAAAAGAGGTATAAAAATACCTCTGAAGGTACCTGAAGAAATTGAACCATTTGAACTCAGAAAGATGAGTCTTCCTGACTCTAGGCCCAGCACTCTATTCAGTGAACCACATCACATAGCTGCCCCTGTGTCAACTCATTGCCCCTGAAAATTGTTGTTGTTCTTTGTGACCCTGTGGATGATACTGTTCATGGGATTTTCCTGGCAAAGATACTGAAGTGGTTTGCTATTTCCTTCTCTGGTAAATTAAGGAATTTTATATGAGATAATTTTCCCTATTCTTTAACTCCCTTTCTTCTCACATCCCACATAAAAGGGATGTGAAAGGAAGAACTTGTACAATGGAAGGGAAGATGGAGGTGGGTGGGCAACACTTGAACCTTACTCTCATCAGAATTGCGTCAGAGAGAGAATAATATACACACTCAGTTGGGTATAGAAATCTATCTTACCCTTCAGCAAAGTAGGAGGGGAAGGGGAAGAGAAGTGGTGGGTGTTGAGTTGGGGGTGGCTTATAGAAGGGAGGGAAGATTAAAGGAGGCAATGGTCAGAAACAAAACCGACTTTTGAGGAGGGACAGAGTTAAGAGAGAATAAATGGGAAAAATAAGATGGAGGGAAATACACAGTTAGTAATCATAACTGTGAATGTGAATGGGATAAACTCACCCATAAAATGGTAGCGGATAACAGAATGGATTATAAACCAGAATCTGGCAGTAGGTTGTTTGCAAGAAACAAACTTGAAAAAGAGAGGCACACACAGAGTAAAATAAGGGGCTGGAACAGAATCTGTTGTGCTTCAGCTAAAGTTAAAAAAAAAAGAAGCAGGGGTAGCAGTCATAATCTCAGATAAAGCAAAAGTGAAGATAGATCTAGTTATAAGAGATAAGTAGGAAAATATTTTGCTAAAATATACCATAGACAATGAAGTAATATCAATACTAAGTATATATGCACCAAATTCTATAGTACCCACATTCTTAAAGTTAAAAGTTAAATGAGTTACAGGAAGAAATAGACAGTAAAACTGTACTCAACATTCCCCTCTCAAAACTAGGTAAATTAAATACAAAACAAGAAAGAAGGGAAGGATATGAGACAAATGCTTTTTTTTTTTAAATTGGAAAATATTTATTTTACTTTTTAGTTGATTGACTATGAATTGACTACTGACATGACTATGAAGACATGTAATTTTATTTGAGGAAGCATCTACAAAGTTCTTGTTTCCTTCTGGTAAGGATTACTTCTATTATATGTGTAGTTTTTACATAATTAAATAGGCATATAGCTGACATTTTTATAGAACTTTTTACAAAACACACTACAAACATCTCAAAAATGCTCTTATATTGGTTTTATAGGGATAATTACCTCTCTTTTAATTGGCAGAAGCAGTATTTGAACCCAGACTTTGTCTGTCTGAATCTAAGTTCATCATTCTTTCCTTCATACCAGGATACCTTTAGGTTAATAGTAAATGAGGTTACTGATAGTTATTGATGGCTCACCATTTAGGGTGGAGTAATATTGAAATTCATATTGCTGGGGTTTCCCCCCAATCATTTGCTATCTCCTTATGTTTGAGACATATTGAAACTCCTTCCTTCGATGCTTTCAAAATTGTATCACTTCTAGAATGCATTTCTTCTGTCTGAGCTTGATCTGGTCCCATTGCTTCATCTTTTTAGATACTGTTTCCACTTCCTCATAAAGAATATTGGATATTGAGGTATTGGAGTCACAGACTCACAGAATCAAAGAAGCAAATAATTTTAGAGATGGAAGGAACTGAGTCTAAATGATTCTTGAAAAGGAATCTTCACTATAACATACCTAGTAAGTTGTCATCTAGTTACTGCTTGAAGATATCTAGTGAGGGTAAACCTACTGCCTGGTAGGGACATTCGTTCTACCCTTGAACTGCTTTAGTTATTAGGAAGCTTTCCCCTTCTAACATCAAACCTAAATTTATGTCTGTATCTATTGCACATCCTGATTCTGTCTTCATGGAGCTTTTACATGAGAGCCCTTTACATATTTGAAGATACCTATCAACACCCCTTCTCCGACCTCATCTCTTCTTCAGGACAACCCCAATTCCATCAAATAAACCCCCTGTGAAATGGACTCAAGGCCCGTTACTATTCTGATAACCCTCTTCTGGACACATTCCATCTTATTAACTACCTCTAACAGCAGCAAAAAACACAGATGCTATATGATCAAGGTAGAATAATTCTCTGAGTCTAGCCAGTCATCCAATTTTGGATCCATTGAATTGTAACATCACCTCACCTGGATCTCTTCGTATTCTCTACAAGAATAGTATATAGATAGTTTGATACATACTTTTATAATATCTAGTTATTCCCCTAAAGTCCACAGCATCTCTCTGATTTTAGTTTAGTAATCCAGTTCAAAAGGGAAATGAAATTAGTCTGACATAAAGCATTCTCGACAAAACCATGCTTGCTTTTTGTAATTGCCAATTTTCTTTAAAACAGTTTATTGACTATGTACTTAATAATCCATCCTAGACTTTTCCCAGGAATTGATATCCAGCTCCTAGGCCCACAATTTGTACACTAAATTCTCTTCCCTTATTTGAAGATGACCGTAACTTCTGATCTCTCATTCTATGGGATTTTTTCAGTGCTCCATGGTCTTTTAAGACTCATTAAAAGCAGCATGGCCACCACTTCTGCCAGTTCTTTGGGTTCTTGAATTTTAGGTTCACCTGTGCCAGGTAATTTAGATTCTTCAAGGACACTGAAGTATTCTGTTACTATCTGCTTACATAGCTTGGGCATCAATTCCCTGTTAACTATTTTCTCACTGTTATTTCCAATCAAAAGCTCTCTTCCTTCACATGAAAAAGCCAGCATAAAGTAAGATTTAAACAGCTCTGCCTTGTCTTTGCTGTCTGTTGTCATGACACTTTTTAAGCAACAGTCTCGTTTCTCATCTTTTCCTGCCTTTTCCTCCAATATAGCTAGATAATCCCAAATATCCCTGCAAAATTATTCTTCTCATACCTTCTCATAGTAGTTTTCTGGTAGGATTATTTAATTACTATTCATATGATTCCATCTCAGTAAATGCCTTTGCTTTGAACTTGTACTTTCCAATTGACTATTAAAGGTAAACACACTGGGGGAGCTTGCAAACTATAGATTTAGGAGTATGGACCCACAGGGTACTTTGAATCCAAGACAGTTGCCCCCTACTGGGACCCAACCTGTCAACACAAACTGTACAAGGTAGCCCAGAGGAGGGACTACACTTGTTTACAGAACCAAGGTATCAGACACACTACTATATTTCCCTTGATATTTTTTGTGGCTAGTGATAGGGTAGTGTGATGGTAATGGGGTGAGGATGACATTAGAACTGTCCTGTTAGCACCCTAAAAGGAAAGCTAGAAAGATAATTATGAGCCTTGTGTGTGTGTGAATTGGCTGAGCATTACACAGAGGAGCACTTAGCAATTTCCTTGTGCTTTTAATGTGCTAAACAAACTGTAGTACCATAAATTGAGTGTAGGTAATCTATAAATATGGTCAGTTTTTGACAGAGAGTAGGAAAAGGTCACAGCTATGGGATTCATATTTTTGATATTCTGTGTAATCAGTTTCATTCTCTAAAGAATCAAGGATTCCTACCTTTTTTTAGTGTCATATACACCCTTGGCAGTATAGTGAAGGCTGTAGGCACTCCTTTTCAGAATAATAGTTTTAAAGACATGAAATATATAGTATTACAAAGAAAACAAATTACATGGATATATTTTATACAGACATATATATTTACAAAAAAACAAAATGTAAAAAAAAACCATAACTTTTCAAATTCCAGGTTGAGAATCCCTATCTTATTTTTCATTGAAAAATTTGCTTAGCTGAGGGATCAGGAGCGGCAGCGCAAGATGGGGCTCCCTTATAGATCTATCAGAGTGATTTTGAGGATGTCACATTGAATTTAGCTTGACCATAGTGTCAGTGTTGAGAAAATTATATGACTTCCTCATTGGTTACTTTATAAAGTGACTCTGTCTTCCTACTGGCTTAAGGAAGTTGGTACATTAGTCAGTGTGAACTAGTTGAATAACTGCAGTGTCCTGAATGTCTCATGGGAAACCCACAAAGTACACACTCAGTCTATATCCATATTACATGATAAAATCAGCTCTACCAACTCACTTGTTTATTTCTCCAAAGAGAATCTATAAGAAATATTTCTACTAAATTACAATTTCCCTGTATGTTCTAGTTTCATTCATAGTAGAATGTCAATATGACTCTGGTCCAGCCCTCCCAGAAGAATTATCAACTCAAATATCATCGGATAAGGCTTTCACAGAGTTCCAAAAGTTTGTTTAAAAACTGTGTGGTTCCTTGTACTCTCTTTCTTCACCCCTCCTCCCAATCCTTCTGACACAGTCCCACACTCATTACAGTAGTGGTAAAAGACCACACAACATTGAACACTATTTTGCCTTTTTTTAAAACTACCTACGAACTTAACAGGCAGAGAACTATTCTGGTCCTTGGGATAGTGGATGTGGTGTTCTGCCAGAGTCAATATGGTAAAACATGCATGGACTCTGCTAGGATAGTCTTGGAGATCTCAAGGAGTCAAAAGAGTAGGATTTCTGTTGAATTTTTCAGTCCAAATTAAACACTGTTTCCTCTTTTTTTCTCCAAACTGATAACATTTTTCCCACTAAAACTTTAAATAACATTTTCTTTTGTTACTCTCATTAAATTATGATGGGATATTATATATTTGTGTGTGAGTCTTATGACAGGGACACTTTCTAATCTAAGTTTTTATCTTCTCCTAGTGTCCACCACTTTTAATAAATGTTTCTAGAGTGAATAATTAATTTTGTGTTTGTTGAATGAATTGATATTTTAAACATGATTCTAAGGTGCTTTGAAAGTCTCATTCTCTCTAACATCTGTTATGATTTGGTAAATGCTGGTCAACTATTCTTCCTGAATACATTATCTTCAACACTAATGTTACTTGCTCATATTAGAACAGGAACTTAGGTGTTGGATCCAAATATGATGTTTCTAGATTTGTCAATGAGGAACATAGGTTACTTAAAAAAAAAAGTAGATGTTTTGTCTGAGATGTGGAATTTGAACCCAGGTACTCCAACTCCACAGCCAGTTCTCTTTTCCTTTTACCCTAATGCTAAAGTGTTTGCTAAAGTTTTTTTTTTCTTTTTGTTATATTCCTTATTTAACCTCAGTTTCCCAGGAAAGTCACTGAGACTGTAAGTAGTAATATATCTTCACTGAGAGAAGAGATTTTCTCATTAGTAATGGCCTAAATCAATAAAATCACAGATTTCAGATCAAGGGAGAAAGGTCTCTAACAAATCATGACAGGCTTTTTTTTTTACTTTTGTCCATTTTCCCCTCTTTTAAGTGCCAATAGTTTATTTAAGCGAGTCCAAGCAGATCTGACGCAATTACACTGACATCTCATCTTTATATATTATTTTCTTTTGATTAGGTATTGAGTGTGATCTTTGTTCTAAACATTTACTGATCTTCCTGAACACATATAGCATTCTGCAATCATTCCTATATCAGCAACCACTTATTTTCTTTCTTTTAAGATATAGAAATTTCATTTTGCATGTGTGTGAGAGAAGATATTAGGTTCTGACTAATCCAAGATCTTTCTGATTCTTTTTAAAAAGAAAGGATTTTTATGTACTTATATGAGATCTAGCTCTCCTACAACCTTTTTAAGTCTTCTTACACCTTGACCTTTCAATCCAGGAATACCAGCCTCTTTACTGTTCCTCAGAATTGGCAAGAGCTTGGGAGAGCTTAGGAGAGCTTTTTGATATTTGTTCTATTTAGTTGATGATCCAGTTAGATCTTTGACTTAGGACTTGCAGTTCTGTTGTCTGGCTTCCAGCTCTGAGAGAGAAGATACATGATTCCAAATTCTTTTCAGGGAGAGGCCCCTAAAGGGAGAGGAACACTGGGAAGAAACAATCATGTAGCAGAGTCAGGACCTTAGTCATGTGCCTGTCCCCAGCTTACTGCGTGAGAGATTTGGGGAAATATTCCTTTGGGTGAGATCTGGAATGCTCTCTTGAGATATCTTGTTTCCAGTGGGGTAACTTATTCATGCTGTGTATTGTCTGATATATTCTCATCTGTATACTTTCTCTGATTTTTATTTGCTATTGGCTTGAATAAATGGGCTTACTTGCTATTCACTCTGTGTGATCTTTTAGTCAATGGCATTTTATGGGAATAGGGTCAAGCCTTGGATAGATAATTTGTGGTTCTTCTTCCCCATCAGAAACAATAAGGAGTTAAGCTTAAACCTTAAAATTATTTCTCCTAGACTAGAAATAATTGGGGGGTGGGGAGTAGATATAATTTTGACCTGATACCTTGTCTCTGAAAAGAGTAGAGTAGACAGCCAAATGACCCCTATTTCTGGCTCTCCATCCCAGAACAATTCTTTTATGAAGGCAAACTAGGCCATCTGTTGCCCTAATTCTTACCTAACCTTTAATTACTGAATGGGCATTGCCTCAGACTATCTGAAACCTGGGAAAGACCTTAGCTTAAAAAGGTCCCCCACTGCATCTGGGGCCATGGCCAGTCATCTTCACCTATGTCTTGTCACTGGACTCTGATGACTCTGGAGGAGAGAGTAAGGCAGATGATTTTGCACAGTTCTGCCTCACTTATACTTACAATTCACTTGCAAGTGAAGACATCACCCTCCTGATGTCACTGGTCCTCTTTGAGAATGAAGGATGAACAACAATCTGTGAGTAGTAGTCACTGTCTCCTGGGAACCCAACTAGCCAGTTCCAGTTAAGCAATGCAGGCTCCTGTGGAGAAGGGTGAATAGAAGAGATTCTAGAGATATCTATTCATATCTCCATGCTATAATGAGGCATCAGAGTAGGACCTTTATGAAACATTTAAGCATATCCTATTGGGATTATTTTGGTGGTACTCTTTTTTATGTAGGAGAATATATAAATAAAACAGACAACTTTAAAAAATTGACCTTTTTTTCCTTCTTTATTGTTATGCTGGCATAGTAGATAGAGCACCAAGCCTGGAATCAGGAAGACCTGGGTTCAAATATGGCCATAGACATGTACTAGCTATGTGACCCTGGGCAAGTCACTTAGCCCTTTTGGCCTCAGTTTCCTCATCCATGAAATGAACTTGAGAAAGAAATGGCAAACCTCTCTAGTATCTTTGCAGAGAAAACTGCAAATGGGGTCACAAAGAGTTGGACATAACTGAAACGACTAAACGACAAAAATACTTGATAAACATCACCAAACATAAGCATTTCCAAATACACAGAGCAATAGAAAGAAAGGATGGTACTTGAAAACACGACTGTTGAGAACAGACCAGATATGAAAAACAAATATTGATTTCAAGGCTATTGTGCTTGTCTGACTCATTCTGAACCTTTTCCCGAAATATACAACTTAAGAACTAACATATATCTTCTGGCCTCCATGTGGATTATTACACTACATTTGGCCACATAGCTTTTTTGGAATTGTCATATTTTTCATTCTGACCATAAAATGGATGGCACATGATAGACAATGACCTTGGAAAAATCATACTTTGGAACTTGTTATCAAATATGTTTTGCTCCTGCTACAGTGATTAGTTACACATAGTTTGTAGCACATGCTTCCAGCATGCCTCAAGTGGGAATCATTGTAGAAATCCTGTGCCAAACACTTAAAACTTCCACCAAATTAATAATCCTTAACTTTGAAGAGAAAACAATTAGAAACATGGAACTGATTAACTTGCAATATGTTTTTATCAGGGTAACTTTTACAGTGACTGGACATTTTTCTTGTAGAGAAAATTCAAAAGAGGATTCTGGAAAGGAAACAGAGATTATAAAAGAAGCCAGAGTTGTGAGTGTTCTTTGAAATGCTGTAGTACTTCATCAAAAATGAAGTTTTTGTTTGAGCTGCCATTTGCTAAACATTTAATCATTGCTGAAGAGTTTTACAAACAACCTGAGTGTTGAATATTTGGTCTTTTGCCCAAGGCAAACACTTTTCGTTCTGATTCTAAACTACCCCAGATTAAGATAGTAAAAGGAAAAATAAATACTAGACACATTCCTATCTTTCATAATGGAGAAGCATATTCCTCTAATATTCTTGACTTTCCTTCTCAGAAGCAGCATTGTACAGTGGTACAACCTCTGACTGAGGAGGCAGAGCATTTGAGTTAAAATTCAGTCTCTGCTTACTACCTGTAAGACCTCGGAAAATTTGTTTACCCTCATTTCTTTGTCTATAAAATAGAGAGACTATATTACCTTCAAGGTCTCTTTTAGCTTTAAACATATGAAATGGTGCCTAGAGAAACCAGTCACCGATAGCTTCCAATAGCTCCTCCCTTGCTCCTTTTCCATTCTTTCCTAGCCCTTTCTACGATTGTAGAGATTCTTGAAAAAGCTACTTGTCCAAATGAGTCCCAGCAAAATAAATCTAGTATCACATCCATACTTAAGACCTTTCCAAATTGGACCCATCAGATATTGCATTCCACTGGCAGAGATTTGAGAAACCATAGTACCTACCACAAAACAATGAGTCAATTGAATAGGACTTCAGTGGGGAGAAGACTGTGGAGCTATTGAAAAAGTTATTGTATCCTTTTCTCATGGCTGGAACTTTTAGAGCCTTGGATCTGGTTTTTACAACTGTGGTGACCTTCTGTAATGAAAGCTAAAAGAATTTCTCCTTTAGAGATTACCTCATGTGTATATATTAGTGATTGCAACCATTTTCAACTTCTAAACATTAAACAGTTATATTAGGATATATATGGGATTTCCAGTGTTGCCACTTCTAATTTCTTCTCCTTATGGATGACTTTTAGGGGGCAAGGGGTGGTTTAATTGATGCTTTTTGTTTTTACATCACGTTTATTTCTGAATATATTCCTTTCCTCTCTCCTCCCTTCCCCTAACAAATTTTTCTTTGTAATAGCAATTAAAAAACAAAATAAAACAAAAAAAAAACAAACAGTTCATCAAAATCAATGAAATATATCAGCTGTGCTTGACAGCATATGCAGTAAAAGAAGGGAAGGTGTTTCCTCAATTCTTCTTCAGCAGGGTTAAGCATTGTTATAATTATCCAGCCTTCGATTTTATTTTATTGTTCTTTCAGTTTCATTGTTGTAGTCATTGCACATATTATCTTCCTGGTTGTACTTATTTTGTTCTGTACTAGTTCATAAAAGTTTCCACGTGCTCCTCTGAATTTTTCACGTTTGTCATTTATTACAATTTTTTTTATTGTTGTCATTTTTCAGTTGTGTCTGACTCTTAGTGACTGCTTTTGTATTTTGTTGGCAGAGATACTGGAATGGTTTGCAAATTTCTTCTCCAGCTCATTTTACAGATGAAGAAGCTGAGGCAAACAGGGTTAAGTGATTGGTCTAGGGAAACAGGTTTCTGAGGCCAGATTTGAACTCGCAAAGAGGCCTGGTGCTCTATCCTCTGCGCCACCTATCTGCCCTTGTTAGAGTGAGTGATCTAAAATTAGCCTTTCTCCAACTAATGAACACCTACTTTGTTTCTAGTTCTTTGCTACTAAAAAGAAAGCTGCTGTGAATATTTAGATATATATGGAAAATTTCTTTTTGTCTTTGAACTACTTGGGTCAAATGCCTGGCTGTTGGATCTCTGGATCAAAGAGTACGGTCATTTTAAAGGTTATTTTATGTGGTTAGACAAAAACAACAAAATTCTTTTAGGGGAACAAAAGGTGTAGTCTCAAGGGAAATAATAAAAAATAAAGTAGGTTTGAATGGGGAATAATCCCTATTGGTATAGCACTAAATCTATAAATTAATTTAGATAGTATTGTGAAAAACTCTTTGGAGCAAGAAATCGATCAAAAACAGGTGGGCTAATTGGAGGCTTAGCTAAGTTATTACTTTTTTAGTACATGAAAAAGTTCATAGATTTACATTGGAAGGAACCATAAGAAGTCACCCAGTCAAAAACCCTCATTTAGCAGATAATAAACCAGAAATTCAAAGTGATTAAGTAACTTAAGTACATAGGAAAGGTAAGATTTGAACCCTAATCTTCTAGTTTTTTTTTTTTTTTTGGCACTGTGGTCTACAGAAAGGAGCAGCATACTTGAAATCAGGAGAGTGTTAAATTCTGACTCTACCACTTGATAGATAAATGCCTTTGGGCAAATTGCCAAGACTCGTTTTACCCAACTGTAAAGTGAAGATCAGAATTCTTGTACCCCACCTACCTGACAGTTTTCTGGTGAGAAAAGTATTTCATAAACCTCACAAATATGAGCTGGAACTACTGTTATATCTTTTGAGTGTTTTATTTACTCAACTATCTCTTTCTTTTGCTTAAACACTTGTTGCTGACTTTTGTATTGAAACATTTCCACCAAAATAAAGTGACTCATTTATCTCTGTGTACAGGCCCACATGTTGTAGCAGTGCGTGCGTGTTTGCATTACTATGAAGAATTGCAGTGGGAGGTAGAAGCTGAAGTGAGTAAAGCAAGATGTGCTTCAAAGGAGCCCTTCCCTTCCACTTTAAAAGCATTCTAGTTCTTATTAATTGTGGGCCTCAAAGCACATGTTCCTGCTTACTACCAGATAAGCCTGACCCTGAAAGGGTAGCTGTCATCAATGACCACACTTCACAAAAATGCAAAGGTCATATGGAGTTAAAGATCCATCATGATCCTTAGTAGATAGATTTGGGAGGGGGAAGGATGTCATTAACATCCATAATTATTTTGTGGATGAAAAACCCTAATAAATGTTAATAACCACCATAACCACTGTGACGAATACTTGGACACTTATTTTCTTCCACCATATTTTTGGTTTGCAATAGAAAGAAGGCGATGATGAAAAAGTAGCATTTTAGTAGAAAACAACAATTAAAAAATATGTACTTAGGAAATAGGAGGTACACAGTCCAGAAACTTGAGGACCTAGCCTTTTTGTCTTCAAAGAGGGAACAACCAATTTATGGATGATGAAAACAAAGCCACCAGTATTTCTTCTATGAAATAAAGGAGGAAACAGATATTGTCATATTCTCTTTCTTTGAGATATTTAGTTCTTTACCATTACAAAACTACATTAACAAAACTACATTAACCAAAAAAAATGACCTTCATCTTATTGAAGACATGATCATGGTATAGTGGAAAAGGCAATAGAACTTAAGTTAAAGAACCTGGTTTTAAAGCTTGACTATGGTACCTTTTTGTGACTTTAGGTAAGTCACTATACCTCTCTAGGCCTTGGGTTTTTTTATCTGTAAAATGAGGGAGTTAGACTAAATGGTCTCTCCAGTCCCTTCCAGCTCTAAACCTATGATTCTAAAGCTAGGTTTGGAGGGAACCTGCTTTTTTATATTCATTAATGATTAGCTATTCAGGTACTCTTTTAGTATATATCTATTACAGAATCGAGAGAGGAAAGGGATTTAGATGTCATCATATCTAACGACTTTTACATTACAGAGGGAGAAAGGCTGAAACAGAGGGCAAGTGACTTTTCCAAGATTATAAAAGCAGTAAGTGGCAGAGCTGGGATTTGAACCTAGGTTCTCCAATTCCAAATCCAATGATCTTTCCATTGGAACATGCCACTTTGGAGGTTGAAAGAAGATGCTTTTTTCTTTTTGATTTTTACCAAAAATGAAATGATTTATTATTTGTAAGAGCCAATAATTTATAGGATTTTGGACAATACCACTGATGTAGGGCTTAAAGATAAATTCAATTCATTAAGCGGAAAAAAGTCATAGGACTTCTATTTGAAGATGTTTCATCTTGGAGTATACGTGACCTGTATTATATTTTGATTATGCCATTAGAGCACAAATCTTGGCAGATTGTATCTCAAAGGGAAAACTCTGAGTATGGTCCTGTCAACAGACTCTGTCCATTTTCTTAAAACTAGCATAGGTAAGGGTAATTCTAAAGGTATATCCATTAAGTAGGATGGCCACTTAGTGCCCAATTCTTTGGCCATGCTGACACGTGAAGCAAAGAAAACTACAAAGTGACCTTCTGCCCTGTGTAGCCTCTTTCTACTTTTTCAGAAGTATGGTAGATAAGGGAGTTCAGGATGCTCAGATTTAAAAAGCTTTTAGTTGGTCTTTAGATAGTCACTTAGTACCCTAAATGTGAGATCTGTTCTCAGTGACCAAAAAATAGACATAATACTTTAGGTATAGCATATTAATCATGACATTCTTGCTATAAATGAAACCAGAAGACTAATGGAAGTTGCTGGAAAGAAAAAAAATCAAAGCATGGCTTGCAAGTTTTCCTGAGAATGTCAAAAGGAGATTAGTGGAGTTCGTATTAATGCATCCAAGGGCAACAAGAAATGTCATTTTATGGGACATTTCATCATCTTGTATTTCAGTGCTAATGATAAGCATTTGCATGAAGACCACCATGAGAATAATTGCAGCTTATGTGCTAACATCTGGTGCAGAGGCTAAGAAGATATAGAATTCACTGAAGAATTCAATAAAACACTCCAAATTAACTAATCAAAAACACTTTCTATAGACACAGAAGACCTGGGTTCAAGTCCCTCCTCTTATGCTTTCTACCTCTATGACCTTGGGCAAGTAATTTAACCTCCATAGACAATATGTATATGTGTATATGTATCATATATAGGTTTATGCATATATGTATAAATATATTTATATCTATAGACATATATGTCTCTATATATGCACATTTTTTCTGTTTACATGTTGTTTTCAAGCTGCAAAATGCAATCTCATTGAGCGTAAGCAACTGTTTTGATTTTTTTTTTTGTCCTCAGAACTTAACACATTGATTTTCACTACTGTTGTTATGGGTGTTTGTCCTTTGTTCTTGGAGAGCCATCTGGATCCAGTGGCCAGATATAGATCAGGATGACTAGAGATGGCCCAGGATGCAGTGCATTGTTATAGTTGGAGCCTTTATAATGTTGAATGTTGAAAAATCTTAAGGTCATTCAAGGGTTAAAATGGACAAGAAAAAAGCAGGTGGAAAAAGGTCTATGAATATTTCTCTAACAAATAGCTTTTATGATCTACAATAGTAGAGTCACTACATTTGAATCCTAATATTTATGTTTCACGAGGAAGTGGAAATGTCATTAAAGAAAAGAAAGAGGGGAAGGGTAACTGGATTAGACCAAGCATACACAGAGCAAATGTCTGTTGGAGGGGGTTTTGAGAGCAAAAAGAGATTGATTCTGAATGTATCTGAAAGAAAAAGGATACTAAAAGCTTGGAAAAGAAACCTTCCATCTTATTGTTACCAAACACAATTGATTAAGAAAGTACAAATAACTACTGAATCACATGCCTACTTTTTCAACTCTACATTATTTTTGTAAGGCTAATGTACAAATGGATTAAGAATATCCTCAGTGAAGATACTTGATGGGAACAAACAGTTTTCTGTAAATAGCATAGCAGACTAAAACTTTTTGTTCCCACAAATGACAGACATATAGAGAGAATATAGGATCTTACTGTGCTTATTATTCAGACAATTAAAAAAAACCACACACACAATCAAACATTTGATTAAATAGAACAAAATGCCACTTTAAAAATTCTCCAAGGCCTTTCTCCTACATATGTGAAAATTATATAATATTTCTTGAAAGATATAGCAACAGATTTATCTAATTTGACTAATGTCTGATTAGTAATAAGGAACTCAAAAGCTAGGAAAAAAATACTCACCACAAGTATTTGGCATTGTCATGACCAGCACAGATCCCTAATGGAAGTGGGATTCCTCATGGGAGGGAAATCCTTCAGTTGCTAAGCTTTGTGTATGGCATTTTGCTGATTACATAAAGCCCTAAAGCATTGCAGAGGCTCCTAAATGAGCTCTGTATTCACTCCAGGGAGAAGACTTTCTTCTCGAACTGGATAAAAATAAATGCATTTTAGTGTTTGTGGGAGTCTTGTGGTTAAGTCTATCCATAAAGTTGTGGAGTAAGATCAGAAATGAGCCTATTAAAAAGAGGAAGAAAATATTCAGTAATTTGCTAATAAAATATGTAACCTGTTTTAACTTTTGGGGCCCTGCTCTAGTCAATGGCTTGTGATGTGACCTGTATCAAGCATTGGTGAATTGCTTGTTTCCCATTCTCTCAGTGGGAGTGTCTAAGTCCTCACTGAGCATCTCACTGATATAGTGCCTTAGAAATTAAATGATGACTTTAAGTCTTCTGCATTAAGCTAATTATCAGGAAACCACATACACTCAAGTATGTACTAAATCTCTCCTCAGAGTTGTAGTGAGTTCTTATTATAATTATAACCACTTATACCTGTATAGCACATTTGTCAATCTTGTGAAGTTGATCATGTATTCCCATTTTACAGATGAAGAAATTTCAACCCAGAGGAAATTATGACACTTCTCTACGTCACACATCTAATAATTATTTGATTCAGGATTTGAAACCAGGTCTGACATTATGGCAAGAATTCTTTCATGATACCATATTACCTATTAAAGACATGATATGAATTGGAACATGGTGTTCCTAGTGGTAGTTATAATTTTTTATAGCCTATGTAAAATGAGTTATTTAGGAAGAAGAGAGGTTTCTATGGAGACAGACACTTATTTATAAAGCCATAGTAATGCTAATGACCTTTCTTTCTTTCATTTTCATTAAATGCACAGAAGAATCTGTAATTAGGAGAGAATGAACTTCAATTATAGTACTCACAAAGAAACTTCCCCATGCATCATACATTGGTGGGTCAGTCAATGAGTGGTGAAATGTGGAATTACCTCACGCTACCAAACAACCATATGGATGTTGTAAATGATTTCAGGCCTCTGGGCCTTAGTTTGATCACCTGTAAAAGGAGGCAATTGGATAAAATTATTTTTAAGGTCCCTTTCAGTTAAAATTTTCTGTTAGTTATAATTCATAGAAGTAAATTTCTTTTAACACACTGCAAAAACCTAGGAACAACATGAAAAAGTTTATGTTTTCACTTTTTTTTTCTAATGAACCAAGAATGTTTGCTTTTTTGAGACAACGAAAGAATTTTTCATATGATGTTAACTCTCTCAAAAATATGTATTTTAAGAACTCAGTCCTTGGCACTCAAAATTGATCTACATGGCATTGATAACTCCCCAGAGATACAGATTACAACCCTTCCATATTTCTGTATGACTCTTGTCCCATGCCTTCCACAAGTTTGCCACAGAAGTGTAATGGTAATACAATTTGAAGATCTTCCCATCCATTAATAGGCCCATGTGACCTGTCTGAGTCACACGGAAGTCTGAGTCACATGAGCCTGTGGTGGGAGGAGCTTGCTGAACAGGAGGAGCAGGAAGGGGCAGAGTTGTCAGAGCTGGAAGAGAAAGAGACCCAGAGATGCTGCTAGCATGAGTGAGAGCCAGGGAGTGATTTTGCTTGAAGGTATTTGTTTTTAGCTGCTGTACGTGCTATGAGTATTGCATTGGTGCTACAAGCGGGTCCACGCAAATTTCTGAGTGGGCTTTCTTGCTTCCTGATGACTTTACAGAATTATGTTTCACCTTTGCCACATGAATAACACATCTTCTTTTTCTATCTTCAATATAACTGACACCCTGCTCCTTGTTTGCTATATAGATATTTTTTTTTTACAGCTTACTCACATTGATTATGCAATTTTCCATTGCTCTTTGAATAATACTCAAATAGATTATGCCCAACAAACAAAAGCCAGGCTAAGAATTCCCAAACTAAGATTAAGATTTCTTTTTATTCTTCTTATTGTGTATTTTTATTTTGTGTATTTTTTATTTTATTCTTCTTATTGTATATTTTTATTTTGTGTATTCTTTATTTTATTCTTCTTATTGTGTATTTTTATTTTTAAATCTTCTATAAGATTTATGTCTGGGACTGAGATTACAACCCTGTGTCAGAGAGAATTTATATGAATTAGGGTTAGAAATTCCCAAGATCCTCTTTTGCTTAGCATGCAAATTTAACAGAAACAAAAGGTAAATGGAGGCATCAACCTTCTATCCTGAATTCCTGCCATTATTATGTTTTAGGGGGAATTTTTTTTCTTGCTATACTACTGTGTTGGGGGGGGGGATGGGACCTTATCTCTATGGTGTTAAATCTCCATCTAATCTTGCTGCTTCTGGTGTTTTTTTTTCCCCCTGATTATTTTGTCTGAGAGTGATATAAATTTACAGTGAATTTGTAGTCAGGAATACCTATGTTCAAATCCTACCTCAGACACTTCTGAGCTGTGTGATTTGGAGAAAGTTGCTGAACTTCTCTGGGCCACAGTTGCCTTATCTGAAAAATGAGGAGTTAGACTAATTGACCTCTAAGGTACCTTCTAATTCTAAATATATGATTCTATAATCCTATGTGTTGCATCCTAACAGACAAGAGAAGTTGACTTAATGAAACAATCCTCGTTTCTTTATGTCTTAATGTCTTTTTGACATGAAAGTAGAAGGAAATTATATAGTTTATTTTTATATATATTATATCAATTCATGCATGCACATAGGTATATATATGTATATGTTAATTATGTGGCAAAGGTGAGAAATCTCTTAGGATTTTTTCTGTGATCAAATTTTTCTTCAAGTATAATTTCTTCTTTTACCTATAATCTTTTGGTTACATCCTTGTAACTACTAAACTGGATTAAGGCCTGAATTAGAGATGAGATTAAAGATTAAGAAGCTCAAGGATAACAAGATAAACATTTAATATGTTTTCTTCTCAGAGCTAAAATGTGGAAAGCTTAAGCATGCATAGGTGCTTGACAAAAACAATATGGCAGCCTCATTATATTAATTTCACAGGGCAGATTGGTAATAGTAACAGCATCTCAGAACTGGCAAAACCTTAAACCACATTTTTGCTTTTTTCTCTTCCCTGAAAAGTCAGGTCTGTGCATAAGCGTATAGGCCAGAAGTTCAGTATCACTAACTGGATCTCTTCAAGAGGTAGAAGTTAAAGATGTTCTAATTTATTTTGAATGTTTTACCCAAGTAATTCTGTAAAGGAATGTGGAGAGCCTACATCCTTTCTCTTTTATTGGACTATCTCTTTTTTTTATTCTTCTCTTTCTTTGCTATCAGAAGGAAACAAAGGATATTAACCCAACACTTTTAGCTACTACCCAACCAGTTGACATATGCTTCCATTCTCAGAATTAAATGGGCACTGAGGGGCCACTATGTTAGAACCTTACTGTATCATACTTTCTTTTTAAAAAATTAATTAATTAATTTTCAGTTTGCAACATTTACTTCCATAAGATTTTGAGTTCTAAATTTTCTCCCTCTCCCTCTTACCCCCTTCCTCAAGATGGCATGCAATCTGATATAAGCTATAAATATACATTCATATTAAGCATATTTTCATATTATTCATGTTGTAAAGAACAATTAGAACCGATGGGAGAAACCACAAGAAAGAAGAAACAACAACAACAACAAAAAAAGAGAGCAAATAGTATGCTTCCATCTGCATTTTTGTACATATTTCACCTTTTTTTATGATTTCTTTGGGATACAGACCTGCTAGCATGAGTGAGAGCCAGGGAGTGATTTTGCTTGAAGGTATTTGTTTTTAGCTGCTGTAGGTGCTATGAGTATTGCATTGGTGCTACAAGGGGGTCCATGCAAATTTGCTGGGTTAAGGGTAAGCATATTTTTATAGCCCTTTGGGCATAGTTCCAAATTGCTCTGCAGAATGTTTGAATCAGTTCACAACTCCACCAACAATGCATTAATGTTCCAATTTTCCCACATCTTTTCCAACTTTCCTCATTTTTCTGTTTTGTCATGTTAGCCAATCTGATAGGTGTGATGTGGTACCTCAGAGTTGTTTTGATTTTCATTTCTCTAATCAATAGTGATTTAGAGCATTTTTTCATATGACTATAGATGGCTTTAATTTCTTCATCTGAAAACTGCTTGTTTATCTTCTTTGACCTTTTATCAATCGGGGAATGACTTGTATTCTCATAAATTTTGTATCATATTTTCTTACTGAATGAAATTCAGTATTAGGTAGAATCTATCTTTAAGCCCAAGAAAGTGGGTTTAGGTCTTGAAATCTTTGAAGAGTGAGGACTATCTCACTTTTTTCTTATATCCCCTGTGCAAACATAATACTGTGGTTGATGTATAATAATTCCTTAAGAAATGTTTTCATTCGTTCATTCATTTATTCATTCATAGCACCGTCGTGAATAAAACACTTTTCAAGCTTTAAAGTACTTTCTAAATGTGAACTATGATGGCAGTGGTGGGAGCAAAATTGGGAATCACAAGATGGAGTAGAAGCAAGACTCTGGACTTACCCTCTTACCCTCTGCTAGCACTGCTCAGTTGGATCCTCAGAAGGCAGTGGCTACATTTCCCCTCAAAGATATAGGGTATACCTAGTGACTAGAGGGTTATTTTTTGGTACTCTAAGTCACAGATCCTAACTATAGTTCTTATCCTCATAATTATCGGTTGATACAAATTAGTCTGACAAATTTAATTAGCTTTTATAAATGGGTATTTATTATAGTGCTATAATTGGTATGAAATATACCACCCAAAGATGTCAATCAATCAGTCAATAAATATTTCTTATGTACCGTCTATGTGCCAGGCACTGTGCTAAGCACTGGTGGTACAAAAAGAGGTAAAAGACTGGCCCTGCCCTCAAGGAGCTTGCAATCTAATGGGAGAGACAAAAAGCAAATGTATACAAACAAACTATATATAGGATAAATAAACAAATAATTGAGAAGAAATGCATTAGAATTAAGAGGGGCTGTGGTATAATTCCTGTAGAGGATGGGATTTTAATTGAGACTTAAAGAAGCTAAGGAAACCAGTAGGTTGAGATGAGGAGAGCAGATGTGGTGAATAGGCAGAGTAAATGCCCAGAGACAAGAGATGGAATGTCTTGTTCATGGAACAGCAAGGAGACCAGGAGGCCAGTGTCACCAGCTTAAAGAATACATGGCAGGGAGTGAGGTGTAAGACGAGTAGAAAGGTAGGATGGGATTAGATTATCAAGGGCTTTAAACACCAGAGGATTTTGTATTTGATTTGTATTAGATTGATAGAGAGCTACTAGAATTTATTGAGAAGATGAGTGACAGGATCAGAACTGTACTTTAGGAAAATCACTTTGCTGGCCAAATGGAAGATGGATTAGAGCAGAGGAAGACTCGAGGAAGGCAGATCCACCAGAAGACTGTTGGAATAAACCAAACATGAAGTGATAAGAGCCTGCATCAGAGTGGTGGCAATGTCAGAGGAGAGGAGGGAATGTATTTGAGAAATATTGCAAAGGTAAAATCAATAGGCTGTGGCAATATGTTGGATGTGGGAGGTATGTGAGAGATAGTAAACAGTTGAGGATAACACCTAAGTTTCAAGCCTGGGGGACTGTGAGGATGGTGGTGCCCTTAATAAGGAAGTTTGGAAGGGGAAAGGATTTAGGGGAAAAGATAATGAGTTCAGTTTGGACATTTGAGTTTAAGATGTCTACTGGATATAAAATTCAAGATGTCAGGAAGGCAGTTGGATATATGAGGCAGGAGGTCAGCAGAGAGATTAGGATAAGATAGGTAGATGTGAGAATTATCAACACAGAGGTGGCAGTTAAATCCATGAGAGGTAATGAGATCATCAAATGAAGCAGCATAGAGGGAGAAGAGAAGAGGTCTTAGGACAGGATTCTCAGGGACACCTACATTTAGAGGGCATGATCTAGATTAATATTCATCAATGGAGACTGAGAAGAAGTGGTCAGATAGGGAGAACAGGAGAAAATGGAGTTCTGAAAGAGAAGAGAGCATGAAGGAGGAGGAGATTGTCAACAGTGTCAAAGGCTACAGAGAGGTGAAGGAAAAGAAGGATTGAGAAAAGGCCATTGGATTTGGACACATCTACGTGACACATTCTACCAAAAATATAGAGTCCAAAAGAAAGTAGGTGCCATCTCAATGCACATTTGGCAAAAGCTTAACTCTTAGCTCCTGAAAATCATTTTATACCTACATTGGTGTAGCTTTTCTACTGGGTTCCTTGTAGAGCCTTGATTCTGCTTTTGTTCCTCACATCCAGCATGTCCTTGGCTGTCAATGCAGGCACCACTCTCAGCTTTTCTGGGCACATTGTTAGGGGTCCTAATGAAAAAGTCCAAATCCCTGACCTTCTAAATTTCAAAAGGTAAGACCTGAGTCACTCTCCTTTCTCCACCCTCAAGTTCTTCCCTTCAAGGGGCTTGGCTGGAGGTTTCTACCAGTAAACTGATAAATGCTTAAATTCTGGGTTCTGAACTTACTCACTATTTTACAGACAACCTACAAGACGTGAACAAACTTTCTCATCCAGTTGAAGCACCCTTCATTCCAGTTTATCTGTTCTCTTTCAAAGATATCTAAATGGATCAAAGACTTTCCATACATTATAAAACCTAGGATTGACAGCCCCCACCCCTACAGATGGAAGAAAGTTGGGCAAGACACAAGGATTAAGTGGTTGCAAGTTGATCAAGTTGTAGCAAGAGAGTTATCCTCTTTGAAGGATATGGGGGTAGGAAGCTCATTATTTCTTATGGAATATCATTCGTTCTCTTGTACCTTAAGAAAACTTCAGTGGGATAACACAAGGTATTAAGACTTCAGATATTTAAAGAATTGTCATGTGAAAAGAATAGAAAAAAAATTTACACAATTCTAGAAGCCTGAACTAGAATCAATGGGTAAAAATGACATAGAGATGGGGGTTCAAGATAAGAAATTTTGAATTAATTAGCATAAACATTCTTCTGAGGAAATAATAGCTTAAATGTATAGTGCTTCAAAATTTCTAAAGTGTTTTACATATGTTTTCTCATTTGACCCCCACAACCACTTTGTGAGACAAGTGCTATTATTATGTCCATTTTATAGGCAAGGTAACTGATAATGAGAGAAGGTAGTGACTACCCCATTGTCATACAACTAGCTAAAAAGGATTTAAACCAGAGGTTCCCAAACTTATTTGGCCTAATGCCTTATTTGCCTTTCAAAAAAAAATTGCTCTGGTGTGGGGGTGATGGTGCCGAAATCTACTTTCTTTAACCCTTAAATGTTTTTTTAAAAAAATTTTGGCATTTCAAAAAAAATTTTTAAATGGCACATCTTAAATTTAATAATTTATTGTAAATTTGTGGAGTTTTTCCTGCATTGAAATGTTGATGATGCAATATTACATCATGTAATCATATAGTATTATATTGCGAACAAGTCACTACAAACACATATTCCCGCTAATGCATGCAAAACTTCTTGACCATTCACAACAGGTTTACCTGCCAGCACTTACTTGTTAAGACCTGTCAGCAGACTTGACCACTAATTGTTTACAACTTCGAATTTGTGTATTTTTGGAAAATAATGTAACCGCTGTGACTTTGTCATACAACAGATGAAACACGTATGAATGGTTTTTCAAAATTTTCTTATCTTCTTTCTTCGTGCTTCCACTGCCCCCTTATTTTTATTAAATTCCCATCCCCCAATTGCACCCAAGGCTACTACCACCCCCTGGATTGTTCCAGCACCCCCAGAGGGCAATATTGTCTAGACTGGGAATCTCTTACTGAAACCTTCCTTATTCCAAGTCCAGTGTTCTATGTATTGCACCGCCAGCAGCCTTGTCCCCAGAAATGTTCAGTTAAAGGTTGACTGAAAGGTCAGCTGGGTGGTGCAGTAGATAGAGTTCAAATCTGGCCTCATATACTTACTAGTTGTATGTCTCTGGACTAGTCACTTAACCTTGTTTGCTTCTGTTTTCTCATGTGTAAAATGAGCTGGAGAAGGGAATGGCAAATTCTTCCAGTATCTTTGCCAAGAAAACCCCAAATGGGGTCATGAAGAGTTGGATATAACTGAAAATGACAGATCAACAACAATAACAGAAGGTAGCATAGTATAGGGGAAACCTGTGTTGTGAATTAGAAGACCTGGACTCAAATTCTGGTTTTGGTTGTTACTACAACTGCCACTTATACCTATGAAATGGTATGAGTCTATATTTTAAAATCCAGTAGTCCATGGCACAACAAACCTTCGACATTGCTGGAATTATTTCAGTGGAGTTTTACAGCTTATACTGCTTCTTGGGGATGGATGATCACTTAACATGTTGCCAGCTGATAGTACTTCAGGGAAGCATTACCTTGGATAAATCTAGGTTAAATTTAGAAATTAGCTTCACCTGCCAACCAACTTCATGCATTAATGTCACAATTTTTAAAAATTAGATCTTGAGACCCTTTATATTAGTTAGGATTATATATACTTATTGTTAGAAAATAAATATAAATCTCACAGTTTGGACATAATGGAATTTAATAAATTAATGCATTTTTTTACTCATTTAATAATAAATGAGTAGAAGAAAAATTATGAGGAATGTGTTCATAGAAGAGTTGAAAGGAGTAAATTTTTGATATAGTGAAATACGATGAAATAAAAAAGTCCAAATAAAACAATTCAACTTGATCTTAAGTGCATGTGTGTTTGTCCATGCTGTTGTGTCTAAGGCAGGCTAATAAATACATTTTTATCTTCTTTCTGCACTACAAAGTAAATTTTCACTAGTTTAATCATAACCTACATTAATTTTGAGGCAAGAACATCATCAGTGAATATAACATTGCAATAATGTATTTACTTTCATGAGTAGGGAAAAGTTACCATGTATATAACTGCAAAGAGTGCCTATAGCATTGAAAACATGGACCAACAAGACACTAAGGTATTTCCCAGGCCTTTGTAGTTGCTCAAATGTCAACCTTCTAAATAAAAATTCAAATTACATAGCATTATATGTATATATATATATATATATATATATATATGTATATATATATGCATATATATTATAAAATATGAAGGGACCTGAGAGGTCATCTTATCCAGTAACCTGATATGTAAAAACTGAATCCTCATGCGTAAAACCTGAGTCTCAAAAGGATAACTTGACTAGATCAATGATATTCAGCTAAGAAATGCCAGAGCTGACATATGATTACAGGTCTCCTCACTCCCCATATTTGCTGGGTGGCACAGTGGATAGGGTGCTGAGCCTGAAGTCAGGAAGACCTCAGTTCAGACCTGGACTCAGGCATTTACTAGAAGTAAAACATTGAATTGCTTCAGTTTCTCCAATATAAAACGGGGATAATAATAGCACGTTCATCCTAAGTTTATTGTGGGGGTGAAATGAAATGTTTTTAAAGTACTTATCACAGGGCCTGGCACATAGTAAGTGCTTTATAAAAGCTAGCTGCTATTGTTATTCCTAATTATTATTGTTATTGCTGTTATGACACCATGACATGTTTAATGGGACCAGCTTTTTTTGATTTTGTTCATTTAAGGTGGCTACTTCCTTTTGTTTATTATTTTTTTCAAGCGTCATCTAAAGAGTTTCCAGCTCCCAGGAGAATAGGGCCCTTGGAAAAAGTTCTCCTTTCCATTGGAGCAGTCTCTTGTTTCTCTGGAGTCTTCTTTCTCACTGAAGCAGAAAACAGATTGATGATTATTATTGTTAGTAAGCATATTGTAAGCCTTCACACTGCTCAAATAAGAATTATGTCAATATTTTCCTTTCAAAACAACAACAAAAAAATCCTTTGCAGTATTTTGGGTCAAAAGCCTTCTTATTAAAAAGTGCCAAAATATGGGTCTCTACAATTAGAGTGTAACAGCTGCAGTTGAGCATTTACAGTCTAATGGGTAAATAATCTGTTGTCAAAATGAGTTCTTGTACCACCATACATATTTAGATGATAGACTGAAGTGCCTTTGAAGGAGTTGTTAAGGTCTGCTGGGTAATTAATGCATATTAAAATAGGTATGAAATGCATAAATGCATGGATTTGAATGCGTTGGCACTGTGCTTTTATTCTGGCCCATTTGGTATGTTTGGCACAAAGGTGAACTTGTATTGATAGGTTACATGACCTTATAGACCAGATGTGTGAAAATGCCAACTAAAATTCACTTCAATTTAGCAAACATTTATTAAAAGCCCTCCCTGGGAAGTTGTCTGAGAGAACACTGAGCTTGGAATGGAGAGGACATCTGAGTTTTAACTCTGTCATTTACTATCTGCGTGACCTTGGGCAAATCACTTCGACTCTATGAGTTCTAAGTTTCATCATCCATATAATTAGGACACTGGTACTTTTACTAACAGTCTCATAGGATCATTGTGAGGAAAGCACTTAGTAAATGAAGAAGATTAGGTTTGTTCTAACTGACCCCCAGATCGCAGAACCAGGATCAACAAGTAGAAATTGAAAATAGGCAAATCTAGGTTTGATGTTAGGAAAAAATTTTCTAAGAATTAGAGCTGCTGTGTTGCAGAATGGCCTGCTTTAGTAAGTATTGGGTTTCCCCTCTGTGGAGGTCTTCAAACCAATGCTGGATGGTCACTTGTTGGATATGCACAGATAAATAGACAAATGAATAGGTAAGGGGTGTGTGTGTGTGTGTGTGTGTGTGTGTGTGTATGAGAGAGAGAGAGACAGAGAGAGAGAGAGAGAGAGAGATTGATAAGTTGTTTGATTTTCTCAGTTCCATGACTAGGGATATGAATACAAACAAGCAAAACAGACCCTGTCCTCAAGGAGCTTACATTCTAGTGGGAAAAGACTATACATGAAGGGGAGAGTGAAATGGAAAGAGGAGTGGTAGGGATACGATGTATGGAAATGTCTGGGAAGGGACAAAGAGGCCTGGTTCTATGCAAAATAAGACAGAAGGTCTCCCATTAGAGCTGGGAGTCCCAGGGGTAGAGTCCAAGATTAGAGGGAAGCGGAGATGAAGATGATGACTATAAGATAAGCAGTGTGGTAAGGAAATAGAAATGATAGCGCAGATTCTTTTCAGAATGGGTCGGAGTAGAAGTCTTCTTGCCTCTCTGGAAAGGATATTGTTGGATGTGCAATGAAAGGATCTTAGTTCAGCTTTCAGCTCTGCAACTTTCTACATGTGTGACCATAAGCCAATTGCTTAATTTCTCTGGGATACAGTTTCCTCATGTGCAGAATGAGAGGATTAAGTCCCTTTTGGGAGTATATTCTCATTTGATCCTCACAACCATTTTGTGAAATAAGTGCTATTCTTCGTTCCATTTTGTAGGTAAAGTAACTGATGATGAGAGAACTTAAGGGACTAGCTCATGGTCGTACAACCAGGGCCCAGTCCAGTGTTCTATGTATAGCACCATTAGAGGCCTAGCTGGTTATTCAGGCCTGTCTATGACACCTCTAAAATTGTATAAACCTTAAAATTCAATAAAAATAAGTACTGGCTAAGAAATAGAAAGATAAATTGATGGAATAGAATAGACATACAATTATAGCAGCAAATAAACATTAGAATTCTGTATTTGACAAGTGTAAAGAGTTAAGATTTTTGGGTTAAGAATTCATTATTTGGTAAAAATCGTTGGGAAAACAGTATGATAGAAACTGATATCTCACTCTACTTACCAAGATAAGGTCAAAATGGATACATCACCTAGATATAAAGAGAGAATTAGAAGAACATGGAACATATTAGTCATCAGACTTATGGATAGGTGAACAATTTATGAATAAACAAGAGATAAAGAGCAAAATTAGGTATAAAATGGATACTTTCAAATACATAAAATTAAAAAGGTTTTGTACAAATGAAACAATAATAGAAAGACTAGAAGAAAAGCAGGAAATTGGGGGGAAATTATAGATAGTTTATCAGATAAGGTCTCATATCTAAAATATATAAAGAACGTTGTCAAATATATAAGAATTCGAGTCATTCTCCAGTTGATAAATGGTCAAAGGATATGAACAGGCAGTTTTCCAGTGAAGAAATAAAAACAATTTATAGTCAGATTAAAAATGTTCTAAATCATCATTGATTAGAGGAATGCAGAGTAAAACAACCTTGGGATATCATTTTACATGTACCAGATTGGCTAAAATGATAGAAGGGGAAAGTGACAAATGTTGAGAGGCTGTGGAAAAATTGGGATACTAGTTCATTACTGGTGGAATTGTGAAATGATCCAACCATTTTGGAGAGCAATCTGGAATTATAACCTAAGACTTATTAAACTACCTCTACCCTTTGACCCAGCAATACCACTACTAATAATACTGCTATTTCCCAAGATGATTAGGGGAAAAGGAAAAGAACCTATATGTTCTAGAATATTTATAGCAGCTCTCTTTGAGGTAGCAAAGAACTGGAAATTGCAGGGATGCCCATCAATTGGGGAATAGCTGAACAAGTTGTGTTATATGATTGTGATGGAATACTACTGTGCTGTAAGAAAGGATAAGCTCAATGATTTTAGAAAAACATGGAAAGAAGCATGAAATAATGAAAAGTGAAACCAAGAGAACATTGTATACAGTAACAGCAATACTATTTCAAAAATGACTTTGAGCAAATAAGTTATTTTGTCTATTATAAATACCCAAAATAACTATAAAGGACATATGATGAAAGATGTTATCTGCATCCAGAGAAAGAACTGATAAATAGAAATTATATATATATATATATATATATATATTTATACATATATATGTATATGTTTGTGTGTGTATGTATATGTGTGTTTAAATTTTATACATGCATACATATATAGTCATTTCAAGGGTGAGGAGGGAGTGAAGAAAAAATAAATTAACATGATAATTTTGTTCTATATTTTAAAAGAATAGCAAGTTGGGCATAGTAGATTTGTAGTTTCATGTACAATTATCTTTTTTATAGTACCATGTTATGGAAATGCTTGTTTTATTCCACAAATAAAAAATTTAAAAGATTAATAGATAGGTGAATAGTTATTATTTTGTGCTAGGTACTACAAGATACACGTGTCACAGTTGCTATCTTCAGAGATTATAATCTAGGAGGGAGGATAAGACATGTTTCTAAATATAATACAAGATAAAGTGTGAAAATACAATGAAGAAAGGAGAATAGAATCATCTCAGATTTTTCATATCAGAGAAGACTCTGGAAGGTGGGACTTGAATGAAGTGTAGGACTTTAGTGATGACATCCTAAAAATAGCAATAAGGTATGGTATGAGCATGTATTATTTGCACAGGCAGTAAAATAGTGAATGTGTTCAGAAAAAAAAAAGTGAGAAAGGATTTGCAACAGTATGGGGCAGTGATGTGGGAAAGTGTTAGAAAGGTAGATCATGTGCTGTCTTGTAGTTTTTCTGATTAGTCCTCCAAAGCTAGGAGCAAGGGATTCAAAGCACACTCTCAGATCCAAGCCTATGTACTATGATGAGGTCAGCTATGACCAGTATCCACCAACTTCTGATCAATCATCTAACTCAGGACTCAGGTTTGTCTCTCATTCATCTCCACAAATAATACTCCCCACAAATAGGCCAATCATTTTAGGTTTTTTTTTTCCTTCCTAGAGATGATGCTGGGGAAGGTGATCCACTGGATTGAATGAGAATTAGGTTTCAATAAGCACCACCAAATGACTTTCAATGCTCTCTTGGAGTTGTGTAGTCATTCCCAGATGAGAGTAGTTAGCATCCCAAAACATAGCTCCTGCATGGAGTCCTGCAGCTATTTCCAGATAAAAGTGCCTCTGTTGGAGTTATATGAGATTCCTGTGATGATTGTGGGAGCTGTAGTTATCCAATAGTCGAGGGTCTTAGATTAAAAAGTGGAAAGTTTCAATTTTCTTCATTGGGCAATGGAAAACCATGGCAGATCTTTAAGCAGGTAGGGATTTGATCAGAGCTGTGTATTAGGCAGAAAACTCTGTGTATATGTGTGTGTGTATGTGTGTGTGTGTGTGTGTGTGTGTGAGAGAGAGAGAGAGAGAGAGAGAGAGAGAAAGAGAGAGAGAAATTATGAGCCTGTTAAATAAGTCCAACTGGATTACAATGAAGGACTTAATTGAGATATTAGTAATTTAAAAGAAGAATTGAGTGACAAACTTGTTTGAAGTTAAAATTCAAAAGATGACACAGCTGGTTGGATATGGTAAGAAAGGGAAAGGGAAGAGTTAAAATGGTTGTCATGTGCTTTGAAATGAAGTGTGAAATGCATAATTCCAGTTGAATAATATCAAAGAAAATTAGAAATGTGCCAAGATCAACTAAGCAACTACGAAATACATTTTTGAGCCTCTATATTGTACAAAACACAGTTTTTAGCATTATATCATAACATATGTATGTCATTGGTGTAGCTTAGCGTATATTAGAATTGGGAGAAGATGTAAAATCCAAGCTTGGCCAATTTCTATTTGACTGGCTGGACAAGATGGTTAAATTCTCTGATCCTTAGTTTATTCATCTTTGAAACGAAGATAGTAATATTTTATAATACTTACCTCGCACAGTTTTACAAATAATCATAAATGGAAGGGATTAAGCATTTGTATAGCACCTACTATATGCAAGACATTCTACTAAGTGATTTTTACAAATATCTTATTGGATCCTTATAACAGCCCTGTGAGGTAGGTGCCAGTATTATTGTGTTTTACAGTTGAGGAAAGGGAGACAAATAGTAGTGAAATGACTTGCCCAGGTTCACGCAGCTAGTAAATGAGGTTGAATTTGAACTCAGGACTTCCTGACTCCAGGCACAGTAGAGATGCACCATGCCACAGGTTGCCTCTAGTAACTGCAATGTATATAACCTTTAAATTATCATCATCTCCTTTGATCTTCAGAATAGTGCTGTGATTTATGAACTTTAAGGAATTAGATGGAACCATGGGCATAGTCCTGGACCTAGAGTCAAGAAGACTTCAGTTCAAATCCTATTTCAAATACTTACTAGCTGATTGATCCTGGACAAGTCACTTAAACACTTTCTGCCTCCATTTATGCTTTTTTCTTTTTAAAAAAAAATTTATTTATTTAATTTATTTAATATATTTAGTTTTCAGCATTGATTTTCATAAGAGTTTGAATTATGAATTTTCTCCCCACTTCTACCCTCCCGCCCACTCCAAGATGGCATATATTCTGGTTGCCCTGTTCCCCAGTCAGCCCTCCCTTCTATCACCCCACTCCCCTCCCATCACCTTTTCCCTTCCTTTCTTGTAGGGCAAGATAAATTTCTATGCCCGCTTGCCTGTGTATCTTGTTTCCTTGTTGCATGCAAAAACTTTTTTTTTGAACATCTGTTTTTAAAACTTTGAGTTCCACATTCTCTCCCCCCTTCCCTCCCCATCCACCTTCGCTAAGAAGGCAAGAAATTCAACACAGGCCACATGCATTTCATTATGTAAAACCCTTCCACAATGCTCATGTTGTGAAAGACTAACTATATTTTGCTCCTTCCTCACCTAACACCCTTTATTGAATTTTCTCCCTTGACCCTGTCCCTTTTCGAAAGTGTTTGTTTTTGATTACCTCCTCCCCCTATCGGCCCTCCCTTCTATCATCCCCCTTTTTTATCTTCTTCCTCCTTCTTTCCTGTGGGGTAAGATACCCAATTGAGTGTCAATGTTATTCCCTACTCAGGTCAAATCTGATGAGAGCAAGATTCACTCATTCCCCCTCACCTGCCCCCTCTTCCCTTCTAACAGAACTTCTTTTTCTTGCCACTTTTATGCAAGATAATTTACCCCATTCTATCTATCCCTTTCTCCCTCTCTCAATATATTCCTCTCTTATCCCTTAATTTGATTTATTTTTTTAGATATCATCCCCTCATACTCAACTCACCCTGTGCCCTAGAGTATGAAGGGATGATATCTAAAAACATAAAATATAAATAATATATATATATATATATATATATATATATATATATATATATATATGTATATATATTCCCTTCAGCTACCCTAATACTGAGGTCTCATGAATCACAAACATCATCTTTCCATGTAGGAATGTAAACAAAACAGTTCAACTTTAGTAAGTCCCTTGTGATTTCTCTTTCTTGTTTACCTTCTCATGTTTCTCTTGATTCTTGTGTTTGAAAGTCAAATTTTCTATTCAGCTCTGGTCTTTTCACTGAGAAAGCTTGAAAGTCCTCTATTTCATTCAAAATCCATATTTTGTCTTGGAGCATAATGCTCAGTTTTGCTGGGTAGGTGATTCTTGGTTTTAATCCTAGCTCCATTGACCTCTGGAATATCCTATTCCAAGCCCTTCGATCTCTTAATGTAGAAGCTGCTAGATCTTTGGTTATTCTGATTGTGTTTCCACAATACTCAAATTGTTTCTTTCTGGCTGCTTGCAGTATTTTCTCCTTGATCTGGGAGCTCTGGAATTTGGCAACAATATTCCTAGGGAATATTTTGGGATCTTTTTCAGGAGGCAATCAGTAGATTCTTTCAATTTCCATTTTACCCTCTGGCTCTAGAATATCAGGGCAGTTCTCCTTGATAATTTCTTGAAAGATGATATCTAGGCTCTTTTTTTGATCATGGCTTTCAGGTAGTCCAATAATTATCAAATTCTCTCTCCTGGATCTATTTTCCAAGTCAGTGGTTTTTCCAATGAGATATTTCACATTGTCTTCCACTTTTTCATTCTTTTGATTCTGTTTTATAATATCTTGATTTCTCATCAAGTCACTAGCTTCCACTTGCTCCAATCTGATTTTTAAGGTAATATTTTCTTCAGTGGTCTTTTCGACCTCCTTTTCCATTTGGCTAATTCTGCCTTTCAAGCCATTCTTCTCCTCATTGGCTTTTTGGAGCTCTTTTGCCTTTTGAGTTAGTCCATTTTTTTAAGGTGTTGTTTTCTTCAGTATTTTTTTCTGGGTCTCCTTTGGCCAGTCATTGACTTGTTTTTCATGGTTTTCTCACATCCTTCTCATTTCTCTTCCCAATTTTTCCTCTACTTCTCTAACTTGCTTTTTCACATCCTTTTTGAGCTCTTCCATGGCCTGAGACCAAATCATGTTTTTTCTTGGAGGCTTTTGTTGTAGGCTCTTTGACTTTGTTGACTTCTTCTGGCTGTATGTTTTGGTCTTTTTTGTCACCAGAGAAAGATTCCAAAGTCTGAGTCTTAATCTGAGTCCATTTTTGCCGCGTGGTCATGTTCCCAGCCAACTACTTCACCCTTGAGTTTTTCAGTGGGGTATGACTGCTTGTAGAGTAGAGAGTACTAGTTCCAAGCTTGAGGGGATGTGCTGTGGTTTTTAGGGCTATTTCTTGCAGCAAGCTCTGCCACACCAGCACTCTTCCTTCGCCAAGAACTGCCAAGCAGGAGCTGACTCAGATCTTAAGCAGGCTCTGCACTCCTGCTCGGATCTGCCACTTAATTCCTCCTACCAGGTGGGCCTGGGGCCAGAAGCAACTGCAGCTGTAGCTCTGTAGCTGCGCCAACCTCTCTGCCCCTGGGGTGGTGGCCAAACCACAAACTCCTTCACTCTGTCCCCCCCGAAGCTTTTCCCACTAACCTTCTCTGTTGTCTCTGGCGTTTATGGGTTGAGAAGTCTGGTAACTGCCACAGCTCACTTATTCAGGGTGCTAGGGCCTGTTTTGCCCAGCTCCTGGTCTGGTTGTTCCGGGGGCAGACCACGCTGGGCTGTGCTTTGCTCTGCTACCAGCTCCGTGGGTGATAGACCTTACACAGCCATCATCCAGGCTGTCCTGGGCTGGAGCCCTGCTTCCCTCTGCTATTTCTTGGGTTCTGCAGTTCTAGAATTTGTTCAGAGCCATTTTTTATAGGTTTTTTGGAGGGACCTGGGTGGGGGAGCTCACACAAGTCCCTGCTTTCCAGCTGCCGTCTTGGCTCCACCCCCTCTACTTCTTGACCTATGAAATGCAGATAATAATATTGCTTACCTCACAAAGTTGTTGTAGCAATCAAATGAGATAACATCACTTTGTAAACCTCAAAGTACTATATAAACACAAGTTAGTGTTATTATTGAGGTTATCATTCCCATTTTACAGTCAGCTCAGAGAATCCAAGTGACTTGCCCATGACAATGCACTTAATTGATATAAGAGGCGGTGTTTGTATTAAGGTCTTCCTGATTCCAGTGTTGTGACTGTCTCTGCAGCATAAAATAACAAGTGACTATCTTTTTCTTCCTCCTTCTCTTCATCTTCCCCACACTTGTCCATTTCTCTCTCTTCTCTTTCCTTCCTCTCTCCATAGATAGATAGATAGATAGATAGATAGATATTATGTAACTAATAATTTTTTTAAGTTTGCTGATAAGGGATTATCTTTATAATAACTAATTTTTCATCTTCACTGACATGTATAAACAGATTTGTACATTTTTGTTGTTATTGAGTCGTTGCAGTCATGTCCAAGTCTCTGTGACCCCATTTGGGGTTTTCTTGGCAAAGATACTGGAGAGGTTTTGCCATTTCCTTTTCCCACTCATTTTACAGATGAGGAAACCAAGGCAAACAAGGTTAAGTGACTTGCCCAGGGTCACACAGCTAGTGTCTGAAGCCAGATTTGAACTCATGAAGATGAGTTTTCCTGACTCCCAACCTAGCACTCTAACCACTGCGCCACCCAGCTGTGCACATATAAATTCACAGAAAGCACACATTTAAATTTTCAAGTGTTTGCCACAGATAGAAATAGGGACTTGAGTTGATTTCATTTATATAGAGAAGTGCTGGTAGAAAACTATATTATACCAATGTAGGTACACACCTTTTCTGCAACTTAGAATCTTAGTGTGCTGCTTAGATCATTGAGAAGATAAATGACTTTTCCACATTCACATAGCCAGGATGTGTTACAGGTAGGGCTTGAATGCAGATCCTTCTAGATTCAAGGCAGCTTTCTAGTCAACAGCCACATTGTATATACAAATACATAGGTACTATCTTTATCTATAGCTTTCCTTCTTTAATTACTGTAAACTAAAAATAATAGGCACTGAAAAAGTTATTTATTTTGAATATAACATCTTTCCTGACTCTGCAGTGGCAAAGCTAGTTCAAAATAAATATATCCTATCATGTGTTATAAATGAAGAATTTTGAGAAACACTGTACAAAAATGGTTGTTGTGGGGATCAAATGAGATAATGTGTGCAAAGGTGGTTTGAAAGGCGTAAAGCACCATCCAAATGTAAGGGATTATTACATGAAAAAGGAAAGGTGTATTGCATTGCAGCCCTCTCAGATGTCTGTAATATGGTGTTGCTTTCTGATCCTTTCAATAGTTGTAATAAAGCCCCAATCATACAAACTCTATGGAGTTAGAGCCTTGCTTTAGGTATTGACTTCAGCTGTTAATGTGCCAGAATGAATTGCAGAGTTATGTGGATTATGTATGTAAGCAACTTCCTTTCCCTCTACTTATTTCTCCACCTTGAAAGAAAGAAAATAGAAAGAAAAAGAAAGGAAGGAAAGAAGAAAGAAAAGATGGAAAGAAAAAATGGAGGGAGGGAAGGAAGGAATCAGAGAAAGTAGGAAGGAAGGAGGGAAGGAATGAGAGAAGGAAAAAGGGAAGGAAGAAGGAAAGAAGGGAAAGTATTCCTGTCCTCAAGAAACTTACATTACACAAGGAAAATAAACCAAGCATATACCAAGTATAATGGTGTTGAATTTCAATGTAGGGTTAAATTCTCAAGTCAGTATGTATGGGGGAAAATCACTTGGTCAAAAATTACCCTTGAAAATATTTTGTGTGATCCATATCGTACATCAAGTACAATATATTTAAAGAGTTGTAGCTGGAAAAGTTTGAGGATCTCTTCAAAAGAAGGAAATCTATTTTAGAAAGCAGATGGAGCTGAGATGGTTGAAAAATTGAATGAAAATTTTATTCTTAGCTAAAGTTTTGATCAAGAAAGAGGTTGGGAACAAAGACTTCTATTCAAAAAGAAAAGGAAAACAGCTAAATAATTAGAGAGCAAGAAAATCTGTTTGGTGGGGAAACTATTCTTGAAAGGGCTTCACACATAAATATGCTTCTATTATAGAGTGATCAAACCACCATGTAACTGCTTTTTTTAGGCATTATTCTGAAGCACATTTGAAGATGAGAAAATTAAAGTGTTTACCACATAGAAGAGATTCTAAAATTACACTGAGAGAGATGCTCACTCTCTGGGAGATGCCTGGGATCTATCTGAGATGGACTGAGGGGATAGATTCATGTAACCGATTTCAGGCCCTCTCCAGGGCCTGAGTGGAATGGGAGAGGCTCCCAGAACTATTTACCTTTTATCCTATCGTCTCTTTTTGTCTCTCTTCTCTATCTTCATCTTCACTCTTCTCTTTCTCTTAGTACTATAGCTTGTTATACAGAATATGTTAAATGGCTAATGAGCTGGTGAGAGAACTGTTTTGCGGCTTCATAGGGTAAGTCCTTTCATTGGCATATTTTAGATACTGGCAGGATGCTCGATCAGCAGGAGTGGCAGATGGGATTAGTCTTTAGGTAGATATTGGATTCTGGGAGTCAGACATGCCAATTTCATGGCTGTAAGCTCTTACTCTCTCAATCCACAAATGGAATAACTGGCCCTGTCCCCAGGAAGCAACTGGTTTCATCTCCCCTCAAGGTTATAAGTGCAACCCTAAGGGTATGAGGGTGTTTTAAAATGTTGTTAATTAGAGAGCCCTAGCTCTTTTGTTCTCTCTAATGTCCATTGCCACTTTATGTCTCCTCGTTTAACTAATGAACATAACTAAGCTTTCACAAATATATATTTAACTGAAAAGATATGGGAACAACTCTCCAAACTAGGAAAACATTCTCTTCTATTATCTCAGTCCCTGGACAGAGTGGTCATAAGCTTAGAGTGGTGGTTACATTATCCACACCCGGTTTACTTCTGAGTGTAGACTAGCAATGGATAAGTTGTTCCCTTCCTTTCAGGACATGGATCTTGGCTGCCATATTGAGTCACTTCTGGGCTGGTTCAAGCTAGTTCTTCCTCAGACTTGTCTCTTCATCAGGCTGGGCTAATGTACTGACCAGCAGATTCTTTTATTTTTTTTTTCAAAAGCCCCAAAGCAAAGCACTGAGAGAAGCAGCGTTTCCTTCGGGGAACCTCTTTATTTTATTTTATTTTTTTTATTTAATATATTTAGTTTTCAGCATTGATTTTCACAAGAGTTTGAATTACAAATTTTCTCCCCATTTCTACCCTCCCCCCACTCCAAGATGGCGTATATTCTGGTTGCCCTGTTCCCTCCCTTCTGTCACCCCACTCCCCTCCCATCCCCTTTTCCCTTCCTTTCTTGTAGGGCAAGATAAATTTCTATGCCCCATTGCCTGTGTATCTTATTTTCTAGTTGCGTGCAAAAACTTTCTTTTTTTGTTTTTGAACATCTGTTTTTAAAACTTTGAGTTCCAAATTCTCTCCCCTCTTCCCTTCCCACCCACCTTCCCTAAGAAGTCAAGCACTTCAACATAGGCCACATGTATATCATTATGTATAACCCTTCCACAATACTCATGTTGTGAAAGACTAACTATATTTTGCCCCTTCCCAACCCATCCCCCTTTATTGAATTTTCTCCCTTGACCCTGTCCCCTTTCAAAAGTGTTTGTTTTTGATTACCTCCACCCCCATCTGCCCTCCCTTCTATCATCTCCCCTTTTTTCATCTTCTTCCTCCTTTTTTCCTGTGGGGTAAGATACCCAATTGAGTACATATGGTATTCCCTCCTCAGGTCAAATCTGATGAGAGCAAGATTCACTCATTCCCCCTCACCTGCCTTCTCTTCTCTTCCTATAGAACTGCTTTCTCTTGCCACTTTTATGCGAGATAATTTACCCCATTCTATCTCTCCCTATCTCCCTCTCTCAATATATTCCTCTCTCATCCCTTAATTTGATTTCACTTCTTTTAAATATCTTCCCTTCATCTTCAACTCACCCTGTACCCTCTCTCTCTCTCTCTCTCTCTCTCTCTCTCTCTCTCTCCATATACATATATACATACATACACATTCACATATACATATATATACATTAACATATATATATATATATACACATATATATACATATATATATGCATATTCCCTTCAGCCACCCTAATACTGAGGTCTCATGAATCATACACATTGTCTTTCCATGTAGGAATGTAAACAAAACAGTTCAACTTTAGTAAGTCCCTTATGATTTCTCTTTCTTGTTTACCTTCTCATGCTTCTCTTGATTCTTGTGTTTGAAAGTCAAATTTTCTATTCAGCTCTGGTCTTTCACTGAGAAAGCTTCAAAGTCTTCTATTTTATTGAAAATCCATATTTTGCCTTGGAGCATGATACTCAGTTTTGCTGGGTAGGTGATTCTTGGTTTTAATCCTAGCTCCATTGACCTCTGGAATATCGTATTCCAAGCCCTTCGATCTCTTAATGTAGAAGCTGCCAGATCTTGGGTTATTCTGATTGGATTTCCACAATACTCAAATTGTTTCTTTCTGGCTGCTTGCAAGATTTTCTCCTTGATCTGGGAGCTCTGGAATTTGGCAACAATATTCCTAGGAGATTTCTTTTTGGGATCTATTTGAGGAGGCTGTCTGTAGATTCTTTGAATTTCTATTTTGCCCTGTGGCTCTAGAATATCAGGGCAGTTCTCCTTGATAATTTCTTGAAAGATGATATCTAGGCTCTTTTTTTGATCATGGCTTTCAGATAGTCCAAAAAGTTTTAAATTCTCTCTCCTGGATGTATTTTCCAGGTCAGTGGTTTTTCCAACAAGATATTTTACATCATCTTCCATTTTTTCATTCCTTTGGTTCTGTTTTATAATATCTTCATTTCTCATAAAGTCACTTTCTTCCATTTGCTCCAATCTAATTTTTAAGGTAGTATTTTCTTCAGTGGTCTTTTTGACCTCCTTTTCCATTTGGCTAATTCTGCCTTTCAAGGCATTCTTTTCCTCATTGGCTTTTTGGAGCTCTTTTGCCATTTGCGTTAGTCTATTTTTTTAAGGTGTTTTCTTCAGTGTATTTTTCAGTATTTTTTTGGGTCTCCTTTAGCAAGTCATTGACTTGTTTTTCATGGATTTCTAACTTCCTTCTCATTTCTCTTCCCAATTTTTCCTCTACTTCTCTAGCTTGCTTTTCCAAATCCTTTTTGAGCTCTTCCATGGCCTGTGACCAGTTCATGTTTTTCTTGGAGGCTTTTGTTGTAGGCTCTTTGACTTTGTTGACTTCTTCTGGCTGTATGTTTTGGTTTTCTTTGTCAGCAAAGAAAGATTCCAGAGTCTGAGACTGAATCTGAGCGCGTTTTTGCTGCCTGGCCATGTTCCCATCCAACTAACTTGACCCTTGAGTTTTTCAGCGGGGTATGACTGCTTGTAGAGTTAAGAGAACTATGTTCCAAGCTTGGGGGGATGCACCAGCTCTGCCACACCAGCACTCCTCCTTCCCCATGAACCCCCAACGCAGATTGGACTTAGGTCTTCATCAAGCTCTTCACTCCTGCTCTGATCTGCCACTTAATTCCTCCCACCAGGTAGGCCTGGGGCCAGAAGCAACTGCAGCTGTAGTTCTGTAGCTGTCCCACCTCCGCTGCCCCAGGGGCGGTAGCCAAATAGTGAACTCCTTCCACTCCCGCAGCTTTTCCCACTAACTTTCTTTGTTGTCTTTGGTGTTTGTGTGTTGAGAAGTCTGGTAACTGCTGCAGCTCACTGATTCAGGGCGCTAAGGCAAGCTCCACCCAGCTCCTGGTCATGGTTGGTCCGCGCTGTCCACACTGGGCTCTGCTCAGCTCCTTTCCCAGCTCCGTTTGGGATAGACCACACCCAGAGACCATCCAGGCTGTCCTGGGCTGGAGCCCTGCTTCCCTCTGCTGTTTTGTGGGTTCTCCAGTTCTAGAATTGGTTCAGAGCCATTTTTTTATAAGTTTTTGGAGGGACTCGGCAGAGAGCTCACGCTAGTCCCTGCTTTCCAGCCGCACCCCCCAGCAGATTCTTATATGGACTCACGTTGCTAGAATTCTGGTGGCTCTTCCAACTTGTTGATTGTCACAGGGTCTCAACTTGGTCTGTTCTACCTCTGATATTATTTATGTGAAGTTAGGAAAGAATACATATAATAGAAATAGATACAGAGGTAGAATCATATATTATACCCAGCCATATAGAGGCTAGGTAAGGATGTAAGGTACCCAGCATACCACTGTTCCTTCTGCTTCAGCTGCTTCCCTCTAAATGGAGACTTATATCTGTTCTATGTATACACACACCCACACCCACACCCCCACATATTTTTTCTGTTTAAGCCTTTTGTATGTAATCCAGTTCTAGTTCAGCAGTCAGGTAAAAGGTGTTTTGTTAACATGTTGTAAACCAACAGTTAGAGGATACCTGCATGTGCCCTGAATCAGAGAGGGTAAGAGCCTCTTCAGCACACATTTCTAGAAGCTAGCTCAACAAGCCTCCACATAGGTTAACAGCACATAGAACATAGTGTGCATATTCCAAGGACTGGTCTTCATTGTCTAGTACCCCCATTATATCAGAATGAAACAGCATTTTAAAAAATATTGTTTAACATCATGTTCATTTCCAAATACAACCCCCCTCCCCTTCTTAGAAAGAAAGCTCTTGTAACAAAGAAAACAAAAAAGAGAAAAAGATGAAGATAAAAGTTTGGCAAAATGCAAACCATATATAAGCTGAATATGATAGTATATGCTATTTTCCACACCCCTTCTCCCCCATATCTGCAAACAATAAAGGATGATCTATTTTCTCCTCTCCCTTTTGAGACCCAGATTGACTGTTAACATATTTATTACAATGAGATTCTTTTTTTTTTAAGAAGTGGGAGTGGTGTTTGCAGGCAGGAAAATAAAAGCATATTACTTAAAATGGAAAAAAATGAGTGAGGCATTCAGTTTCAGGTTTTGTTTTTCCCATGTACATGGTTTTAGTCACTGTATTTATTATTTTTCTCTTTTTGCTTTCTTCAGTACATTGGTTAAACTAATTCTTCCCATGCTTCTCTGCATTTTTCCTTCATTTTCATCATTTCTTACATTGTAGAGATATTAGAAATATAATTGTGGTAGGGACTAGACCTATGATTTCACTTGCATAGGGAATTCTCTGGTGAATTCTCTAGAAATTCCCACTCTCTTACTATTTATCTTTATGTGTTTGTATCTGCATTTATGTGTGTGTGTTTGTATAACAGTATGCACATATGATATGTGTGCACATATGCATGTACGTACATGTATAGTTATACACCATGGGAATACCTGTATTTACACATGCACATGCACACATGTGCATGCACACATGTAAATTCACATTTATATGGCACCTCCAATTTTTTACTACAAATAGGGATAGGAACTGGATCAGTGATTTCACTGGCATAAGAGCTCCTTGTGCAGCTAGGTGGCACAGAGCATAGAGTTCTGGTCTTGAAATCAGCAAGACCTAAGTTCAGATCCTTCCTGAGACTTATTAGCTGTGTAACCCAGGGAAAGTCATTTAACTTTTTTCAAGCTTGGTTTCCTCATCTGTAAAATGGATAATAATCACACTGACCTTGCAGGTTTGCTGTGATTATCAAAAGAGATAACATATATAAAGTACTTTGTAAAACTTAAAGGTTAGTTATAAAGATGAAGATGATTTTGTGAGGAAACCCCTTCTGTAAATGCATGTCAACACTTTCTCTGCAATTTATAGTCTCAAGAAATTTCTTAGAGCACTGAGAGTTTAACCGACTTTCTCAGAGTTACATAGTCAGGATATATTAGGGGTAGAGTTGGAACCCCAAATCTTTTTGGTCCTGAGGCAGGGTCTTTATCAATTATACTGCATTGTCTCTGTCAATATTAGAAATAAAATAACAAATTAAATGTCTATCTCTATCCAATGCTCTATCTGTATCAAAGGCTCTAAGGGATCTTAAAGCTAACACCTAGGGCAGAATGTTTCCTACTATAGAAACTGGCAGAGAATAAGTGAAGGACCTGGATCCTTCATCACACAGCAGCTCAATGAATGGAATTTCCCAAGCAATGCTTTCTAAATGAAGGAAAAAGTTCGATGTAAATCACCTGAGCCTCATTTTAACTGGAATATTGGGTCAGTGCCTGCAGTGCGAGCCAGCAATGCAGAAGCCAGTTTGTCTTCTCATTGGCATCTTGAAAGTTAGAGGAAAGAGGTCAGAAAGCATACTTAGAGCATTGTAATATCCTTGCAAAAGGATTCTCAGAACAATAAACATTTTTCTCATTGCTATATAAAGAAGAAAGAACATAGAGAAGGGTGAAGAAACAGGCTAAATGTTTTACAGGCATGGTGGGGGTCCCCAAGAGGAGGAATAGGAACATTGCTCCAGTTATAATGATAGATTGAATAAAATGTAAATAAGATCTTGAGGTGGGAAGTTGAATCTGGCTATTGGCAGCTGTATTTCTGATCTTCCCATGTAGTTGCAAATCACTAAGGGCTTGTTTGCATCCTATCCTTTTCCAAGTCCTGATAGCACAAAGGCAAAAAAGAAAAGTAAAACAGTAAATAATATTTGGGAAAAGATAAAGCCTTGTCTACCACTTTCCATCCCTTAATAGGAATATAATTCAAAGATTAGCTTAAATGATTCTAATTCTCCTTGATTTCCACCTCTCCTCTCTTCGTTAATTTGTACTAGCCTCTTACACTGGAGATAAATAAAGCATTTATTAAGTACTTACTATGTTCTGACCATTGTGATAAGCCATAGTGATAAACATTATAAATATAAGCTAGGAAAACATTACTTTCTGTCAAAGAGTTCACATTGTAATTTGAGAAGGCAACACATAAAGAGAAGGGAAGTATAGCATTAGACGTGGCATGGAGATAGCCAGGAATTGAGGTGGAGGCTTGGATCCAAACAAGATTATGCAAAAGTTTGATGGTCAGATGCCAGAGTGGTACCGGGGGCAGAATCCAAGATTCTAGTGAGGAGGAAGTGAATATGTCCAATAAGGAGAAAGTGGGTAGAAATGGTCATGGAGTGAATAATCACTATAGTATCTGCGTTACTTTTTTTGGGTGGACTTTTATTTTGAAGTTAATTATTATTTTATTGCATATAATAGATTTTTCATCCAATATAGTCATCTTCAAAAAATTACTATATTCTTTAAATTTTTAACAAATGCACATGGAATTGATGAATTGAGTTTAGCCAAATCTTGGAGACAAAGTCAAATCTTTAAAAATACATTTCCCATTTCACAAAAAGAATTAATAAAAATGCAGCATCCAATATACTCAATTTACACATACAACTAAATTTTAAGGAAGGTTGTACAGCCATTTCTTCATTAAACATTTTCTCCATCTTTGATTTTCTGCATGCTATACTTTTCTGTTTCTTTTCCTATCTCTCTGGCTATTTTTAATTTCTCTCCTTCTTTGTTTCCATTTTCTTCTCCTGACTACTGAATATGGACATAACTCAATATGGAGTCCTTCACTAGCAAGCAAGTGGACAATATAGCACCATAACTCATTATTCTCCCTAGTGTCTTTCTTTTGGAGATCTTAATTAATTTTATCACTTCATCTCTTATCTCTAATTCATAGCATCTCTATACCCAAGCCATTACAAACTCCTCACCTTTGGTCGGGCATCTCTAACTGGTTGTTGAACATTTCTAATCATAATGCAGGTTGATCAGAAGAGTCTCGGGTTAATTTCAATATTATTATTTCCCTAAATCTACTTGTTGATACTATAGCATGTAGACCATTCCCCCCTCCCCCAAGTTAACTGGAAGGCAATTCCAGATTTAATACAGATGTACTTGTTGTCACCTTGATGATAAGACAGAGAATGGTTGATTAAGAATCATCCAACCTTTTGAAACATTATAGTGCATGAGAGAAAAAAAGTAAACCTTGCATTCTCTTCATCCCCTCCCCACCCCAGCCCCCCTTATACCTTATTCTTATGGTACTTATTAACTGTTGGTCTTGTGCTAGTTTTTAGTCTTAGGTGGAGTTTATCCACCTCTTTTGGACTGTATTTCCAAGCAACCTGACTCCATAAAGAGTGGAGTACTCTGTCGTGGTGCAGTGAGATAACTCTTGGCCTTATTCCATCCACAGTCCATTTCTTAAAAAGAAATATTTGGATCCCTGATTATCAGGTTGAATCTCCTGGTACACTGCACATACCCAGTAGAGGGATTCAGCCAGTTTGCACCTGTTTGGGAGAACTGGTACCTAATTTTAGGATGTGTTCCTTGAACAGGTTGTTATAGGGAGCAGGGCCTGTGGTGCCTCAGCTGGGTTCCATGGAGAACCAGCTGTTAATTCATTTGAATCCCACCACTGCATTCACCACCTGTTTATTTTTCTATGGTTTTATGTCCTTTCCTTTATCTTGTTAGCAATGTACCAGTGGGCAACCTCATAATCCATGGAGAATCCAATAAGGGAGGTGTATTTCTAGATTTCTTCTCTGTGGCCAACTTTGCTCATTATATTTACATAGAATTCAAGTTGTTTTTTTGTTGTTGTTTTTTCATTTTTGTTATTAGGCATTGTGTCTATTCTTCCTTGTTCTACTTACTTTACTTTGCATAAATTCATACAAGTCCTCCAATGTTTCCATTATATTAATAAAACATAATTTCTTTAGCCATTCCCCAATCTATGGGCGACCAATTGTGTTTCTAATTCTTTATTGCTATGAAAAAATGCTGCTTTCACATTCATGAATATTCTAGGTTCATAAACTCCAAAATTTTCTTAACTGATCACAATCTGTTGTTGTTTAAATCTTCCCTCTGCCTTGAAATCTTAAGTTATGTTCTTTCATCTCTCAGCTTCCACTTACTCCACTCCTTACTTTTTTCCTAGTTGCCAACCTTGCATTAGACTCACTCTTCTGCCTTCCTCATCTTGACCCCTTAATGAATCACTTTAACATCTTTTTTTAAAGAAAAAAGTCAATTTCCTTTTTAAGAAAAAATAAAACTGTCCTCTTATAATATGGCTGATTTCTCTCTGCCAAGACTAGCCCTTGAATTACTTCTACCATCCTCAATTGTATTTTCCTAACATCTCCCACATATGCCTCATTCTCTCCCCTGACACTGCCACCACACTGGTATAAGCCCTCATCACCTCACATCTGACTATTGCAATAGCATTCTGGTTGATCTCCATGTCTCAAGTGTCTTCCCACTCCAGTCCATCCTCCACTTAGCTGTCAAATTGATATTACTAATGGGTGGATCTGACCATGTCACCTCTTCCTCCCCCCATCCCTGCCATTCAACGAAGTCCAATGACTCCCTGTTACTTCCAGGATCTAATATACAATCCTGTCCTGTTCAGGTTTCAAAGCCCTTTATAATTTCTCCCCCTCTTACCTTTACATTATCCCTTACATTTACATTATACCTTACTTTCCCCATCCCCTGTCCCCCTATTGTTTGTGATCCACTGATACTGGCATCCTTGCTGCTCCTTGGTCAAACAATTTTGATTTATAGAGTATTTATTTTCACTTGGCTATCTCCCATGCCTGGGATGTTCTCCCTCCCTGGCCTCCTTCACATCCCAGATAAAATTACATCTTATACAAGAAACCTTTCCTGATGGTCCTGAATGCTACCCCCTCTCTTCAAAACCACGTCTCTGAGCCCCCATCCTCTGAATTTCTTCCTGGCCAAGCCAGATGACACGTGAGTTCAAAGCAAAAAGTCATTTTGTGAAACAGAATAACAAGGTAAAAAGGGCTTGACTCATTTGGCAAGCTTTCTTAGCACCCATACACAGATGGTTGCCACCTTCCACACTTCTAAGGGAGACTGCATTCAATCCCCAAGCATCCTCAACGCAGCAGGAACATGACACAGTCCATTTAAACTCACAGCAGGGTGTTAAGAGAGTCTTGTCTTCAAGCAGTTTCAGCTTATCTACTTTCTTCTCAGGCTCAAAGTAGCAGCTAGTGAGCATTTTCCTCTTGGGAACTTTAGTTATAGGATGTCTCCATTATTTCTGCCCCCGCACCATGCAAACCTGGTGAATACAAGACTATATTCACACTCTCACCTTGAAATAGAAGTCGCTTCTCTGTTTCCTCTCATTTTTCTCTCCGTGATTCTTGTCTCATTGCCTGTGTTAATAGCTCTCCAGTTCTTCAGCAAAAAACCTTTTCTTTTTTAAACTGGGCAGACTGAGAGTACCCTTAAAAATCAGTGGTTGAGTTAAGTGACAATGAATATGCTGTGGAGTTCACACAAGGTTTTTTAGCATCTATAGTTCACAGTAGCCCAAGAGGTGAGACTCTCATAGCCCAAATCACTTTGGGAATATGGACGCTAAACATGAATAAATTTGATTATATATTTACATGCCTATACTCACTAATCTGTTAAATTATAAGCACCTAAAAGGTAGGATATAATTTTATACTTTTAAAAAAATTCCCCACAATGCCTAGCACAGTGACTAATAGTAACCGCTATCTTCAAGCAATTTGATGATTAATTCAATTGAGATATTTATGTAGTGCTATTATATATGTAAAACATCGTGTCTTACCTCATTAAATGTAATTTATGCATATAACCAGGGAGACCTAGAGTTAATTCATTTCTTTTCTTGGAAGCAGTGAGAATAACTAAATTCTCTATATGCCTTATACTCCTTCCTGTATATTACAATGGTATGTATACTCTCTAGGGAAAGGGTCCATTAGCCTGTTTTTGGAATTCTGCTTTGCAAATTGGGCATAACAATTCTTACATGGTACTTCCTGGGGACATAGACTTTTCAAAGAGTATTTATTATGTAAACTTGTTCATGAAGCCTAGCACAGGGATGGTATAATGATAATAATCATCTATATAGCACTTTAGCATTTTTCAAAGCATTTTTGCTCAACAGATATTGAATCATTGAAATATTGATTGATTTACATTGTATTAGTTTTTGTGTATAAGTCAATATTTATAAGATGCTTTTCTCTAACTGTTTTTATAAGCCATTTCTTTTTCTTGTAGCTATCTTTTAAAGTAAGGCTCTCATCCAAATCCGTTTCCCATATTCTGATAATTGCCTGTGTCTTTGCAAAGCACTGTCTCTTATTACTATTAAGAGATACTTCTAAAGCCTTACTGTGGTCTGCAGGCTATTAAGAAGCAGTTTTAGAAAAATGACTAGCCATTTATTTGAATAAGTATGGTTTTACTTAGTATAAAATTACAAGAACCATCAATCCTTTGCTAATGGTATAAACTGATCAGTGGTTCAGGTCAGGAAAGGTTTCCCTCCATTTGTTGTCTTTCACAAACATACACAGTACATCATTAAGGTTTTACATTCTCCCCTGAAATCTTTAGAGTTGGCCACTGGCAGAGACAAATGAGAAGGAGCTTTTTTTTTTTTCCTGGAATAGCAGACAGAATGGTTTATCATTAATGGATGAATATTTTATTTGTATATAGTCCAAGCATAAATCATTAATTCATCTGTTATGAAGTCGCAGCATTCACTGGATAATGCTCTTAAAACAAATGAATATTGAATCCTTCTGTAAACCGGCGACATGCCATTCAAATGCCTTGTGATTGGATGCACTAGATTGCAAATGATCTCTCTCGAAACTGCTTTGAATACTTGAATGGGAAAAGGAAGGATAACCTGGGACTTTAAACACCATTAACAGAAGTGGTTATTAACACTGTGAAACTTTTTATGGGTCACCTGTTCACCAAATGGATTATTTTTCCTTCCTTCCTTCCTTCCTTCCTTCCTTCCTCCGTCCCTTCCTTCCTTCCCTCCCTCCCTTCCTTCCTTCCTCGGTCCCTTCCTTCCTTCCCTCCCTCCCTCTCTCCTTCCTTCCCTCCCTCCCTTCCTCCCTCCCTCCCTCCTTCCTTCCTTCCTTCCTCTGTCCCTTCCTTCCTTCCTTCCGTTTTTGCTCCCCCCTGAATTTCTCAGTGTCCTGAGCTAGCACACTTCCAATAAAATACATGTAATAAATAGTCCCAGTAAGCCTGTGTATTGTAACACTCTAGTGAAGTGGTATGTGGAAGCTTTGCTATAATATGGTCCTTAGGGACCATGCTATAGGATTTCCTTGTAGGTGAATCACGTTGTATAAGATAAATAAAACACTAATCCTCTTCCCAAAGTCTGATAGTAACACAGAAATTAGAAAAGGGGAAACCAAAAGAAGTTAAAATTGCAGTTCTAGTGATGAACAAAGATAAGCACCATTGTACAGAAAATTTCAAAATTGTTTTGAAGTTACGAAAAAAAAAAGGTTTTGCAATAAATATAAAAATAACAAAACATGTTAGGTATGGCCTCTAACTGTAAGAGTTGTAAATATAAAACAATCTGAAAGCTGACCTGCTTGTTTTTCTTCTTTCTTTCCTGCGGTTAGAAATAAAAAGTGGAAATGACTTGAATCTCATTTAAAATGAATACCAGGGGATCATAATTTCTATGAATAACATAGTGACCATCAGCTAATGGATAAAGACTTTTAAAATGAATCATTCACTACTTTCCATGTTTTGTCTATCAAATATTTGAAGATGTCCATAAAGAGGCTATATTTTCCCAGGCAGGAAATAGTTAGAAGATAATAAAAAGTATACAATCACATTAACATGTAAGGCTAGAAAAGAAAGGTGATAATAATATACTTAAAAATATTATGATAATACCCTTTGCATCTCAGACTTGAGATATTGACTGAACTGAACATGCTTAAATAATAAAAATGATGATGAAGTGACAGGCCTGATTACCTCCTGGTTCATAATTCCAAATTTGTATTTCTTATATGCCTAAAACTCTTCCAGATAAATCAGAAAAAACAAAAAGCGAACAAAAAAAAAACCTTTCAGTTTCTAAACATTTTTTTCCAGTAACCTAAGAAAAGTGTTCTGTCTCCACCAAAATGATCCTTGCCATTATACCCCACCTTCTCCTCCCAATCACCATATAAAGTTAGGTGAATGCAAGTAGTTACCTATGTCATTTGTCATGAATGTCCACCAATAGCTAACAAAAGGATAGATGAGAATCAGGTTTTTCCTAGGCATTCTTCCTGTTTTCTCTTAAGTGATTTCCTATTTTTTTTAAACTATGGCTAGGTATATATCCTTCAGGGATGCTAAGTGGCTTGGTGGATAGAGTGGTGGGCCTGGAGTCAGGAAAACTCATCTTCCTGAGTTCAAATCTGGCCTCAGACATTTCTTAGCTATGTGACCCTTGGCAAGTCATTTAACTCTGTTTGCCTCAGTTTCCTCTTTTGTAAAATGAGCTGCAGAAAGAAATGGCAAACCACTCTGGTATCTCTGCCCAGAAAACCCAAAATAGAGTGACGGAGTTGGACACAACTGAAAATGACTAAACAATGTGTATAGTTACTCACAGATGCCAAAATATCTTTTTATCGTTCCGGTCTACCCAGGTCACTTCCCTGTTCAAAACCTTTCAATCGTTCATTATTGCCTCTACCATAAAATGCAAACTCCTAAGTCTTATAATTAAGACACTACACAATCTTCTTTTAACTTAATTTTCGAGCCTTATTTCACATCATTTCCTTTCATACAGTTTACATTCCAGCAAAATTGGATCATTAATTGTTCTTGGAATTCACTGTGCCATCTCTAGTCTGTGCATTTGCACAGGGCCACTTTCACATCCCATCCCTGGAATGCACTCTTTCTTCACCTTCAGTTTGTAGATTGTTTTCTTTGAGGGCCTCGCTCAAGTATGACCTTGTCATTGAAGTCTTCCTTTATTCCCTCTGTTAAAAGCGAGTTTTTACTTCTCATATATTTCTAGAACATCTTGTCAATTCTCTCCTTTTTCCTCATTAGTACTATTTTAGGTCAGGTGCATTCTGGTCCTCAAACCAAATTCTAAATGAGAGAAATGATTATTAAATAATCAATTGTTAACGAAAATGGGGAGATCCAAAATTTTTTAGCTTCCTATTTCCTCATTTTCTACTGCTCAAATCAGTTTCCGAAGAACAGGGCTGATAATGAGATTGGATTTAACATTTTCCTCAATCTAGTTCAGATCTGGCCAACTGGGGAAGCTTAGTTCTGATTAAAGAGTAAAAAATCTATGTGAATTCCAGTCTATTGTGTTCTATTCAGGCTTAGGTGGGGTGTAGATCCCTTGTCTAGATTGCCCAAGGCTGGGGGTAGTCTGGGAGTAAGAGTGACATAATCCAAGTCACATTATCCCAGCCCCTCTTTAGAATAGACCCAGCTCTCATTATAATATTCATTATTGTTAACCTATCAGAGTTGATTGCTTCCTGTTTGGAACACCCACTCTCCCAAAGGCATATAAGCATTAAAGAGGCCTCCAGGAGGGGTCTTTGGTTTGTGAGAGACAGGCAAATGACCATCATTTTGTTAATTATTTGCTAGCCATAATTAAAAAATTGATTAATTACCCAGAATTTATGTCTTGCAAACTTTTTATAAGTTACACAGTTGTGGAATGAATAAGGCTAACAACAGCAGCAACAACAAAAAGGCAAGAATTAAAATATGTAAACAAACAATCAGCAAGGATATACCGGTATAGCTCTCCAGGTGTTGGATCATATGGAAACACAATAGCCTTCCTAGGGAACTAGCAGTTCATCAAATCTGAAGAGCTATCATCCTTTCTTGATACCTTTTATCAGTGGTTTCCTCTAAGCAGGTGTTTATGTTTCTAGGTTTTCATGACTAAAAGCTACACACTATGCAACCTAATAAACCCCTCAGGGCCAGAGGCATGGGCAGAACCCATAAACACCTAAGAAAGCCCCTTTCCTATTTTGTTGTCTTACCCAGAGGTTTCTTCCTTTACCCACTAGAATGTAAACTCCTTGAGAGTGGAGACTTCCATTTTTGTTTTTGTATTCTCAATACTCAGCAGAGTGTTTTGCACATAGTAGGCACCTGATGAATATTTACTGAATTATATTAACTCATTTTGGGCTAATGAACTGAAATATCGCCTTGACCTTTGTGATTCTCAAAGGCATTTTTATTTTTTTATATCTACACATAAGCCAGTCTTGGGTAACATCAATTGTATTATTAAGCAATATGTTTGTCTGTATAAACATTTAAATGTCAGTCAATAAAAAGGACTATTGAAGCAATCTTTTAAAACTTCTAACAAATAAGGCATATAGTTTAAATCTTTATCCAAATGAGACAGTTTTTTTTTTGAGGGAGGAAGGCTGGGCAATTAGGGTTAAGTGACTTGCCCAAGTTCACACAGCAAATAAGTGCATCAAGCGTCTCAGGCAGGATTAGAACTCAGGTCCTCCTGACTCCAAGGCCAGTGCTCTACTCACTGTGCCACCTAGCTGCCCTTCAAATGAGAAAGTTTTATTGATAGTTCTCACTAATCTGGAGTTCTGTTATTTCTACCAGTTGCTTTAAGAAGAAGCACTCATTGACATAAATTCTGCAATAAAAGATGACACAATCTTCTCAGGATTACATCTCTTTGTCAGTTCTCTTCAGGCCACTTTAGCCACAACTATAACTAAAGAAGAGCCACAGGGATTTTTCTGTGACTGACAGCTAGAAGTCACTGGATGTTACTACTTATTCCTTTATCCGGCCATCCCCATACCTCAAAATTCTCTGCCTGCCCTGTGCCAATCAGTCTCATTCTTAGTGGTCCTAGGGACCATTTTCCCCTCCCTACCTGTAAGGGATGAAAATTCAACAGAATTTTCCCAAAGTGTCAGATTTCCTATTTATAGCTCTGCATACAGCATGTCTTTATTCAGAGCGTTAGAGACTTAGAAGGATTTTTCTCGCTTATCTATTCTCAGGACAGAGGCCAGTAACACATGCAGTCATATTCAAGGACAAACTGACCTGCATTTCTAAGACGCTAAACAAACAAACAAACAACTCAACAACAAAGGAGTCACAATAGCAATCTAAAAAATATATATAAAATTTGTGTTCCTTAGGCACTTACTAGCTCTGTGATCACTGACAACTGAACCTCTTAGGGCCCCAGGGAACTCTCTAAGACGGCAGGCTGTAGACTACTTACTGATCTGTACCTGCAGAAGGACTTCTCATCCCTATATTGATGGTATCACAGATCTACTGTCTCTCCCCACAAAAAATTATCCACTAAGCTTGCCTATTAGTTAACCAAATGATAATAGTTCACAAATTTTATTGAACATTTTAAGGTTTGTAAAACTTTCCTAATAACAACCCTGTAGAAGGTATATTAATAATTATTCCCATTTTACAAATGAGGAAACTGAGGCATTAAGAGATTAATAGAATAGTTTGTGGTCATATAGCTAGTAATTACCTAGGTGTTATGACTCAAATTTAATTCCCTTTCCCAATTTTCATTTACTTTCTTTTTTTTTAATTTCCTTTATTATTTTCTCTTTGTTTTAATTTTGTTTTGAAAAGTGATCTGGTTGTAGTTAGTCGCCCAAAGCTTCATATAGGAAGTTACTAGAGACATTGCTGTTTATGGTTCTCTAAATATAAAAATTTATTGGTTCCATTCTTTTTATAGTTCTGATGTGATAAGAACATCTCATTTCATAGAAAGATGCTTTCTTTCAGTCACATTTTCCCAATTTGTCATGCAAGGAACTGTCAAAAGAAAAATGCATTAAAAATATTTTCTTATTTTTGACAAAGTATTAAGAACATTTGTTTTTAATTTTTGAAGGAGACATTCCTTTAGGGTAAAATTAGTTTAAATAAGTGTAACTAATCAAAAGGGCAATAGGCAATTGGGAATTTTATTTGAACTTTTTTGACCTTCCCTTCATATTAGTCAGCTTTCACTTTCATAACATTTTTTTGACTGAGACAAACTATACACTAAGAGAAAGGCTACTCTCTCATTTTTGGCTTAAGAATCAAATATAGAAGCTTAATTTATTTCTCCTGATCCTGCCTTGTCCCACCTGTGTCTCCCTTCACTCTTTTTTTTTTCTGAGTATGTATAATATATTTTGACAACAATCTATACCCATTGTAAAAATGTCAAACAATTCAACCCCAAGTACCTGGGAAAAAAGGGTCATTATATACCAAGGAGAGAGGATTTCTTTTGCTTTTTTGTTTAGGGGCTGATGTAAGAAGAGCTGGAGAAACTAGGTCTGAAAGCCTGTCAGGTGGCATTTACAACTGTAGAGAGTGGTGACAAAAAGGTTAAGAAAGGAGGAAAAGCTACAAACTTGACAGAAGCCTCAAATCCCCTCATGGCCAAAAATAGAGCTGCATCAAGATCTGCTAAAATGAGTGAAATATGGATGAGAAAGGCACTCCTGCAGGAAGACTCTCCTTTGGCTTGGATTCCATTGTAAATGAAATTGACCAACCTTCTGAACCTCACCTCTACCCCTGCCCCCAGATGAGAAACCTGGCATTCCTTACTGATATAGGGGCTTCATTAGGCATAAACTAATCATGTTGTAAACTTTAGAGAAAAAAGTATATGTACTTGTTAGAATTGTCAGTAGTTTTATTACTTAATTGTGAGAAAATGTTACCTTTTTGGGAGAAGTATACTTCTTCCATAAGGTATGATCTATAACATGATAAAAACGTCCTTTCTGCATGTTAGGAATTTCAAGATGTAATTTATTGAGGAAAGAGGACTTGCCAATACACCTCATCCTCAATGGTATGTTTTTCAAATTGTGGGTGTACTTGAATGGATGCCTTTTTTCACAAGTCAAAAGACTGATATGGTGTTTTTCTAGGGGAAATGGGAAATCCAGCCAAATACTTCAAAATTGCTGCTTTTTATATTAAGCCATCAAATCTTTGCTCCAGTTTCCCAACACAGGTCCAAATGGCATCAGAGAGCAAAAATGTTCATATCGGATAATCCAAATTTCTCAACTTTAACTTTCCCTCAATTTTTCATTGAGAAGAAAACTAGAATAATGATTAAAATGATTTTTAAATCCCACTTATTTTATGTGGTGACTTTAAAAAAGAGAAAGAAATAAGATGTAGACTGCACAACTGTATTGCTTCTTTTGCACACTGCATTTCAGAGACTATAGTTACTAGAATAAGTGCTGAGCTTGCATTTTCTTGAATAAGTAATGAAAAATGTGGAGTTAAAAAGCCTTGCAACTGACTATTAAGAAAATGAAGGTGATGTAGTTCTACCTCAAAAATGTCTTTGTTTTTGTTGGTTAATGAACAATGATACTTTTCTCTTATGAGCTGAGCCATGTATTTTTCATGGGTCTCTGTTCCATTTAGACCTTATCAGACAAAGGTGGAACCATATATACATAGAAAAAAAATGCTGTATGTTTATGTTAGGAATGCAAGGTCAGATAAGCTCATTATAATGGTAATGCATTCTTTTCCCTTCTGTTTCCCAATCCTCTCTCCTTCCCTCCCTTTTCTGCTGCCTTTGAAAAGTTCTCAAAGAAATGAAGGGAAAACAAACAAACGGTATAGCAGTAAATATGTTTGTGCATTAGATTGGGTAAGTAAAATGTGAGGTTTAGCAGAAGGTTATATGTAGGTTTTTAATACAATTATACTAGTAAATTGTGGATTTCCTGTTAAAATTAAGTCAAGACAAGATTTATTTCTATTCTAAAAGAGAACTTGAAAAGTTAAGAGCAATAGTGTATGATTCTTCCACTATCCAGTGACCTTCTTGCATTTGTGAATCATGAGAAGAGTGTGTCTGTGTTCATTCTTAGCTTTATTTATGCAATGTGATGATATTATTCAATGATATTTAAATGTCTCTCCATATTGTATGTTTTGATAATTTGGAGGGTCCTCTATCATCCTTAAAATTAGAACATTATATCATTGGTAATATTATTACATTGTGGTCTCAGATGTCTGATCATGTCTAAGGACATGTCTCTGATTCATCTTTTATTTTTTTCTAGAATTTCCTTCTTAGGAAGATATATATGGTTGGAACGATATCCTCATCAATAAGTTTATGAATCCTCTGGAGTGTTTGATTATATATTATGTACCTGTGTGATGTTTAAAGCCTCAGGTAAAAAATATATTAATCTTCTTTAGTTTCTCCCCTCCCTCAATTGTAAAGCATTATCAAAGCAAAATATTAGGAATTGGTGGTAGTCCTTGTCAAGGTCTTTTTTGGTAAACAATCTCCCATTTTTTCTCTATCTTCAATATAAGTATTTCATTTAAATAGATCAGTTTGGATTCGCCTCATATACCAAATCTTTTTATTCTAGCTTCTCACTTGGTATCGGTTTGATCTATGTTCTATCTGGCCGATGGTCCAATTATATACAAAGATCTGATTCAAAAAACTTTTCCTATACAAGTTTCTAATCATTTCCAGTACATTAGAATATACTCAATTTCATTTTTTGTGTGTGTATGTGCATGTGTGTGTGATATTCAGTACTCATATCTTGTGCCTCCCAACTCTTGTATTGAAAAAAGTATGAGTCATCCTACCATTTAGCTGTAACTTTTCCTTCTGGTCTCACTTCTCTGTATCTCCAATACTTAGTAAAATACCTGGCACATAGTAGTTTAATAAATGTTGTTTGATTGATTAAAAATTTTGATCTCTTCCATTATGCATAATGAAGAGCCTGTGATTTTAATAGGGGTTAAGTGGCATGTCCAAAGTGCCCCAGTGAATTTGTGGCAAGCTACCACAGGCCTTGAACCCTAGAGTCCTGAGAGCTAGGTCACTGCTTTTTCCATTAGATTATGCTATTTCATAAATACTCATATTTCTACTTGTGAAATTACTTTAGCCTTCAATATTTCATATTCTCTTTCTATTTCTGACTAAATCAAGCATTCTTCAGTATGATTAATATTGAGTATCAGACTAAAATAGTATAATCAGCTCACCTATTCCTTTGTTCGTGACTTTCCTTTTTGAAATTTTCCTACAAAATCTGCAGGTTTTCCATTGTTTCAATACCAAGGTCCATGCAATGATAGTATTTTTTTTTATTAGTGCTAGAAAAGTCCTGAGAAATAATCTATTGTAAGCCTTAACCAATTCAGGAATTCAATCTAACATATACCCCACAAAACGAATGATTTAGGTTCTGTTTAGAACCTCTACGTAGAGACCTATGTGGCAAGCAACTCAACTATCTCTCAAAAGAACCATTTTATTTTTGTACAACTCAGCTTATTAGGAAGTTTTTCCTTAAGTGAAACCAGAGTCTAATTCTGAGGAAACAAGGTAGTGGGATGGACATAGTTCTATACTTGAAGTTAGGAAAACCTGAGCCTAAATCCTGGCTCAGACCCTTACTAGCTATGTGACCCTGGACAAATTACTTAGCCCTTAGAATTAGAAAGCACCGGGAATTTTTTTTTTTATTTATAAAACAGGTATACTAATGACACCTCGCTGTCAGGGTTGCTGTGAGAATCATAGAGATCACATTCGTAAAGTGCTTTGCAAAACTTAAAGTGCTGTACCAACGCTATTTTTATTATCATCTCTCATTTTTTGTAACTTCCAACCATCACTGATTCTAGTTCTGACTTCTAGGGTCAAGTTGAAAAAGTTCAATCTTTCTTACATGATGATACCTGAAATATTTTAAGATTGCTCCCTTCCTCCCTTTTTCTGCAACATGTACAAACGTAACAAATATTCTCTAGGCTCCTGTATCTCCTATTCCTTGACCTGTTCCTCATATAACATGGTTTCACTTCCCCTCATCACTTTGGTCACTATTCTCTGGGTGTGATGCAGTTTGACAATGTTCTACCTGGAATGTGGTACCTGAAAGTGAACATAAGGATCTAGATGTCTTCTGAGGAGAGCAGATTACAGTAGGACTATGGCTTCTCCTATACCCTACTCTCCTGTAGCCCCAAACTATATGAAGATTTTAGCTAATATATCTCACTTCTGACTCATATTAGGTTGGTAGTCCAACAGATTTCTCAAATCTTTTTCATATGAATCACTTCTTACTGGTGCTTCCTCCATCTTGTCTTGTATAGTTATCTCTCTTAAACCCAATAATCGGCCTGGATATATTTTTTATCCAGATTTGTGATTTCATCAACATAGGGAGCTTCTGGTGTCCCTACTTTCTTTAATGATGAAGATCAAGACTTATAGTCTTGCCTGGAACATTGAAAGGTGACCTGCTCTTGGTCATATAGATACCATTTTTTTTTTTTCCGGAGGCAGGACTTGAAGGTTACTCTAGAGTTGGTCCCTTATCTACTATGACATGTTGTTTTATATGTCATCATTAAATTACAACTTATCAGCTTTATTCTACCATTCTAGCCTCATGAGAACTTTTTAATACTAATTCTGTCATTCCACATTTTAGTTCTCCTTTCCCACTATGAATCTTTTGCAAATGAGGGAGTCCTAACACCTCTATCTTCATCTAAGCAACAGATAAAAATAAAATGGTTCACGGAAGACAGTCAGAACCTATCTCTTGAACATGGAGAAGGGCATTAGCACAGAGAATAGAAAATGCCCAGAACTTTCTTTACCAACATAATAGTGGTGGTGAATTCCAGAGGTAAGTTCATGAAGGTGAATGTCATCATCATAAAGTCTTTAAATAGGAATGATCGATTAATTCTGCTCAGCTCCCTTTGATGCTTATCTTCATAAAAACTACTTTTAAATTCCATATTTTATGCCATTGGGAAGACCAAAAAGATTTTCCAACTGACCTACATACAGAAATTTTTTTTTCTTTTTCTTTTAAATTAAGAAAGTAAGAGAACTGGTTTATCTAGCAGTAGTTATAACAATTCTTCTGCCTGATGGATCTCTTTACTCTGTCTCATCAGTTTCAAATAATCAGATTTACTGATGTCTGGCACTTAACAACAAAAATCATTGTCTGGCCTGCTAATTCCTGCCATGGTAACATTGCTGTAAGTCCCTAATGGAGCACTAGAGATGAATTTGAAGGAAGGGGAAAGTAAAACACTGTCTCTCCTCTTCAATCCTTCTTTTATTCCACATCTGGCCAGTGTTAGACTGAGAAATGAATGAGCAGTAAGCAGTTTTTGAGAGGAAGTTGCAGTCAGGCAGTGGTAAGAGCTTGGTAGAGAAGGAACACCAAGAGCTTTGTGATGTGGTAGAAGGAGAGTGAAGAGAGTGGTGAGGAAAGCATTTGAAGAGGTACTTGGGGAAAAGTCTCTCAACTGGGGAGTGGCTCCTGGAGTGCATGAATAATTTGCTATGTGGATAAGGCACACATGGAAAATTGACACCCATATTACTTTGGAGCCAAAATGATGAAATAGAACTAGAGGGCAAATTTTCTTCTGTGTATCTTTTTTCATCGTCAATCTTGGGTAGTTGGAATAAAATTCTCACAGATATCATAGATACTTAGGAATTTCTAAACCATTTAAAAGTATTCTTGGTACATAACAGAATGTCACTTTTATATCTGGAAACATCGAAGAATATTGATGGTCTGTTGGCTGTGCATGCTGGCTGCTCTGTCTGACGTTTACATGAATAATGTCTAAACCACTGTGGCAAGATTGGATGGGACCCAAAGTTTTGGTGGATTTTGTTTGCTATGGCTTGTGAATATAGTATTGCAAGCTGTTCTTCAGAGTCATGTAGGTTGTCTGCAATGAATGAACTAACTCAAATGATATTTCTTGTGGTAATTTAACCCTAGAACTCATTCCTCTATCGTCTCTCAGTATTTCTTTCTAATCTAATGCATCTCTTTCTAATGACACTTATTTAGATGACAATAATGCGTAGGATCATAGGATTTAGCACCAGAAGAGACTTTAGGGACCATCTAATTCAGTGCCCTCCTTTTGCAAAGGAAGACTTTGAGTCCCAGATTTCTCAAGAGACTTGTCCAGTATCACTTAGTAAATGGCAGATCTGCTATTTGAACCCAGGTAAATCTGGGATTTGAACCCAGGTCTTTTGATTCTAAATCCTTAATAACAGAAACTATACCTTATTAATTTATATCTCTTCTACCAAATCCCAGCCCCTAGAAAAGGCCTTACACATAACAAGTAGGTGATCAATACTTGTTCAATTAAATGAAATAGGTTATTTATTCATTTCCGTTTTTCTTATACATGTGATCATTCCTTCAAAAGAAAGAGTCATTATGGTGTAGTTGATACAGTTTTAGAGTCAGAAAGACCTAGATTTAAATGTCATTGATGAAACTTAGTGCTCATGTCAAAATGGCCAAATTATTTCACCTCTCTGTGCCTCAGTTTCCTCCTCAGAAATATAAGGAGATTGGATTTAATGACCTTTCAGATTCCTTCCAGTTGTAAGTCTAAGGATACCTAGATAAGATCTGAAGACTTATTCCATTTATCTCATTCTTTCCATAGTTCCATTTTATGGGGGTAGAACACCTATGTTCTATAATTTCTTTGAAATTGTTCTCTAATTTTTTTCCTCAAAGACAAATTTGTTGAATTAAAAGTTATTTCCCCGTCATTTTATCTTAGGAAATGTGCTTAAGTAGTTTGAGTTAAAGGAACAATTAAGTGAATTTCTACACATGAGATGGTGCATGTAATTGTGGGGTTGTGAGTCTAACATAGATTTTGTCATTTTCTATTATTATGTTGACCCAGAACATTTAAGTGGATCTGGATTCCATGTGCAGGAAAGACTTTAATGACATTATTCCCTGAACATAAAATCATACTGGCTTTCTTTATGCATGTATTCATTATATATAATGTTCTTTAAAATTGTATTCTTTCTTCTTTTGAATTACCTTTGTATTGTGTCAACAAACACTACTTACATTGAATCATCCTAGCTATAGTAAACATTTCAATTTAAAATATTTAATGAACTTAATGGAAAACAAAATGCACATCAGAGCTATTCCTGCCTCCCCCCTTTTAAAGATGAAGAGAACAAAGCACATAGGGCATTCATGATCTGAGAGGGCATCCAAAATGGGGTAAAAACTAACACAGTTGCCCTGTAGTACTTCAAAATATAGTAGGAAAGTGCTTTGTATTCAAACCAATTAAACAAACATGTAATCAAGGTCTCCTGCGCAACGATATCCTGCTTAACACTGGGAATACAGAGCAAAAAATTAAACAATTCTTGCTCTCAAGAAGGATGGATGGAAAGAGAGATGAATAGTTAAATGAATGAAAAGGAAGGAAGGAAGGAAGGAAGGGAGGGAGGAAGAAAGGAAGGAAGGAAGGAAAGAAGGAAAGAAGGAAGGAAAGAAGGAAGGAAGGAAAGGAGAGAGGAAGGAAGGGAGGAAAGAGGAAGAGTGAGTACATAATACTAACTTTTGTATGATGCTCACTATGTGCCAGACACTGTACTAGACTCTTTACAATTATTATCTCACTTGATCTTTACAACAATACTCCCAGGTAAGTGCTGCTATTATCACCATTTTACTGAGGATGAAGCTGAGGCAAATGGGGTAAGAGGAAGAGGAGGGATTGGGGGTGGGTGTTTCTAAGGCCAGATCTGAATGCAGATCTTCCTGATTCCAGGCCTGATTCTCTATTTACTGTGCAACCTTGTCCATTTACCTGAAGGACTATCGGCCGGCTAAAAGATTACTAACAAAAGAGAGATCACTGAGGGAGGGCTTGTGTGTGTGTGTTTTTTTTTTTAATGATTGAGTTGGTATATATTTTGCCTTACTTTGCACCTTTGTCCTTTCCTTTTATTTGCTGTTTCCAAAATTTTTTTTACTTCTTTTTTTATTCAAACATTTAAAAACCCCTTAGCTATACTGTAACATCACACTATCAGGAATTACCCTGTCCAAAATAGGAAATAACTAGCCAAAAAAATTCCTTAAGTCTTAGGCTTCAGATAATTCATGAGTTCCATTATTTATTCTATTCGGTAAATGTTAAGTTATGAAAATCAAACTTCCTTACAAACATTTGATTTAAAGCTGAAACAGTTCTTAAAGATAATTTACTGTAGTTTAGCTCTCTCGTTTTATATACAGGCAACCTTAGAAGCCCTGACAAATTAAGTCATTTGCCAAATTCATATAGGTCATACTACCTGGGTAGAACAGAGCACAAAGTGCTCTGATCATACTCCTATACAATAAACTCCATTAGCTCCCTATTGCTGCCAGGATCAAATATGAATCCCTCTTTTTGGTATTCAAAGCCCTTCATAACCTGATCCACCCTGTCTTTCCAGTATTCTTACAACTTCACCTCTCCTGGATCTATTTTTAAAATTCAATTTTCAATTCACTAAAAATTTATTAAATGCCTACTATGTGCCAGGCATTCTGCTAAGCACTAAGTTTATAAAAAGAGGCAAAAACCAGCCCCTGTCCTCAAGGAGCTTACAATTTAATGGAAAGTTGTATCATACAGTACTCAACATTTCTTTAAAATTATTAAAGAGAGGATTGGCTCCTTTCAGTAAATTGGGTAACAAAGAAAGCAGCAACTTAGTATCTTGCTGACATTGGAAAGGTCAAAGTGAAGAAAAAGTTGGAAAATAATAATTGACTACAGGAGGGAGGTAAAAGCATACTAGCTCTGTGACTAGCAGTTACTGGTTGCCACTGCATCAAAGGGACTGCTAGGTGACACAGTGGATAGAGAACCAGGCCTGGAGTCAAGAAGACTTGAATTCAAATTTGGCCTCAGACACTTACTAGCTCTATGACCCTGGGCAAGTCACCTAACCCTATTTGCCTCAGTTTCTTCATCTGTAAAATGAGCTGGAGAAGTAAATGGCAAACCACTCCAGTATCTTTCCCAAGAAAACCCCAAATGAAGCCAGAAAGAGTTGGACATGACTGAAATCACTGAACAACAACACAACATTGTATGAAAGATAAACTTTGGGGACAAGAGGGCATGATGTATCATGGTATGAAGATATCTTATCAATTTGGTTTTAGAGGAACAAAAACATTTTTCTTTCTTTTCAGAGATTTGAGAATAAGAATATTCTAAGGTAAGGAAGGTCTAAGAATAGTGTTTAGAACTGCTACAGGCAGCAACATCCAAGTAGAATACAGTAATGCCCATAATAATAATGATGTGATGATGTAATGATGACGATAATGATGATGATAATGATAAAGTATGGCATAGTAGATAGAAAAGATACCTTGAAGCCATGAAAATCAGTGTTAAAGTCCCGTACCTAAAACACAATGTGTATGTGATCCCTGCCAAGTCATCTAGCTCTTTATTCTTCTAGATGACTCTTTTAGACCATAAATTATAAGTTACTCCTAGGTACAAAAGTTTCCTCCCCTGATATTTTCTTCACAAAAAAAATCTAGTTCTAATCCCTATCTCTATACCTAATAATAATCATTCTTTTGATGGTATTAATGATGGTAGTAGTAAAGTAAACTTTGCTATTAAATTTTGAGAAATAAAAAAATAAATAAATAGGCGGCAAGACTGAACCCCGAAGAAGAAAGACGTGGACAAATTTGGGCCATATATTTTCAAGAAGTCTGACAATTTTAGTTAAAATTGGGTTAATCAAGTGCCTAATTAATATAAGGAATGACAAAGTTATCATGTCAAAGAAGATGACTAAGTCTCTGGCTTCCCTGTAAAATGGAAATCTATAGGGCCAGATAAAATGGATAATTATTTTCACAAATGCTTCCCATAGGTGCATGGATTATTAGTAAGTGATTTTAGCAGCTTCTTTTTGGAAGGAGGCCTGACCTTGCCATTTTATTTTTAACAAGAGGTATCTTTTGTTTTTTATTCAGGTATGAGAAAACCAATAATTCCTCTAAATAGAGGCCAATTATATGCCTATGTACTTTGCACAAAGTATTCAGTTTGCATTAATAACACATACATATATGTGCATATGTATGCATATATATGCTGATAACATTGATAATATGACATTATATAATAAATATAAATTATATATGATAGACATATATTATATTATTACACATAATTTACACACACACATATAACAAGACAATAATTTATTGGCTCAGGAATTTTTTAAAAAAGGTGTCTTAAAATTCCTTGGTCTTTAAGAAACATATTATTAATTTGGTAATTATTGAACAAGCTCTCTGAAAATGCCAGAATATATTTTGCTGTTCTTGGTGATCATAAAGCCTTAGATTCAGTTCTGTACTCATGGATTATTCAGATTCTACACACATGTAAAGTAGACCCAAGTGCAGTGAAAATACTGAAGTACTTGAATCTACATAGATAAGAGTGCTGCACTTTTAACATACCACCAACATACCGAAATCTAAAAATGTCCATCAAAAAAGTAGCATTTTTTTTTCAGGGGCAAAATTTAAGAACATTATGGTTTTCCTTAGATTTAGAACCAATTTCATCTTTCCAAAAGAGAATGGAGTGTGGCTTCCAAGCATTTGGATCAAAACATCTTATTAACCACTTGATGAATATGGATGCCAAAAAACAAAAAAACAAAAACAGACCAAAAAAACAACCCCCTGAACAAAACAAAAAAAAACCCCAAATTAAATAGTTCCTTCATATAATGGATTCTTCCTCCAGTGATATAAAAATGCCATTTCAACTTGACTTATGTAAAATATTTAACATATAATGAGATAGAATAGAAACTAGAAACTTGGAAATTAAATTGGAGGTCACATTGAACCAATAGATGAAGGTAATATCTACAAATAATTTAATTTCCCTGCAGGCAAGACAGATCAACTATAGAGAAATCAAAGAAAGGCTAAATATTTTAAATGACTTCCTGGTATTATAAAATCAAAGCTGAATAAGAAAACTCTTTAAGTAGTTATGACCTGTATAATGACATGCTTCATGAATACTTTGAGAACTTTACAATGGAACATAACAGTTTTGGAATGTATCGTAATAAATACCTGTACAATATTAGCAAAATTTTGGTCCTGTTGTCCTAACTCAGCCTTAAAGAGATGAACATTTGACTAAAAAATAGGAAAAGAATTGACATTCTCAGAACTGATTAAAATATAAGTTTAAAATCTTCAGATTTTTTAATTTTATTTTTAGAAAAAGCAGACCTCACTTCATAGAACAATCATAAAGACTAGTAATGTACATGCAATATTAGATTTGCTGAAAGTGATTTACCATCTGATGGAGTCTATGGAATGACTAAGACCCAAGGATAGAATCTAAAGGCTCCCCTTGTCTGGCATGATATTTTCCTTTTTAGGCTGTAACCTTCTTGCATGGGGGATTATTTCACTTTTTCCTTTGAATTCCTAGCCTTTGGTATTTAATCAATACTTGATTGATCTGAAAGCAAGTGGGCAGTAATGTGCTGATTAAGAAACATAGTGAATATATTTCCTTTTGTTCTGTCTGCTACTGGAGGTATCCTGAGAATACTGTCAGTGAATGTACAGAGGATGACCTTATATCCCAATACTTTTATCAAATTCCATGAAAATTATTTCAACCATCTCTGAAAAAGTTCAAAATAATTAAACATAAAGGAACAATAGATATTATGAGACAGTTTTATTCTAGACCTTTTTGACAAAGGTGAGTAGATTAATAACAGCATCATTCCTATAACTTTAAGGTTTGGGAAAACATTTCTCTCATCACAACCCTGTAAGATAGATTGTTGTTCCAGTTGTATCCAACTCTTTGGGACCCCATTTGGGATTTTCTTGGCAGAGATACTGGAGCAATTTGCCATTCATTTCAGCTCATTTTACAGATGAGGAAACTGAGGCAATTAGAGTTAAATGACTTGCCCAGGGTCACGTAGCTAGTAAGTGTCTGAGGCCAGTCTTGAACACACTAAGATGAGTCTAGCTGACTCTAGGCCTGGGGCTCCATCCACATCGCCACCTAGCTATCCATGATGCAGATATCCTCTATAATCCTCCTATTCTATATTGAAGAAACTGAAGTCAAATGACTCATCCAAGGTCACATACATAGCATCAAGATTCAATTGGAATGACAGTTTTGGAAAAGTTGTCCCTTGGCTACATGTCCCAGTCTTAATATCCTTGCTCTGGGAAAAGATTCTTTTCCCAGACAATGTCTCCAGATCTTCAACAAGTAGTAGTAACATTGTAGTAGACTTAATTCTCATCGCTTAATAGAACAAAGATGACTTCCTTAAAGAGTATTTCATAAGGTCTAAAAAGCACATGGACTTTCAAGGAAATATATCACTAAACAACAACAAAAAATATTCCTTAAAACTGATATAAATTGAGAATGTAACTTTCAACAATAACCCTAAATATATGTTGCAGGAACATGCCTACACATAGTATAAGATTAGGTTATAAATCAGTATGTCCCCTAGAGTCCTTTGGTTTTGCTTTACAAGAGAACATATGGACAACCAGTTAGAACCCTAAAATTGAGGACAGAAAGAAGGGATGTTTTATTCCATTTAAAGAAAAAATGAGTTCTAAAACTTGAAGATTCTTTCCTGTTAGAAATGACAAAAGAAATAGTCAATCTAGTTATAGGGTCCATGTCTGCACCCTTTTCTAAGACCTATAGTTATAGGATTATAATACTCCTCTTTCCAAATACCCATAAAGTATTGAAGTATTCGCAGATAATTATGATATCCGTAGCCTCTTAACACTAGGGTGAGTAAGTCATACAATTAAAAGCTCAATTTGTCACTAGGCAGTATCTATGCCAAAGAAGACCCTTGATTATAGCAGGTGTCAGATATCCATGTAGTTTTATTCAAATGCTTGTATGTTCAGTTGGATCTGTATTCTCAAAGTTTTTATTTTCCCTTCCTGCAATGCAAGTTGAAACCAATGCATGTCTGTCTGTTATGTGTGGTTACTGTAGTAATCCCACAGAGGGTCCTTCCATCCTTTCCCCTGATACCCTAAAGAGACCAATGAAATACTCTTTTGACCTATCCCCCAGCCTCACCATATGACTATCCAATTTTCTTTTCCTTCTGTGTATTTCCAGTAATGTAAGAGACAGATGAGCCATTAATTGAGCATGTAGTTCTCATGCTTACAATTTTCCTTGAAATTCATGTATCACATTCTCTATATTTCTGATAGGGTATTAACAGTTTTGGTGACAATTTAGTAAAGAGTTTGCTTTTGGGAAATTTGGAGCTTCTGCTATACAGACTTAGGATGAATTCAGGCCTTAGCTACCTGAAAGAAAAGTCTATGGCATGACAACAGATATTTTCAACTCCAGACAAGGGGTTCTCAAGACCCACCTAAAATTCTGAGAGAAATGCCTGACAGGATTAACATTTTTATTGATGTATATGTCACATGAAATATGAATATTGATGCATATACTATACGTGAGCTATATAATATATATATATATATATATATATATATATTTAATTTTGGTACTAATTATTTAGCAGAATCTTAAATAAGAATTTTTTTTTTGGTCATATTATTCAAGGCAAAAAAATTGTGGAGATAGGCAGAGTAGATGCAGCGCAGAGGACAGTATGTGAGGGGATGGTATAGCAAAGGGCACAGAGGTCAGCCTAAACACTCATCGAGTCACTGTAGGAAAATATGCAGCCCTCTTTCTTCCCCTGTTCTTTATAGGCTATGACATGACCATACTGTTTCTTCTCCCTTTTCTGTGTTTGCCTTCTCCATTATCCTCCTGGGGAAACCTGGGCTGGCGCATGGACAGTGATCTTCAGACCTTAGCAGAGAGGAGGCATGTCACCATGTCATTACCTGAGGCAAACCTCTATCTATCCCATGCTACTAGTGAAGCTGCTGATTAGCAGTGCTAAAGTATCAGCTTAGTAGAGCATCATTCAGATAACTGACACTCTTAAGCAATGGACACTACGGTAAAGCCTGGAGATCCTAGGTAGAAATCAAGCTTAGAAATAAAGATTTGCAAAGACAAACTTTTTTTTTCTGAAGCCTTCCCTAGAAGTCTATTTTGTTAGTTAAGAGACTGAGAAGCAACTTACAGTTTTTAAAAATAAAATAATTATTTTAATAAGTACCTTCCTACTGCTACCTTGTTTCCAGTTACAATATTAGATTCTTCCTTTTCTCATCAAGTTTTGGTTTGAGATTATCTGCCATTTTTTTTTCATGAGATTCCAACAGCTTCTTATCTATGTGAAGTTTTATGAATGAGTTAAGTTTCCCCCTTTGGTTAGTCTTGTTTTTGCAAAGCTATCAGAAACAACTTGAGCTTTTTTGTTTGCTGTTTGTTTTTACCATTCCTTTTTGAAAATGTGCTGAGACTAAAGCTGATCGGTCTGGTGACTAATCTGAGGATTTATTTGTGTATGTGTTCAGCAGATCCAGTTGTACACAATGGAAGGTAGGCAGGTAGTTCATAGAATCAAAGAATCAGATGCTTAGAGTTAGAAGGGAATTTAAAGGCGATCTAGACCAACCCAATCATTTTACAAATGAAAAAGACTGAGGCACACAAAGGGGAAATGACTTCTCCCAGGTAACAAAGGCTGTTAATTTGCAAAGCTAGGATTCAGGCTCAGACCTACTGACTCCAAATATAGCACACTTGCAATCGCTATTCTGATGACTACGCAATGGCTCCATTACCTAAGTGGATTAATTAATTCTCAGTTAATCAGACCATTCCATTCCATAGCCATAAGAATTAATGGTGGAGTAAATCTAAGTAGCTATACAGAAGGATTCAGAAACTTGAAACTGATAAGATCTTACTGTAATCGTTGTCCAGTAGCTTTAACCTTTGTCCCTACCCAAACTCATCATGATAGCTGCAAACAGCTTCCATAATTTACTACATAAAGTTTCATCTCCTGGCCTATGATTCATAAGCAGTGAAATGACTTGGAATCGAGGAACCAGGTCCTGAATCATCAAGTGAAAAAAATTTTTTTCATCATTATAAGTGATAATTCTGAGGTTGATGCTGGGCTATATTGTGTGACACATTTTGCAAAGCAGCTTTCGGTAGTTTTGGGTTTTGATCTCTAAACATGGCCTATATCCAAATTGTTATATTTAATGGCCCTATGTTCTAGTAAAACTCTGCTAAGATAAGGAAATGTAAAACATATAGTTAGTCATTATTTAAAACCCATTCTCAATCTAGCAAGCAGTGATTTATTCTTTTGTGTCCCCTATTAATTAAAAGATTATAAAAGAATTGACTCCATGACTGTGTAATAAATGATTGTTATTCTCACTTTAAAAAAATTGAACTAAAGTTGAAAGAATGAATTTGTTCTCCAAATATGCTTGATACCTATTCAAAATGTGATTACCACAGTTATCAGTGGAACATTGTAAAAATTGCAATTTTGACTTTTGCAAAAGTAGCTTACTAAGTGGTTATGCTGGCTGAGTCTCTGTATTAATTAGGTTGTGATTTGTTTGGTTTGATCCTTGATTTGTTTTTATGTTAACAATTTCCAGGAAACTTGTTTTACCATTCTCTCTACATATCTATCCAGATCACAGATTAGCAACTCATCTCTAACTTACAGTTTTAACAATTTTCCTGTGTTACAGAGAGGTTAAGTGACCTGTCAATGATTACATAGTTAGTATCTGTCAAAGAAAGAATGTAAACCCAATTGAAGTTGAATTTGCCTAGATTTTAAATAAAATTTCTTAAGCTATTCTTGTGTTGAAGGTGGAGGCATACAGAAGACCAGACACTCAGAACTGGATGGATTTGCAGCTAGTTGGATGGTTGAACTCAAAGAGTAATTGTAGAATTTCAACAAGTCAGGAAATCTCAAGTGTGTTAATTTATCAATGACTTGGATAAAGATCTAGATGTCATTCTTAAGAACTCTGTAGATGACATAAATCTGGAAAGAATAGCTAACATGTGAATAACAGAATTAGGATCCAAAAGGTTTTTTGCCAGGCTAGAGCATTGGGCTAAATCTAATGAGATAAAATTCAATTAGAATGAATATAAAGTCTCACACTTGGGTACAAGTAATCAGCTTCAAAAATACAAGTTGAGGGAGGCATAGTTAGAGAGCCTTTGTTCTCAGAAAAAATATCTGGAGCTTTTAGTGGATTGAAAACTTGATGCAGATAATGTGATCTTGGACTGCATTAAGAGAGGCATAGCTTTGATCTCTATCCTGCCCTTATCAGAACTCATCTAGAATGTTCAGTTCTGGGCACCACAGTTTAGAAATGAAATTGCTAAGCTGGAAAGAGACCAGAGAAGGACAGGAGGACTGGTGAAGGTCTTTGAATCCATATCACATAAGTATTGGTTGAAGGATTTGGTCATGGCTAGAAGGGACATGATACCTGTCTTATGTTTGAATCTTTTTGTATCCTCAGTGCTTAGAACAGTACTTGGCAAATAGTTGGTGCTTAATAAATGCTTATTGATTGATTGAAGGGCTGCTGTACAGATGAGGGATTAGACTTTTTCTGTTGTAATGTTAATGGGATATGAAGAATTTCCATGGCCATTAATAGACCTCACTGGAGCCCATTAAGGGAAGCTTGCTTAGGCAAAGCTTGCTTCTAGGAAGGCTTCCACATCTTTTGGTACTAAGCTAATTAGGCACTGAGTCACAGGGGTTGTGATGCCTTCTGGCTCTGAGCTTATTAGACAAAAGTGTATATATATTCTGAGTTGGTGTTTTGATTTGGGGGTTCATTTATGAAAAGGACATTGTGATTCCCTGGTTGAGACTCTGAGTGGATGTATATTCAGAACCCCCAACTCCTCAAATGTAAAGGTTCTCTTGATCCAGTGGTGTGTGTAAAGTGTATAGAAATATTGCTCTGATCAGGCAGTCAGAGCCCTCTCTTTTGGTCTTTGTGATAATTTCTCTGCTTGTATTTCTCTGATGTTCAGGGGGCTGACTTTTCCCCTGAGCTAGTGAAAGTAATTAAAGACAATTGTTGAGCTCTTTAAAAACTATTTTTTTCCTTTAAAAGCAGATCGAAGAACCTGTGCTAGCAGATCATCCTGGGTGTGCTAAGGTGCTTGCTGTTACATTTGTTTTACTGTAGAGGGCAGAAACTGTATTGTAAAAGTAGATTAGGCTACCATTAGAGTTGATGTGTCCTGTTTAAGAGCTGGTGGGTTCCCCATCCTTGGAGGTCTTCAAGTAGAGACTGGATGCACACTTGTTAGTATATAGTGGTGGGGATGTCTTTAGGAAAGGAATTCTTAACCTGGGATCCAGGGGCTCTCTGGAGAGATTGCAAGAGCTTTGTGAACATTTTTTAAAAATTAAATAACTATTTCCATATAATTAGTTTCCTTTATCTTCTTATATATCTTATGCATTTAAATATTATTCTGAAAAAGAGGACATTAGGCTTCATCAGATTGCCTAAGTAGTCCATGATGTAAGAAATGTTAAGAATCCTTATTATAGAGTTTGAGTTAGATTGGATGGTTGCTTAGGTCCCTTCCAACTCCCAACATTTTTACTTCTATGATTTTGTCTTTCTGACTCTAAGGTTGGCTCACTTTCCACTGTTCTCCTTTGCTACTCTTGTGAGTTTTACTAGAAGACCAACCTGAGTGTGTTTTAAAGGGAATCACCAGACTGGGTAAATTTCAGTTCCTAGATTATATAATGCTTCATGGCATTCCAGTACCATAGCATTTTATAGCTCCTACCTGACCTGTGCTCTGATAGAATTGCATGGGATTTTTCAGATCAAACCAAACTGTCTCTTGGCTCTGTAATTTACATATCTTATTGTATTTCTAAAACAAAGAGGTTATTGTAATTGTCTAGCCATCTTGTAAAGCATAACTTTCTAGCTACCTCTTCCATGAAACCTTCTTTGATTCCCTCAGTGAGCAGTGACCTTTCTTTTGTTGACATTATAAGCCACTTTTCATATATAGGTTTAAAAATATATTTATGTCTTTTTAAACTATACCTGTCATTTAATTTCTGTCTGAAACAACTGGTGAAGAACTAATTCAGCCAATGTGATTGCCACCTTCTCTACAACTTAAAGTCTTAGAGAGTAGCTTAGAGTACCATGATGTTTATTGACCAATCCAGCATTACCAGGCGATTATGTGTCAGAGACAGGACTTGAAACTAGGTCTGCTTTTTGATGGCTGGTTCTGTATCCACTATGCCATGCTGCCCCTCACATAGTATCTGTTATGCACTTTTAGTACATACTTTTGTATTATTATTCCAATAGTGCTTTTGGAATGTAGAAAGATGTAGGAGATAGTGCCTACCATGATGAGTGGATGCAGGACCTATGGAAGAAAATGGCCAAGAACTGCACAGGATAGAAAGAGATGGATGGGTTGCAAATTGCATATGGATGAGATCTCAGATCCATTTAATAATTAAAGTTCTGAAAAAAGCTACATTTATGTTCATGTGAAATCTATCTCCTGAACTACAAATTCCCTAATGGTGAGGACTGCACCTTGGGTATACTTTGTATTTCCCCTAGAATTCTCTGTATGAAGTAGATGATTAATATATGTTTCCTGAGTTGAATTAACTATGAGTATTTCCCTTCCTAAAATCCTTTCAATATTTCATAGGAAATCTTCTCTTTCTGCTACATATGCTTTGCTTTGCTTCCTCATTTTATGAGTTGGGAGCCAGGTGGGTTAAGAATTAGGTAAAATCACAAAGAGAACCAGAGCTGCAACTTGAAGGTGGTGGTCACTGAGATGAGATTGAAGATTTTTCCCAGTGCACTGACTGGAACATACGGGAAAATGCTTCTTCTCTTGGCCACATTCTAGACTTCCATTCTTTGCTGTTCCTCCCTTCTTTGCGTAAGGCATTTAAAAAAAATTCTAGTTTTGCTCCTGTATGGAATCAAGTGCAGATTTAGATTTGAGGCTAGATGGCTTTGCTTATTCATCCTTTTTGTCCATTTTACTCCATTTTGTCTTCTGATGTTAATTCTTTTGAAAATTTATTATGGATTTGGTTATTGTGTGGGACACTTGCCTAGATGGCAATAAATACATGTTGTATCTCCATGATCCTATAACATCTGGTCAATTCAGTCAAATTTTGATTGGTTTGATTGATGAAAGTGACTGGGTCTTCTGGTTGTATACTCATGCTAAGAGACAGACTAAATATGCAAGCATGCTTCATTCTATTTCTTTTTTAGATTCGCACCATGTTTTAGAGACTGTTAGATTTGTGTACAGGACATTTGAATAACACCCTACTGGGAAGGTCAATTAAACAGAGGGGGAAATGGCCAACAGCTGCCAAAACCAGGCTGTTCCCCATTCCCCCCTCCTTTAATTCTACCTTACCTCTAATGTGGCCTCAGGAGAGACTAAGGCAAGGTTTAATCAGAAAGAGAAGTAAAGCAAATAAGGGGGGAACTGTCTAACGGTGCTGCAAGCAGGAGAACAGATATGGAAGGGAATCTGGAAGGAAATAAAACATTCTGGAAGACTGCCATAAACTTGTGCCAGCTTCTTCATGAAGACAGTCAATGTCCCTGCACATATGTGAGTACATAGGGCAAGAGAAAAATAACAGGATAGGGAAGGTCTATAATTATACTCTAGACACAGGCAAATAAAAGGGACTCACTTTAACTATCCTCTGGGTTTGATTAATTGCTTGCTTATTGCAGAAGATAGAAGAGACAAAACCAGCGTGTGATTTTAACAGAGAAAAGGAGGTGCCTGGACTCTTTTTAGTGGGACAGAAGTGACTCACTAAAAATGTAACCGTTTGGGATTTTGCTTATGTCCCTGATAGCCAGTGGCATGAAAACCTTGAGGTTTCCTTGGCTGCTAGCAGCTGTAGTGACCTATTTAGTACTTAGAGGAGAATTTTCATCTTATATATTACTTTCCTTTCTATGGCTATTTTGGAAGCCAAATTATTAAATGCTGATCATTACCCAATTCTACTACTACATCTCCTCAATAACCTAATACCCTTGCATTGATATATTTTTAGTGATCGATTAAAAGGTATTCTTCATTAGCTATCAAGTTGAATAAACCTTTCCATTTTTATTCCTGGTGATTTATTAATTTTTAATATGTATGACCTAGAAGCTATTCACTCAATTGCTCTGTGGCTCAGTTTCTTCATCTGTAAAAACAAAACAAAACAAAATTGGGGTTTGATCAGGTAATATTTAAAGTCCCTTCTAAGTTAAAATCCTATGAAATAGTTACTGAATTCACTCATATTACTCAGGAACCCATTAGTTAAATTCAGCTAAAGACATGGACCTTTGTTCACTACTTTAATACCAAGCATTTAACAACAAACACTGATACTGACCACATGGTTATGGATGTTGTATGGTTAGATACTTATGTGTCCAGATTTGTTTCCCTTTGTTTCAGGACTTCAGGCTCCCTACCTGACTCTGGATATCCATTCCACTTATATCATGGTACTAGAAACAAATGCCAGACACTGTATTAGGTGTCAGGGAATACAATGGCAAATGTGAAATAATCCCTGCTAACAAGGAAATTATATTCTGGGGGAAAGGGGCATAGTGTATATACAGATAAATAACTATAAAGGAGAGGAGAGGAGGAGAAGACAGGAGAAAGAGAGAGAAAAAAGAGGAGAGGGGAGGGAGGGAGAGGGGAGAGAGAGAGAGAACACTTAGAAATGGCAAGATCAGGAAAGGTAGGCTATAGCACCTGAGCTTTGCTTGAAGGAAGCAAGAGATTATTAGAGGTTGTGAGGAAGCAGTGAATTTTTAGATCCTGGGGTGCATTCCCAACTTCTGCAAAGGCACATGGGGAACAGCTTCTGAAATTCCTGTTTGACTGAAAAGGAATGTATGTGAAGGGGAGAGTGAAATAAGACTGGAATGTAGACATTAAATGCAATAGACACTACTGGAGAAATAGCTCAAAAGCAAACTTTATTGATGATGGATCAGTAGTGACATCATATTTGAAGGATGGAACATATATGCCTGTCTGCTCTGGAGGTAACCATCATTTGAACAGATTCAAAAGAATAGTATTTAGTAGCACAAATGCAAACAAGTTACATATTTACATAATGCCCAGCAGACATCTGCTATTCCTTGCCATTCTCTGCTGTTGTATCTTTTTAAATTTATTTGTTAGATGTATTATTTGATTTTTTAAATTTTTTTTCCCTCCCATTGATTCTTTACCTGTTCTGTTAATATCACAAAGGCATATCATGGATTATTTTAGCTTGCTATTCCAGTGATAAAACCACAAAGAAGAAAATAAAAACAAGAAAAAGAAAACATTTAACTTCAAAAGAACATATTTTCTTCCCAGACAAGAAGATAATGTTTGATCACTTACTACTGTTAAGAAATTTTTGTGTTGTGTCTGCAATCTCTTTGAGTGTTTCCCGACTCAGAAATGAATGGGTATTATTTTACAATAATAGTAGGTGTGTTCAACTCAAAGGGACATGTTTTATTTGCCCCACCTTGTGAATAGCCATCTTAAACCATGCAGAGCTGGAAAATTACTGTGCCAGCAGATCCCATTTCAGAGAGAGAGAGAACATTTTAAGGAGTGACAGTCTGACACTACATCAGTAAGAATGGGCAGACTCGATGTCCCATTTCAGGAAGAACTAAGAAATAGCCAAATCTTACTCAATGGGAAAAAGGCCAATATTTATCAGATGTCGGACTGTGCTTTCTGCTTTCAGGATATGTAAGCTTTGAGAAGCTTATTAATCAGTGATAAAGAGAGGCAACTTTAAAAATGAATGTATTTAACTTATTTCAGTATAAGTAAATCATTTTTTAGATGGGGTTTATAAAAATGTCTTGTTGGAAGACCAATGATAAATATAAGCAGTGTTTTAAAGGTTTCAGCAGCTGTATGCTAATGGAAGAGGTGTGTGAAGAGCTGGGAGTGGACATTTCCAATTATTCTTTCAGAGATACAGCAAGATGAGTGACAGGAATTAGTGGTTAGTGTGCCAAGTGGAGGCCAATTAGTGAAGTGAAATGAGCCTAAGAATTTGCTTGGCTTAGAAACTACTTTATTTATCCACAAGTTGATTTGAGTTTAAAGATGGAGGGTTTGAGAGGGAAATTAGATGAGGGGAATTATACTTTTTGAGCTACAAGACTAAAAATGTTTCAAAAGTAAAAAAAAAAAAAGTAATTGAAAACTTTTAACTTAAAAATAGGTAAAATGAGAGAACCATTAAGACAAACTAATGGATTCAGAATAGTATTTCATTATATATGTTTATGTAGATAGAAGAGGCAAAATAACTTTTAAACAAATCCAAAATCTAGAAGCCTAAAGAGAAATAATGTGAGGAATAGACACCACATTTTAGCTTGGTTTTTTCTTCTTCTCAGAGCTTGTGAATAACAGTTCAAAGGGAAATATATTAAGGAATTAAATACAGTTATAATTGCTTTTGGCAGGGGTGTGAAAAGAGTCACACTGTTTCTTATGAGGTGGAAATCAACCCTCTGACTTAGTTTTCTTTCCCAGCTTTATGTGAGAATTCGGTGAGGAAAACATTTATAGTATACACTATAAGGTTTAGGTTAAGTTGTGTTCTTAATAATTTGGACATAAATGTTATAGTTTCTGAGGGAAATTGTAATAAAACATGAAAATGGGATCTAATTCCAGTGTCTTGTGGTCAGGGCTTACCACAAACTGGCAGTATTTAATGTAGTACCAAGTGGTCATGAGCTACCAAAGTACTAATGAACTAATTAGCAGGGATATTACACTGATTGTTAAGATGAGGGTTTTTTAAGTGTCTTCAGCTTCATTTGCTGGACAATTAGTGATGCAATATAACATTCTCCTTTGCTTTAGCTGGGGATTTTGAATGCTCTGCCCAACCAATACTTGGCAAACAGCCAGGATATTTATAAATCTCAGTTAAATTATTTTATTTGACCCATGTTTCCCTAGGAGACATGAATCAAAGCAACTGTTTTAGCAATCTGTAACTCATACAGACTTAAGAACCACCCCCTTACTCTTCTAAATCTAGTGTTTCACTATAAAATAATTATGCAGACATCGGGACTGATCCAACTATTAATCCAGGAGTGAATATGGGGCCATGTCTGACATTTAACTCCACTGATGTTTGGGTGATGTCTGCAGTTATCTGTTTCAGGGTAACATCTTCCCTTTGCTCTATTACCTAGCATTTAGTCAGATATTAGTTAAGTTTGAATGAATTGAAATACTAAAGAAAAACTCCAAAGTTAAGGTCACAAAAGTTGAATTTTCTTCTTTCTTTGAAATCACAAAAAGGACCAGATTTTAAAAAATGGTAAAAAGAAGAAAAAAGTTAGAATGGGGTCATATGTAAGAATCTTTGCAGTAGGAGGGACATGGATCAAGTCATGGCATATCGAAATATATTTGACAATGAGCATACCCTTTCTCCTCAGTTTCAAAAATTTCACCGGCTAACTGAGCTAATATAAATCAGCATTTGGGGAGTCACTGAGTGTTTATTCATTCTTCTGTTTCCTCATTCACTAACCAGTTTTAAATGTCTACTGTGTGAAAAGCACTATTCTGCTATTGGGATTGACACAATGAACCTTCAGATGATCTGGGCCATCAAAGAGTTTCTACTTTAATTTAGAAGCAGATATATTATAATTCCTTGTATCCAAAAGACCCTGAATACTTAGTGTTGTGCTATATGCTACATACAAAACCATATTACATAATAATTACATGACTACATGAATGATATACAATAAATATGTATGTTATATTCATATAAGAACTATAGTGAAGAATGGAGTATGATAAAATTTATGAAGGTGGATATGAGGAATAAGAAGAAAAAAATTAATTTCTGATTAGGAAGATGAGAAGTTTCATGGAGAAGATATTCTTTGTCCTAGGCCTCGAAGGGGGCAGGGATTCAACAGGCAGAGGTGAGGGGGGAAAGGCACTTCAGACATAGAAAATGATGTGAGCTAAATCATAGTGGTAGGAAAATAAATGGCATGTACAAGGGGTGTTGATTAATGCAGTTTAGCTTTTGTATATTGCTCGTGGTGTTGCTTATTCTTCATTTTTGAAGAGGACCAATGACACCACAGGGTGATGTCTTGACTTACATGTCAGTTGGATTTAAGTGAAGCAGAATTGTGCAGAAATGACTTCCAAAGTCAATGAAGTCCAGTGGCACGATAAAAGTCAAGATGACTAGTGATGGCCTGTGGATGTGGTGGATAACCTTGGCATCTTTGATGTCTGACTGAGTTCTAAGAGCTCCACAGTTCCTGTTTCAGATGCCTACGTGGTCATCAGAACAAGCTGTTCTCATCTGCCCGTTCTGTCAGAAGAAGTCCTCACATGCCTGGGGCAGACATCCCCCTAACTCACCGATAGGTTCGAGGCCTGTTGGTTACCTTCAACCTGGTTTAGCCTATCTGCCAAGACAGTTTTACTGGGGTGTGGCCATTGTGTATGTTACAACTTCTTGGGGTCATAGGTTAGAGTTGGGTGAAAGTGGACACCAAATGTGGATAAGCAGCCCTGAAAAGGGTTCGCAAGCCCTTGCATCAGAAGGGCTAGTCCTCTCTAAACACCCCAGGTTGCAGAGGGCCTGGAATGCTTAGAGTGCCAGCCTGAGAACTCTATTCAGTAGGTACTGTAATAAGGAGGCATTGAAGCATTCTGAGTAATGGGATGAGATGTATCAATCTGTGCATAATGAAAGTTATACTGGGAGAAGCATGAAATATGAGTTAGATGGAGCGAGGAGAAAAATTGGAGGTGAGGAGACCAGTTAGTAAGTTATTGCAGTGGTCCAGACCTGTGGCTGATGATTACATAAATAGAAATGAGGTAATGCACTTGAAAGATACTATGAAGGTAGAATCAACAGGATTAATTAGTTGCATATTAGAAGTGAGAGACAGGGAAAAGGAATGGAAAATAAGGAACTTTCAAGCATGTGTGAGGGATGAATAGTGGTGTTTGTGGGAGTAAATCAGAAGTAGGTGGTGGTGGGGAAATGCAGAATGTTGCTTTGAAAATATTGAGTTTGAGATGCTCCTGGCATTTCCAGGTGTAACTGTCCATTACGTAGTTGGGAATGGCAGCCTGAACCTTAGGACATAGCTTCGTGCTAGAGAAAAGTTCTTAAAGTCATAGACATGGCTGTGATATTTACAGCTGGGAAGAGTGTGAGATTGACAAGAGAAAGAGTACAGAGAGAGAAAAGAACGCTGATCCTTGTGAAATATTCTGCCTTTCAGCGTTGGAAAAAGGAAGACAGACCATTGAAGGAGACAGAGAAGAAGCAGTCAGAGAAGTAGGAGGAGAAGCAGAACAATGTAACATCATAGGAATCAATATGTTTCCATACTCTGGTGGCCAGACTGTCACTGATTGTCCATTCAGCAAATGACAGCTGACCAAAAGTATTAATTACATGTGGATACATCTATGTCTTTGATTTAACATAGAAAGAGATCAAGCAGACCCTTGAGGATGCCAGTATCTGATACTCTCTTGCAGACAGAGAAATGAGTAGACACTAGAATCTTTTCTTCTCTAATTTGTTGTTACAGACCTGTGATTTTATTCACACGGGAAGCTCAATACTATGTAAACTCCCTCCACTGAAGCAGGTAAGCAATTTATCTATAACTTAGATTTTTACTGATTTGTCCATGTCCTCATAGATCATTGGTGTCAATCAAAGACAAGACTTGTACTCAAGTCTTTTCGGTTCCGAGATTGATCTCTATCATTATACCATACTATTTTTCCTTTTTATGAACAAGAAAACAGTTGTTCAATAAATAATTTAAAGTATTGTTTTTTGCATGAAAGGCAACACGGTGTTTTGTCGGTTCTAAACTGAGCAAGTATATATTCCCAAGGATGAATGAACATCTGTTTTACAGATTCCTAGTTTCACCGCTAGACTAGTTCTGGGACACATATCTTAAATTGGATTTCTTTACTTAATCTCTTCATCTGAGAAGGCAAAATGCACTTCAGTTTCCCTGTTGAGAGCAATGTACACTTGTTTTTCAGTTTAGTTTCCTAGAAGATATTTAAGTACTTTTGTTTACCAGATGTAGTGGTATGATTAGATGTAACCTTAAAGATATGTTATAGAACACAATCCAAAACTATTGAACCTATAATGCCACATTTGGTTAATTCTTCTTGGAACTTAATAAAGTACTCACATCATCAACTGTTATTGGATTATATTAGAAGTTGTATTTATTACTGTTGGGTTTATCTTGCCCTAGCCAATAGGGAGCTCCCCTTCTAATTTGATCATATTATCTAAAGTGTTAACACCTTGTTAAAATATTGTTATTGGTACCTTGTAGTCTTGTTATTATGTTCTGGTACTATATCAACTGAGCTGGATGAGAGAGGCGAGACAAAGTTCTACCAGGTCACCCATTGTATGTATACATGCATGTACACGTGCATGTATACATACGCATACATGTGCATATTTTGCATATACTTACATGAGTACATGTTACTTCCCCCAGAGAAAAAAAGTAAACTTCTTAACAACTAGAACCGTTTTTAAAAAATGTCTTTGAATCCCAAGGATTTAGAACAGTGCCTGGTAGATAGTAGGTATTTCATAATCTGTTTGAATATTCTGGTCTCAGTGTTCCTCAGCCTTTCCAACCCCTATGGCTTCTGTCTTCAGTATACTTCAACTCTTCTCTAGAATAGTCATGGTACTTTTGCAGCTAGCTGAAAAAGATGGGCATGCCTGTTAGTCACGGGGAGCCTTTACTCTTCTGGCAATTTTATGGTTATTAATCTCTCTAAATTGTCTAGGAATACTACTTATGTCTAGAAACAATTCAGGACAAACAATGAATTTCTTTGAAGCATCTTGCTTAGGCAAACAGATTCAGTTATAAAGAAGATAATCACACATCTGTATGCATCATCTGTTCCTCCTTCAAACAGATGTTGAGGGTAACTAAGCTTCATTAGAGTCTATCTGTAGCATAGAATTTGGTAGAAGATGACTTCTTTTTGTGTTTAGTCCAAAGTTACTGGAGATGCCATAATAACTTTTTATGTTACTTGTGTATGTGGGGATAGCTAGACAGACATTCTTCCCTCTCCTTTCTACATTTAACTATCTCTAGCATCTTAATCAATGGACACTTAAGGAAAGACTTCCCATTACTCATCCCCATTAGCATTGAATCTATCTAATGCAATTTATTTTCTGCGCAAATTCATTTTTTGGGAATATTTTTACTTTGTTTACACGTGATTGTGTGTGTGTGTGTGTGTGTGTGTGTGTGTGTGTGTATGATTGCTACATTCAACTATACTAGGAAATCAGGGATGCTGACATTTCATCTTAGTATGTCCAAACAGATATAAGCACAATGGTCTACACAAAGCAGATATTTGATAAATGATTATAGAATTGTTTTATTATTGGATTGAAGAGAATTTTATAATGTAAATTCTGAGTACACTCCTGCAGTGGAGTTCAAAAATATTTGTATTCAGGGCTTTAGGTGTTTGGTTTTCATTTTTAATTTTCTATCTTAAACCGTTAAGTTTTGCTTTGCTCTTTCATCTTATGCCTCTCCCTGAAATAATTCTGGGCACAGCTTGCAATAATTAACACGGATACTCCATATTAATTAACATAGCAACATTCCAGGGAGGGAGTGGAATGGGGTGGAGGAGTGGACAGAGGAATGAATTTGATCAAAGTCTTTGGTAACGCAAAATGAATTTGAATAGATAATGCACAGTGAAACATATATTTCCTTCATTAGAGTTTATGGCATCTATAAAACCAAGTAGGAGCTTAAGGGCATTGTAGAGATGATTTTACAATGAACCTTGTTAAATGTAAAATTATTAGGCCCAGTCAGAGCAGGAAAAGGAAAATTGAAAGATTGTAGGTGTTATTGGGAAGAAAATAATCTTTACATGGAAAGGTTAAATGAAACCATGTCAATATGATAATCAACTGCCTATTTTTCAGTATTCTATTAACCAGCAAGTTTATACATCTACAATATAAACCTGACTTTGTATTGTCTGCTTGGCCCTAAGACTTTTCTTTCTGTATCCCCTCATCTTTCCTGCCACCACTTTTCTACAAATAGCCTGGTTCTTCTCTCCCCTCCCACCTTCACAACGTACACTCAAGAAAAGTACTACCAGTCATTTTCAACTTTTGTCTTCCTCTTGCAGGGTTTTTTTTTATTTTAAGCTTTATCTCTGAATAAAGAATCAATACATTCTCAAGTATTTATTATGTACTTCCCATGTGACAGAGATTCTCTTAAGCTCTGATAATACAAAGAAAAAGCAAAAATAGTAGTTGTCCTCAAGTAGCTCCCATTCTAATGAAATGAAACACTTTGCTCTGTTAGAGAGATTTGAAGAATCAGGGGATCTCTAGGCCGGGGATCCCTAACTTGATCTTCAAAAAAAAAAAAGAATGACTATATTTTAAAATATTGGTTTCCTTTGAGATCCTGTACAATGACACTCCACCTCACATGTCTCAGCCTTTCTACTGGCTGTCCCATGTGCTTGGAATAGACTCCCTACTTACTTCTGCCTTAAAGAGTTCCTCTCTTGGTCTAGAATGAAACTAAAGCACCATCTTTTGGGATGTTTTCTGGAGTCCTCCTAATTGCTAGTGCCTATCTATGTATCTATTTATATTCATATCTATATATGTTGTTATTTGCTGTTTGGTCATTTGTTTTTCAGTCATTTTTGACTCTTTGTGACCTCATTTGAGATTTTCTTGGCAAAGATACTAGAGTGGTTTGCCATTTCCTTCTGCAGTCATTTTACAGATGGGGAAATCGAGGAAAATTGGGTTAAGTGACTTGCCCAGGGTCACACAGCTAGTAAATGCCTAAAGCTGTATTTGAGCTCAGGAAGATGAGCCTTCCTGACTCTAGGCCCAGAGCTCTACCCACTGTGCCACCTAGCTGCATGCACAAGCTCACATACACACACACACACACACACACAACACACACACACACTCACACACTCACACAATTCAAGTATATATACACTCCATATATTGTAAGTTATATATATATATATATATATATATATATATATATATATATATATAATATTTACTGGTTGATATATATGGCTCTTGGCAAAAGGGTAGAAGATTGTTTCATTCTTTGTACTTGTATCCCCAGTACCTAGCATGGTGCTGGGCATATAGTACAGGTTTAATAAATTCTTGTTGACTGATTGATTAGAAAGACCAATTAAATTGAAGGGGTGGGCGGTAGGAGTAGTTTGGGATCAATGCAATAACTATATTTTCCCAAATGCAACACAGTACCCCTTCTTCCCTTATTCAATTCTGGACCCAACTATTTTTAGTGCCTATCCTATACACACACACGCGCGCCCACACACACACACATATACATGCACACACACACATATATATATACATACATACACACATATATACATGTGTGTATACATATGTATGCCAGCTCAATATATCATCCATCGAACAACATGTCATAATCTATAGAGACAGTTTTCATTCTTTTCCCCAAATCTAGATTGTTAGGCTGTCCTCTTTGAGTTGCTCATGAATCTTACTGAGGGTAATCTGCAATGTTTAGAGTTTGATTTAATCAACACAGTATCTGTAGGAAATCCGTTTTCTGTCTAAGCCATGTCCATTGGACATCCTCCATGACTGTGGCAAACATTTTATCTCATATAATTTTGCCTTTTACATTCAGCAATGGGTGTTCTGCATCTGTCTTATGCATTTATCATGCTAGGTGTAAGCCCATGGAGTATCCGCTGTCTAAGTACTCCTAACTTCTGCCCTTTCCAAGCAGAAAATAGAGGGATCAAAACTTCTAGACTATCCTGGGCCTGCCGAGATGGGGCTTTCCCATCTAGTTCACCTCCCTTCCTCCTTCCTTCTCTTTTGATAAAGGTGTAGGGGAGCTAAAACTCCTCTACTATGACTACAACTGATAATGAAAATAGCTAACATTTATTTAGCTTACTCAGTGCCAGGAGCTTTACGATTATTATCTCCTCAATGATTTGATCCTCACAATGATCCTGGGAGGTAGGTACAATTATTAACCTCATTTTGCAGATGAGAAAATTGAGGCAAACAGATGTTAAGTGATTTGCCCCAGTCACATAGCTAGTAAATATCTGAGGCTGGATTTGAATTCTGCTTTTTCTGACTTCAGTTCCTGAACTCTCTCTACTGTGTCACCTAAGCTGCCATATTTCAATTGATAATGAGTGATATACTCCTCTCAGGGGGAAGAGAGAAAGAAAATCCTTCCCTCCTATTCCCTTAGGAGTTCAGCTATGAAATGCATTGAACAGAATAGCTCATGAAATATGCCCCCAGATGGTGTCCTTCATCATCAAACCAGGAGTGAAATCCCAGTTTATAAATTCTTTGAAATAGAGGATTTCAGAACTGCTCTGACAATACTTTCCTCCCCCCACACCCACCCCCAGCTTAGCACACTCAGGAGACATTTACTGCTACACAGGAAAACAATGGAACCGGAACTTCTTACGTGAATGCTTCAAAATGAACAAAAACTGCTAGCACACGAGGAAAGGTTTGTGTAACAAGTGTAGAAAGTTCATGGGAATGAAAAACCTCTGTATGAAAACAGAGATGAGGGGAAAGCAGACAAGACAAGTCCTCTCACACTCTCATCTATGAAACCAGCGGGAGGGAAGTCCACTTCTGCTGCCTTCTCCTGGCCGCCCTCTGGTGGCTGGTGCCTGTCTGCCAGCAATACACATCTGGAACAGTCTCCGACTTTCTGTTCTGCCCATTTCTTAGTAAGTACAAAGCTTTTCTTGACAGTCAGATAGCCAGATCTCAACCTGTCTCCTCCAAAACCATCTGGAACTTTTATACTTGGCATTCTCACCTTGGGATTTGTAAACTAGAATTCATACATGCATGGCACATACATATATGAATTTGTTTGTATTAACTATATTTCAACATATTTGGTTTCTTTTGTACTGCTCTGTATTTCAATCAATCAATTAATTAATTTTTAGAATTAATTAATTTATTAACAACAACAACAAAACATTACTGGGAGAAGAGATATATAGGCACAGAGGATAAAGAACTGGGCCTGGAGTCAGGAACACTTGAGTTCAAATGTGACCTCAGATACCTATTAACTATGTGACTCTGAACAAGTTTGCCTCAGTTTACTTGACCATAATGTGAGAATAATAATAGCACCTACTGCACATGGTTGTTGTGAGGAACAAATCAGTTAATACTTGTAAAGTGATTAGTTAGCACAATGTCTGGCACATGTTGGATGTTTAATAAGTGTTTATTTCCTCCTTTCCTTCCTCCTGACTGTCAAAGGGTTCCATGAAACAAATTAGGCTAAGAATGCCTCTCCCAAGGAGCTATGAAAGTTCCTTGAAGCTTTTAAGTTGTAGTATAATGTATCTGGATGAGAGTTATATGTCATATTCGTTACTAGTTTGTAAGCTCAAGAAGGGCAAGGATTATATCCTGTTTATCGGTGTATTTCCAACAGCACCTAGGGAGATATTCTCTCTCTCTCTCTCTCTCTCTCTCCACACACACACACACACACACACACACACACACACACACACACACACAGAGATACACAGACACATAGACACACACCCACTCATATAGCATATCTACTATATATTCTGTATATATTAGATCTTTAAAACTGTTTGTTGAACAAATGAATCAATGAATGCATGTTAACAGGAAGGTAGGGTAAGAGATGCTGAATACACTTTCAAGATATGAGAGAATTGGTTAAGAGAAAATACATGAGACATTTTTAATGCAAATTCATTCAAAGTCAAAATTCCATTATCTGGTAGTTGTTTAGCCATTGTTGTATTTCATATCCTTCTCAATCTTTTTAAGATGACACACTGAGAGCTTCATATTTTTTGTGTACTTTTTTTAGAAATAAATAAACCTTGAATGATTTATTTTTATTGATAATTAGCTGTGATTAGAATAGATTTTTTATTATGCAATAATTTTCCTTTGAAAGTCAAACATGCTGAAATTCATACCTATTAGTTTGTGTGAGTGTGACATTTTTCAAAATTGCACATTGGAAAATTAAACACCTACATTATACATAAAAATCCCATAAGCATTCAAGAATCCACATGTTCATGTTTCTCTATCATAAATTAAAGTGACTCTAAAGGAGGCCTGGGGCATGCATAATTTGCAAACAAAACCAACAGTTATATTATAGTGTAAACATATGGCAGCTCTATTGCTACTAAAATGATGATGTAATTACATTAGATTCATGGCAGTTGTACCATGGCTAACCTCACTCCATGTAAAATGACTATCAAAGACTCCAACCTATTTACTGACATGTTATGCTTGGTGAAGTACAAAACAATATTGAAAACAAGTTTTATTTGCTATTGAGAATTATTTATATAAAGTGGCAGTTATAATTAATGCAGTCAGAGTTCATAAAATGTAAACAGCTTGCTCAAGGATATAGTGAAACCAGATAGATTTGAGACATTGCAGTCAACCTGGTTTGCAGAGGATATTTAGATTTGACTAGCCATATACTTGACTCCAAAGCAAATCTTCCTAAACTGCATTTCAAGGCTTGATTAACCCATGTTATGATTATCTTTTTGTACTTTCAGAAATGTACGATGTTAATCCAGTAACCAGTGTTAGCCCTTTCCTTCTCTAGACTCACAGCCTCTCATACATCATGCTCAATAAATCACAACAGGAATTAAGATGGTGGTTTGGTGCTCCCATTCATTTCAAAGGGAATTGTCAAGCAGAGGAGAAAACACAATGTAAAAAATTAGTATTCTTGAAAGGGAGTCAGTCGACAAGCATTATTAAGGCTATGTTCCAGGAACTATGATAAGCACTGGGAGTACATATACAAGCAGAAATAAAGGTCATATCTGACCTTAAGGAATTTTATATTCTATTGGGGGAAGAAAACACATTTTTAAAAGCTCAAAATAGGAGGAGGGGAGAGAAAAGGTATCCCATGTGGACAGAAACGTTGGAAACGTCCAAAGAGTAAGGAATGTAGTCTAGAGAGAAATGAAAATATGGTTGGCCTGTGTGTTCTCCTAAAAATGGAAATTTGAGAACAAAGCAGAGGGAGCAGCCCTAAGAGAGGAAGGTACTTTCAATGTGGGAAGTCTAGATGTGACTTCCAAGTTCCAATGAACTTCCAAGGTGGATTGGTTTCTTTGGTATGATAGAGAAAATTCAAAGAGTCAGGAGGGAATCCTGGAGAATTAGGGCTAATGTGGTTCTGATTCTAATAGTAACTCTGTGACTTGGGTGTTCTTGCTTTCTGTGTGATTTTGGACAAGTCACTTAACCCTCTCTGTGCATCTGTTTCCAGATCTATAAAGTCTATCACTGAAATAGATGATTGCTAAGTTCCCTTCAAGTTCTCAAATTCAAGGATTCTAGGATTAGGGTTGTAGACAGAAAGTGTATGGAAGGATTCGAGGACATGCTGGAGGACTTATGATGTCAGATATGAAAAAAATCCCACATGATTTGTAAATCATATTTAATGAAGTATTAGGCAAGAATTGGAATACTTTAAAAAATGCCTTTATATACACAGAGAGAAATTTGTGGCAGGAATGCTTATTTAGATAAAATCAGATTTGAAAAAAAATTAAATAAGTTGGTGGCTATTATTCATAAGCTGGAAAGGAAGAAGGAAGGAGAAGAAAGAAAGAAAGAAAGAAAGAAAGAAAGAAAGAAAGAAAGAAAGAAAGAAAGAAAGAAAGGAAGGAAGGAAGGAAGGAAGAAAATAAGAAAGAAAGAGGAAGGAAGGAAAGAAGGAAGGAAGGAAGAAAAAGAAAGAAAGGAAGGAAGGAAGGAAAGAAGGAAGGAAGAAAAAGAAAGAAAGAAGGAAAGAGAAAGAAAGGAAGAAAGGATGGAAGAAAAGAAGGAAGGAAGGAAGAAAGGAAGGAAGGAAGGAAGGAAGGAAGAAAGGAAGGAAGGAAGGAAGGAAAAAAAGCCAACCAAAGCAAAGCTGGAGAAAATCACCCTCAAGATTTGAAATCATTTTTTCTGTGCTTAATGATTCCTGTAATTTCATTTATAAACTATTTGCAGTAAGTTATTAAATCAAAATTTGTTATACATGTGCAAAGTGTTTGTTTAGTAAGGAAATTAATTGTCTGGAATATAGCTTCTTTTCTGGAATATATGTGTTATTAATTGTCATGCTTGCATGAACTATTTAACTGACAATTTATTCCTTACCATGACCTTAGCTGAATTGTTAAAAACAAAACAAAACAAAACAAAAAACCCCTACAACTCTAATTTGTTTAGGAAGCAAATTAATCCTATATATTAGTTGTGCCAAAGTCCCTTATTTGCAAATGGTCAAAGGAATATCTTGAAATAAAGTCACAGAAACTTATTCAGTGGTGTCTTTTGAGAATGAACCTCAGCTAAAGTTGTTACGGTCTATCATTTATAGAAGGACATAAAATAATTATGGCTCAGTGAGCAACTTTATGGCTGTTCAAAAAGTTTGATATCACATGAATCAGAGGTAGCAGATGTTCCTAGAAATACTCAGAACTCCTAAATGCATTCATATATTAGGATAGTGGTGTGCAAAAAGATGCTCTCTCATCTTACTAGTCTTGGTACGGCCCATATGATCACCAGTTAGGTCAAACTTAAGGTAAGGGAAAGAACCAAGAAAAGGATAGAGAAAAGGGGGCAGTAGAACACAGAAAGATCTTACTTATGTGATGATTTGAAAACAGTAAGTGCCAATGCCATTGCTTTAAGATGAATAATAAAACCCCAAAGTTCTATCTTTCCCCAAAACCTGATGTTCTAAGAATAGGGAACAACACTAACACAGGTCCGTGAGTAAGTTGCCATAAGCAGCTAATGAAAAGAATAAAGCATAAAGTAAATGCAGAGTGTTTTCTTGATTCTATTTCATTTTATTTTTTAGTGGAGGTCTTAACTTGTAATTTCATTATTGTAGCACTTCTAGTATACAAACTTCCTCCTCCACTGATACAGATTGGCAAGTCATCTATAGGTTGCAATCTTAGAATGCTGAAGTATGGCCTGCTGTGTGCTTATATGACTTACCTAAGTTTATACAACTAGGTTATATCAGAAGCAGGATTTCAATGCAGCATTTCTTGACTTCAAGGTCATCCCTTTAGCCACTATGACATGCTGCTTCTTATAGAATATGTAGCTGCATAATATATATTCAGATAGTGGTATAACAAGTGAAAACTTTCTCTAGATTCAAAATAGCTGGATTTCCCCTTTTGCTTAATTTCTTTTACCTTAAAATATACCGGAATAAATATTTTATGGAGAACTCACACAAGGCAAGAGTTCACATACTGGTCAGAAGAAGCAATACAAGGACACTCAAGTTTTTTCTGAAGAACTTTGGAATTTATTGCATGACAGGGGAGGTGCTGGCAGAGGACATCCTGGCATGGGGTGCCTGAATCAAAGAAGGCACTGTGTTCTATGAGCAAAGCACAATTGAAATAGCTCAAAAGAAACATGAGATGTGCAAATTTGGAGAATCCACCTCAAATGTTCACATGGATTATTTGTGCCCAACCTGTGGTGGAGCTTTCTAAGCTTTTTTTGGTCTAATCAGCCACAATTGGATACACTGTAACTTGACTCTAACATAGTGCTGTCATTTTGGTCCTCTTCAAGAATGAAAGACAACAACCAACCAACCAACCGAATGGAATAAAAACATGTCTTTCATATTGAAAGTGTAACATTTTTTAAAAAGTTATTGGCAAATGCATATAAATTTTATTCTAAAAGTAGATTTTTATGTAATCACACTCAAATCCTGATGGAGATTAACCCAAGACCATAGGTCCGAGTAGGGGAAGGAGACAGAGACCAAGAATTTATCTAGCACCTACTATGTACCAGGTATCAGAAATTTTGTGAAGTACTTTGCAAATATTATCCCTTTTGATTTTCACCATAACCCTGTGAGATAGATGCTATTTATTATTATTATCCCCATTTTACAGTTTATGAAACAGAAGTTGACCGAGGTTAAATGACTTTCCCAAGGTCACACAGTTAGTAAATATCTGACGACAGATTTGAATTCAGATGTTCCTTGTTCTAGTCCCAGAGCTCTACCCACTGTGCTACGTCTCTGCCCCAAGAATCCTGGGAATGGAAGAAACCCTTAGTCTACTGGCCCTTCTTCCATCCTGGTTCTTTTAGCCATCTTCACAGCAAGTAATCTGCCATCCCTGGTACCGTAAAACCAATACTAATTTCTCACCAACTGCCACCCACAAGGTAAGTAATCCTGCTAACTAAAGAGAAAAGGCAACGTGAAGGAGAGATAGGAGGTGGAACGTATCAGGTAACACAGTCGAGTCTTACTACTATGATAAGCACCTCTTCTCATGTCCAGATGGAGAGAACGTGGGATACTGATCACAAGAGCTATAGGAATAGCAGGACTCCTAAAACCACTGATAATGCTTCCATCACAGTTCTGGAAGCCAACATCAAGGCAATCAAGGTGGATTTCTGACTTGGCAAATTTTTCTGCAGGTATTATAGCCCCTTCCTCCTTTACAGCCACAGCTGCTAAGGACATTGAAAAGAATCTTCTTGCCACCAAAATCTCTGGAACTGAAAAATGGTCAAATTCGGAAATGGATACAATTTTATCAGTTCGGAAATAGCATTCAGGGAGATGTATTACTATCTGCTTTGCTCTTGCCCCCTAAGGACCATGATGCCCTCTGGTATGATTTGCCCATGAATCAATTTCTCTCTCTCTCTCTCTCTCTCTCTCTCTCTCTCTCTCTCTCTCTCCCTTCCTTCCTTTCTCTTTATTTCTCTTTTTCTATCTGTCTTTCCACTTATCTCTTTATCTATCCAATTATATATGTATCTTTTTAGCTATCCATCCATTCACTCATCCATCCATCCAACTAATCTATCTCTATTCATCTATCTGTCCATCTTTCTATCAATCCATTTTTCTACTCTTTTTTTAGAGGGGGGAAGGCAGGGCAATGGGGGTTAAGTGACTTGCCCAAGGTCACACAGCTAGTAAGTGTGTCAAATGTCTGAGGCCACATTTGAACTCAGGTCCTTCTGACTCCAGAGTTGGTGCCCTACTCACTGTGCCACCTAGCTGCCCCATATCCATCCATTTTTTCTATTTATCCATTTATTTTTTCTATCTATCCATCTATCTATCTTTCTATCTATCCAAGTATGTGTGTATGTATCTAGCCATTCATCCTTCTCTCCACCCATTAACTTTCTATCTATCTTCACACATAACACATATAAGTATATATATACACACACATATATATATACGCACACGCACACACACGTGAAGGAGGGAGGGGGGGAGAGAGAGAGAGAGAGACAGAGAGAGAGAGAGAGAGAGACAGAGAGAGAGAGAGAGAGAGAGAGAGAGAGAGAGAGAGAGAGAGAGAGAGAGAGAGAGAGAGAGAGATTCTTCTATCTTAGAATGTGAGCTTTTTGACTGGAAGGAACTATGTTGTTTTTCTTTGTATCCATGATGCTTAACATAGTTCATTGCATGTATTAAGGACTTAATATATATTGTTTCATTTGTGTGTGCATACATGCATTCATTCCAGCTTCCTGTGGAAGTATATCTATATATATGTATATATATATATGTGTATATATATATGTATATATGTATGTATATGTATACACACACACACACACACACACACACACACACACACACACATATATATAAATATTTTTTTTTTCCCCTGAAGCCCCACACTATCTTTGTGACATCTTCCTTCCTGCAGCTAGATGATTACCTCACTCTGGTGACCTATGCAGATGACAACCCAACCAAAATTTAGTCAACGTACATTATAGAGGGAGTACATAAATCCAAGGGAGATGTTTTATGTAGAGGTTAAATGATTGGCCCAGGGTCAAGAAAATATAAGGTGTCAGGGATGGGATATGAACCTAAGTCTTCCTGACTCCAATCCCGAGGGTCAATCCCACTATGCCTCTATCATTGAAATTAACCTTCAAACCATTTATGCATTCATTTATTTTCATGAGATTAAATATCAAAGATTAGAAAAATACTCATTTCATGTATGGCATGGAACCAAAAGCAAATTATTTTCGTATTAAAATAAATCTGTTTGGGGGAAAAATGGAATTTGATACTAATTGAAAATATGACTCAAAGCAGGGTACTCCTTGAATGTACCGAAGGTCACTCCTAGGAGGTGATTGAAAGAATTATGAAAAAATGTGGTTGTCTGGATAAAAAAATAATCCTTGTGGATTGTTTTTTTTTTCCTTTCTGATTCCACTTCTAAGTGTATAATTTTTTTATACAAATTCAATTAAGATAATGAAGTTGTGAATAAAGCAAAGTATAGGAAAATATCTCCAAATGCTATTATTTTTTAGTATGTCCAAAGCTGCTCTTGTACCGTTTAATAGATTATTTCCATTTACACTATGTGTGATTACACACAAGCTAAATGTTGAAGTCATTCAAGATCCCTGGGTCCTTTAAATACCATTATGCAATGTACCCTTTTTTTTTATTGATTCTCTACAGATGCTCTATCTTCTTTTTGCCTGGGTGTGGGGAATTCCTCTTGGATTTTCGCAGCTTTGCACTGAAGGATTAATGAAGGCAGTTTGCATATGATGCAATTAGCACATACCTGTTCTAAACAATCCATATCTATACCCACACAGTCTGATACTATTGTGGACAAAGCAAGAGAAGGTTTCTGACACAGTAAGAGTTTATACAGGTTTAGCCTTACACTTTAATGAGCTCCCAACAGTTGTTTTTAGGTCAGAATTTAATGTGAATGGACAAGCATGGGAGTTAAAACCAATTCTTTTACTCTGTTTATCTCACAGTTCCCTGACATAATTTAACCTTTTTTAAAAAGATTTTCCAAGCACATTCAATTAGATGAAGTTTCTTAGAAAACAGATTACAAGTGTTTCATTTATTATGATTTTAAGAATGATGGTTTATTACTATGACTTGAGTGGCTATTCTGCCTATTGTTACACAAACTATTGTATACACACACACACACACATATATGTATATACATACACCCACATAAATACATGTATATAAATATATGTGTATATACACACATACACACATCTATCTATCTATCTATCTATCTATCCATCTATCTATCTATCTATATGTATATACATCTTCCCCTTCAGGATGATAGCTTTAAAGAAAGCTTGGAGAGAGATCCAAATAAGTGAATTCGTATCAAGAGTATTCAAGGATGCAACAGAAACAAGAGAAAATGGAGGAAAGATGAATATGATGTATAAAGATTTTTATAATGTTTTTTAACCCATCAAGGACATTGTAGTCACCACATTTTGACACTCACATCATATTCCCAGATGTGCTTATAAAATAGATAAAATAGGCATTAGTGAAAACGAAGGTGGGGAAAGTGTATGAACCAGACCAAATATATACAGAAAAGCTCTGTGCCAGAAAAGACGCATTTCTGAAAGCATATAGGGATCAATTATCAACTAAAGGAGTGAAAGGTATCTAAGGTGTGGAAAAGTCCCATACTTTATTAATATTACACAGATGACAGCACAATATCAATATCTATCAACCCAAATTTCTACTTTCCCATTGATGCAAAATTTTATTAAAAATATGTTTGATATTGAATTAGAAGGACACAGGTAAGTTTTCGCAAGTGATTGTTCACAATAGACCACATTTTTTCTCGTTACTGTATATAATTGAAATATGTAAAGAATAAAAAATTCATCTTAGTTTATTATTTGACTACTTTTTTTTATTTGGTCAAAGATGTCTGTCAAGCATATGTAAATATATATATATATATATATGTGTGTGTGTGTGTGTGTGTGTATTAAGAAGATATGTATGTATATATGTACCAATTATCTATACACATTTGCTATCAGGCTATTATTTACCTATAAATATTTCCATATAATTGAAGCATTTTTCCCCAGAATAACAGATTTTTTTTCTTATTCTAGCAACATTGATTGTGCTTATGCATGAGCTTTTCAATTTTATTTTATCAAAACTGTTGATTTTGGCTTTTATGGTCTATTCCACCTCTTATTTCATTAAGGTTTTTTTCCCCTAGGAGAAGGAAAGGATACTGTGGGAAATGTAGGAGATGTAGAAGTAAAATATAGCAATAAAATTATATTTTAAAAGTAACATTTTCTAGCTATAGTTTTGAAACATACCTTCTTTGATTCTTTTCCGTTAAAAATGCTGTGACCTTTTGTAGTCAGGTCATGCATGCATTTGGAATTTATTGTGGAATATAGTGCATAAAGTAGATCTGGACCTTTTATTTATTTATTTTTTTGGTCCAATTATTTTCTTGTTCTTCTAGCAATAAGTATTCTTTGCCAAGGAATGGTCTCAGATTTATGGTCTCAGATTGGTCAAATACCTGAGGATTTTGTTGCAATGTTTCTGATTCTTGTTTATCTAGACCTACTTATCAATTTTTACATTTTTATACCACTACCAAATAACATCAGTGATTACTGCTTTGATTTAAGATCTGGAAGTTTTATTCTCTCTTCATTCTCATATATACTTATTGTTTCTCTATGGTACCAGACATTTTGTTCTTCCAATTTAATTTTGTTAAACTTCATTTTCAAAAAGCAGAAATAAATATGTCCTCACAACTTGCTTTAAGTTTTCCAAATACATTTGTTGAGTAAAGAAATATTTGCCTAGTATTCATCTTCTGTGTGTGTTTATCTAAAAATTACTCAATCAGATAAATAAATATTTATTAAGCATTTACTAGGTGCCAGGCATTGTGTTGAACAAAAACATTACACACATGGACACACATACACACGTACGTATATTATTATCAGTCTGATATTTATAATACTAATCTAAGAATGAACACAAACTACTCTTTTGTATTTCAGTTTGCAACTTAATAATTTTACCTGCTTTTCTTCATATAAGTTATATTATGATTTCAATGGTCTAGGAAGAATTCTCTTGACATTCTGTTTGGTGCTATATTGAAAAATAAAATTTGGGTTGCATTGTCATTAAATCGTATTTAATAGGTCTAACTCATGAGGAATTTAGAGGTTACTTGAGGTTGGTGATGGTTGGGGGAAGAGCATTTTACAATATGTGCCTTGATAAGTCCAATACAAGATGCTTTGAAGGGAGAGAGAGTACTATCAACTTGGCAACTTCCGGGGTGGGAAGAGTGATCAGGGATGACTTCAATAAAGAGGATGCACTTAAATTGAGCCTTAAGAATGGGTATAGTAGACAGTCTGTGAAAATGCACAGAGATAGGAGATTAAGTATTGTTTGGAGGGAAATAAAGCACAATTGTCAGGTTTTCCTGGATTCATTCGAAGGGAGTTAGTATAAAATAAGGCTGGAAAGGTAGTTAGGATCCAGATGGTGGAGGGATCCTAAATGCTAGGTGAAGGAGTTTGTACTTTATCTCTGAGGAAATGGGGAAACCACTGAAAAACTCTGAGCAAGAGAGTGCTATCATTCAACCTGAGTCTTTGAAATACTACTCTTTTTTAAATTTAATTTATTTAATATATTTAGTTTTCAGCATTGATTTTCACAAGAGTTTGAATTACAAATTTTCTCCCCATTTCTACCCTCCCCCCACTCCAAGATGGCATATATTCTGGTTGCCCTGTTCCCCAGTCAACCCTCCCTTCTGTCACCCCACTCCCCTCCCATCCCCTTTTCCCTTCCTTTCTTGTAGAGCAAGATAAATTTCTATGTCCCATTGCCTGTGTATCTTATTTTCTAGTTCCATGCAAAGAAACTGTTTTTTTTTTTTGTTTTTGAACATCGGTTTTTAAAACTTTGAGTTCCAAATTCTATCGCCTCTTCCCTTCCCACCTACCCTCCCCAAGAAGTCAAGCAATTCAACATAGGTCACATGCGTATCATTATGTAAAACCCTTCCACAATACTCATGTTGTGAAAGACTAACTATATTTTGCTCCTTCCTAACCTATCCCTCTTTATTGAATTTTCTCCCTTGACCCTGTCCCTTTTAGAAAGTGTTTGTTTTTAATTACCTCCTCCCCCTATCGGCCCTTCCTTCTATTATCCCCCCTTTTTATCTTCTTCCTCCTTTTTTCCTGTGGGGTAAGATACCCAATTGAGTGTGTATGGTATTCCCTCCTCAGGTCAGATCTGATGAGAGCAAGATTCACTCGTTCCCCCTCACCTGCCTTCTTTCTCTTCCTACAGAACTGCTTTTTCTTGCCACTTTTATGCAAAATAATTTATTCCCTTTCTCCCTCTCTCAATATATTCCTCTCTCATCCCTTAAATTGATTTTATTTCTTTTAGATATCATCCCTTCATCTTCAACTCACCCTGTGCCCTCTCTCTCTCTCTCCCTCTCTATATATGTGTATATATATATATATATATATATATATGCATATATATATATATATATATGATGAGTTTTTCATCGGGGTATGACTGCTTGTAGAGTAAAGAGTACTTTGTTCCAAGCTTGAGGGGATGCACTGTTGTTTTCAGAGCTATTACAGCCAGCTCTGCCACACTAGCACTCCTCCTTCCCCAAGAACCCCCAACCTGGACTGGACTCAGATCTTCAGCAGGCTCTGCACTCCTGCTCTGATCTGCCACTTAATTCCTCCCACCAGGTGGACCTGGGGCCGGAAGCAACTGCAGCTGTAGTTCTGTAGCTGCCCTACCTCCGCTGCCCCTGGGGTGGTGACTGAACCGTGAACTCTATCACCCTGTCCCCAGCAACTTTTCTCACTAACCTTCTCTGTTGTCTTTGGTGTTTGTGGTTTGAGAAGTCAGGCTAGTCCCTGCTTTCCAGCTGCCATCTTGGCTCTGCCCCCTGAAATACTACTCTTGCAGTTGTACTAGAGATAGCTTGGAAAGAAAAAAAAATGGTAGAACTGTGAAGATCAAGTAGAAGTCTATTACAGTTGTCCAAGTGAGCAAGGTGTTGAGGGTTGGAAGTAAGTTAGTGGCCTTGTGGATAAAGAAATGGAGGTGGTGGTGAGAAGCATTTGGGCATAGAATCTAAAAACATCTTGCCAACTTATTAGATTTGTTGTGAGGGAGAAGAAAATATAAATTATCACAATGGTGATGAATCATGATTTTCTGGAGGATTGAAATATCCTCAATGGACAAAAGGAATTTTAAAAGGAGTGGCAGGTTTGGGAAGGAAAAAAATCTTTGTTTTGGACATGTTGAGTTTGCAGTGGTAGTAGGAATTCCTGGTGGAAATATCCAATGCGAAGCTGATTCTGGGAACCAAGAGTTCATAATAGACAGTAGGGATGAAAATAAAGATTTTTAGAATCCTTGAACCTCTGGAACCTGAAGAGTTCACCATGAGAGAATATATGTATATATTATATAATTATACATGTAATTTTATATTTATACATATAACTATATATATATGTATACATATATATATATATATATATATATATATATATATATATATATACATGTATGTAATTGTCAAAAGCTACATATGCCATGTAGGATGAGGACTAAGAAAAATACCATTAAAGTTTGCCTTTATGAGATTATTTGGAAATGTTTGAAAGAATCCTTTTGATGGTATGGTAAGGATAGAAGCCAGATTTCAAGTAGCTGAGAAGTGAGTAGCAAGGAATTGTAAGCAGTTAATCTAAATGAGTCTTTCTAGTAGTGGTAGTGAAAACAAGGACAAATGCACAGTTTCTTTTCCTTCTCAAACTTTTCATAGTATTATAAGCTAAAAATAATATTTGTTATATATTTTTATATGGTGGGGGGAGGAAAAGTGAGGTGGTGCAGTAGGTAGCAGTTGGAATCAAGAGGACCTGAGTTCAAATTTGGCCTTACTCACTAGCCGCGTGAACCTGGAAAAGTCACTTAACTCATTTGTTTCAGTTTCTCCATCGGTAAAATGGAGGTAATAATGGCTCCTCCATTGCAAGTTGTAAGAATCAAAGAAAATAATTTTAAAACACTTAGTGCAGGGTCTGGCATGTAGTAAATGCTGTATAAATGTTAGCTATTATTCCTAGGGGAAAAAAGGGATAATGTCCAAAGACAAAAAGATTCTATAATATTAAGAATTTTTAAATCGTCTTTCTCCATCCTATTTCAGTGTCAATATCAATGCTGAAGCCAATTTTTCCAATAGTACACAACAGGCTATTTCTTTTCAAAACCTGGTTACTACTTAATTTCTAGTCTCTCAAAATGGCCATTCACTACTTTAGAAAACAAAAACATGTTGATCTATGATTTCTTCATAGTGGGGAGCTACCAAAATGGAAAATCTTTCTATGATGCCAACTTTTGTAATATGTAGTTTTTGATATATGTCCATGAGAACTAAGAGGCTAAGAGATGTCTGCCCATGGTTACAGAGTCGATGTGTGTTAGAGGCAGGACTTGACCCCTGGCCTTCCTATTTCAAGGGCTGTTGACTGTTCACTGGGCCATGCTAACTCTCACCAACAACTCAGAACTATGTAAACAGGGGTGACTACAGCATCGAGAAGTTACTTCTCCAAAGAATTTGAGAAAGTTAGATAATGAAAAAGTGTTAACCTGCTAGAAACAATGACAGAAAAAATCATTGAAGCAATATTTCCCAGAAGGAGTGGTTGATGTGACTTTTTGAAATATAAATCCAACACTAATACATTATTGGTGCAGCTGTGAATTGGTCTGACTATTCTACAGAGCATTTTACAAATATACTAAAAAAAGAGAGAGACTAATAACTTTTAATACAGAGATCCCATTGCTAGTTATACCCCACGGAAATAGAAAAAGAACAGAATAAAACAAAACAATGAAAAACAGATATGGTTTCCATATATGGGAAGAAAGATTGTATCAGCAGTTTTGGTAGTAGTAAGAACTGGAGGCAAAATTGGTGTCCATTGATTGAAGAATGGCTCAAGAAATATGACTCTTCCTTGACGAATACAATTGAAATTTTTTAGATCAGTATTCAAGGCAATCCGTAATCTACAGTTTTAATTTTCCTGTCTTGTGCAATGGCTAAATGAAACTGAATATTACTATGCAACCAGAGATGGAATCTGAAAAATTCAGAGAAATGTAGGGAGGCATATAAACAAATATTAAATAAAACAAATATTAAATATTAAATAAAACAAATATTAAAATGGAATGGACCAGGAAAATGATAGACACAATGATTATAACAGTGAAAACTGAAGTAACAATAAGTTAAACCAGAATGCTCCAACCTTGGCTCTGGGGAAGAATTGAGAAAATAGACCTAACTTCTGTCATTACAAAGGTGAGAGTCTATTGGTGTGTAATATTGTATTATTGTTAGATGTTAGTTTAACTATTAGATGTGGTTTGTGTGTCAATAGTTTTCTAGAACTGTTTTTTTTCTGTTTTAAAACCTTTACTACAGGTTATGACTTGGGCAGGCAAGGCGAGGCAGGAATATATTCAGAAAAGATTACGGTGGCATCAACAATTTAAGAAAAAAAGACAAGCAAATTTAATTTAACTTCTTTCAATGGCCTGTCATTTCTATCTTTTTCATACTATTTAGCCTCCTACTTAGACAGTAGTAGTGTTTATATGGCCACTAATCGAGAAGATCAATTACCTTCTGTTCCTTGCTGAATAAAATTGAAATGTTCTAGACCAATAGTCAAGGTAATTCATACTCTAAGCTAATCTTAAATTTCATGTATTATTATTATTATTATTTTGCCGTTTTCCCTCCAAGTAATCTATATTTTAGCTGGCATGTTATTTCCTCTGCTTCCCAACCTCCTATCCATATATTTCTTACTTTCCTGCATTTGTACCTTTGCTCAAACCATTCTCAGTACCTGACATGCTCTCCCTTCCCTTCCTTCCTCTTACTTCACTCTACCACCTGATTTCTGCTTACTAAAATCTTATCTAGCCTTAAAGACCCATATCATCTACTGCTTAAAATGTTCCCTGATTTTTCCAGTTGGGAATAATATTTTCTCCATTGGATATCACATGCTATTTTAAATCTCTTTGGTAAATCTAACACATTATTCTCTGAATTTTATAGTTGGTTAAAGCTTGAATATAAAAATGGGGCAAACATCCCATAGATATTGCAAATTATATTTCATACAACATAGGTTTGTGTTCATAATTTCATTTGTATTAAACATTTTCAGGCCACAGCTTACAAAAGTCGATTTTAGCAAATCAAATCGTATAAAGCCAATGCAGAATGTTGTCTGTTCCCCATTTAAAAGCCAGTGAGTGATGATCACAGAAAACACCATCCACCATGCAAAGCACGATTTTATTGCTATACTTACAGCATAGATATTGAGTTCTTTATTACAAGTATTTCATATATTTTTCCTTTTACCCTTCATGAGCATTCATCTTTGAATAAAAGCTACCATATTTCATTCATATCCTATATTAGAGAATAAAAAAAGTATAGTCAGTGTGGTAAACTGTGAATTAAATTGGAAATGACAAAGTAGATCTTCATAATTTAGTATCCTATTAGAACCTGTTGGTATTTGCAGTTGGGTTATTGTGACTTCAGTTCAATTGCCTATATGTATATTTACAGTATTTCTCTTTTAAGAAAATAGGTGAAATAAATTTTTTGTCATTTGTAAGGAATTTTTATGTTTCTATCAGTAGAAGTATGTCAGTCTTCAGTATAAGAAATTTGAACTAGAAAAATTCTGTGTTAATACATCTGGAATAAATCATAACAATATAGAAATGAGAGATGGAAAAATCCGCAACTTATCTAGTCTATCCCCTGGAGCCATAACAAGATTGTTCCATGAACTATATCCTCTAGCTTTTATCTCCTCTGGTATTATGCCAAGAAATGGTTATTGCTTAATATTCGCTAGCCATCCACAAAGCGGGTGATGGAACAGAATGTGCCCCTAACCCTTTAAAGATTACCTTTTAAAATATTTGTTTAGCAGTTTCATGTTTTATGTAAATGCTGTTCAAGTTTGGACACTGAGGACTACCAAAGAAGACTGTATTTTACCCTTTACAATGATATTGCCTCTGGTTTCTTCAAGGCCAAACTTAAACATTGACTTTTATACGAGTCATTTCTTGATGCCCTCTTCCCCAGTTATCTTGTATCTATTATGAACGTGCATGCGCAAACTGATATATGTACAAATGTGTGTGTATATGTTTTCTGCCTTTTCTAGGCTATAAGCCCTTTGTGATAATGAACTATTTCATTGTTGTCTTTGCGTTGCCAGTGACTAGTATATGTCTGGCACATGGTAGGTACTCAATAAATATTTTGGGGCTGATTGAAGTGGAAGTAGTATGTGCTTATTTTTTTTCATTTAAACAACAATATACCTACTAAATTTAGCAATAAAAAGCACCTTTTGTTTCTAGATTCATTGTGATATTTCTTGCATCATTAAATTGTTGTTTAGTCCTTATTAGTTTTTCTTCCCAGATTATAAACTCATGGAGGGCAGTAGTCTATCGGATTGTTCCTCTCCTGCCCTGACAATTCTCCTATACAGATGAGACTTGACAAGTACATGGATGGCTTTGATTGTTGCTTTCCATTTCCATTTTCCATTTTGGTTAGTTAAAATGGAAAGGGAGACCTACATTTTTATCTGAAATTCTTAAAACAAAGAAATAAAATATAAAAATCTTTTGAAAAAGATCAACATTCATATTCTTTTAATTTTAATTAGATTAAAATAAGCTCATTTTCATGAAATTCTTTTTTTCTGTCTAAGTGGAATTATTATTGAAATGCTAATATCAAATTGAATAAACTCCAAACAGTGAAATATGAATAGAGTTTTAAAAGTAATAACTTTTGGGGGTAAGAGGGTAGAGAAGATCTGTTTTTGACCTAGTCTGAAACCTAGTATTCATTAATTCTCAAAATCCCCTTAGATCATTTAGATCAAGAATACTTAAAAGTAGGCTTTCAAGTACAGTTGAATCCCTGCAGGTTTTACCTATGCTCTGATGTCTTATTTTTTTAAGAGCAACTTTTTCTTTCACTCTTCTGCAAAGTTTAATTCTTTTATGAAAAACACAAGAAAATCCTTGCTGTGGACATTACATGCATATAGACTCTTTAACATTGTAAAGGATGAAAGTTCATGCATGTTGCTCACAGCTGGTATAGCAGCATCCTAAGGGGGTAGAGAGGTCATTGTTCTAAATATAGGAATTTTTTCCCCTATAGTATCCTTTGTCATTGGGTTACCTCACTTTACTTAAAATATGAAACATGGTCTACACTTAGAGAGGATTGGTAAAAATTACCACTAACCGTAGTGTGAGTGATTACAAAGGTATAGATTGGTGTTTCACTCTTGAAATTCCATTAGAATTTTGACTTTACATTAATAATTTTGCAGATATAAATCATGATAAGGCTGATGTGTCATAATGGATATTTACACATCAGACTAGGTCAAAAACAGATGTATATTATACGTCAGATATTCTTTGAAAATAGACTATAAATTTCTTTATTTTTTCCATTAGAAGATACTCTTCCTATATTAAATTAAACAATTTTTAGACAGTTTCTACTGATCTATACCCAGTTTTGTAAGAGAGCTATAAAACCACAGATTTTTGTTCATGAGGGTTTATGGTCTCTGTCTTATAGCTGTCTTGCTGTTCATCAGTAAAATTTAAGACAGGAAAGATATAGATCCTTAATGGTAACTCAGCTGAGTAATGTGGAAACCTACTGTGTGACCACATCCCCCACCCAGAAAGGTGAACTGTATGGTTTTCTATAATCTGAGACATTGAACATCTCTATTGGTGGTGATATTCCAGAGCTGACTAGAAGTTCAGCTTTGTGCTCCCAAAGTATTATATAAATCATGGCTAGAAAGAGCTCAGTCCACTTGTCAGTAAATTCAATTTTCAAGTTAGATGATTACATTTAAATTGAGAATGTTCCACCAAATGATTAGTTTTGGGGGTTCTTTTTGAGAACTTAAAACATAAAATGCTCTGGGGGGAAAAGCACTTTGGAAAACTGTGGGATGTATAATGTTCACACTTTACAAAATTTCAATCTTTTTAAGCTCACATTTCTTAGAAAATAAGATATTGTAAATGTCTTTGGTTTTAACAAAAATAGAAGGAAGGAATAAGGCAAAGAAATTCTTTTTCCCATTTGCTTTGTTTAAGGAAGGATAAGACAAATATAAATTGGGAAAAGTAATTTCTATTCCCAATTTTTCTGAAATAATTAATGCTCACTTTTGCAAGCTTGGCTTTGGGATTTACATATTGATTTTCTATCAGTGGCGGTAAGACAGTGAATGTTTTAATGTTGGGCTAAAAAGAAGACAGAATCTTGTTCTTGAAACATTTTCCCCCATTTACTTTATGTGTTTATAATGCACAGTCTCCATTCTGACTCTGGTAATCTGTGCATTAAATATCGGTATAAACGAACCTTGAAGAACAATACATCAGGGATTTTTTTTCTAGCTTCTTTCTCCTTTAGAAGAAACACACTATCCCAGCTCATTTATGGCATTTTCAAAATTTGATACAGGTATCTACGTATTGAGAATGATGCTTTTAAAATTGTGAGCTAGATTGCCTAGGATTATAGGAAACAGCCCAGCATAGGGCAATGACACATAAAGGCAACAAATAAAATCAAAACAAAAAGCCAGCTATTCCTGAATTGCATGACTACCCCCAACAGGACAAATTATTGGCGGAGTGTTGGAAGCCTACAACAAGAGTCAACTAAACAAAATCATGTTCACAATCAAATTCTCAGGCTTTCTGGGAGGTAAGAACCAGGAGGTCTGCTAAAGGCTCCAACCTTCTTCTTTACAGGTATTGATTTTGGCTTTCACTTCAGTAGGAGCCCTTGCAGTCAAATAGCAGCACAGCAAATGTAAAGAACTTATGGGAAGTTTCACCAGACTTGACTGTGTTCACTTTGTATGGATCATGGCAGTCGTGCCATGCAAGAGCTAAGTTGCAGAACCCTGGGCTTTTTTTCTTGGAAGAGTAGAGGGAACTGGATATTTATAGGGGTATTTTGATGTCCAGTAATTGTAATCTCAGCTCAACAGGATTTTTTTAATAGCCCCAACTGCTCATTTTATAGTTCTTATTACCTACTCTTGTGGTTTTTGGCTCTTGGCAGTGAAGGGGCAATTATGGTCCATCTGAGGATATCTGAGTCTTATTATTCTCCTGCTGTTGCTACTACCAGGTGAGTTTGGACATCCTCAGGAATAAGAATAGGAATATACTCAGGTTAGATTGCGAGATCAACAGATAGGATGAGAGATGGATCAAGTACATATTAAATGATCCTAATATGACAGACACTATGCTAAGCACTGGAAGTACAAATACAAGCAAGCAAGACAGTCCTTTCCACAAGGAATTTGCATTCTAATGAGGGAAGGAAATAGGGAAGAGAGAGTTGGTATGAAGTTGGTATAAAGAGGGTCAGGGAGTGAAGTAGAGACATGGATTGGTGCAAAATACAGCAAAATCTCACTTGTCAGAGTCCTACATGGTTTTAGGGTTGGAATCCAAGTTGGGCTCAATCTTTTCTTTCCAGTACCTTTTACTTGCCCTTCTTAATGAAGTTCTCTCCAACAAAACTCCTCATTGATGTATTACCAGACAAGAAACATAAACCTTGTCCAAATTTCCCTTTCAGTTATATTAGTTCTGCAATTAAGTATTTAAGTATTCAAATGAGATGTTTGAAAAAGTACTTCTTAGCATAGTGCTTGGCACTTAGTAAACATTAGGAATAAAAATTTGTTTATTCCCTCCCCTTCTCTTCCCTCCCCTTTCCTTCTCTTCTTTTTTCTTCCCCTTCCCTCCCCTGTCTTGCTTTCCTTTTCCTTCCCTCCCTTTGTTTTGCTCCCCTCCCCTCCCGTCTCCCACATTCCCTTCAATAAAAGGACTTTCAACAATAAGAGCTATCAAAAAAAAATGGAATGGGTTGCCTCATTCGCATCACTGATGTTGTACAATTAATTATTTGGGATATTATCAAGGTGATTAACATTTCTGATGTGGAGTTGGTTGGATAACCTCTAATAGCCTTCCAATTGAATGCATTTTTTTCCAATGAATTTCAATGAATTTTTTTATTCTTCATGAGCACAAATATGTCACTTATACATCATATAATTCTGTTCCCCTTTATGAACATTGGAGGAAGAAGCACTTCTTTTAGGAAATATTTGAAGATGAATGTAAATTCATATCCTAACTCTCTAACCAGCTTAATCATTTGTTCCACTTCAATACAGTTGCCGTTCCTACATTTCTATGCACCAGTTTATGGTTATCACTAGTTTGAATAGTTTTTTTTTAAAAAAAATTATTTATTTTAAAACATTCTTTTCTTTTAAAATTTTGAGTTCCAGATTCTCTTTCCCTTCCAACCCTCAACCCGTTGAGAAAGCAAACAACATGATATCAATTATACACTTGATATCACCCAAAACATATTTCCATATTAGCCATATCGATCTCAAAACAAAGCAAAAAAGAAAAAAAAGAAAGGAAGTGAGAAAATTATACTTCACTTTGCCGTCAGAGTTCATCAGTTCTCTCTCTGGAATTGGATAGCATTTTTTTCATTGAGTCCTTTGGAATTGTCTTGTATAATTGTATTGATTGGAGTAGCCAAATCTTTCATAATTGATCATTATTACAACATTGCTGTTACTGTATACAATGACCTCCCAGATCTTCCCACTTTACATCAGTTCATATAGATATTACCATGTTTTTTTTTTCTTTTCTGAAAACACCTCCCTCATCATTTCCTATAGCACAATAGTACTCCACCACAATCACATGCTACAACTCATTCAGCCATTTGGGAATTGATGAGCATCCCCTCAATTTCCAATTTTTTGCTACCACAAAAAGAGCTGGTATACATACTTTTTTTTTTTTTATAAATTTCTTTATTTATTTTTAGTTTACCACACACGGTTCTACATAGTTTTGAGTTCCAGTTTTTCTCCCCTCCCTCCCCCCTCCCTCCCCAAGATGGCATGGAGTCTCATATAACTGTCATATACATATTTTTGTACATATAAGACCCTTTTCTTTTCCTTTGATCTCGTTAGGGTACAGACCTAGTATGGCATTACTGTATCAGAGCATATCACAGATTTAGAGTCCTTTGGGTATAGTTCCACGTCGTTCTCCAGAATGATTGGACTAATTCACTACTGCACTTCATTAGTGTACCCATTTTCCCTCATCCCCTCCAGCATTTGTCATTTCTGATAGGTGTGAGGTAGTATCACAGGTTATTTTAATTTGGCTTTCTCTAATAGATAATGATTTAGAGCATTTTTTCCATGTGACTATCGATAGCTTTAATTATTTTCTTCTGAAAACTGCCTATTCAGATCCTTTGACTATCAATTGGGGAATGACTTGTGTTCTTATAAATTTGACTCAGTTCTCTAGATATTGAGAAATAAGGATTTTATCAGATAAACTTGCTTATCTGCCCATGTTACCTTTTAGCAAAATGTAGTTTTATCTCTTTTAATTGGGAATGTTTTTTCTTTTGTTTTGTCTGAGATCATGATTGCTACTCCCTGCCTTATCTTGGTTTCAACTGAACCATAATAGATTCTGCCCCAGCCCTTTATTTTAATTCAGTAGTTGTCTTTCTATTTCAAGTGTGTCTCTTGTATACAACTTTTTTTGGATTCTAGTTTCTAATCCATTTCCCTGTGCGCCTCCTTTATGTGAGAATATTTTGTCTATTTTATCCATTCTACTTCTTCCTTCCTTCCTTTTCCAGTATATCCTTCTTTCTCACCCTTATTTTTCTTTTCCAAGGGGGTGGGGAATCATCTTAACATAATCAATTCATACCTGTGTCCTCTGCTTATGTAGACTCCTTCTAATCTAATAATGATAAAATTTGTAGGAGTTACATGAATTATCTTCCCATATAGGAATGTAAACAGTTCAATTTTATCGAATCCCTTGTGATTATGCTTTCATGTTCACCTTTTTGTGATTCTCTTGGGTTATCTGTTTGAGTGTCAAATTTTCTATTTAGTTCTGGTATTTTCATCAGGAGTGCTTGTAAGTCCTCTATTTCATTAAATACCAATTCCCTCCCTCCTTGAAGAATTATACTCAGTTTTGTTGGGTAGGTGAGTCTCGCTTGTAATCCTATCTCCTTTGCTTGCTTGAATATCATATTCCAAGCCCTCCATTCCTTTAACGTAGAAATTGCTAAATCTTGTGTTATCCTGACTGTGGCTTCAATATTTGAACTGTTTCTTTCTGAATGCTTGCAACATCTCCTTCACCTAAGAGCTCTGGAATTTGACTATAATATTTCTGAGAGTTTTCATTTTGAGATCTCTTCCAGGAGATAATCGGTGAATTCTTTCAAGTTTTATTTTACCTTACCCTTCAGGTAGTTTTCCTTGATAATTTCTTGAAATACGATGTCTAGTTTCTTTCTTTCTTTTTTTGATCTTGGCTTTCAGGTAGTTTAATAATTCTTAAAGGATCAGTCCTTGATCTATTTTCCAGGGTTGTTGTTTTCTAATGAGATAGTTCACATTTTCTTCTGTTTTTACATTCTTTTGACTGTGTTTTTCTTGAAGTCTCATGGAGTTATTAGCTTCTACTTGCCCAATTCTAATTTTTAAGGAAATATTTTCTTTCTTCCTTTCTTTTTTGGAGGGGGAAAGGCAGGGCAATCGGGGTTAAGTGACTTGCCCAAGGTCACATAACTAGTAAGTATGTCAAGTGTCTGAGGCTGGATTTGAACTCAGGTCCTCCTGACTCCAGGGCTGGTGCTCTACTCACTGTACCACCTAGCTGCCCTGAAATTATTTTCTTCAAAGAGCATTTGTACCTCTTTTTTCCATGTAGCTAATTCTACTTTTTAAGGAGTTCTTTGATTCAGTGACTTTTTTGTACCTTCTTTTCCATTTAACCTATTCTGCTTTTAAAGGAGCTCTTTACCTCAATGAATTTTTATGCTTTTTAAAAAAATTTACCATTTGGCCAATTCTGTTATTTTCTTCAGTATATTTGTGCCTCTTTTATCAAGCTGTTAATTGTCCTTTCATATTTTTCTTCCATCACTCTTATACTCTTATTTCTTTTCCTGTACCAAGTTTGTCCTGTACTACTCTCATTTCTTTCTTTAATTCTTCAAGGAATTCTTGCTGGCCTTGGGCCCAATTAGCATTTTTCTTTGAGACTTTTTTTTTGTAGCTGTTTTCAGACTGTTGTCTTTAATTTTATGTCTTGGTCCTCTCTGTCACTGTAATAGCTTTTTATGGCCAACTTCTTTGTTGTTGTTGTTTGCTCACTTTTCCAGGCTATTTCTTGAGTTTGAACTTTATGTTAAAGTTGGGTTCTGCTCACCTGGGGTGAGGAGACACTGTCTTAACCTTCAGGCTTTTTTTTTTTGTGCTTCTGCAATTTTTCAGTGTTTTTGACATAGTATTATCCTGGAAGGGATATGGTCACTGCTTGGCTAGTCTGTGCTCTAGTCTTTACCAAAGAAAGGCCCATGCTCCCCTGCAGACATAAGTGATAGGGCTTGTCTTGGTCCTGGAACTGTGACCAGGGCCTCTGCTCCCCTGTGATAGATCACAAGCACTCCTCTCTACTCTGGAACTGTTATCTAGAGCTGCTTATGGACAATACAGTTGCCAATCAGTGCCAATTACACCCAGTGCTAACAAATAACCCCCTATAATCTTTTTAATTTTTTAAGAAAAAATAGAAGCATAATTTATTTGTATACAATTAGCTAAAACCAGCTGGGCCACATATTACTTCTTTTCCTGAATGGACATCTGGGCAATGGCCTTCTGTGCTTCATCTACAGCATCAGGGTAGGCTAGTGGATACCATTTGGTTCTCTTTTTCTCAGGCTTTTTACTGTCTACCTCTTGATTGAATAGATCTATTTTAATCCAAACTCCAGAAAGGGTCTCAATTGCTTGAATTCTTGATCCTTTCATCCCTATTGGAGCCCCCACAAGTCAAGGCTTGACCAGGAACCACAAAGGGCCTTTGTTTGGGGCTGGGGCTTGGGTCGGGGTCTCTGCCAATGGGGCTGGTTGGAGCATTCTCGAACAAGCTGGTTGCTCATGGTAAATTTAGGACCCAGTCGAAGCTGGCTGAGAGCCTCTGTAATCTCTTCTAACCAGTTATCTGACTCCTTTATGTGGTCTCTGGACTGAATACTCCTGAAGCTGCTTCTGTTGTTGCTGTTGCTGTTGTAATGGCTGCCTCCAAGGCCCACTGTTGGTGCTCCTGCTAAAGTCTGGACCTTCACTCACCATGGTATTACAGACCTCTCTTGCAGACCTCCTGAATTGTCTTAGGCTGGATAAATGTTTCCCTCTTACCTTTTGCTGGCTCTGCTGCTCTAAAATTTGATTTGAGGCATTATTTTAAAGTTGTTTGGAGGGAAATGTTGGGACAATTCATCTGAGTCTCAGACTCTGCCCTACCATCTTGACTCTACCCTTTGTTTAGCTTTTTTTTTTTTTAAATTATAAAAAAAGAGTAATGGAAGGAATATACAGATCCTCTTTAAAATCCATGAACTATAATGCATGTGTAATAGGTCCTGTTCCTGAAATTCTTTCCTCCTAAAAGAAACCTAGATGTAATATTGGCAGATTTACTTGACAGAATGAGTCTAATAATAGGAACACAATTTTTAAAGAAATTCATAAAGTCTAAAATATCTATTTTTACATTAATAACAGAAACACTTTTATTCTGATGGATCCCAGAGTACAATACAAAAGAGATATTATAAATACTACATAAATATGCAACACATGAACATTATAATGACTTATTATTAGCCTTCTGAATTGGATAGAGAAATAAGCAAGAACAATTTTAGAGAAGACAATAAAAGGTAGAATTTGGCCCAAATAACTTAGATATACACATAATGAAAAGTTGTGCTCATTTAAAAAAAATTGTTGGAGCGTGCTATCAAAAATATTTGGACACTTCAGGTTCAATCCAACCTTTCATTTTATCAGTGAGAGAACTGAGGTCTGAAAAGGATTGGTAACTTGTGAAGGGTCATTGAAGTAATGAGCACATTTGATTTGACTCTCGTGTCCCAACAACAAATTTAATGCTTACACCCAGATTTTCTTGACTCCAAAGCTAGCCCTCCCCAAATCCATAATGCCTTTCTCCTACTTCATTAGAAAAAGAACAAGGAAAATGTCTGCCAAGTGTACAGAAAAATATGAGGAAGGTGGCAGATATCTCTTATTACAATGAGGTATTGAAAATAATCTAGAGGTTTCACACAATTAAAGCTATAAAAGTGTAATTGACAGTATTCTCGAAAGCAAATATTCAAAGGGGTCAGCATTTTGAACATTTGGGACCCGTAATCCTCAGATGATTTACCAACATAGGTTAATTTTATTGTTGAGGTAAGCATTCATGGTATTTTTTACAAAGGAAAACTGAAGTAGGCCTGAAATAAGCAGTGAAAAGAGCCTTGGATTTTTTAAATTTATTTTTATTTTTAGTTTACAACAGACGGTTCTACATAATTTTGAGTTCCAGATTTTGAGCCTTGGATTTTGAATCAGGTGACTTGAGTTCAATTTTTGGTTCTATCTCTTCACCAACTCTGTGATCTTGATTAAGTCACCCTCTGGTAGCCTCAGTTTCTTCCTTTGTACAATGAAGAGTGTGAGCTAGGCCCCTTCTAGTTCTAAAGCAATGACTTCGTGAAGATAAATTATTCCCTTCCCAGAAAGAAAAAGCAAAGTTTAAGGAAGAGCCTAAAGGAACTGAATTAGTTCAATTGCCAAGCTTGCCTTCCTGATGTGCTGGGGGTTGGGGTTGGAGTGAGGTGGTGTCTTATAGAACCTGATAACTAGTTTTGTCTTAAAGAGTACAATTCACCTTATTTGTCTGTGCAGCTTAATTACCTGTTATCAAAAAGAAATTCTACTGTCAGGGCAATGGGTCAGCCTCTTATCTCTGTAAAAGGCCGCAGGAAATAGAAGAACTCATCTCCATAGCTTCAGGTCAATTGGTTTAGGAACACAGAGCTGTCATCCTGGGCTGCAATGGAGGCTGCCTTTGTAATTAAAACTCTTCTGAGTTAAGTCACTCAGGGCTTATAAACTCAGTGACTTGTAGATCATGAAAGAAGGAGAAAAAAAATCAAGGGAAATTTACTTCTCCACATGAGTCAAATGGCTGGGAAAGAAAGAGAACAAAGCTAGTACCCTCCAAGTGCATTTACCTTTCAGTGTTGTTTCTTAGAGTCACATTGATTTATCCAAGCCTGCCAGGATGTTCCCTTTGTAAAGGACCTAATTTACTTGCGGTGTGGGATTTTTCCACATTTTTCACTCCTCTCAGATTGCATTTTCATTTTTTCTAGCAATAAAGACGTTTAACCCAGATGCTCCTGTTGAAGTCAGTGTGGAAGGCTATCAAAACCAGAGAGTTTCATATATTTTTGGGCATTTGATTGGACCTTTTTGATTATTTCAGACCCTAAAAAGAGATGCCATGTTGACACTGGCTGAAGCTTCTAACTCCCTCCTTCCTTCCCCCCCCCCACTTCAGATGGTCTGGGAAAGAGGAATCCCACATTCTATGTATCATTATTAACCTAGTCCAGCTTCTTTCTAAGTGGAGCAATCATTACTAGGCATTGGCAGAATCAGAAATCTTTCTTTTGCCCTGGTTCATTCTTAAGTCATTGAATGAGCTATTTTTTGTTATTTTCTCATAGACCTAAGGAAGCTCTATGCAGAATTCAGCTAAGCTAGCCCACCACATAATAAAACAAAAGCCCTTGTTTACATGATTCTGTCATAATACAGGATTGGTTCAACCCTGATTAGGGAGAGTATCAAATAGGAGAAAAGAAGTATAACCAAAAATCTCATTCGTTCTTGACCTAGATAGCTTATGAATCTTACCCTACAACACAGTGATTTACTAAAGAAGTTTTATGTTTGAGACAGTCACAGATCAAAGGGTTGGAAGGAGAGGGAATATTTTGTATCTCATGACAGAGTGAAGACAACATACACACACACATACACACACACACACACACACACACACACACACACACACACACACACTCAGTATGATGGAATGGATTTACCTTTGGATTTATAGCCAGGACTGTATTTTAGCCTTGCCTTTGCCATTAATTGGCTATGTGGCCTTTTATAAATCACTTAACTTCTCTGGGCCTCAATTTTCTCATCTACAAAATTAAAATAATAATGCAGGAACTTTAGCAAAACCCATTTCAAAAGTGTGAAAAAATAGAACTCTAAACCACTATAGTAAGGTGAACCATTGTTGTTATGTACATAAATGGGATGCTGCCAAGTTATTTGTTTACTTCAGTGGTGAGGGAAGTGATCCAAATGGGGAATAAATCTTTAAGAAACATGCTAGGGGAAGAGAGAATTTTGATGGCTCATTTCTGTCCCTTGATGTCGTTTCTCCTTTTGTTTCCTTTCACCCAATATTTCTGGAGTGAAATTTAAAGGAAAAGTTGTAACCACATTATAGAACATTTTCTTAGTGTCTCATAGAGAAAGATTAGTAGAAGTCTACCCTGCTACCATGTAATAAATAAGTGACTAGTGATAATAAAATCTATATCATTACTTCTGGCTAGAGAGGGCAAATGAATTCATACCAGTCCTCTTACCATCAGATCTACTGACCACCCAGGGTAGACCATGCCCTGAGAGAGAAGGTCAAATAAAAATCATAACTTGTGCTTATGGTAGATCTCTTGTTGCTTATCTAGTAGTGTGTGATAATTTACAATCCTTCAGCTAGCAAACCCTCTTCTCTTCCTCTCCAAATTCTTTTCTCACAAAGGCTATCCAATAGGAGTGCAGTAGCTTCCATAAATAGGTTCTATTTTGTTCTTGCAGTCTGGGAGTATAAGCCTTTTGCCTTAACCCGGAAATTATACGGATATTCAAATTTGTGTTCCCAGATTAAGTCAAAAATTATTTTGTCATCCTCTATTCAAAAACAACATTCCTGAGAGGGAACCAACTGAATGGCTGATGTTTGACAGTCTTTTCTAGCCTGTGCATCAGTGAATTCCTGCAAATATCGAGCTGAATACTACATATATTTGTGAAGCATATGATAAAACATTGTTCCTGTTGTTTCATGACCACTTGGGAGAGACCTGCAATTTGCACAGTGTAATGGTAATAAGGAATCTGACATTTTCAAAGAAGTCCAATCATGGACTCTAAATATTCACACCCAGGTTCACTGCTGTGTATTTCTTCCGAAAAAGGGTTCTTTGCATAGGCAAACACTTTGTGCACCTTCACACGAGCAAATATTACTCAATTTAAACAGTTGGTTGAGAGTATAGTGTTTATGCAGGTCATTGTAACTTTTCACTGTTTCTTACAAAGGTTGGCAGTAAAAATGCATCATTTCTATCTTTATCTCTTACACTCATATATCTATCTCAATATCACTTCTATCTATAGCTATAACTATAGTAATAGCTGTAACTATAGTTGTATCTATACCTATCTCTATGCTTATGTACGTATCTTTGTCAGTTTCCATGCCTATGTCGATGTCTATACTTCATGTCTATGTTTATGGTCATGCTCCTATCAGGTCAACCCCCAAAAAGCAAGCATGTGAAGAAGGATCGGTTTTTTAATTGCGACAAACTTGAAAAGCTCTTTGTAACAATTTTTCTCTTATGATCTTTTTAAATTTATCTGGAGCAACATCAAAAGTAACTGAATTTGTAATTTGATTTAAATCCTTGACTATGGTGCCTGTTATACCCATCACGTATCTTCACAAGGGAGTAAACTACTCTAGGTTGGCTCTGAAACACATCCTTATACTAACTCCTCTAAAAGTAATGCAATTGGTGCTTAGGCTCTTTGATATCATAAGCTATGTCTCTGGACCAAGAAGGAGACCAGTGAACATCCTGATTTTCTAGATTGCCTAAAAACAGGAGAAGGATTCAGGGCCCAATATTGCAGGCACTGTTCTTAACTGGCTACCCCACCTCCTATGCACTTGAACTTTAGCCACTTGTTCTGTTCCTTGCCATGTGTACACTAAATTACACTAATACACAACTACAATGCTCCCACTATACTGCCCTGACTCCACTCCTGTCCAAATATGTTTAGGAGAAGTGCCAGTAGAATCAGCCACTTGATCCAGTTGTTTTCTATAGACTTATGCTAGACCCAGATTACAACATCCCAGGGGGAATATCCAAACACTATGAAAGATCCACCTGCATCCCCTTCTGCCTTCACTCTTCATAGTGTCCTGTTCTCCAGACAACACTTCCAGTGCCAAGGATATTAATAATCATGAAAGTAATATGTGAGGGATAATTGGAATCATTAACTGATTTATTGATAATTATGTCTATAGCCTGATAGTAATTGTAATTATCAACTCAAATTGATTTTGTATTCATGAATTGATAAGTAATTTAAGATTAAGGTTAAAAATCTAATTTTTTTGTGTTACTGAATCAAGTGGGAACATGGTAGTAAAGAGACTGTGTAAAGGCATATGGAGGTGTTATTTATATCTGTGTCAAAGCTCTTTTGGGAGAGTCATCAAGTTATCAAATAATAGATAAGAAGTCTCAAGATTTGGCATGGGCATAAAAGCCATCTGTTGAGGCCAGACTGAACTTCAGAACAGATAAGGAAGAGGACATTCCAACAATGATGAGCCATCTCTGGACACTGTCCCGATGAGCAAGGAAGACACATGGAGGGAGCTAAGCCAAGGCCAGGTAGACCAGGTGTAGTGGCAACAGGAAGAAAACACATAAAGAATTTTCACCCACAGAAGGACACAAATCACAGCATTCAATAGAGGAAAGAGCCCTGGATTTGTAGCCAAAGGACTTGGGTTCCAATGAACCTGTCACTACCTGTATAACTTTGGACAAATCACTTGGTCGCTTTGGACCTCAGTTCCTTTATTTATAAAATGAGAGAGATGAACTGCATGGACTCCAAGATTTATTCTAGCTCGAAAACAATCATACTAGGATCCTTTTGAATGTCTGAAAAAGACCCAGGGCAATGAATTCTCTGGAAAGGCACTCCATTGTGTTTGGGTACATAAAACTCAATATGATTCAGTTTCTCTTTTAGTATAAGGCCACTCATTGGCCAATAGTAAAAAAGATTTCACATTTAGAGTGATGATAGCTTAGTTATTGTATATAGGTCATCTAAAACCTCTATGATTCTTTGAACCTTATAATCTTTTTTGTACCATTGCCACAATCATTTGAAGAAGCAGAAATTGTATTCAATCATCCCTAGAGCATTTCAGTTGAAACTGGAAGAAAGACAACAAAAGAACAAAAAACATAGAGAAAATCTGCAAGAGTTTTTTAAAGTTATTTTTTTCTAATTCTAAATTTAATGAGCACTAAAATCCAGTTATATGTGAAATCACAAATTGACTCTTTATTATTTCCAACTTGATTTTAAATAGTTATACAATAAATACATGTTCTTTCAAAGTTGGCCCACTTTCCGGTGTTTCTTCTTGAACTTCCTTCTGTTCCCAACTATGCATTAAAAAACAAAACAAAACATAATTGTCTTCTTCTTGCCTTATTTCTTTCTCTCTTTTTTGTTTCATTCTTTCTTTTTCTCCTTCCCTCCTTCTCTCCTTCCTTCCATCCTTCCTTCCATCCTTCCTTCCTTCCTTCTTTGTTTGGAGATTGGTTACATGCTTCATCATCTATCTTTTTAAGTCATGGCTAGTCATTACATTGATCAGTGAACATCCTCATTTACTAGATTTACTAGATTTCTTAAGTCTTTCAAAGTTGTTTTACTTTATCAATGACATTGAAGTCACCACATTTGGATTCTAACATCATAGTCCTTGATGTCTTGCATTTGAAAGTAGAAAACACACTAGAGAAAACAAAGATTCAAAAAAACGGCTGGAATAACTGATTATACCTAGAGGAAGTTCATACTTGGAATTAAATTTAGGGACATTAATGGATTGATTCTGTTTATCTGCAAGAGTAGAGGGTACTAAAGGCTTAGGAAAAAAAATCACACAGCTTATTGTTGCAAAAAAAAGAACTAAGCAAATATTAATGACGAATTCATTAGGATGGATGATCACTTGTTGATTATGGTATAGTGAGTATGCTTTTGTGTAAGGATTGAATTAGGTGACCACTAAATTCCCTTCGTACTGTCAAATTTTGCAATTCTGTGATTCCATGACTCCTGATCTATATGACTACCTTCCCTTCTTTTTCATGTGAACTATTTGTACATGCATCAAGGACATATTTTATGTCCTATATTGTCATATGGGAGGGGAATAGGTATTTTTTAATTAATCCTATTCATCAGACCACATTTTTATAGTCATACAGTTTCCTGAAAGGTGAAGGCAAAATAAAATCTCACTGTACTAATAGTTTATTGACTATAAAAACAAAACTTTATTTCACCTTAGAGATTCTCCAATAAATAACAGTGGAGGAGGGAGATGGTTGAGGGAGATGGGTTTAAGGAAGTGAGCAGTGAGAGATAGAGAATAGATTTTGCACAGTGATAGCAGGAGGTTCAAAATCATTGGATGGAGAGTGTATAGGGGTGGGACTGGGTTTTCCTTAACCGACTTGAGATACCACTAGTGATGGAGACAGGTGATTAGACTCTTCTGCCTCTTGGTAGTTGGTGATGCTGGGTACTATGAGGCTCAGAAGTCAAATTAAGTCAACTATCATTTATTAGGTCCTTATTATGTGCCAGGCATTATTCTGAGTAAGAATATAAAGAAAAGGAAAAATAGATCCTGCTCTCAAGGAGTTCACAGTCTAATGGAGGAAACAACATTAAAACAATTATATAGAAATAAGATACCTGAAAAATAAATTGGATACAATCTCAGAGGGAAGGCACTAACATGAAGGAGGATTGGGAAGGCTTCTTGAAGAAAGTAGGATTTTTTTAGCTGAGATTTAAAGGAAGCTAGGGAAGACAGAAGGAAGGAAATAATTTAAAGCACAGAGGACAGCCAGTAAAAATGCATGTTATAAGGAGATAGAGAGTCTTGAGTGAAGAACAAAGAAGCCAGTGTCATTAGTTTGCAGAGTATATGGAATGGAATGGGGTCTAAGAAGACTGGAATGAAAGAGGGGGACAGGATATAAATGACTTTAAAAGACAAACATAATTTTATACTTGACCTTGGAGGTTACAAGGAACCCAAGAAGTTCACTGAGTGGGAGTGGTGACATGGTCAGACCTGTATTTTGAGAGAATCACATTGATAGTTGAGTAGAAGATTGGACTGGAGAAAGATTTGAGGCAGTGAGACCAACCAGTAGGCTATTGCAATAATCCAGGCTTGAGGTGAAGAGGGCCTGCACCAAGGTGGTGGTAGGGTTACATAAGAGAAGTGAGCAAATAAGAGATGTTACAAAACCAAGGAGGCCTACATCATAGCAGGAAGAAATCTAGGCTGTGAGTGCCTGCCTATTTTTCTATGGATTCTTTGAAATTTATTCTTGCAAAATCTAAGGTACATGTTAGACTGTGCATGTGTTTTCTGTTCTTATTTATAACATTTTAAGGTGGAGGGGATATTTCCTTTAAATGCTCACATTCTTTCTACATCAGTAATTTCTTCTTTATGGGACCATGTCCATAATAGTAGTTTCTCTGGTCCCTTTCTTTCCCTTTTAAAGAATGAAATTCCCATGCAGGCAGATTAATTTTTTTTTCAAATAAGCCTGCTTTTAACACATAGAATACAGCAAATATCCATATAGGTTAAAATTTCCAATCATTATTTTTTTCCCTGTATCAGGTTTGAAATCTATATCCCAAATTCATCACCCATTTCTTCTTCTTTGTAGCCAAGTGATGTTTACCGTCCCTACTCTCTGTGCTATTTCTGTGGGCATATAGGCAATTCTCTTCACCTCCTACTTCCCCCCCCCCACTCCCCTGTTATTTTAGGCTTTTGACCTTAGTAAATTGTCTTGAGGGCCAGCTAGATGATGGAGTGGAGAGATTGCTTGCCCTGGAATCAGGAAGACTCACTTTTCTGTGTGCAAATCTGGCTTTAGACACTTGACTAGCAGTGTGATCCTGGGGAAGTCATTTAACCCTGTTGGCCTCAGTTTCCTCATCTGTCAAATGAGCTAGAAAAGGAAATAGTAAACCATCCCTGTATCTTTGCCAAGAAAACTCCAAGTGGGATCAAGAAGAGTTAGACATGATTTTTTTATTTGAGATTTTTTATTTTTTTCAAATAAATAGAATTTTATTTTTCCCAATTACTTGTAAAGACAATTTCTAAAATTAATTTTTTTAAGTTGAGTTCCAAATTTTTCCTTCCTTCCTCCTTCCCTACTGATGTCCTTAAAATTTTAAGCAATTTGATATAGGTTATATATGTGCAATCATGTAAAACGTATTTCCATATTTGTTTATTGTCCTTCATTCTCAGAGGACCAAAATGACACCAGTATGTTAGAGTCAAGTTATGGTATGTCCAACTGTGGCTGATCAGAACAATATGAGCTCGGAATGCTTTACCACAGGTCTGGCACAAATAGTCCATGTGAACATTTGGGGTGGATTCTCCAAATTTACACATGTCTGGTTTCTTTTGAGCTACTTCAGTTGTGCTTTGCTCATAGGAACAGTGTCTTCTTTGACACCATGTTGGGCAATCCTGTGCCAGTGTCTCCTATCTTACACAATCAATTCCAAAGTTCTTAGGAAAGAGCTTGAGAGTGTCGCTGTATTGCTTTTTCTGACCACCATGTGAGCCTTTGCTCTGTGTGAATTCTTCATAAAATAGTCTTTTTGGCAAGCATGCATTTAGCATTTGAATGGTGCGGCAAGCCCATCAAAGTTGTACTCTCTGCAGTAGAATTTGAATGCTTGCAAGTTTAGTACCAGAAAGAACCTCGGTATCTGGAATCTAATTCTGCCAGGTGACCTTCAGAATCTTCCTAAGACAATTCCAATGGAAGCGATTAGTTTCTTGGCATGGCACTGGTATACTATCCAGGTTTCACAGGCATCCAGCAATGAAGTCGGCACAATGGCTCTGTAGACCTTTAGTCTGGTGGTCAGTCTAATACCTCTTCTCTCCCACACTTTCCTTTTGAGCCTCCCAAATACTGAGCAAGCTCTGGCAATGTGTGGGTCAACCTCATCATCAGTGTGTATGTCCCTAGAAAGTATACTGCCAAGGTAAGTGAATTTATTCACAGTATTCAAAACTTCTCCATTTGCTATAACTGATGGTTCTACATATTATAGATGGAGCACCTCTGTTTTCTTGGTGTTGTTAGGCCAAAATTAGCACAAACAGCAGAGAATTGATCTATACTGTGTTGCATCTCAGCTTCAGAGGCTGCATTGAGTGCCCAATCATCTGCAAACAAAAAACATCACGCACTAACACTCCCTCCACTTTGATCTCTGCTTGTAGCCTTTTCAAGTTGAAGAATTTACCATCAGTATGGTAGCTGACTTTGATGCCATGTTCATCCTTATTGAAGGCATTTGACAACATGGCTAACAACATCATGCTAAAAAGCATGGGAGCAAGCACACAGCCTTGTTTCACTCCATCGGTGATGGGGAATATGTGAGAGCATGGTTCGTTATCCAGAACCTAGGCAAGCGTGCCGTTGTGAAATTGATGTACAATACTGATGAGCTTCTCTGGGCAATCACATTTTGACATAATTTTCCATAAGCCCTCGTGACTCACAGTATCAAAGGCCTTGGTCAAATAAGCAATTTGATATAGGTTATATATACACACACAATTATGTAAAACATATTTCCATATTAGTCATATTGTAAAAGAAGACATAGAGTTAAATAAAAAAATCACAAAAATGAAGTGAAAATAGTATGTTCCAATCTGCATTCATATTCCATCAGTTCTTTCTCTGAATGTGGAAAGCAATTTCCTTTGTGAGTCCTTTGTACTTAGCTTGGATCATCATATTGCTGAGAAAAGCTAAGAAGTTCATAGTTGATTATCACACAGTGTTGCTGTTACTGTGCACAATGTTCTCCTGGTTCTGCTCATTTCACTTTGCATCAGTTCAGGTAAGTCTTTCTAGCTTTTTTCTGAAGTCTGCCTGCTCATCATTTCTTATGGCATAATAGTATTCCATTACATGCATATACTGGAAGAATTGAACATGATTGAAAAGGCTAATAATAACAAAAAAAATTCTTGCAATGTGAGGCTCAGTTGCACTGAATCTCCAACTAACCAATTTATGCAAAATTTCTAGTGTAAAGATGCTATATCAGCTACTGCTTATTTTTTCATTTCTGTTTTCTATTCTCTGCTGATCAAACTTGATACATCATCTACCTCACTGCTTCCATTTTGGATCTTCCGAGTATCTTCTTTCTCTATTGACCCCTGAGCAAATCTTTATATATAGTAACTATTTCCACCTTTTTATGAATCTCTCTTCATAAAATTCCCTTTAATAGAGATACATTTTCTTTGTTGTTACCACTGATCAAACTTCAGATAGTGTCTTCCTCACTTTGTCCCTTTCCTATCTCAGTGTTTTCCTCCATTAAAGCATTAATGCCTTTCACTTACACCCTACTGTATTGTTTCATTAAGGTATGAAGGTCACCTTAGGTTCTTGAAAGCTATGCAAGTGAAAGACTTTCTAACAGTCTTCTGTTATGAGCTCAGTGATGACTTATGTGACCGGCTTCAAAGCAACTCTCTTGTTAGTTTATACATGTTCATCATTAGAGGGCTAACCCTCAGCTGATAACATTTTTTAGCCACACTAGCTCATTATAACCATCTACTCAGGACCAGAGTCAGTTGAATTTCATGCTTGAAATTTTGAAACATGTTATACATCCATATATATTTACTAGTTTGTGGTACAAAATTTTGGCATTTTAGTGGTCTGCAGTCTAATTTTGGTTGTGGAGCACTGTATTTTATTGTGTTTCCTCTTAACACTAATAGGTTATAGATTTAGAACTAGAAGAAATCTCAGAAATTATCTAGTCTAATACCCTGATTTTAAAGTTGAGGCCCAGAGAAATTTACTGATTTAGGGTTCCTCAGCTCATAATTCTCTGTCGTGGGAAATGTCATCAACAATCTAAGTCTGTTGCTCTCTGTGCTAAACCTCCCTGCCAAGAATCAGTCTAGAAGATGAGAGGAATTTCAAAGGTCAGGAACTCTGGAGGAGAGGGGGAAAAAATAGCTTGGGCTGGGAGGTACTAAGAGACCTTTGTGGGAATCAGAGTATTAATGGGCTAATTAACACCTGTGTTGTAAATTGCTGCTGAATATTATCTGGGATTAGTGCAGAAACTGTGAAAGTGGCCTGAGGCAGCTTGTAGGTGAGAAAGAGATCAGCAAACAAACAGTCAAGTGGAGTATAATCATTAAATTAATGAACAAGTATTTAGTAGACCCCTTCCCCTTTAAAACATAGTCTCATTTGGGTGAGATAGGAGGTTTTAGGGCAGACCTGCATCACTTGTAAACTTCTTCAGGGGGCAGATAGGTTAGACTAGAGACAGACTGGTTGGTTGCCATGCAGTGGGTCACATGACAAACAGGAGCGCCCGAAGTGGCAACCTTGCATTTTTCTGCAGGCCTCTGGAAATCCTTTGGCAGGCTGCAAGTGACCAGCTGACTGTATGTTGTGCAGGTCTGTTTTAGGGGAAAGTCAAGCAGCGTAGGCAGAACAAGTCAAGGGCCTGGAGATCTATTCCTAGATCTGACATGGTATATTCTTATTCAAATTACTTAATCTCATTGTATTTCAGTTTATTTATTACAAAATAAGGTTAAAAAGCAACAAAAAAAATTCTGTGCATTACTTACCTCAATCGGTTGCTGTGAGGAAAGCACTGTGTTGGCCTTAAAGTATCATATTGATCTTTGTGGTGCAGAAGGGAGCAAACATTTGTTAAATGCCTACTCTGCGTCTGGCACTGTGTTAAGCACTTTACACATATATCCTATGAGCCTCACAACAAACTCCCTATTTTACAATTGTTGAAGTAATTGAAGAAGACAGAGATTAGGTAATTTACCCAGAGTCACATAGCGAGTACTGCATTTCCCCATGTATAAAATGCACCTTAATTTTGGGGCCTGAAATTTGAAAAAAAAATGTATTACATAGTTATTGAACTCAAGTTTTATTCATCATAAAATTCATACAATAATACGATGAAATTCAAGGACTTTCTGCCCATAGCTTTCAGGCATCTTTTGGGCAAGTCTGGTGCATGTATGCATGCTTAGTCCATTCCCTTTCATGAACCTGAAGCACCAATTGTGTCCTCCTTTGAAACTGGTAACTTCTTTTTCATCAGCAATTCTTCTTGCCTCATGCTGAACCATCTTTGTGGACACAGGAATTCCAATTGCCCTTTGCTCTTCAATTCATATCTTCAATTCCCTCTCTAAATCAGGCCATTTTGTTGACTTGCCTCTCATGGCCTTCTTCTGCCGTGGCGTTTTCAGTAGGGTTTCTTCTTCCAGGAGCCAGTCTTGGATTGTTTTCTCAGTTGGAGGAGGACCATACTTATGTTCAGCAGCACAATTTCCATTCACTTTTGCAAACTGGATCACCTTTAACTTGAATTCAGCACTGTATGAAAATCTTTTCTGAGCCATTTCTGGGCAGAACATGGCAAAATGTAACCTAATATACTGGTAACAAATGCGAAACGAGCGCAAAGACAAGAAGTGCAAAAAAGCGGGAAATGCAAGTAAAAAAACTACAACCACTGTGTAAGACACACCCAGTTTTTAGACCCCCAGTTTTTCGAAAAAGGGTTGGTCTTATACATGGGGAAATATGGTATGTGTTTGATACTGGATTTGAACTCAGATCTTCCTGACTCCAGGCCCAGGAACTATCCACTATTCTACCAGCTGCCTCTTTGAGATATGATTTGATTCAAAGTGAAGTAAGTAGAATCAGGAAAACTACATACAGTGACTAAAACAAGGCAAGTCAACTCAGTAAGCATTTATCAAGTCCTCGCAATGTGTCAAGCACTGTCTTAAGCCTTAGACACAATCAAAAGCAATGGACAGCAATATACCTTCTTTTCTTTCTTAGCAACTAGGTGGTGCAGTGTAAGAGTGTAGGACTTGGAATCAGGGCAACTTGAGTTCAAATTCTACCCCATATACCTACTTATTCTTTTTTGGGGGGCAATTCACTTATCCTGTCTCCTTCAGGTTCCTCATTTGCAAAATGGAGATAACAACAGTCATAATATTAGCATCTACCTTACAAGGTTTTTTAAGGATCAAATGAGTGAATATGTAAAGCACTTTGCAAACCTTAAGGCATTCTTCTTCTTCTTCATCACCATCACCATCATTATCCAACAACAGCAAAACAATCAAAACTCAATGCTGTAGAAATCTGATGACTAAGCCTGGTTCCAAAGAAGAGATATGAAAAGGCACATCTCCTTTCTTTGAATAAGTAGTATGTCATGAGTTGAAACATTGCCTACAGTTTCAGACTATCTCCTTGTATTGTTTTTTTACTGAACTTTTTAAAAAATTTTTTATTCATTTTGATAAAGTTTGGTTCTATGGGAGAGGGAAAGGGGAGGAATACATTAAGAAATGGAGGAGCTGTAAGAACAAAAGGTATTAATACCAATATAATTTAAAAATCTTAAAGTGCAATATAAATTCAAGCTGCCTTCATCATCATCTTCATTATCATCAACATCCTTACTTGGGTATTTTCATAGGTAGGAAGTGAAGTTAACAAATTTGTCTAATTTCAGTTCCTCAAGCAAATCTCTTAGTAAATTATCAGATGTAGAGGTATTGATGTTATATGTTGGTAGAGGGAGTTTTTTCTTACTAGATATGTCTTGTTTTGATAAAATCATAGGTCTGGACCTGAAACAAACAACAGGAAAAAAAAAGATTTAAAAACTGCTAGTTGTACCCTGGGATATTTGGATAATGCTATTCCTGGATAAAACAAGACTTCAATTCATATTTGGGCTGAGACAAAACATTCTAGCTATGCGACCAGGAACAAGTCTCTGGGCCTCAGTTTTCTTATCTGGTAAAAAAAGAGGGTGGGAAGCATAATAATATCTGTAATAGTTACTAAAAGGGTTGTTTTGAGGCTCAAATTAAATTATGTATATAAAGCATTTCAAAAACTCTAAAGCCACATCTAATACTAGGTATTTTTCTCTGTTATTCACTCAGAGTCTTTCTAACTGCTTTATGCCTGTCCTACTCTTTTCAAGCATTTCTAATCACCTGGTGGCAGCTGTCCAAGGTGAAACTATAGTATTATGGAGGAACTAAAAGCCTCAATGACATGCCCTGTAACCTCAAACCCTTTTTAGTGATGGGAATGTTTTAGGAAACAGGAATAAAGAAAGACATTGGGAAGTGGGGGAAGGGTAGGGAGGGAGAAGTGGAATTGGTCCTCTGGGAAGAACAAGATAGATGTCTTTCACGAATGTAATTGAGGAGCCATCATATGGTTATAAGTATTTCTTCTCATTGCCCTAAGGAAAATTACAGTTGGCCTAAAAAGCAGACATTGGGAGGTCCCCATTAATAGCCTGGAAAATATGAGCACTAGATAATTTCACAATTAAGAAAGGGGTGGGAAGATTATTAATGTAAAGATGATCTTTGCAAGGGCAACAGGTACCAGCTCATCGGAAACAGTTCCAAGTAATCTTATTAAATACATTAGCAAGAGTTTGGAACCTCTGTTTAATAATTGAGTTTAATGTGGAAGGAATTGATGACACCACTTCAAACCTTTTGGCCAGAAAATGATATTTGGCATGGATCAAGTATTCTTTGACTTGCCAAAAAAAGTGCAATGTTAACATAGTCATAACACCAATATAATGGGTTAAAATGAGATGGTTTTATGTTAATCTCTCCTATTTCTCCATCAACATAAAAATAATTCTGTTAGGAATGAGAGTGAATTTCACTGTGAGAGTGAAGATCAGGGTTTATGTTCTGCCAATGCTGCCTTCCATATAATGAAGGGGAACAATGGGACTTTTAGTTAAGATACCCTGAACATAATCAATTCCAGTCTCCCAAAGCTCAGTACTTGGCACTTTTAGATGCCAAACTACTTATCAAGAAGAATGTTTTCCCTTTTGGTAAAGTTCTTGTACAAGACTCAGGAGTAAAAAAATTGGCAGGTATATAATTCTTTGGGGTTAAAAATGATTGTTTGAAACTCATTCAAATCTAGGCTCAGACACTACCTGAGTGACCCTGGGATAGTCATGTAACCTCTAAATGGCTTGGTTTCTTCAGTTGTAAAATGGGGATGTTAATAGCACATAGTTCCCAGGGTTGTTGTGAGCATCAAATGATATAATATTTGTAAAGCACTTAGTACAGTGCCTGGTACAAACTAATAAATGCTGGTTTCTTCCTTCCTTCCTTCTTTGGATCAGATTCTGTTGCCTCTGTTCAAAAATAAGTGATTCTCCTTTTGTTCCCAAGAGGCTAAGTAACGGAGTTACAAGAAGGCAGAACTATTACTTAATCCTGTTGATGGGTAATGATTTTTCTCTAAATTTTTTCCTCCATTCTCTTCTTCTTCTCCTGATTGTATTGTAGGAAATAGCATCCAAGTTTGGCTGATATTTCCCCAATCTTATTTCAGAAACCTCATTCTGCAGATTAATGGTCATAATGGGAAGCCAAAGTGTAGGGAGAAGTGAGGTCTCTGGTGATAGGTAGGATATTTCCCTTCTCTGACCAGGCTGTGAGTTCCTCCTTTGGCCTTTTTCTTTTTTTGTGAGTCAATTAACATCAAGCGACTTGCCCAGGGTCACACAGCTGGTAAGTCTCAACTGTCTGAGGCTGGATTTGAACTCAGATTCTCCTGACTCCAGGACTGTTTCTCTATTCACTGTGCCACTTGGCTGCCCCATTTTGGGCTTTTTCAAAGGTATGATGGAAATGAAAAGCTATAAGAGAAAGACATGTGTTTGTTTTCCATAGTAGCAGCTGGTGTGCACATCAACTTGGCTTCCTGTCCAAAGGGAGAGTAAAGTTTTATCTTTTCACAAAGGAAGGAAACAGTAGGAGGTCAGCTACATACATCTATAAGAAAATCTTGGAGCAGGTGAGGATTCATTATAACTCTCCTGCTGCTGTTTTTTTTTTTTTGGTGTGGAAGAGCATCAGCAGCTGTAAACAACCATAATGCATATTCTGTTCTCCCAGCAGGACCTTCCCAGACAGACTGTCTGGTCAGCACTTAGGTTCATGGAAAAAACACAGAAAGGAAGGAGGTATGATTACTGACTTTTCCTGTATAACCTTATCTATGTGTTCTTCAGAAATAAGCACTTAAGATCGAGGCCCTCCAGTGAGCTTCCACCCACGATGTGTCTAATTCTAAGGGATTCAATGACCTTGATAACTGTTACTTGAAGATGTCTAGTTGAGCTGATTAAAGTAAAAGTGAACACATGGTCAGGAAGGTCTCCTTCATATGACTACAGAGGCAAAATGGTCTGAGTCATCTCAGTACAGGTCAGTCAAATTTTAGACTTCAATTTCTTCCTAGTCTTGTCTTCCTGATAGGGTCAGGTGTTTAGTATCTTGTCATAAAATGTGTCTTCTAAATAAGGCTTTTATGTGAAGATAATGTCTGTGCTGAGGGGAAAAAAGAATGAAGAAATACACTGAATATTCACAGCATATAAAGAGAGAGGCTGCAGGAGAACTGAATGAGCATTGTGACATTAATCTACCCTTGCAATTACTCTGTTAATTGGCAACTCGATTATCAAAATTAGAGTTCATTAAAGGTAAAATGTTTCTTCTGTAAATTTCATCTTCTCTACAAGATAATACAAAGGAAGAAGCTCAGTGGGGAGACTAGTTCATCCACAGGATCCTCTTTACAACTTACATATCTGCATAGCAAATTATGATCATCTGTCTGATTCATTCCTTTTAAAGAACTCATCATCATCATTGTTTTTATTTATATAAAAGCCTATTGCTTTCATAAACAACTGAATTCCAACTGTTTGTACTGTACAGTGTTTGAGTACTTCCCATTTAATTCACATTTGTCACTTTTTATTACTCAAGAAAATAAAATAAAATTCCATGATTATCATACACTAATGCAGACACACACAATATTCTATCATTGGCCTGATTTACTAATCTTTTAATTAGTCATTTCAGCAGCTTCATTGGAGGTGAAGGAAGGGATGATTGAGTAGAAGAGGAAAAGATAACTGAAAGTGCAATCAATATTTTAAATTACCTTTAGTCCAATTATTTTGTGGCCATCCCCCATTGTGACAAAACCTCAGATTGTGTTCAGTGAGAATAAGGCATATTTGTCACCTTTCCTATTTTGCATTTGTAACTGAGAATATTTGAATCAATTACTTCAGACAAAATCAGGTTGCCTTTATAGAGAGGGCTGGACCAATTCTGAAATCACCAACAGTTTCTCACTTCTAGGCAATGCTTCTAAAGGAAACCCAATGCTGGTACTCTTTTTCAGTGAAGGTTATCTGACTAGGTCACCAGGGGATTGGACACTGATATAGTTCAACCCTACTCTTCCCCCACCCCCAGTGAAAAAGAGTCAGTGTGGCCTTATTTAGGAAAAAAAAAATAAGTAGGGTTATAAATGAATACAAGAGGAAAGTGTTAACCTATTTCCTCCTCCCAGGTAAAATTGCTCCCAAGGTTTAGATTCTAAGCCATCCCTGAGATGAAAACCTGGATAAAGAAATTCTCCTACTTGCCAAGTTCTAGCTGGTTTGTTACAATAGAGATGCTGTCTTAATTTCTTTTAAATCCAAACCTCCTCTGCTCTCATTTTAGTCTGTTCTTTCTTGTCTTGTCAGAGATTATCCCACACTCCTCAGTGCTCATGACTCCACAGTGACATCAGTTGGAGCCCCTGACTGAAGTTAGCAAAAAGGGCCTACAGAGCTGAACTCATCTCATTCATTTCTGGTATCTTTAATGAAATCCTTTCCTCTTATTGTACAATTTTGTGACCTGATGGCTCAGGTGTTGCCTGAACACAGCTAGCCTTTCTGCAAAGACCTAAGGTTTTCTTTTAAGTGCTATAACTTGCAAACCATTGACCACATCAGTGAAGAACAAGAGCTTTGAGTTAGAAAATTTATAAACACTAATCATTAACTGTAAGTGGGCCTGTGGAATCAGTAAACGACTGGACAAGAAGAGAAATATTTTTGTGAGAAATATTTTTGTTATGGCCACCAAAAATGTGGTATTTCATGATCTAGTAGGAAAAATTTAATTTCCCATCCTTTTCATTTAATAAGTTGTGAAATGCATCCTTGGAGGGAATACTAAAATTGATGAGTGCACAAATACATTTGAGAGTGCTAACATTTGAGTTGATTAATGATTATAGCATGGAAACACATCTTTGATTTCCCTGATCAAAACATCTCTCTCTGATCACCTTGTTCCTATGTGTTAGGTCTTTCCATCTTACATTAGAATGTAAACGCCTTGAAAACAAGGATTGTTTCACTTCTTTTACTTATAATCCCAAGGCTTTAGCACAGTACTAGTTACACAGCAATAAATTAGTGAATGCTTTTCATTCATTCATTCATTTTGATCTTATCTGTTTCTTCCAGTTGTAGTGAGATTTTTTAGAGACAGAAAAGAGTTTCAAAAGTAAAATTCATGCTTTAAGTACAAGATGGGAAATAGACTGAGGTATAGAATAGAGTTCTGGTCTTAGGATCGGAAGGGCCTAGGTTGAGATCCTGATTTTAAAACTTATAGGCACTTAAACTTTTTGAATGTCAGTTTTTTCATCTATAAATGGAGATAACACAGGGTTGTTTTGAGGAACAAATAAAAAATACATAAAAACATTTTGTAAACTTTAAGCAAAATTTGTATAATTTTAAACTGTCAGTGGTTATGTTTCACGAAGAATAAAATTAAACCATTTTCTGCAAAGTTTTCCTTGAAATAAGAACAAAGTCATATGACAAATCCTCTTTATTTTTAAATTTACTATTAATCCATAGTCTATATTTTAAAATACTCATTAACTAGATCTTAAACTACTCCTTGGAAGGAGACGTAGTATTTTTTAAAAGGGTACATTGGCATTGCCATGCCTCTAAGTATCCGTTTAGTGTATTATTGTTCAGGCATTCCATTTTATTTTCCAGCAGCATGTTACCCACAAATTAGTGTGCTTTTCAGTATTTCATTTGACTGCTAAATAACTCAGGTAATTGACTTGAATATTAGTGTAGCCAAATACAAAAGAACTAGATGCCAATGATAGTGCCACATGTGAATAAATTGAATTTAATCTACTAAGAAAAGGAAGGCAGACCACAAGGAAGAGTATGTGGGAATATCCTTTGAATGATGTGGGTTGAAGTGAATTTGAAATCTGAATCTTTTCTCCATTAACAGCGAGAATGAAGGCATGAGACATTCTAATAACATTCAAAGTGTGTTTTTTAAAACCATATAGATTATATATATATATTTATATTCAATGTGGTTTGACAGAAAAACATACCACCCAAATTGTAAAGACTTACCAGAAAAGAACCAAGCAATACGGGAACCAAGCAAGAATATAGTTCATCAAATAAAGCTTGCAGGGAAAAGATAATGAGACTCAAAAAGCAGACTGAGATAAGGATAGCAAAAAGGCATTAAGGAGAAAAAGTAAGGGTTTCACAATTATATCAGGAGAAAAAGAAATACTAGAGAGAAAATAGACTTCCTAATAAATTAGGAGGGGCATGAAATTAATGATGACCTCAAAATGACTGAGATATTGAACTACTTTAACAAGAAAAATGAAGAAAAGAAATGTAGATAATTAGAAAGCAATAGAAACCATGCAAAAAAGTACAAACTGACACAAAGCAGGTATAGCAGAGTAGGGGAAAAAAAAGCCTTGGCAAATCACCTAGTAAAACACCCTGAAAAGGTTTTTTTCCCCTTTGCATGGACTTTGTGAGGGCAACAAAATTGAAATCACCTTAATTCCTTAGTGTTCTTAATAATCACCCGATGAGGTAGGACATTGTATTTCCCTGATTAATAGTGCAGGAAACAAAGAGGGTGACTACAGAAACTGAAGCAAGGGGAGCGGGGGGAGCCTAAAATAAAAGCCATTTGTCTTTCAATAAATGGTTGTAATTCTACACTGTTCTCATACAGTTCTCTTTGTAGTGGTTGCTTTCATAATTAGGGTAGCATAACCCATAAGAGAAGGTTCATTCATCAATTAGCATGGTACTTTTGTTGTGGTGATGTACATCTGCAACTGAGAAAAAGAGAGAACTGAGGGAAAGGAGCAAATTTCGGGGCAGTGGCGGGGGGAGCCTAGCGCCATTGGAAACTGCTGGAAGCTTAAGTCTAAGGAAGTGGTTTAAGACTCTGAACATATTTTTTTCTCTTATTATTTTTCCCCCTTCCCTTTATTCTGGAGGTTTATATTTTATAAATGTCATTGTGGTGTTACTTGTATTCCTGTTAGAAATAACTATGCTATTTTCCCTTCCCTCAATGATATAGAATTCAGTTCTTTGTAGATGGTTGTTGTGAATAGCTGTTCAGAAAAAAAAAGTCAACATCTGGTGATAAGCCTTTCTAGGATTGGTCCTCAGATCCTAAATGCCACTTAGCCTGTACTTTCTTACTATGTAGGATGATAGGGCAATAAATTTAAAACTGGAAGGGACAATATAAAACATCCAGTCTATCTCCTTTATTTGAAAAATGAGTAAACTGAGGCCCAGGAAGGGTCAGCGACTTATGCAGGGTCATGTATATGTGACAATAAGGACAGCTGCTGGCCCAGGTGGGGTTGGTGCACTGAACTAACTTCCTCTTTCTGTGAGCCCCCTGTGCTTTGGAGCAAGGCATGCAGTTTAAACGAGTTCATTCTTGGGTGGATGCTTGGCCTCTAATTAGAGGGATTAGGATCCTTTTTAAAGATATGTTGGTTTCCTGTGTCTCCACTGACTCCCCATGAAGAATTCATATAAAGCTTAGATTGTGATTCATACCAAAGGTTGCCCCAAAAGAGCACATAGAGAGGTATGTGGCATACAATGTGTGAGAAATGCTGAAAGATACAAAAGACTTCCAAACTGAAAGAAGTGCTTGAATTGGGATTCAATAACTTAATTTATAGCTAATGGTACAAGTGCTCCCAATGATGATACTTAAATCTCACCAAAACAAACAACAGGTTGTGAACCTGTCCAATAGGCAATCAACATTTCACTTTGGCTCTGCAACCAAATCTCACAGTCTATTCTGTAGTTGGTCATTTTCTAAAGAGAAAATGACCTTGATTCCAGTCAGCTCAGCCAAGACCTTTCAATCTCTACATTTGTCTCTAAAATTGGTCATATCTATCTGGGGAACCATGTTCTGTTTCCTACTCAGAAAATGACACATGGAAAAGTAAAGGCAGCCAGACACCAAGGCCCCAGCTGGCCTCTTTGAGTCCATGCTCCTCCCCACCCCATCAAAGGGTGAGAGACTATGCTACTTACTACAACGGTGAGTAGAAGGAAGAGAACAAGTCCAAAACTCGATCTTTTTTAACTGATGCAGTACCTTGACCTCTTGCTACTCTCACAAGGTGGGAGAACGACAAAGAGACCACCCAGTAGCATTTGCAAGGACATAGCAATCTGCCAAGCCCTTTCATTGCTGGACTGCCTTGTGACAGGGGGCATTGAAGGCATTCATCATCTCTATTGCACTTAAATTCTGTGTTATACATCAGGTCAGCCAGAAACAAGAAAGGCAACTTTGCACATGACTTTGTGTTATGTATATAGCAATTCACAGAAGGAGGGTTTGACCATAGGTCCTTTACTTCTCAATCCAATGCTCTTTCTCCTATGTCATCCCTCTAGAATTTGAATTCCACTTTATACATATCCACAACCCAGGGTCACCTCCATGGAATGATGAGGCACTGGAGTAGTTCTTCAGTGGAAGAGAAATAACTACATTTAGGCATTATTTATTAATTGAGACCTGTGAAAGATAGGGATAGAGATGACACCTGATTGCATTGATGTGGGAAAACCATGGTAAAGGAAGCTCACTCTACCAATTCAGGCTGACATTTTTTTCTGAAACTTTAAAGTGTTAGAGTTACCTAGAACACTGAGAGTTGAAGTGATTTTCCCAGTCACAAAGCTAAGTCTATGTTAGAGGCAGAATTTGAACCTAGGCCTTCTCAGAGCTGAGGTCAATTCTCTACTCACCATGTCATGCAGCCTTTCAAATATGCCTATTGCTAATGATTCACTTAATTCTACCCTTTTGAGATAGATTTCAACTACTATTACTATATCACAGAATTTTAGGACAGACGTTAGTGTTCCCTTAGTCACCTAGTCAAATTCCAGCTTTATGTTCAGTGAAGGTGTTCTCCTAACTGTAGCCATGTGTTTTGCCTGAATGTGTCCAAGCCAGAGGAACCTTATTACTTCAGGAATTGGGCCATTTCATTGTTGGACATTCTTGTTATGATTGTCCTTCTATATCCAATCCAAAACTGTCTTTTTGTATCTATCGATTTTAAAATCACTCCTTGAAGAAATCAAGTAAATTTTTTCTCACATCCATTAATAAGCATTCAGATATTTGAAAATGGGTATAATGTCTGCCCTCCCAGCCTTATCTTCTCCCAACAAAACATCCCCTATTTCATGAAATATTCCTTGTAACAGTTTCAAGACTTCCTACCACATTGTTTACTTTCTTCTGTAAATTCTAGTTTATCAGTATCTTTCATAAGCATGCTACTTAGAATTCAGCACCATAGCCCAGATTTACAGACCACAGTGAAATCTTTCCTTTCTTTGATCTGGATGGTATGCATATATTAATATCCTCAATGATCACATTGGGCTTTTTTTTTTTGCATCTATTGGCTGATACTAAACTGTGGCCATTTAAAACCCCCAGGCTTTTTTCACATGAATTGCCACATTCTTGACTTGTAAAATCAATTGTTTAACACCTAAATTCAAGGCACTTTATATTTATCAGTGGTAAATTTTATTTCACTGGTTTCCAACCAGAACTGCAACTTGTTATGGTTGCACAAATGAGCTCTGAGGACCCTTCCAACTACACGGTTATGGGAAAGCTGATTCTATCATTAAGTATCTCAGTTCTCCTTCAAAGCTTTCTAGGATCCACAAATTTGATAAAAATGTTATTTATGCTTTCATCTATGTCGATACATATTTTGCATAGGACAAACCCAAGACGAGAGTATTATGCCACTAGTAGTCTTCCTCTATGTTGAAACTGATGTATTAATTGGTAGGTTATTCAAGCACATTCAAGTACATCAAATATACTGTATTATGATCTAGCACACATTTTTCTAGCTTCAAATTAAGCAAATATTTATTAAATACTTATTTATTAGTTGTCCTTGTCCCCAGAATATGAATGGTCCCTTCCAGTCCCTCCTCCCCACCCCTGCAAAATACTTCCTTTTTCAGGGAGTGCGGGCAGGACAATCTAGCCCATTTTCTCATTCTGATTCATGTACACCTGGGCATCTGTGATCTGACTCAGAAGGTTGATTCTACCCGCCATGGGTATTAGCTGCTCAGGACTGTCCTTGACAAAGTAAGGCAAGATCTACTCTGGGAAGGTTGGTTACTACCAGTCATGCTTTGTGTTGCTCACCCAGAGATCTCAGAGCACTGGTGAACAGACTCCTTCATTTAGCCAGGAGCTTAGAGAGCTATCTGTACGTTAAATCAATTTCTTTCCATGTTTCCTTCCTTTATGTCCTAATGGAGATTATTCACAGGCAGTCAATAAAAATTTAAGTGCCTACTATGTGCCAGGCACTGTGCTCAGTGTTGGGGACACAAAGAAAAGCAAAAGACAGTCCGTGCCCTTGAGGAGGTGGACAGGGTTGGCAAACTACAGCTCATGGGTAAAATCCAGGCAACTACATGTTTTTGTGCTGTTCATAGAGCAATTTCATTCTTGGCTAGCAGTTCTTTCAAAAAACAAGCAGTAGAATACATTTGGCCCATGGGCCATCATTTGCTGACCTCTGAATGGATTGCAGTCTTAGAATTCAAAGTTTCTTTTCATAGATCAAGAAACCAAGACCCTGACTACTTATGTTACTTAAAAGCAAATGAGTTGTTAGAAGACCTGGTAGCTAACATTTGATTTTTATCCATGTTTTCTACAGGAGTACATTCAAATGGAACTAGACCAAATCTTCTGTCTAATTCAAGAGTAGAAGCAGTAACTTATACACCCTTGCTAAATAAAAGCTAAATTCAGTATTCCCAGTAATGTCTATGCCTTTAAAACAGAAAAAGCCTAAGTATTTTAATCTGAAACTCATACACCAGAAATTCTGTCCTCGCAAAACACATACACGCACACAAACTAAACAAAATAAACAAAAATGCTTATAGATGATTTATAACTGTGAAAATTACGCTTTAAAATTTTGTGATAATCCTTGGGGTCCTCCATAAAAGGATGGTTTATTGTTGTTCAGTCTTTTCAGCTGTCTGATTCTTTGTGACCCCATTTAGGGTTTTCTTGATAAAGATACTGGAGTGGTTTGTCATTTCCTTCTCTAGTTCATTTTACAGATGAGGAAACTGAGGCAAAAAGCCCCTATTAAAATCACAAAAATATTTTGGTGTGTAATCTCCCTCCTTTTATGCAGAGTGACAACTTGTAATTTAGATGATAAGACAATTGCCTGGGGCATTGGGGTGGTAAGTGACTTGGCCATGTTCAAGTATTTTTCATCATATTTTATAACTATCATATGTCAGTGAAGAATTGAAACTAGGCCTTCATGACTTCAAGGACAGCCCTCTATCCACTATGCCAGAGGTGTCAAATTTAGCCCTTAGTGCTTCTGAGCCAGATAACAATGCAATTGGAAAATATTTAGCAAAATAAATAAAAATACAATAAAATATAGATAATGGTAATTTGTATTTTTCTAAGTCAATATGCAGACTGCTGGGATCCATTTCGATTTGTGTTTGACACCACTGCTCTGTTTTTCTTCATCTTTAAAATTGTGCTGATCAAATATCACTCAACTGCTTTGTGATTTTTTTTGTGAGAAATGAGTTAGATATGATATATAAAATGTTTTTTGAAACCTTAAGCATCATACACATAGATCATACAGAGATTTTCAACCTGTGTTGTTCATTTATTCCCTCACACAACTTTTACTGAACACCTGGTCTGTGTAGAACATTATACTAGGCACCGTGGAGGGGGATGAAAAGATTAAATAAGATTTTGTTACTACTCTCATGGAACTTAAATCTGATATTATTATTATTATTATTATTATTGTTGTTGCTATTATCATTATCATGCAGTTGATTCAACATCTGCTTAGTATTAGTGATACTTTATAAATGCCCTCGGTTCTGGGGGATGAAGATTTAGTTCACTTCAGTATCTAGCTAAAAGAATAATTTCAGAGTGTTCCTTTGTTATCAATAGATTGTAGGAGATGAGAATATCTGTGGAATATAATTAACCATGAGAGGATAAAAGTTATCTAAAAAACCTATTAAAATCATAAAAAAACCCAGCTTTCATTGTCTTTAGGATTCCATGTGGTTTTAAAACAAGCAATATGATTAGGATAGAATATTCAAGTATGAATATACCCAAACACTTAGTTAATTTTAGAGACAATTTCATGGTTTTGATCAGTTTTCTTATATGTTATATTTGCTGATTGCTTTGAAACATTTAATTAAGAAAAACTGATTTTTATAACAAAATCCTTAGGATAATTATAACTGTGGAGAAACACATTTTTAAAATGTTATCACCATTAAAGGTTGTGAACTCTTAACACTCCAGGAGTGTGTTCCCTAGGCCCACTTGATAAGGCAGTGTTCTTTAATTCTTTTCCAGATTTATCAATCAGTCAGTGGATTAGTATTTATTTAGTCTACTACATGCCTCCCTTTGTGCTCATGCTAGTGTTATAAAGATGAAAAAGGAATAGTTCTTGTTCTCAATTTACGTTTTACCAGGGCTGACAACATATGTACACTTAAATATGATTAAAATAAATATATAGAAAACATATAAAATAAAAATGAGAATTTTGGGAAGAGGCGCTAACTAAGGGGATCAGGAAATACACTTTGTAGGAAGTGATGCTTGAACTAAGTTTTAAAGGAAAGTAAGGGTTTTATGGAGCAATGTTGAGGAGACATATATTAGAGATGGATTGTCATGTATGAGGCACAGTAAGGCCAGTTTGATTGAACCATAAATTGTGTGAAGGGGATTATTATCTAATAAGATTGGAAAGGTAAATAAGAGACAGATCATGAAGGCTTTTAAATGCAAAACATAGGTGTTTACATTTAATTCAAGGGGTAATATGGAACCACTAGAGTTTATTGAGCAGGGGAGTAGCACGGTTATATCTGTGATTTAGAAATATCACTTTGGCATCTCTGTGGAGGATGAATTAGAGAGACTAGAAGTGGGGAGACTGATTAGGAATTTTTTGTAGTAGTCCAGGTGAAAAGGTGATAAGCCTTTCCATATCAACACAAGCTTTTTTTGGAGATCAGAAACAATAACATATTTTAAATTCAGTGGCATATCTCTATTGTTATTTTGGTTATTCATAGGTTAATAATATCTTCATTTGATCAGAACTTACAATTTTAGTGAGTAAAGCAAAGCAGTTTTAAACATATATTTATTATATTATAATTTAAAAAAAAACAGAATTATGAGTCAAAATGGCGTGGGAGTCACTAGAACTTCACTGGAGTCCAAACTACCACTAGTCAACTGTTTGACATTTGGGAAGCCCCTTCACTCATCTGGACCCACGTTCTTTCATCTGCGGAATAGGAAGTTGAATGACAGGAAATGTGGTATAGTAGAAATAATCATGAATTTAGTATCAGAGGAGCTCAGTTTAAATTCCAGCTCTATTGCCCACTACTTTGGTGACCATGGACAAGTCACTTTCTTTCTGTAGCCTTCAATTTCATCATCTACAAAAGAGGGAGTTCTCCTAGCTAATCTCCAACATTTCTTTAAATGCTAAATCTGTTGTTCCACAATACCTTTAATATCATGAAATATGTTACTTTCAAAACTCATAAATGTTGATTTTTCAGTACTGAATTAAAAACTATTGTTTCACATTTTAATTGTTCCAAACATAGTATTCTAGCACCCTCTACTTAAGAAAATAACAAAGTTTCAATTTGATTCAACAAATGTATTCTAAGTACCTTCTATTTCAGAACATGGGGCTAGGTGTTAAAGAAGATTAAAAAAAATAGTTATTTCTTTCCTTCATGAGATACATTATAGAAGGGAGATAGGAAATATGCCCAGATAATTATAGCATATAATAAGTGTTTTATATGGTTGTAAAATGAATTTCTTTGCAAGCCACTGAGGAGAAAAAAGTTCATTACTGATCAGGGATTGTATTGGAATTTGATAGGTTGAAAGGTGGCAGGGAGGGTCTTAGCAGCTCCAATGGTAGATGTCAATGAGAATTCAAAGATTCTTCTTTCAAGTTAGAGAGGTTCAAAGACAACCTCTGTAACTTCAGATTTGGTATAGTATACAATTGATATTTCAAATAGATTTTTTTTCTGTCATAGTAAATAAGTGCTGTTTAGATCCAATTCCTTTCTCTACTGAATAGCGAAACAATAAACCCAGTAAATTTACATTTATTCCAAATGATTTGGGAATGAAGCTACCAATTCCCATATTAAAAGCATATTAATTATTAATTCAATATTTTGATTGAGTCACCAAATTTACCATTCCTGAAATAGCAATTTCTAAAGAATAAATGAAAACACAATTATCACAAAAATGGTACTCAACTGAAATCAGAAGGCACATTAGTAGCTTGCAGTGCCTCCTGGCCATCATTATGAACATCAATCCTCCTTGTACTGGGATGAATTTGTGCTGATGCCAGGATTTACTCAAGAAGCTGCTTTTGTTTTTAATTTAAATCCCCAATGTTGGCTTATTTACTTGCCTCTTATTCATAAAATGAAAGGCAATAGAATTCCTGTTATTTTAGCTTTTTGGTTGTTTAGATTTTTGAACCAACATGAGTTTATATTCCTTGCTGTAGCTCTAAATACCTCCCACATTAAAAAAAAAAACATTCCACCAGCTTCTAGATCTTGGCCTTGTTTCAAAACTTTGACCAAAAAATTCTTGGAATATTGTAAAGAACACTAAATTGCATAATGAAGAGATGTGGGTTTTATCCATTGTTCTACTACTAACCAACTATGTAGTTTGGAGAAGGCACTCCACCTCTCAGTCTCCTTACCTGAAAAAGAGGGATTTAGATTAGATGACCTTGTAGTTTCCATCTGGCTTTTAAAAAATGTATTTGTTGATACCCTTTGTCATTCCATCAGTCATGTCTTGAGAACGACAACAAAAAAATTTATCTTGTCCCTCAAGACTGAATCCCCTCTTGTGAAATAGTGGGGGAAAGAATTAAGTAAAAATACTTGATAAAATCACCAGATGTGACAATGTATACCATATAGAGGCAAAAGCCATGTAAACAATATAATTCTGACCTACTTGACATATGTGTATGTATACACACATATACATACATACATACAGCAACACAATTGCTGGATCAAAGAGTATAGAATATGTCATTTTCCTCACATAATTCCAAACTCACATCCCCATTAGAGTAACACCTATTAGCTCCTTGAGGGCAGAGAATGTCTTTTTCCTCTTTTTGTATCCCTAGCCCTTAGCCCAGTGCCTAACATTATAGAGGCTTAATAAATACTGCATGATTGGCTATTTGTCATTTGTTATTTACCTAATATTAATGCTGAATAATCTTTTCATTCTTGCTTAGTAAGAATCCAAATTGGTCATGGTAAATTTTTTTCCTGGATATGCTACAATTATTTCTATGTAAATAAATTATTTTAAATTTTATGTGAATATTCATGTAACAATGAACTTAGAACACACAACAGGTCTACAATCCTATTTTCTTTTTCTTTCTGCTTTGGGTACCAATAGTAATATTGGTCTCATAAAAGAAGATTGAGAATGCTAGCACAATACAGTTGTGGCATTGATTGATCATTTTTCAATAGAAGCTAGAATTTACTAGTAAATCTGTCTGCCCCCCTCACCTCCCCACTCCCTTGTCAAGATCTTTGGCAGATTATATATGACTTTAAAATATCAATTTCCTGTTCTGTTAATGCTACCTAAATTAATTTTTGTACCAATTGATAATCTTTGCTTTTCAGTATGTAATACTTATTTTTCCTTTGATTTATTATAAACATGCATAATTCTGTGCTATTCTAATTTATTGTCCTTGGAATATGAAACATTTTCTTATTGCTTAAAAATTTGTTGTTTGAAGTTATAATGTGTAGTTTGATTATAATGATTCTTGGTAAGTTAAAATTGGTGTTTCTTTTGTTATTTATCCATGCTATGCACTCTGATTTGAATGTCTTTGGGCAATTTTCCTATGTGATTTATTGCTACTGAGGTTTTCTTTTTCATGATATTTTCTGGAATACTTAAATTATATCTTTGTATCCTGTACCCAAATTCTATAGTTTTATTGAATAAAGCATTCTCAATGCTTTTTACTTTATTGAGTTAATTTTCCTTTCTCCTCAGCAATTTGTGTTCTAATTTTGTTTTTCAGCAATTATATGATTTTAGAAATTCCCTTATTTTTAAATTTCTACTCTTTTTAGACTCAAAGATTGATGAGTCATTGACTCATAAAAGCTGTGATTACTAATCTTATTTCTTTAATATTTTTACTTAATTTTCTGATTAGTCTCCTTGCCACATTGGAGCTTCTTGCATTGGCTGCTTCTCAGGAAATTTTATAGAATTTATTATACTTACTCCCACTGATTTTGATTCAATTTCCTTTGCTTCAAAGCAGTTATTTATTAATTTAGTTTTTTTCTTTAATTGCTCATATTCCTTCCTCAAATTTTCACTGGGACATTGCTATGGACTGTCTCCAAGAGGTTGCTGTATTTCAGTTCATTCTTTACCTTTCCAAGCCTCAGTCTCTAAGTCTCTACCCTTCACTCTGTGACTGACTGAGAGTTCTCCAAAGAGGTATCATAGGACAATGGAAAGGACATTTACCTGGGAGTCAGAGGACCTGGGTTCAAATTCTACCTTTGCCATTTACTATCTGTTTGTCCTTGGGCAGATCATATACTCTCTGGGCTTCAGATTTCTTTATCAGAAGGACTGTAAGGGTTCTTCTAGTTCTAAATCTATGTCCCTAGGCTTGCTTTAAGATTTAGTTATTCATATATGTATGTATAGGTGGGAAAAGGAGATACCGTTGAAGCTTTTTTTCAACTTTTCTTTTATACAAATATCAAATATTTGTAGCTAGCCCTGTGGTCCTGTCTTTTCTAGAATAATCTTTTCTAACCCCCACACAGGCTTCCAGAGTCCTTTTTTCCCCCTGAGTTTTAGGCCTCTACCTGTAATGAATTTAATGTTTCTCCATGGACACTGCCAAGAGGGTAATTCCAAAAGTCAATGTTTTAAATTGTACCTGCTCTGAGGGACTCAGAGATCCTAGAGTGAGGAATGCTATCCACATGGTGCAAGGATGGGGAACCTGCAGCCTCGAGGTCACATGTGTCCCTCTAGGTCCTCAGGTGCAGTCCTTTGACTGAATCCAAACAAATCCACAGAAGTTCTGTGAAGTTTGGATTCAAGGGCCACACTTGAGGACCTAGAGGGCCACCTGTGGCCTTGAGGCTGCAGGTTCCCCACCCCTGGTTATTATTTCTGTGAGAATTACCTTGGAGAGGGCTCTTTGAATTTTTCTTTAATTTTAATTACAGCACATCATTGTTGTACTCCATTTTCGGGTGTTTTCTAACTTATTTTGTGTGGTAGGTGAGGAGTTATATCCTAGGTACCCTTAGTCCATCAGCTTTGCAGGATCAACCCCAGCCTTGAGCTTGTACATTATTTGTTTTAAGTAGCTTTAGTCCATATTTATAACATACAGGTGAATATATATGCAAACGTGAATTTAGGGTATGTATGCATGTCTATAAGGTTATAACTGCCTATTTTGTTGTTCCACCTTATATTGTCTCCAAGAACAAGTGCAATGTTAGAGAATAGAGCAATTTAGGTTTTAAGACCATAGATTTAGAGCTGGAAGGGACCTTATATGTCATTGAATTCTTTCTCTCTTATTTTACAGTTAAGGTAACTAAGGCAGAAAGTAACATAGTAACGTAGATAGTTATGTTACTTCTTCAAGACTGCAGTTACCTGAGGCAGGATTCAAACTCAGATAAACCTGACTCCAAGTCCAGGACTATAACCAATACCCCATGCTACTTCTCAAGAGACTTTATGCTTTTAATCGTGTAGTCAGCAGCCTTATCTTTGGGCCGAAGGGATAAATTGCTCTTTCCTCTTCTCAGACATGTCACCAGAGCCCTTGGAAAAAAGCCTTTACTGAGCCCTTTCCAAAGCTTCTTCTGAGGTCAGGATAAACAGCTGCAGCAGGAGGAAGAAAGTGACTATTTAAATGTCTCCATGTTTAGAGGCTATAGGGCCAAGCGGGTCCATGAGCTTAGGCTATAGGCATGACCACATAATGTGCTAGGGGCTCCGTGAACAGAGCTACATGTAAACTAAATGACAGAGCTCTAAAGATACAAGGTAGCACCACTACCAGGTATGGAGTGGTGGCAGGGGGCCCCAAAGAACTAAGGAAATTAGTACTTTCTGTCTCATATAGCTGACATTTTTATCCACTAAGGTTAATGGGGCAATTCATTTGATGGATAACACATCTGGAAGGGAAGCAGCAGGCGCCACACACCTGCAGCTGGAGTCCCAGAAGGTTTTCCAGGTTTTCTTTCTTCCATTCTTTTAAAAATATTTAATAGTTCAGTGTATACGTTAGACTGTCTCCCTTCACCCCACCTCCCCACTGAAAGGTTATGGTTTTGGTTTGTGCTAAGTTTCTCTGTCATTCTATATACATACAGTCCTTTTTATGCTTTAGAAGAGACAAATTTCCTCCTTCTTTTTTGTCACTTTTCCATGGGTACTATCTCATTACAGCCAAATGAAAGCTTTCGCAGCCTGCCTGACTTTAAGCTGAGTAGTTCTGGCAGAGCACAAAACTTCTTTTCTCGTCCATCAGCAGATTTTCGTTTACTTAGGTGAATTACATTCTGTCTGAATGCAGTTTTAAATGAATCGTGTGTATTGTGTAAACTGAGTGTTCCAAATATAAGATGAGTGAACGCATAAACTTCTCGAGGTTTAAGCTGCACTCCTGAGTACTGGAGAGGCAGGCTTCTCTCAATGATCAATAGCATTTGAAATTTAACAAACTGAGAAAACAAGAATATGCATGAACTCTACATAGAGAAGGTCAGTTTTTGCTGGCTACGCTTTTTTGATGGATACCAAACATTGGCCAATCATTTAGCAGCTGGGAAGATCGATACATTAAAAAAATATTGTTATTTGTCATATAGCCCATTGTACCTACTACGAAGCATAGGATCATCTATTCAAAACTACAAGGTGCCTTACAGGTCATGTAGTCCAGTTTCCTTATTCTCCAACTGGGGAAACTGGGGCCCTGTAAGATTGTGATTTACTCAACTGCACACAGATAATGTGTAATTAGCAGAAACAGAGTTTGAACCAACATCATATGACTTAAAATCAAGCTCTTTCCACTGTGCAAAACTGCTTTTATAATTGATCCCTAACATGGTTCACCTGCTTTGGTGTAGCAACTATAATGAGCCACGTTCTAGGCTTGTCTCCGTGTTAAAAAAGATGTACATACAGGCCTATTCTTGAGGTAGGAGTCAACCTTCAAGGTCTATCTGCCTCTAGTGCTTTATGTTTGCTTTCCTGAGTACTTCCATTGTTTTTTGATGCTAGACTTTGCCTTGACCTGACTTCTAGAACTTGTATATTCCCTAACTCCCGATTCCTCTCTTGATTTCTCACTCAGTGCCTCATGTTTTTGTATATTCCCTGGTGTCTAAACGTTTGCATGATTTCTGATGCATTGTTTTGCCTTGAAGTTTGGTACCTGCATATTTCCTGACTCCTAACTTTGGGTCTGGTTTCTGATGTTTAGGAACTTGCCCTCTTGTTTCCCAACAGTGCCTTTGTCACTGTTAATAAATGCTTCTTTATTTTCAATCTCTTTTCCTACTCTATCTTTATAATCTAGCACTATGAGAAATTCCAGGAAGACATGAAGGCCCATTTATATTTTGATTATGTAACATGTGTAGATAGATAAAGAGAAGGAAATAGACAGAGACTGACAGAGATAGACACAGACACAGAGAGAGTTATGGATGAGTATGGTGAATAGAGAACTGGCCTTGAATCCAGGAAGACCTTGTCTCAACTCTTGCTTCTGACACATATGTGTGTATTATGGCCGCTCCCTTCTTGGTGCTCTAGGCAGCTAAGATTATAATTGACATAGATGGTGTCACTATGCATCGATAGAGTGTAATTTCCTCTTCTGGGAATTCACTATGCCAATGAATGAAATATACATGTACATATAGAAATATTTATGTATGTATATGTAATTTTCCCCTAGCTTAAATAAGATTAGGAATATCAATAACAGAAAGTGTTGACTGACTCTGGGAGCCTGTAAAATAATCTTTTTGTGAAGTTGACACACATTTCATTTACTAAAGGGCATTAATAACTTTAGTACAGTAAACATATCTCCCTTAAATGTTTTACATGATGCAAGTATAAAGAGGGAGTTAATTAATTCATTTGCTGAATGTTCTTGCCTGTGGCCTGTATTAGTTGGTGTTAGTTTTTATGTGATAGAAGTAAGTCTGACAAGTTATGTGTAAATATAATATTAGGTATCAACTAATAATTCAAGCATATACTTTGAAACTGCTCCCCCCCATGTATTCTTATAATATGAAGCCAGCCTAAGATTTTCCAGAATCATAGTTTACATCTATATTTAGGATTTGGAAGACACTTTATATACATTATCTCATTTAATCCACAATAGCTATGTAAGGGGGCTTATTACAGGTATGATTATACTTATTTTACAGATGATGAAACTAAGGTGCAGAAAGATTAATTAACTTGTCCATGATCATCATGTAGCTCTAGGAATTTTCACTAGCTGTCCCCCATGCATGGAATATACCTCCTCTTCTTCCTCATCTCTTCCTCTTGTTTTCTTTAGCTTCCTTTAAGTCCCAGGTAAAGTTCTGCCTTCTACAGGAAGCCTTTCTTGTTCTCTCCTAATTCTACTGTGTCTGCTGATTATTTCCAATTTATCATACATACACACATATGCATATAAATATCTATCATTTTTATGTATTTTTTTGCATATTGTCTTCTGTATTAAATAGTGAGAGTAGGGACTGTCTTTTACCTTTTTTGGTATCCCCAGTGCTTAGCCCAGTATCTGGAACATAGTAAGCGCATAATAAATGTGTACTGATTGTCTTTGTTTCTCTATGCATCAAATATGATATAATTATCTTAGTTCTGCTACAAATGATAGTTTCTCTTGTCATCAATTTCCCCATTTATAAAAGGAGTTGTATATCAGATGATCATTCATTTCTTTTTAATGATAAGTCTATGATCCAATCACTGCATTGTAAATGTGTCTATTAATGACCTAAAGAAAATACAAAAATAAACTATGAAATTAGAAGAAAATCCCTGTGAAATTTCAAGTACTATGAATTTTCAACACTTTACTTTTATGAGAGAAAAATAAAATTCAAATTTGAAAAAAGTGAAATTCAGTGGCAAGTCAAAAGATCAGTACAGTTTGGAAAAAATGTTTTAGTATAAATCTAGTATTGTTTGATTTTTATGCTATTTACTAAGGATGACCCTGAAATACCCCAATATCTCACTAAAGTTGACATCAGAATAGTGTTTGTATTAAGTGGCTTTTTTAAAAAAACTTTACAGTAGTCTTTTAAGTACAAATGGCTATCTCAGGCAGACAGTTATGAGAACCTCTTTTCCAATTGCAATTGGGGATTTTCTTTGTTATATTTCCTTCCCTCTCCTCCTAAGTGCTGTAGATCCCACTACTCACTGTCTCAATCTTCTCAATATCAAACAGAGTTCCCACTTTTCGTGATGTTCAAGTGGCAACTCAGACTGGAGTGGTGGTGTCTTAGGCCCCACTTCCTCTGATGCTCCTCTTCCCTTGACTAACATCTTATTCATTACATACCTCACCTCCACTTCCCCACAGCCTAGGAATACAAAAGAAGAAGAGGAGAAGACAGGTGTGAACCAGGGTGAGAAGAAAATGAAAATAATTAAATGGAAACTGATTCTCTGCTACTTCTGTCCTTTGCAATCAGAGAAGTCCAATATCTCTTCCTCCTGCCAACCACTGAACTACTTAAAGTTACCTCTTATTTCCCCTTTATCTCTTATCCTGTCCTCTCAGCTCATCCCCTATCCTCACATTCTCTTTCCTTTTTTTGGCAAATATTCTTAGTGATTTAATTTATCCTCAATATGTACTACATCTAAGTTCTCTCAGTCTTCTGAGCTGACTCCATCAGAGTTCTGGCTATATCACTTAGCCTTGTATGACCACATTGGTAAAATGAAGGGAACAAAAAAACCCTATCATGATAAGGAAAGATATTGTGAGATAATGTAGGTAAATTGTTTATTTAACCTTAAGGTTCTATAGGAATGCAAGCAATTACTAATTAGAGTTTCAGGGCAAGGTTAGGAAGTTAGCTAGTTACTGGTGATTCAAATGGGACTTAAATATGAATTCTGGATCACAATTCATTTGTAAGTTGGGGACCATTTGTATTCTTATTTTTGCAAATTGATAGCAATGGTCTGTTACATATTTTACAGAATATTATCTTGATTAGCCAAAATTTTCAGTTACGCAGAACACTCTATTGCTCTATGTCTCTAAATTTATTATATTATTTTACAAATATCTGAATAATACAAGTATACATGTAAAATTTATTATGTAATTTAATCAATTTCCTGCATAATATAACATTCTGTTTCATTTTTGATCATTCATAATTCAGCTTTACTTCTTATGATTTCCATATGACTATTCAATACTGAAAGCAATACAATGGTTTTAAAAAGTGTGTACCATGAAAACAAATAATTAAACAAGTATTATTAAGCCCCCATTATGGGCCCGGAACTGTACTATCTAGAGTAGGATTAACCTATATATTTTGTTAATAGTTCATTTTACTGTGTAGCCCTACTACTGTTTCTGACTATTCCATTTCTTTTTTTTTTTAACCTCAAAAAGTTTTTGAACTTTGCTGTATCAGTTGCATCATTCTAGAATCATGGAATGCTAGAGCAGAAAGAGAATTTAGAGACCATTTACTCTCACTTTACAGATAAGGATACTGAACCCCAGGGTACTAAAGTGACTTGTCTAAGGTCATAGAACTAGTTAGTGGTAAGTGGACACAGATCACAAATTCTTTTTTTTTATGTGATTTCTATGACAAAATATATGTGCAGTTAATTTGCACAAAGTTGGGCTATTGGGTCACATAATCAGGAGGGAACCTGTTAGTTCATCTAGCCCAACTTTACCCTTTTACAAGATAAGAACAATTGAGGCTTAAGAAGTTTATGACTTACCCCATGTTATATCCAGTAAGTAGTTACTGTTGGAGGTGGGATTGGAAGTCAAGTACTCTGATGTCAGAGCTCTTTTCAACATTCCATACTGACCATAAAATATATTGCTTTTATGTGTCAACAATCTCACCACTTCCTGTCTTTCCAGTCTTCTTCATACTGTTGTCCACAAACTCTACTGTCCAGCCATATTGGCCCACTTGCTGTTCTTTGGACAGAACTCTCTATTTCCTAAATCTTAGGCTGGCTCTTTCCTAGGCCTGGAATATTTTCTCTCCTTTTCTCTGACTCTTAGAATTCCTTAAATCACCTTCTCTATGCTTTCCCCTCTAAGGTTGCCTTCCACCTAATCTTTTTATATTTTATATATTCCTGTTCATGTCTGTTATCTCCTGAACTAAAGGATATTTTATGGCCTGATGGGGACTTTCTGGACTGACTTTTGGCCTTCTGAACAACAACAACAAAAGGAAATTCCTGTGGATTAGATGAGCTTTAAGATCCTTTCCAGCTGTAAAATGCTATACTTTGAAATTTAAAGACAGAAAGAGGGAAAATACAGCATGTTTTTTTTAATGAATGAAGTTATATCCTTCCTTAGATATAGTAAATGGAAAAGATAAAAATATGGCTATTATATTTTTATTTATTTTTATACATTAATTAATATCAATAATTTTTGTACTAGCAGTTACCAAATTAAAATAATATTAATGTCTGAAAAAAATTAAGCAATTTGATTGAATTTGAAACATACATAGTATAGGTGAAGTAAGACAAGATAGTTGGTTTTGTGATGATACTTGTGATGTTTTGGGAACTAACCAAAAATATCACCCAATATTGTCTGTCATACATTAATTAGATTTCACTATTCTGGATTCATTCCTCTAAGTTACCCTTTACCTTCTACAGTCGTCTTCTTTCAAGTGCTAATTAATTGTGGGTGGATGAGGCGACACATATTCAATCACTAGCTTGACAGTGTGATTTGTGTTAGACAACGTTTCTTAGGGAGGGGTCGGTACCTTGAGAATACTGTGTAATTTTAAGGTGGGGCTGCTAACAAGGGGGTAAGGAAGAAAGTCTGGGTCACTAAAACACATCTGCTCCATAACCCCATATAAAGTAGTTCTGTGTCATTTCTGATTGAATGGGGAAAACAAACTTCAAGGATATGTGTATTTCACTGTTTTCTATTTCTGGTCAGATCTTAAGATTCTCTTGAATGGGTGTACCTCTTAAGATTTTCCAAACTCAACATGTCTAAAACTGAACTCATCATTCTTTCCTTTAAACTGAACTCAAGAACAGCTTTCTGAACTTTATAACTTTCCTGAATATCCCACCTTCCCTGGCTTCTGGTGCCTAGGCTACTTTTCCTAGGTTACCTTGTATTCACTTCGTATGTGATTTGTGCCCACATCTATATATTTGCATGTTGTATATCCCTAGTTGAATATAAGCTCCTTGAGCTTAGTAACTGCCTAACTTTTATTTTTTATCCCCAATCTTATTATTCATTACTCCCCTTCATATGTTTTTTTTGGTCCAGAAAAACTGACCTTCCTCACAGTTTTTACACATATCATTCTATCTTTAGTCTCTCTGCCTTGTATTGCCTGCCCTGCCCCCCCCATGCCTGAAATGTACTTCCTCTTCACCTCCACCTCTTAGAATTCCCCTTTTCCTTTAAAATACAACCTTAAATGTCTCCTTTTACATAAAGTCTTTCCAGATCCTGCAGCTGCTAGTTTCTCTCCCACCCCTCCAAAAATACCTTCTATTTGCATTGTGAATACGTGTGTGAATATTTATTGTGACTGACCCCATATGGGGTCATGACCCATAGTTTAAGAAGCACCGAATGAGTTGTGAGTAGAAAAAAATTAAGAAGCCCTGTATAGATTATTAGCTGCATGAAGACAAAGCCTTATTACTCATTGTCTTCAAATTGGATTGCCTTCCACAGAGCCTGGCATATAACAGGTCCTTACTACATGCTTATGGACTGATTGATCAATTCAAGGATCTAAGTATTGTTAAGTCCTGTCAGGCCTTCCTCTAAATCATCTCTCATATCCATTCTCTCTCCTCTCCACTCATAGTTGCCATAGGTCAGACTCTCCTTCATTCTAGCTTGGGTTATGGCAATAATCTTATAATTGGTCTCCATACCTTAAGTCCTTCCTTTTTCTCTAATGCTTCCTTCACATAGCTGTCAAAACAAATTTCCAAAGGCATAGAATTGACCAAACCACTCTTTTTAAATTTTTTTAGTAGCTTACTACTTTGCCTACAGGATAAAATACAAACCCACTAGCTTATCTTTTTAGCTTCCCCTTCCCACCCCCAAATCTTCTTCTTTTTTCTTCTAGCCTTATTTCACATTTCTTTAAATTTTCTCTTTCCTAGAAAACTACTAATGACCATATAATTTAACATTTCCTACTTTTGTCCAAACACATAGGCTGTATCCTGTATGTGGAATATACTCTCATTTTTGTGTTTATCAGAATTTAGTATTTATCAGAATTATTTTGTATTTATCTTCCTGCAAGGCTCAATTCTTTTACCACATCTTCTGCATCATATTCTGGATTTGGAATCATAGGATCTGGGTCATAGGATCATGGAATTGTAGGATTATCAACTAAGAGCTGGAAGGAACCTTAGAGGAAATTGTGAGTAACTCTTTGATTTTACAATGAAGAAACTGAGGCACTGAGAAGTCATATAGTGACTAGAGTACAAGACTTGGAGTCAAGAAGACCTGAGTTCAAATCCTACCTCAGATGCTTACTTATCTGTGCTATCCTGGGCAAGTTATTTAACCTTTCTCAGGATCCTCATCTGTAAAATTGGAAAAAAATGGCACTATACAAATTCTAGCTGTTAACTGAATTGACAAGGGTTAATTGTCTGAGCCTAGGCTTTTGAGTCTACCTCTTCCTAACTCCAAGTCCAGTGCCCTATCCATTAGGCCATACTACCTCCCCCAACAATGCCACTTGGTATCTGTGTAACCTTGGATAAGTTACTTAACCTCTGAAAGTGTTCTTTCCGTCCTCAAATTTTTAATAACATTCCGAATCTGTCCTTGGCTCTATTAAAATCTACGATGAATTTCAGTTGTCTCCATATGTTGATTAACCTTTTTGGCAGAATGTAGATTACCTGAGATCAGGACTTTGCTTTATCCGTAGCACCTAACACAGTGTACTGCTTATAGTAGGTGCTTAATTAATGTTTGTTGTATTAAATTAAAGTGACCTGAATTAAGATTAAGTGATAAGATGGGGCTGGTTTTAAGCACATCAGCTATAAAAGAAAACAGAGTCATGGGCATTACCTAGTCACAACTTTTCATACCAGCAGTTAAATCTGGATTCTGACAACTCCTGTAGAAGTCGGTCTGCCCAGAAAAGTTTTCTGACATCTCGAAACTTTCATGATAGAATGACTGGTCAGGCTAGTGTTGATGGCATATGGTCTGAGCCATCTATCACTAATGTTGTGAAACAGGACAGCCTAATGGTTCCAGTTTTATTCAATCTATTTTATGCAGCCAGGCTTGACTATGCAACAAGGGACCTCAGGGTTGACATTAGGATATATTTTGATCCCTGAAGAGGCTTTTCCACCTCAATAGGTTGCAATCCTCCTCAGAAGTCCTTGAGGCAGTCACTCATGAACTACTGCTTGCTTATGACAACATACCCCAGATGACATTCAATGAATTCTAGGCCTTTATTATGGGTCAACTTCAAGCTCAGGATAACTCAATATATACCATCCATCCCTAGGAAAAAAAATCTACAATATTGTCATGTTGCAACACACATCACTGAAATCTATTGCTTGGTCACCTTCCATTTCAGTGATTCCCTTACAGACAAGGAAACAACCTTGAAATTAAGACATTCAATTACATTTTCCGAAGGTTTATAAAACATCGAGGAGCTCGGTATTGGGAGATACACCAAGATAAGTCAGAGACAGTCCCTGTCCTCAAAAAGTTTACAGTCTTGTGCCTGGTAGCACATGCCTGGAACTTTTGGCATTGGGGAAGCTATAACTATTGGATTGAATAATCTAGGGAGTTTGGAGCTGCAGTAAGGTTAAAGCTAATTGGATATCCTCCCTAAGGCCAGCACCAATGTATTGAGTCTTCAAGAGGTGAGCCAGGATATCTAAAGAGGGATGAACTAGTGCAGGTCAGAAACAGAAACGTCAAAATTTCTTTGCTGATCAGCACTGAGATAAGGGGTCTATGAGCAGCTAAAGCACTTCCAGGCTGAGTGAGAAACAGAGTACCAAAATAAATAAATTAATAAATTAACAAAGTCTAGTTTCGGAGTTAATACATGTCCAAAAATGACTATAATACAAATGAGATAGTAAGTTAAAAGAAGAGGTCCATAGACATAGAGAACAGTCTGAGAATTTAAAGGAGGGAGAAATCACTTCTGGTGACATGACTTACAGCTATCAGCATTGGTCTCCAATTAAGTATAACATTTTCCACAAAAATTTAAAAAGGACTATGTCTATTCTGGTACCCAAGTGAGAACAGAATCTGCTATCTATACTCTGTCTCTCTCTAAATTCTTTATCCCTATATTCTCAGAATAATGAATTGGACTACAGTATGTTGTATTCCATTGAATGATGAGTGCATAATTAAAAGAATTAGAAGTACAGTTAGTAGGGCATATGATTTTTTCCATTATGTGTATGGATTTACTTTGAACCATTCATAATCTTTCAACCAGTAGTCATGTGACAAACATCAGAAGCTTATAAAGTGGTATAGATTTAGGGAGTAACCTAAAGCCAGGGCAGTGGGAAGCTTAGTGGGTTATAGAGGGATGGAACCCAAGATGTTTGCCATACTTGAACGATATTATAAATAAACATTTATTACAGCTTAGAAACAACATAATCTCTACAAATTTTCTGTAATTTACTAATAATGAAAACGATGCAAAGCAAGTCATAAAGGCATAATGGATAGAAAGCTGAATTCAGATCTGGGTTCAAATTCTGTATCTGTCACAATGGCTGTGGAACCATGAATAAATCATTTAAACTTTCAGTGTCCCAATAACTAAGAATTATAAACAGAGAACCTACCAATTTACATTGGGAGATGTTTTCCCCACTAGGGGCTCCTTTACCAATGAAATCATAGCTTTGATAAAAGAAAATTACAGAACTTTCTGATGCGATGATCAATTAAGCAGAAACATTGGTAGAACTTGTAGCCAGAAACTTCATTTTATCAATCCAACAGCAAACGAGCCATACTTTCCATGGAAGCAATTTCTTCTTCTTCTTTTATTTTTTGCAGGAGGAAAGGCAGGACAATTGGGGTTAAGTGACTTGCCCAAGGTGACGCAGCTAGTAAGTGTGTCAAGTGTCTGAGGCCAGATTTGAACTCAGGTCCTTCTGACTCCAGGGCTGGTGGACTACTCACTGCACCACCTAGCTGCCCCCAGGGAAGCAATCTCTTACTCACATTTTGGATCATTCTCTGTGCTTAAGAAACATGGAAAATAACTGCATTTGATGTGCTTTTTCCCTCCATTTTTTTTCTCTTTTATTTGCTGAAGTGCAGGAAAGCTACTACCCTCAAGTAGAAACAGATCTCTGGAAATTTTTCCTCATTCAACTTGCTATTGCTTGTGTCATGGCTCTGGAAAGAAACCTATTTCAGTATTAACTGGCATCCTGCATCTCTTTCCTAAGTGGTTAATTATAATCCACATGTTCCTTCTGGGGGTCTAAATCCATTAAAAAAAAACCCAAACATTCTTGCAATTGTGATTAAAAGATGATGGAACCCAGTCCTCCTATGCTTTCACTTAAAGCCACAGCTCCCTGGGCTGTACAATAGTCCCAACTGTTTTTATTTTAAGAACTGTGTGGAATTATACTCACTTCCATCTTCAAAGTGAAGTCAGAAGAAGGTCTGTTACACAAGTCTTATGCTAATTCATTGTTAGGCGTTATGTGGCTATTTCATAGGCACCTGGTGAAAACATTCTTAATTAAACAAAAATGAGTTTCCACATAAGACTGTTTTTTGCCTTTATGAAATTTCCTTTGACAAACACTATTTTATCAGTTCTATTATTTTCACCATATTTACTTAGAGCTGGGAATGGTTCCAAACTGAGTCCTAAGAAATGATCGAGCACTCATTGTGGGGTAGAAATGCCTATGATTGAAGGTCTATAGGCTAACACAGGGAGGACAAATGATGACAAAGAATACTGGTTGTTCTCAAAACAAAAATGTCCTATAACATGAAAAGTATGGATTTAATGAATTGATTCTAGCATTCAAGATATACACCACTGTCTTTTATTGAGATGACTGTTAATATACTAGAAATAGGACAAAAGCAAGGGGAGCTTACACTTAGGACATGGCTTGTCGCACAAAGAAATTTGTGACCTTAAAAATAAGTTATAAATTAAGTTAGACTTTGATATATAAGCTATTGTTACTCCCTGGGCCTCAGTTTTCTGATCTGTAGAATGAAGGATCTGGACTAGATAGCCTCTGAAATGCCTTCCAGTTTCAGACCTATTTTCCTGGGTTGTTGTGTATAAAGTACAAAGTAATATATAAATGTAAATTATGGTTAATTATCATGGCCATAATTAGGAAGGAAATGGAAAATGCTGATGGGATTTTGTGAGTGAGCCTTAGTTTTTGCCCCTTTTATCAATAATAAATCCTGATATATTGATTTTTTACTAACCATATTACCTGGCTATGTTGCCTGCATGTATTTCATGGTAACATTGTCTACTTATCTGATTCATTTTGGTGATGTTGACTCTGCATGGGGCTATGTTTTTGGAATATGTTGCTTAGACACAGCTCAGTAGAGGTATGCCACCAAGTATTGATGGTAATTGATTTTTACAATTGCTTAAGATTTGGAAAATTACATAATTAGTCTGTTATATCTCTATGTGACTACATGAAAATACACGAGTGCTCTTCCAACTCATGAATATATTTTCAATCCCTTTTCTGTCAGAATTGCACTTCTGATTTAAAGAGTGATGTTTTTAGGGATTACACTTATGGGTGCCTGAAGCTGTCAGGATGAATGGAGGCAAGAGAAAATCAAGAGGCAGGGGAAAAAAACCAGTCATTACATGTAGAAAATCACAGCAGTGCTCTTGAAAGAGATAAAAGATAATGAACAAAAAAATCTGAGTCAACTAAGGTAGTTTAGTTGAGAAGCTCAAATATCAAAGGCCTCTAAGGCTACATACATGTTAAATATGGTGTCAAGAACTGAATTTCCTTATTACCATACAAAACAGTTGGTTAAGTTTATTTATCAGCTCTCCCCAAGTTCTCATTCATCTCCATAATGACAGAAAGCCTGCATTCCCATTAATTTTTAAAAGTTCAGCTGCAAAAATCCACCCATATGAAATTTGTGTTTGATGCTTAGGGACTCTATTTGTATAGAAATGTTTAGACCCAGCTTGTTGTCTCAAAAGAACATTTTGAGCCACCTTTTGCTGATTAGATATAAAGAACTTGGCACTGAATAGCAAAGAGGTAATGATTGGATTTACAGACAAAAAAAAATCTATTAAGGAATTGATGGAAGGTCTGTCTTTGATGGGGCTCTCACAGTGCAGTTCATGGTACTATTTTTGTCAAAAAGGTCATCTTATCAGAAAAGATATACAGGAAACATCCAAAGCCTGCTATCCTTTTGCTCTTCTAACATTCAGTTGGCCTCCTAAACTGAGAAAAGCAAAAAAAGTGTTTCAGTCAGACTCTTATATGGAACAGTTTCCTTGCTATTTGGAAGCCCCTTTATCGTACAGTCTGGAGGTTATCCAGCAGAGCCGTAGTAGAAACCATTACTTAATGTACTTAATATTTTTTATTTGTTTGTTTATTGTCTATTCCTGAATGAAGCTAAAACAGTTATTCAGCCATAGATGAAGTTTATACAAATATGTATATTGAAGAAGACAAGGATGATTTCTGATTTTTTTATGGTGCACTAGGCCAGGGGTTGTTCTGGGTTGCCTGCCACTCTCCCTGTGTATCTATAATCACTGAGAGCAGCTGGCTCTCAATAGCCCCTTGCCCTCACCCCTTAGTAGGTTATAAAATCATAGATTTAGAGATGGAAGGGGCCTTGGAAGTCATTTACTCTAACCCCCTTCGGTTTACAGATGAAGTGAAATCACATAGTTAATAACAATCCAAAGTCACATAGCTAAGAAGTAGAATATCCAGATAGATTTGAACCCAGATTCTCTAGCTTCCATCCACTGTCTGAGGGGTTATGTCACTGTCAATGTCAATGTCCTTTAGTCTAGGGATTATGTCTGCCTTATCTAACCCAATTACAGGTTTCTGGCCCCTCACCTACTGTTTATTTTTACACCCCCCTTCCCCTAATCCATTCATTCCTTACCTTCCGAGTTTCATTTAAAGTCACTTACATGGACATGCTATACAGAAGGCCTTAATCAAAATGGCAGAAATAAATCATAGCAGTTTGCTATCAGTGCACTCAGTGCAGGCATTCCTAGTCTGTCGCTCTTCTAGTCCATTAGGTACTCCAGATTGCAGACAGGGCACGAGCTGAGGAGTTCAATTCTCTCTGGCTCGGTTTGCTCAGGGCCTTTTACTCACAAACCAATTTTTTTGGGTGGGAGGTGGGGAATCAGCTATTCAGGGTTATATTGCAGGAACTCAGAACTCTATGAGTCTCTTGTAAATGTGCTCCTCTAGCCTTGACCTTGCTTCCAGGAGATTAGGGTTTTGCTCTACAGATTTCAGCCCTCTTTTCCTCCTGCGTTTAATTCTTTCTCTGCGACTTTGATACAGGTCTCATATGGATGAATTTAATGTGGTTCCCCCAAGTATAGTAACCTCCTTGGCTATTTTGACACATCCGTCACAGTCAGGGGTTTTGGGAAGGGGGGGATATAGGGATGCAGGGATGAGGAAGCAGTGCACATTTCCCTAGCCTCTTTCTTCAAATTAAAATTCAGTCACTGCCTTAGGATGCTGAGATAGTGCTCTGGACGTATCTCTATGATGTATTTTGAAGAGTGAGCTGGAGGTCTACCCTTTTATTTCTTCTCTCCTGCCCCACTTGATAGGCAATGAGACTGAGGGCCCCCTAGTTCCAGGTAATAGGGGAGCTCATGACCTGAGGCCATTGCAGGCACTAGGGATGGGAGGGAGCAATTGAAAGTAATTCTGTGCTGAATTAGTAGATGGCCAAACTTAGCATGCTGGATAAAATGCATTGGAACTAGAGTCCAACAGAGTAAAAATGTTGAAAAACTAAAATAAGCTTTTAAATGGCTTTGAAGCTATGGCCTCAACCTCAACACTTAGCTTTTAGCAGGTTAGATTACATAACTATTTTCTTTAGCTCATAAACTTTCAAATAAGTGAAGAGTTCAAATTGCATGGTTCCTTGTGAGGAGAAGTGAATGAATGTGACAGGACATATAATATTGCCCTTTCCCTTTTAGCCTCCTGGAGGCCTTAGAAAAAGGCCAGCATGGGGCAGGGGAGAGGCACTCACACAAAGTGCATTTTGTGTTGGTTTTCAAATGATTTGCAGATATTTAGGTTTTCAGTCTTTCAATGGCTCTGCCTTTCAGGATTTTTCTAGCAGAGGTGTACAAACATTTGATTTAAATTTTATGCTCTATAAAGCCAAGCAGCACTCATTGATGGTAATCACATTCACAGCCTTTCGATTCACAGAATTTTATTTTCTTTGCTTTATTTCAGCAAAAAATAAAAGCCGGTGATGTAAAAGTCAGCTCCCTCCCTCTACCCCATCTGCTGACCCTCTCCTTTCCTTTCCAAGAATCTGCTGTCTATTCTGATTCTCCAGTGTCTGGCAGAGAAGTCCTGGGGTTTCAAAGTCATTTTTAAACTCACCTCTTTTATCAAGATACAGGGGAATCATAACATCATGTGTGAGCAACCCTTCTCTCTTCTGGGACTGTCATCTTGTTCTGTAATGTTTCTGAAGTGTAACTTGGGAAAGCACTGACAAATCTTCAGGTGGGACACTTTTCGCCATCCCAGCTCCCCATTTCTCACATCAGTTTTGACACGCCTGATCCCTAATCATGGTGATAATATGATAATATGAAAAATTATGATCCATGCTGTAGCTAGATCATCAACAGAGATGCTCCATACTTTTTTTCTACTCTTAACTATCAATTGAGAACAGTAACTGACAGTGGCCAGTTTAGCAGTACTTTGTTGCAGTTCTTTCCTGGGTCTTGGTTTTTGGTTAGTATTGATTTCTGTTGTCTTTGTCAAAACAACAGATTGAGTCTTTGGTGGACATTATTCTCCCAAGATGAATATGCAACTTCTAAATGGGATGATTTAAATATTGGCTATAGGTTTTATAATACACAATGCATTATAAAATGATTTTTTGTTAGAGTTGTTTTAATGATTATTTTTTGCTATTTAAATTAAAGATTATGCCTATTTTTACTGTTTATTGACTGGCAGTCTAAGGAGGTGGGAAGGAACTTTTGATGTTTCACATGATGGACCAGTGAAAACTGATGCAATCTTTGGTTATCCCTGATCATTTTTGCAACTCTACCCTTAAATGTATTACTGTTTACACAAAGATATGCTCTTACTACATAAATTTCTTCATTATACTTCAAAAGCCATTCCAATCATAACTGTAGTGAAATAAATATTTTTACATTAATGACTAGAAGGATTCTAGGGGTGTCCTTAGTATTACATTAAAATTTCATCTTAGAAGAACCATAGTTATATAATTATTTTAACTCAGAAAGCAATAACAATCTGATGAGGCCGTCAAAAAGACTTAATTTGCTCTGCACCAATAAGTCGTAGAAATGGGGCTGCAAAGAATTTTCTCACCCAGGAATTCCCTTTATCAATGAAATTACAGGCATAGCACCTATCTTGATATTTTGCTCACCAGTTATTTTTATTTACTTATAATATATGTGTAAATGTTATTTGCCCTGATAGAAATGAGCTATCAGGTGAGTATTTCATCTTTAATGTTATAGCTTATATCAGTGTCAGATACATATTAATAGCTCAACATATAATTGGTGATGAATCGATGGTTTGATTTGGATTATTTGGATGGGTTATTGATTAGTGTTATTAGGAACTAAGACCAGCGGGTAGAATTTTTAGGGAGGTATACATAGATAAAACATATATCCACAAATGGATATAGTCAGATTCTGGGGACAGTGAGTTTCCTATTATTAGAGATCTTCAAGTAAAGCCTGGATGGACTCATTAAAGCTTCTGTTGACAGGATACACAGTTTACATTGGGATTTGGTTTAGAAAATTTCTGATATATCACCCAACTCTGTGATTCTATGATTCTATTAATCCTTTCATTGAAGCATATCCCTAGCATTCTAAGTTTTTATACTAAAGTTATTCATCCCTTTTCCAAAGGTCATAGTGATTTCCAGCCTTTATCATCATTATTCAGGTGATTATTAGACTTAGACAATTTGCAAACTTCAAAGGCCAGGCAAGGTTAAATCAATGAACTGTAGCACAGTAGAATTATGCTGGCAGAGTGGTTGGCTACTCACTTCATTATCCACGGGGTGGTCAGATGCTGTCTACGGCTCTAGCACGCCCTCATTCATTTTACTATGTTGAAGTCTATTCAGTTCATTTAGGTAGAGTTAAGGAATAGTAATTTAAAGATTTCTTCTTACAATTAGAGCTCAAAAGGATAGTCAAAAGAATGTTCAATTAAATTCAGAGATACAGATTAATTTTGGGCTTATTTCTGTTTTATTTGAAGTATCACATCTTTAAAATTTAGCCTCATGATTAATACACTGCCAATGAAGCTATAAATTGGCTAAACTATTCTGGAACACAATTAGGAATTTTGCTGAAGAAGTGATTAAAATGTCCTTACCTTTTAACCCAGAGATTCGATTGTTCAGCAAATACCTTGAAGAAGCCAAAGACAGAAACATATTCACCAAAATATTTACAGCAGCACTTTTTTTGTGGGGTAGCACACAACTAGAAACAAAGTGTAATATCATTTATTGGGAAAGATCCAAAAATTGTGGTACACTAAGGCAATAGAGTATTATAGCATTATATGAGACAATAAATGTGAAGAACACAGAGATGCACGTGAAGGCTTAAATGAACTGATATTAAGTGAAGTAAGCAGAAACAGGAAAGCAACATACTCAGTGACTATCATAATATGAATGGAAAGAATAGCAATAACAACAAAGTAAATGTCATATAATTGTAATGATCAGGGAAGAATTATGAAAGTGCACTTCTCTCTCATTTGTGGCAGTGGGTATTGACAAATTTGAAACACTGTATATAATTTTAAACTCAATTGATGTGTTGTTAAGTTTTGTCTAAATGATTTTGTTTTTCACATTCTCATTCTTTGTCATATGAGATGGCAATCTGCCAGAGTAAGGGGGAATAGACATATAGAGAAATTTAGGTGATATAAAATCAAAATATATCAGTAAAATTCAATAATTAATGTAAGTGCTCAATGCATATTAAGGCGATAAAACCATCCTTTAATGATTTTTTTTTGTCCAATAGAAATCACCTGTTAGGAAACTTGATCCTTCCATGTGTTCCAACTCTTTGTGAGGACTTCCTCTCATGTATTCACTGAAGTGGGCTTTAAATAAGCAACATGCCTGTAACTTGCCACCTCATTTTTTCCCTTCTGCATAACTGGCCTTTTTCTACTGCATAAGGGTATCTTTATGTTATTTTTGGTTTAAAGTTTCTTCAATAGGTCACAAAAAGTAGTTTTTGTAGTTGATGACCCAGGAGTGTTATTTTCTAAAACCTATTCAAAAGGAAAAGAAACTGAGTTACTCTTTAAGTTTCCCATCTGAATGAAAATGTATATAAGAATCCAATTTATATTTGCTGTTTAAAATGTGGCAATCTTCCCCTCCCCAAATCCTAAGAACTGGTTTCAAGGTTTATTTATGGTATTATTTTAAAAATTCTAAGATTTGGATGCCTGGAAAGGGTTGAAAAGTTAAGAGCAGGGATATAGAAACTTTTTTTTAGTAGCAAAGAATTAGAAACAAAGTAAGTGCCCATCAGGTGTGGGATGGATGGCTAAAATATATGGTACAAGAGCATAATGGAATACTATTTTGAAGTGGAAAAGGATTTTAGAAAAATAGGAGATTTTTAGGACCTGATACTGGGTGAAATAAGTAGAATCAGAACAATTTCCATGGTGGTCACAATGATTTAAAGAAAGAAATCTTGAAAGATTTCAAGTCTCTGGACTATGCAGGAGCTTCACAGTCTGTCAGAGAAGCATGCCTTTTTACTTTTGGTGTCAAGGTGCAAGACAGGAAGTGCAGAATGTGGCATACCCTTTCAGACAAGACTTATATGTTGACATATTGCTCAATATATTTTTTTATTACAAGGGAGAGAAGCGATGATGTCAGTGATGAAAAAGTAAGTAAAACATTAAATATGAAGGGTAGTCTGGATTAATAGTTCCTTTTGAACAAAGTGTCACTTCTTAGAATTTTGTCTCATATGGGCAAGTATCTCTACTGTAAGACATTATGGTTGATCGGTGTGGGGAAATTTTATATATCTATATCTATGTATTTCATATGCACACACACATATATATATATAAATATTTATACATTTAATTTAGATATTTAAAGATTTATAATTGAAGTCATCTAATTAAATTTATATTTAATTTATATATTTAAATATATTTACATATATGTCTTTACATATATATGTATATACATAAATATATTTATATAACACATTTATGTATATGTATTTCCATCTGGGCTATCCCCTCCAACCCTCACAAAAAGGGTAATATAAAAAGAGAATTAATCAATAAAATAAAAATGCAGCCAAAAATACCAAAAATTACCTTTTCTGTTACCCTCGAGTCTTTCACTGAACTCCTCTAACTACTCTTATTGGGAGAGTCTGAGACTTGAAACATGGGGCTTGAATACTTAATGCTAGATTCGATCAGTTGTCTCTCCCCTTAACTCTATGTAGTAGCAATTAGATTTGAAGATCTTTCCCACCCATTAATAGGCCATGTGACCTGCTTATGTCATAGGAAGCCTAAGTTACATAGCAGCTGTTGTGGGGGTGAAAGACCAACACAAGCCCAACAACAAGAATGCTGCCAAAGCCCAGGTTCTGAATCATTCAGGCATATACATGATTTTCTTTGAAATCATGAATTCTGTCTTCATAATATAGGTGGGAGGAGCTTCCTGACAGGAAACAGAAGTTATGTCACAGAAAATGCTGAGAGAGAGACGTTATGGCTGCTGGTGGCTACTAATGGCTACCCTCGTGATTGTGAGAACTGAACAGGCTGACTTAGCTGTACCATGACTTTGTTTTGAGGAAGACCCTAGCAGGGGGTCAGAGAAGTTTTGGGATGGTGAGTTTCCAGGCTGTGATATGTTGTTTTCAGTTCCTTGCTATTATGATAAAGTGGGCTGACTGGCTGTGGGAGCAGAATATTTGGTTGTGGGATATGGTTTTCTGGTGTCTGAATAAGTATTATACTTCTTTTACTCCTTATGGAGAGTCTCTCATACTTTGGGATACAGAACTACATAGGCATTTTGACAATTATCATCTACATTGCTATTATTGCCTTAAAGTTTCACTCTATTATTATGAACTGCTAGTAACATGTAAACACACACACACACACACACACACACATATATATGTATACACATGTTGGCTCCTCCATTAGAATATAAGCTCACTGTGATATGGAACTTTGCTTTTTTATTTCTATCTCTAATGTATAACACATATAACAGGCACTTAATAAATTCACACACACACATAAAATATGTATATAACATATGTATTATATTTGCTATATGTATGTATGTATAGTCACAAGTTAGAGACTAATATTTACTTTCACTTCAGTTTCTTCACGAGAGAATTTCTTACATCAATGAAAACACAGATATTGTCAAAATATATCTATATACTTATATATCAATATACAGCTGGCTTTCAAGGACTTTTGTAATATGGTCCTGTTTTAGTTTTATCTACTACTCTCCCTCTACATGAACTCACTCCTGCAATCAAAATGATCCATTGGTTCGTTGCCATTCCTTGTTCTTTCTATCCTTTGTGGCTTTGTTTATATTATTCCCTTTTTAAATTGATAGATAATTTCTCTGTTCTGTTCTATATAACTCCCTGATTTACCTCTCCTCCCCCAACCTCTACTGAGTTATTTCATAGCTTGTTTTCAAGGCCTAGTTAAATTCCCTTTATGCCATTAAGCCATACAAGATGTCTTCCCTACTTTGAACTCCTGACATTTTATATGAAGCTTGCTTCCCAAAATTACCATATGCTATTTTGTAATGAACTTATTTGTATAATTCTCTTTTCTCAGCAGCTAGGTGCTGCAGTGGATAGAGCACTGACTAAATTTGGAGTCAAGAAGACCTGATTTCAAATCCAAACTCAGATATGTACTACTGTGTAAGGTTAACGGCAAATAAGATCTTCCTTGTGTATCAATAGGTCTCATGTGGACCCCATTAAGGGAAGCTTGCTTGCTTGTAGGAAGGCTTACACACCTTTTGTTAATTTCTAATTAGGCACCAAACCTAAAGAGTATATATTCTGAGAGGTGAACTTTTGCTTTGGGGGCTCTCTTATGAGAAAGATGTTGTGATTTCCTGTTCAAGACTCTGAGCGGCCGTGTGTTCAGAACTCCCTGACTCCTCAGAGTTAAAGGCTCTCCCAATTCAGTGGTGGATGTAAAGCTTTGATTCATGCAGTAAAGCCCTACCTGTTGGTCTTTATTTCTCTTCTCTGTATTTTCTCTGTCTTTTATGTAATTAAAAGAAAATGATTGATACCTTTGTGAGCAGTCTTTCCTAGTAAAGCAGATAAAAGAACCTGAACTAGCAGTCATCCTGGATATGCCAGTATGGTTGCCATTATACCCAGGGCAAGTCACTTAACCTCTATCTACCTCAGTTTCTTATCTGTAAAATGGGTATAACAATAGCCCCTACCTCTCAGGATTGTTGTGGAAATGAAATGAGATATTTTTCAAGGATTTCTCAGACCTTAATACTATATAAATGAGAGCTACTATTGTCTCTCCTGTTAGCATGAAAGATCCTAGAGGGTAGAAGTCATATTTCATACTTCCTGATATCTTGTACTTAATAGGTGCTCAATAGATAATTAATGAATGAATGAAAATGGAGAGTACAGATAACATGGTTTCAGTTGTCATAAGATTTTCTTTGAATGTATTTGGACAGTTGGTATTTCTTGCATTCATCCTTTTTGCATGTGTGTATAGTGGGTGTATATATATATATATATATATATATATATATATATATATATATATATATATATATGTATGTATGTATATATGTATGTATTTAATGTGATTTATCCAGTCAGTGAAACTTTATTAGGTGCCTACTAGATGCCAAGCACTGTGTTAAACACTGGTGATATAAAAAGAGGCAAAAGACAGTCCCTGCCCTCAAGGAGCTCATAGTCTAATGGGGGAGTGAATAAGCAAATCATGTGCAAGCCAGCTATATTTAGGATATGTAGGAAATAATTAATGGAGGGAAGGCACTAGAATTAAGAGGGGTTGGGAAAGGCTTCTTTTTGAAGGTCAAATTTTACCTGGGACTGGAAGGAAGCCAGAGATGCCAGGAGGGGAAAATGAGGAGAGAGAACATTCTCAGCATAGGGGATAGCCCGAGAAAATGCCTGGAACTGAGAAATGGACTGTCTTGTTCAAGGACAAGCCAGCATCATTGGATTGAAAAGTATATGGCACAGTAACAGCAACCTTGTGCAATGATCAACTATGATAGACTTAGCTCTTCTCAGCAATACAATGATCCAAGACAATTCCAAAAGACCTCTCATAGAAAATGCTATCCACATCCAGAGAAAGAAATATAGAGTCTGAATGCAGATGGAAACATACTATTTTCACTTTCATTTTTTTTTCTTTCTCATGGTTTTTTCCTTTTGTTCTGATTCATCCTTTCACAACATGACTAACGTGGAAATATGCTTAATATGATTGAATATGTATAGCCTATATCTGATTACTTGCTGTCTTTGGGAGGGAGGAGGGAAGGGAGGTTTCTGGAAAGTGTTCCTTGAAATTAAGAATAGAATCCTTCCCTTTTCATCAAGTTAATTCAGAGTGCGCATGTGTGTATATGTGAAAGAAGCTAAGATAAAAGGAAGGTGTGTGTGTGTGTGTGTGTGTGTGTGTGTGTGTGTGTGCTTGTGTATATCTGTATCTTTCTGTAACTAGAAGATTTTTGCTATAGCTTTGATTGCTGTAAGATGATGAAGTTAGTAAGGTACCAACCCAGCTAGGGAGTTTAGGGCTGTCACAAAAAATCCTGGGAAATTCCTCTCCTAAACATATAATCTGAACATTTATGTCTAGTTAAAGCAGACATGTTCATACTTTCAATAACATCTCATCTAAGACTTTGGATGTTATCCAAAAAAATACTGACTTGCCTGAAAGCCAATTTCCCGCCAACTTACTTCTTTCAATTTTCTGGCATCAATGAATGCTAAGAAATAAATGGAGGAAAAGTTTGAAATTCAAAAACATCATCATCCTTTCAGCTAAACATGCTCCCATCAAGCACTCTCCCCACACATACTTGGAGCCTTGCACTGACTGCCCTGGCATCATTTGTAAGATGGCAACAGTCCTCTTCTAGATTAAAAAGTTATGCTAGGCTTGAGATAATTAGCTGAGTAATGGATATATCTCACCATGCAACCAAAAATAATAAATGTGTCAAATTTGGCCTGATGCATACTAAGAATAATGATTTTATGCTTTTAGAAGAATTCAAAGAGGATGGTGGATATAGGGCAACTGATGTCTGAGAGTCCTTGCAAGGTTCTTCCTCCCTCTGCGCTACCACTCCCCCTTTATCTTTCCTCATTAGACAAAGAGAAGAGTAAATGAGAAAGGCAAAATGATGGAATTTCTCTGCTCGCCACTCTGGAAGTTTTATTTCAAGGTTGAAACTTCTCTGTTGTGTCTAGAATTAATCTATGAGGAGTTTGCCATGGGGAGAAAAAGAGGTTTGAGATGAGATCAGTCCAATTTATAATGCAGCCTGGGAGAGAAATGACAGCTATTACAGGAAGGCCAGTTACATCTACAACATTTATGGAGGGGAGACCCAGCAGTCAAGGAAAAAAGCCAGCAACACTGCGTCCCTAGATCTTTCGTGATCATATTATCTTAACAGTGGAACAAACAGGGACCCTTTGCCAGAGGAGCAAAGCAAACATCAAAATCAGGCTATATTTTCCTTTTATAGATAATACCAATCCTCTGAAAAGGTAAAGAAGAAGGTAAATCTTCTGAAACAGGGTGAATCTTATTCATTTTAATAAGAAGTTCACTCATATCAGCTCCACTAATTCCAGTAGACTCTCTTTTCTCTATAACTTTTCTAAAATATTACATTTCTTAAAATGACAACTTTAATTGTCAAAATTTAAATGCCAAAATCTCTCTTGCCATTTTTCCCTTTTCATATTTATGGGAACTGTTTGCTTTCCTTCTAGCCCAGGGGTTTAATGGGAGTTAAACACTACTTTCTTTTTAAATTTAACCATAACAAACTTCATTTGATTTAGGTCAAAAATCATACAATGCAAACTTACTTCTCCCATCATTATAATTGTTCCCATACCTTCTAGTTTTTCCAGTTTTCATTGGTATCCCATTTTATGAAGTAATTTTCCTCCTCAATCCCATCTCCTTACCTAATAAAATCTCTTAATCCTGGAGGTGATTATAAACTAAATGCCACCTAAATGGAAACTATAACAATCATTATCATTTTATGATAATAGTGTTTATTCTCACCTTCCTTTACCCACTGTACACAAATATACTCATAGCTAGCACTCATGGATCAAGTTAGTCATTCAGTTAGCAAGCATTTATTAAGCACTTACTATTTGAAGTTTTAATTTCTGGGCATTTTCTCTATCCCCCATATCTGAAATGCTCTCCTTCCTCTGTCCTGACTATTGACCTTCCTGTCTTCTTTAAGTTCCAACTAAAATCCTACCTTCTACAGGAAGCCTTCTCCAACCCCTCTGAATTCTAGTGTCTTCACTCCATGATTTATTTCCTATTTATCTTGTATATAGCTTCCTTTGTAGTCAATTATTTCCTATTTAATTTGTATACTGCTTTCAAACTATCCTCTAGGATCTCCAGTTCTAATGGGTGAGGTATTTTGCAAACACTAGATACATAAAAGCTTTTATACAGAGTAGATGTACGGTAATTGCAGATAGGAAGGTGTTAGCAGCTAAGGTACCTGGAAAGGCCTGAAGAATGTGGATTTTGAGCTTATTCTTGTAGGATTCTATGGAAATTAAGAAGTGCAGGTGAGAAAGACAAGCATTCCAGGCATGGGTCAACAACAGTAAAGGCACAGAGATGAGAAATTGGCATGTGTGTGGAACACCACGCAGACAAGTGTAAATTGAGTGTATGGAGGGAAGTAAAGGTTAAGAATGCTAGAAAAATCTTTGGACTTCATATTGTATATGACATAAGACATTCTATAAGACATAAAAGTATATTAGAAATATATTCTTTCATTTCTTAACTGAGACTATTAACTTCAATGACTGCAAAATCAGACAGGAAATAACCACCCCCACCACCTCCCCAAAGCAGCTAGGTGACTCAACAGATAAAGCACTGAATCAGAAAGACTCATCTTCCCGAGTTCAAATCCAACCTCAGACACTAGATGTGTGCCCCTGGGCAAGTTGTTTAAGTTTGCTTGACTCAGTTTCTTCAACTGTAAAATGAACTGGAGAAGGAAATGGCAAAGCACTCGGGTATCTTTGCCAATAAAAGCCCAATGGGATCACAAAGAGTCAGACACCACTGAATAACAACAAAACACCTTCCATGCCCAAATCGAAAGGACAATGGATTGCCTTAAGTGGTAGTTGGTTTCCTGTTATGCAAGTTCTTCAAATAGAGAACAATAACCACTTACAAGGCATGTTCTCCTGGGGATTCATTTGTTTAAAGTATGGGTAGGGCTAGCGGACCACTGAAGACCTTTTCAACTGTAAACTGTGATTCTGAGAATTAAACAATCATTTAAATTCAGTATGCAGAATGGTTGATAGGCATGATTATGTCACCATACAGTTCTGATATAAATTAATAACTTAGATGATGAGAAACCAGAGGCTATATAACTGCATCATTAAAACATGAATTTAATGTTCTTTACTTTCTTATATGATCTCTTTCACAGCAGTATACCTAACCTCATATGGTGTTCTGACACTTGAGGGAAAACTTTAAGCACTACACACAAAAGGAAAAAAAATCATAGGACAGAATTAAAGGGAAAGTAGTGGGTCAAAGTTTTTTTATTTCAAAGCAAAAATATTAGAAAGGAATCAACAATAATCCGCCTTATTCTTAGACACTGGGTTAAAGGTTGAGGTATTAGTATATTAACCGGCTATGTTGCTTTTGAACCTATTCTGAGGTTCAGAGTTTCACCTGTAATAATATTAAAGTACTTAGGATTAAACTGATACAAGTGGGAATTATAGTGAAAAATTTGCAAAATGAAATAAATGCTTGGTTATGGCATAACAACTCCCCCCAAAAAAAGTGGGGGTGTGTTAAACCCTAGGGCCATATGGACTTATAGTGAATTATTTTTAATTAAATGTTATATACATTTTATTAATGTCTTTTGTTATGCTATTGTATTCATTTTGTACTATGTCCCTCTCCTCTCTCCTCCCAAGCAAGCCATCACTTGCAGCAAATATTTTAAAAGAAAGACAAAAAGATCAGTTTATCAAAAGAAGCAAATGTACTGATCACACCTGACAATGTATATGATATTCCACACCTGTATTTCCCACCTCTATCATAAAAAGGAGACAAATGATCTCCACTTTTCTCTGAAGGTAAGTTTTAATTTACCATAATTACAGAGATTTTAGTTTAATTTTTTTTTTTAGGAGAGGCAGTGTGTATGTGCCTGTGTATGTGTGTGTGTGTGTGTGTGTGTGTATGTGTGTGTGTGTGTGTGTGTGTGTGTGTGTATTTATTCTTCCTTATTCTGGCTCTGGTAAAAGCTGGCTCCCCCTGCGCATCCAAGCATGCCTTCCTTCACATCTGTATACCCTTTTCTTAAACAGTGAATTCCTGAACCTCTTTCCCTCCTTTTTCTTTCCCCTCCTAAGACAAAACAAAACAAAACAAAATGAAAGAACAAACCCACACCCAGACCATGTCATTGTCTTTGTCTTTACTCCCTCCGTGAACCTTGAAGATGGGAAAATTCTGAAAGGAAACATATCTTTCACTCCTTGTTAGAATATGAATATTTAATCATTGCTTAGTCCAATATAATTGCATGAATTTATTTAATGTTCGAAGTTTCTCTTGATTCCTTTGTTTATATCCAACTATTCAAACTGATCTCTCTGCTAGCTTCCAGTCTCACATCTTCAGCTTCCTTTTAGACAGCTCAAATTGGATCAAATACAAAACCCCATTTAGCATCCAAAGCCCTAAAAAAGCCAAAACTAACTTTGCTCCCCCAACTTTCCAGTCTTCCTATACATTACTCCCCACCTCTCTCTTGAATCCAGTGACACTGGCCTCCTTGTTATTCTTTAAAGAAGAAACTCCATCTCTCAGCCCTGGGCATTTTCTCTAGTAATGCTGTAATGCTCTGTCTCCCCATCTCTGCTTGCTGGATTCCTTCAAATCCCAACTAAAATCCCATTTTCTTCAGGAAACCTTTCCCAGGCTCTCTTATTTCTAGTGCTTTCCTTCTTTTAATTATTTTCTATTTTTCTTCTCCCTCTTCCTCTCCTGCTTTTCCTTTCCAAAGGAAGGTAAATTTTGATAGCCAGAAGCTGACTACTTAACTTGGGATTTACTGGCTAGATTCCTTCCTTCCTTCCTTCCTTCCTTCCTTCCTTCCTTCCTTCCTTCCTTCCTTCCTTCCTTCCTCCCTCCCTCCCTCCCTCCCTTCCTCCCTTCCTTCACAAAACCTTACACCCAGTTCACTCTGAAGCTCATAGATTGGTCCACAATGGGTCTCTTCCTAGCCTCTACTTAATGGCTGTATTTTGGGCTGTCCTGGCTTAGAGTGAATGTCAGTGGTAACTATTTCTCTTTGGAACAGCAACCCTGAGGGTCTTCCCCTCCCAGCTTGATTTTTTTTCCCTTTTTTTCTAATTAAAGAGGCCATTCTTTGCCTCCCTTCTTAAAAAAGGCCTATTCACTGAATGGGCATTACCTCAATCTAAGTGAATACATGAAAAGGCCTTAGCTTAAAGGGCCAGGGTCTCCCATTGCATCCTGGGTCATCTTCAGTAATCCTGATGAATATCTGGTCACTGGATCCAGATGGCTCTGGAGGAGAAAGTGAGGCTGGTGACCTTGCACAGCCCTTCCTCACTCAAATCAAAGTCAATTGCAAGTCATGTCATCATTTTCCTGATGCCATGGTCCTCTTTGAAAATGAAGTACAAACACAACAATTTTTCTTCTATACAGTTTTTGCATATTTGTTTTCTTGCCCCCGCCCCCATTAGATTGTGAGTTCTTTGAAGGCAGGTACTTTTTTGCCCCTTTTTGTGTCCCCAACACTTAGCACAGTGATTGATAATTGGAGATGCTTTTATTAAGTGTTCATCTTTATTGGTTGACTGATTGATTGATTGTTCTACTCAGCTCCATTGTTTTCTTCAGTAACTCTTTAAAGTCCTTTATTATATTGAGTTCCTTTTTCCTCATTGGCTTAATAAAGTTTCTATACATAGAAATATACCTTTATTTTTGGAATATTGTATTCCAAGATTTTCTTTTTATTGTGGTTATAGCATTGCCTTGCATTATTTTGACTATGACTTTTTAGTACTTGAACTCTATTTCCTGCTGCTTGAAGTTTTTTTTTTCCTTTGAGTTGGAACTGGATTTTTTAGATATTTTCATTTTGTTATTTCTTTTAGAGAATGATTCGTTTGTAAAAAATATTTTTATTTTCAGTCCCAAATTTTCTCTTTCCTTTTACCTCTTCTACTTATTGAGAAGGCAAGAAATATGATAACCATATACATATGAAGTCATATAAAACATTTCCTTGGTTGCCATGTTGAAAATAGAAAAATAAAGAAGAAATATTGATACTCAGAGTACATCAGTTCTCACTCTGGAAATGGTTAGCATTTTGCGTCTTGAGTCCTTTGTAATTGTCGTGTCTCATTGTATTGATTAGAGAAGCTAAATCTTTTACAATTGATTATCATTACAATATCGCTATTTCTGCATACAGTGTTTGTATCAGTTAATATAAGTCTTCCAAGGTTTTTCTGAAACCATCCTTTTCACCTTTTCTTAACAGAACAATAGTATTCCATCACAATCATATGCCACAATTTGTTGATTCATTCCTTAATTGGTGAGCATCCTCTCAGTTTCCTGTTCTTTACCACCTCAAAAAAGGGCTGCTATAAATATTTTCTTTTTGCATATAGTTCCTTTTTTTTCTTCCTTTTACCTCTTTTTGGTACAGACTTTGTAGCAGCATTACTGGATCAAAAGATGTGTACATTTTTATAGCCCAGAAAGATTGATTATTTAATCTTTCTACATTTACTTTGCCCTCTGGTTCTAAGAAATCTGGCCAATTTATTTTTTGATTTCTTGAAATATGGCATCAAAGATTTTTGTTTATTTGTTCATGGCTTTTGGGGAGTATGATGATTCTCAAGCTATCACTCATTACCCTATTTTCTAGGTCAGTTGTTCTTGATGGTAAGCACTTTATTTTCTTTTATTAATAACATCTTTGGACTTTTTCCATTTCTTATTTCATGGAGATATTAACCACTTAATATTCAATTTTGCTTTTCTAGAAGTCTCATATTTGGGTAATTCTTTTCACTTTCTATTTAAATCTGCCCCCCCCAATTTTTTTCTCTGAAAATCTCTAATTTAATTTGTTTATCATTTGTCTCTTTTTCACTGAAATTTTCTTTTATTTTTTTGCAGTATTGTCTATATATCTGAGTTCACCCCTTGGCTTTCTCTCAACTCATAGTATTTATTCATTTTTGGGGGCCTTTTTTGTTTACTTATATCTCTAGCCTCAGTTTGGTACTTTGTACTCAGGCCAGACTACTTTTTCCCACATTCTTGGATTGTATAGACAACCCATGTTTGGTCTGTGCCCTCTTCAACCTGGATGCAACTTAAATTGATGTTTTGAATAAAGGGGTCAGAACTAGGTCCCACCCTTTGCCAGAGGTCCATTTCCTTCTGACACAACATGAGTCATGATCTTGGCCCTTCTCTGCCTCCTCCTTATTCAACTGGCAACCAGAACTTGGCTATGTTCCCCAAGGTGGATTTGACAAATCTGAGGCATGTCATAGGTTCTACTATACAGAGACTTTCTACAAGACCCTAGTACTCCAGCTGCCCTGGTCCTGTCTCTTGTGTATTCTCTGACAGCAGCCTTGATTTCAGGTTACTATACTATTATCCATAGCAGCTCTTCCAAACCTTTCCATCACTCCTCCTTAAACCTCCCATGCCCTGCCCTCCCTGCACTCCCTTTCTAAGCTGTCAACCTTGCCTTATATTTTACAGAAACAAAATTGAGTCCACTCCCTGTGAACTCCTGCTTCGCCCCTCTTCTTCATCTTCTTTCACTCAAGACTCTTTTGCTACTTTCTCCTCCTTCATCTCTGTTTCATATGATGAAGTATTCTTACTTTTTACCAAGGTTAACCCTGACACTTGTTCAAGAAATCTTATTCTATCCTTCCTCCTTCAACAGATTGCCCCCTCTTTCATCCCCACTCTTTCATTTTTTTTCTAGTCTTTCCCTCTTTACTACCTACAAATTTGCCCATGTCTGCCCTATCTCGAAAAAATATCTTACCTGATCTTTTCACCCTGTTAATTATTATCCTATAAATTCTATCTTTTGTAGTTAAATTCCTCAAAAAAGCTGTCTACATTAAGTAACTCCAATTTCTCTCCTCTCACTTTCTTCTTAACCCCTTCTAATCTGGCACCTGAACCCATCATTCCACCAAAACTGTTCTCTCTGAAGTTATTAATGATTTTTTTTAGTTGCCAAAGCCAATGGCCTTTTTTCCTTCCTAATTCTCATTGTCTTTTCTACAGCCTATGACAATGTCGATCATTCTCCTCCTTGGTACTTTCTTCCCTAGGTTTTTGGGTTAGCACTCCTGATTTTTCTTCCATCTATCTGATGACTCCTTGTCTCTCTCCTTTGCTAGATCCTCCTCTAGATTATGCCCTCTAACTGTAGGTGTTCCTCAGGGATCTATTTTCTTCTCCCCCTAGATGGCTAAACTTGGTGATCCCATAGCTCCCATGGATTTAATTACAAACTCTATGCTAATGATTTTCAAATCTACCTTTCATGCCCCAATTTCTCTGATGACCCCTAGTCTTGAATCTCCAATAGCCTTTCAGAAATCTCCAACTAGATGTTCAATAGACATCTTAAATTCAGTATCTCCTAGACAGAACTCTATCTTTCCCCCTAAATCCTCCTCTGGGGCAACTAAGTGGTGTAGCAGATAATGCTGGACCTGGAATCAGGAAGACTTCTCTTCCTGAGTTCAAATCTGGCCTCAGACACTTACTGGGCATTTTCCTCATCTGTAAAATGACCTGAAGAAGGAAATGGCGAACACTCCAGTATACTTGTCAACACCCCAAATAGAGTCACAAAGAGGTGGACATGACTGAAAGGATTGAACAAAAATTCTCCTCTTTTCCTACCTTCTATATTACTGTGAGGGCAATGCCATCCTCCTGGTCCCTTGTGCTCTCAAAGTAGGAACTCCTTATTGTTTCTCCCCCTCCCCCTCCAAAATCCAAGTTGTTGCCAAGGCTTGTTGATTTCAACTTTGCAGCATCTCCTCAGTAGGCCATTCTCTTTCCTCTGACACTGCCACCACTCTGATACAGACTTCACACCTGGATTTTTGCAATAGCCTGCTGGTGGATCTGCCTGCCTCAAGTCTCTCCCTACTTCTATACATTCTCCATTCAGCCACTAAAATGATTTTCCTAAAACACAGGTCCAGTATACAAGGTGCCATGCCACCCTCCTTGCTAACAAGATGCTGTGTTTGGCATTCAAAGTCTTTCATAAGCTATTTTCTTCCTACCCTTACAGTATTCTTATACCTTACTACTCAAAACATGTGCTTTAATCCAGTGACACTGGTCTCCTGGTTGTTCCACAATTAAGATACCAATTTCAGCTCTGGCCATTTTCTCTGGCTGTCCTGTGTGCCTGGAACATTCTCCTTCTTCTGCCCTGACTACTGATCTCCCTGGCTCCCTTTAAGTGCCAACTTAGATCCCACCTTCTATAGGCACCTGCTTCTAACTCTTCTTAATTTACTGTTTTCTCTCTTTTAACTATTTCCTCTTTTTCCTGTATATAGCTTGTTTTGTGTGTATTTGTTTCCATTGTTGTTTCCTGCATTAGATTATAGGTTCCTTAAGGTCAAGGGCTGTCTTTTGCCTCTCTTGGCATCCCCAGTACTTAGCACAGTGCCTAGTAGGTGCTTAACAAATGTTTATTGATTGTGTGGGGACTACACAGGCCCCTATGGCTCCAGATGAAACTATCCAGGAAACTATTCCTGCACTACCAACTTCAATTGTGTACTCTGTACACAGGAGTTCCCATTATGGTTCTGTTAGAGTCCTAAAGGGTGCAGATACTGCTTAGTCCTATCTATTTCTGTTGTGGCCTCTGCTGTCTGCTTCCATTCGCTGATATTTGAAAATGAAATAGAAGAATTCCCAATTGCTTTAGACCCTTGTCTCCACCAGAATGACTGCAGGTTACTGACAGTCACCTTGTATAGCCCTATACTGGATAAAGAAGCTGATTACTCTCTCTCTCTCTTGATCTCTGTTTCTCTGTCTCTCTCTCTCTCTGTCCTGATTTCTCTTGTCTTCTCTTCCTCTCCCCGCTCTATGCATTTCTATCCCCACCACACCCAATTAATTTTGTCACTGTTTTTTATTTAAAAAATTTCCTAGAGTATTTCTGGGAGTTGTTCTCTTGGACCATTCATTGTTCTGGATTTACCTTACCTAAGGGAGTCAAATATATTTAGACAAATTGACTTAATGCATTGGTTCAAAGTGACTTCCAGATTGAAGCTTTAAACAATCAGTGATTAAGTTTCCCCAGAATATATTGACATTCTTTACTTCTAGAGTCTTATTTTACTATTAATGGAGAAATATTTCACGAGATGAAGGAGGTGTTTAATAAGTTTTTAGGGGATGTAGCTTGATGTCATCCAAGTACACCAAGAGAATAATAAAATGTTTGCATTTGACTCCTTCTTTAGTTTAAAAGCCATAGTCAGTTCTATTTTGGGGACATAGGCAGATATGAAAGTACCTTATAGCAATATCCAAATGGATAAATGATTACTTTGATTCATGAGTTCTTTCCAATGATTCAAAGAGGAATTCAGGAGTGAGCGTGGCTGACCTGGACACTTTCCTTAAAGTGGAGATTCTGATAGGAATTAACCAATTAGAGGAAGTAGCCACAGGAGCAAAGTTCCAGGGTGATTAGTCTACTGTGGAGTGGTAGGAAAATCAGTCCAGTCAGAAACGGAGCCCAGGGAAGAAAGTACAGAAATCTATTCACTACATCAAATAGATGTCTTATACATATGTTAGCTGCCTTTTTCTTTTTGTTCTTCTTATCATTATCATCACCTTATCCTTGTCTTTTTGATAGAGTATGGAAACAATATAAGGACAAGTCACCATCCTGCTATGGTTCTTTTTTACTTAGCATTCTACAGAATATTGCACACTGGATAAAATAACTTCATTTAAATAAATAAGATTGCTATGATTTAAGATCATTTATAGTAAACTCATTAAAAGAATTTTTCGGACAACTCCAGCAGTGGACAGGACAATGGGGGTATCATGCACCTTGTTTGGTCCCCATGTGGTTTTATTTTCTTTTTGTAGGTCTCACTATTTTGAAAACACTATTCCATGTTTGAGGATTATGGGTATTTGGTATGGTAACATTTGTCTTATCTGGGTGGTTGTGGGTGACAGTTCTATTTTAATGATGTGCTGATTCCTGTACTGTTTATATGTTGAATTCCCAAGAATATTTTGAGGTGTTTACTTTTAGTTAGGGGACCTGTCTGTTAGTTTATAACAGATAGTAGGCTTCTACCAGCATTATTCTAGCATTATTATTGTAATTATTACAAATTATTGCTGTTGTATTACAACCATTACTACTATTAGAATTGGAAAAATAAGCAGTATTTTACAACAAAGTTGTTTAGTATACAAGGAAAAGCTCTATCATAAATCATTGGTTGCTTGATTCATTCTTCCTCCCTTTTTGTATTCCAAGCTTCTGTAACTGCATTGTTCTTTGAAGTAATAAAAACTTGTGTTTTATGAAGTAAAGGAAAATCAAATCGCAAAGAAAAGGATATCCAGTTTACTGGTGTTCCTTCAGTCTTTATTATGTTTTGACCCAAGACTATAAAACCAAGGTAGTTGTTAAAACTGCTGATAGCAGAACTAGTGTATATCTGCTCAATTCAAACATCTAGTTTTTATTGGAAGCAAAAAAAAAAATTTGAAAATCACTTTTATTCTAGGTTTTATAGGTTCTTAAACCATTCCCATAAAAAATTCTCCTGGTCTTAATAGACATTTATAGAAGGAGACACAGGCATTCAAACCATTTAAAGCCTGTACCTGGACTATTCAACTGTGACTTGTTGAGAAGGGTTATGAAACCTACACTAAAAATAACTTCTTATAATATGTATTTTTAGTATGAGAGAATGCCTCATTTCTTTAAATATTGATATCATGCGGGGATATTCGCATTTGGCTTTTATGGTATTACAATGAGCCTTCAATAAGATATTCTATATTGGGACTCTGGATGCCCAGTATAAAAAAAAGTTTAAATTATCATGGAAGTTAATGTGTAATTATTTCTGACTCCACTGGGGAAAGGTGAAATGGGCTCTAGGGGAGTTTTCATGCAATTCAATTCTATACTCCACTGGGAAAAGAGATGGGCACTTGAAACAGTGGTCAGATAAGAAATCCTTTCTATGTCAGTGGTACAATCCCTGCGTGTGGCAATTTTAAAACTAAAATATGTCAGAATGTAATACCTAAGTGCTCTGTGTGCAAAACTTCCATTGGAAAATCACTGTGCTTTGGACTCCGTTCATCTGCTCATTAAGGGTTTCTAACAGAGTTATAAATATTTCATTGAGTTTTTAACAAAAGCTTAATGTACATGATATAGGGAGAGTGCATGACTCCTAGAAAGCCCTGATATATGGAATCTCCAGCAGCTTTGAGGTGGATCAATAAATCTCATGACTTTGTGTTATGAGGATTTAGTATCATTTTATCATTCGCCATTCATTTCCCAAAATAAAATAACTGTAATTAAGGGGAAAAGCTGTGTTTTTGGTAAGAAACCAAAGATCTTCAAGGCACAAAAAACGAGATTGACTGGAACAGAAGTTGCCCACCTATTTTTGGACATAGCTACCTTTTTACCTTTTTCTTTTGTTTTGCTTTGAATAAAATAGAGACTGTGGAGTAATATGTCATATTTTTATTATCCAGAAAAAAAGACTTCTTAAAAAATTCTAGGAAGTGTCTTTAAGTATGTACATGGAATGCCCTATGTTTCTCCATAAATGCTATACAGCAGAGTTTTTATCTTCTTCATGGTTTTCTGTTGACACTACTTCATTTTTGAAATTCTGTATGTGTGTGCATGTGTGTATGTATATATGTGCGTGTATGCATGTGTGCATATTTGTGTTGGGGGCAGTTAGGAAAATAATGCTTCTTTCAATTAGAGTTGAATATTTGACTAGAGACACATTTGACCCTGTTATTAAACTAGTCGTGTTACCAGTACAAACCACTTTCCTTCTCTAGGCCCCAGTTTTAACATTCCCCAAAATGAGACAGATAGACTAAAACTTGCATCACTCAATACAGTTTTAGAGTTCTTTGTTTCTCCACATAGGTAGTTCACTGACTTCAACTAAAAGTTAGTTTGAGAGGGAGAATAATTTGGAAAAGCGGTCTCTAAATCATGGAGAAAGCCACCTGTCGTCCTTCTGCTTCCCCTATCAAAATAGAAGATTGTGTATAAAACAGAATGAGTTTATACCCAAGAAAACAAGATGAGTCATCTTTTCTGGCACGGATACCTGAATTTTTATTGTTAGAAATTAAGACGGTTAAGAATCCAGAATCTTACAGGTGCATTTACAAACCTAACCCCTACTATAATGGTATTGAAAAAAATGTGTAAATCTGTTTACTTTGTTGGGTTATTAAAATTGTATATTATCTCCAATTATAGATGGGCTTATAAAGTTTGCTATTTTGAACCTTATCTTTGGAAAGAACTCTAGTGAGCCTATCTTGATCTTATCCCTATCGCTTTCTCTATAAGATGCCATAGAATGTTTAATGCTATAGAACATTTAATCATGGGTGATTTTAGTCCTATTTTTCCCCTTGAGACACTTAGCAAATACCCTGAAAGCTTTGAATATATTTATATTAAATCCAATAATGCTGTTTGCACTGGGAAGAGAGAAATTAGGACTTATAGATGTGCCAACCTTTTTTGTTTTCCTATACAGCCTTGGCATCATTAGGAGCAATCTCCTATAGGATTGTAGCTGAGTTTTGTTTGCTTTCTAGGTGTTTAAATGTTGGAAGAGCTCTTGTTCTGTAAATATGATGTGTGTGGGTGTTAAACTATGAGAGACACTTTCAGACTTCCCTTCACATGCCAGGGGAGCAAGTGTACTTCCCTATCATAAAATATTGAGAGTGATTGGCACTTGAAGAAAATATACTGTTCAGTGAAGATTAAAGTAATCATGAGGTTTAAATACTATCATATTATCAATCCAATTTTAATCTTAGAGTATCACATTGTAAAAATAAGTAGATGTAGATTTTTTTCTTTCCTGGTGATTCTGATTTGCTGGTGATTTCTCACAGTTTATTTTAAACTCTTAAATTTTAGCTGAGAATTCATTTTCCACTAATCCTTTCTGATGACTTTAATGGACCACATAACTATGGTGATTTTATAGTGGAAAAGCAAACCAAACAAACACGAGTGTAGGGATAACTACACATGTGATGAAAATGTCTTAGACTGTATTTAGGACAGTTATAGTAAACTTTTTTTTAACAATTGTGTGATACTTTTAAAATACGGTTAAGTTTGTTACATGTAGAATATATTTTAATAAATATATTTAAAAAGTTCTAGGGTCTGGGAGCAGGAAATATCTAAGGCTGGTCAGGTGTGGCCAGATAGGAGTTCTTTAAGGAGCCTAAAAAGGGAAACAAGATATCAGTCTGGGAGTAAGTGCATAGATATAAGGAAAGAATAATTCTTTCTTTTAAAAAAATTAAAGAAAGCTGTCACTATATGACCATGCTACATGAGTAACAAGCTATAATGACTTGCATAAAAGGCTTAATTTAGTGTTGAAAATAAACTTACAGCAAAGCTAATATGGCATGTATAATGAAATATTCAACAGTATCATCAAGATGTATAGTCATTATGGATAAATGGTAAGGATTTTACATAAAGGAAAAAAATTGTATTATTCTTATGCAGACAAATAAAGCATTTCTGGGGTCAGATAGAAAAAGCATGAAGTGTATGGGTGTGGAGAAGAGGGAGATGAAATTCATGGACGCCAGTCCTCTCTATGAGGAAGCTGGCTAAGGTTCTTTCTCCATTCCAAACTAGGACTGATCTTAGGAAGATTGCTGCCTCCTTTAGAACCAAGGGAGACCCAGCTCTATTGTCTGCAGCAGCTGCAGCTTCTTATTCCTTATAGTGACTAAATCTGTCAGCCAAAGGATCCCAGGACACAGGCTGCAGGTATTGCTCTTCAGCCCTTTATGAAGAAATGAAAAAAGGTGGCTGACCTGTGAAAGATGATCCTGGGATTCCTGGCTAAAGTGACAGGGGATGCCTCTCTATGATAAGCCATGCAAAAATTGAAAAGCTTCCTAGTGGCATTTTAACATCCAAAAGCTGTTGGAACCAGTGCCTAGTCTGGAAGGAGAAAAGAGGAAGCTAGAGGAGCAGGGACGTAGAAATAGCAACTTTGCCTGGAGAATGTAATTATCAAATTTAATCATGTTGCTTTATTAACACATGAGAATTAAGAAAATGGGAGTTGTGATGGCAATAAGTCAGTCAGTCCTCTATCACTAAGTATTTATTAAGCCCATACGATGTGACAGACACTGTGCTAGGTGCTGGGGAATAGAATGGAAGGTAAAGGACATTTTCTATTCTCAAGGAGCTTACAGTCCAACGGTGGACAGAACAGCAAACAGCTATGTATAAATAAGATGCATACAGGATAAATTGGAGATAGTCAACAGAGGGAATACACTAGCCAGAAGCGAGATGGGAAAGGACAAAAAGTTTTCCTGTAGAAGAGAGGATTTTAACTGAGACTTGAAGGGTAGGGAGAGGACGGTAAGTAATTTGGGGACATAGAAAATGGTGGGAGAACATAACCCAGAGAGGGTGGGATAGAGGTTTTAAGTAGCTGGAGGGCAGCAACAAGACACTGTACACACAGGCAACGAAAGAAGGCAGTTCAACTAGCATGGTTGGAACAGAGCCATGAAAATGGAAGACACTAAAGACACATTTATTCTACCTGAATTTTTGTCTGGGGTCAGCCTGCATCTCTTCCCTTCTGTCCTTAAAACCTAGTAAGCTGCCATTTAGTTGTTGTTAGGTCCTACCCCTCAATTTCTCATCCTTGCCCTTTTCTTCCTCGAGTAGTGGAAATGGCTAATTCAGCTGCAGTGAGCTCAGACAGGAACAAACTCTGCTGGCCTTGCTAACTTGTGACCTACAAAAAGAAGCTGCAAAAAAGGGGATTATATATTCCCTCTAGCCACATATGAACACAGCTTAAGAGAAATAAAACAGGGGATTGTCTAGACTATCCACAATGGAAAAATCAAATAGATTAAAATGCATATTCTGTAAACTGTGGCATGCAGCTGGATGGATAGCATCTCAAATTCATCTATTCCTAACTGTATCTTGTTCCTACAGTTGAGTAGTAGGAGGAGACTAGATCAGACCGTATTTGGTTGTTATGTTAAGGCCTTTTATCCTCACAGCCCTACAATTAGGAAAAGAGGCATGAGAACTTGCTCTGACCATGTGCCTTCCATCTCCTAGAAAGTGGCAAGGGGCCATACCAGGCAACTTCCATATGTCTCAAAGCAACTTTCCCTTGCATCAGGAGACTTCTATTTCCTGCTGTGCCTTCCTGATCTCCAGGCTCAGGTTAGAAGAGGAGGAAAATATTCCTTTGACTACAAGACTTCCAACTCCTGCTGCATTTATCCCCTGAAAGGAGGCTGTTACAGGCCAGAAGGGCCTCTTCCATCTGTGTTATCACAAGGCAGCTTCCATCTCCTGCTTCCTTTCTTATCTCCCAACTGATAGAAAGAGCTTAAATTGTAAAGACCATCAACCTACCCTCTGACCTTAGGTCTTCCATCTCCTACTATATTTCTTCCTTGAGGGAAGATGAGGAACATTATCCATCTTCTACTGTGGAAGCTCAAGTTCTATCTCCTGTTATGCAGTTTCCAATATAATCTCTAGCCTCTGATCACCTGCCTGTGCCTTCCATCGTGTGCTCCATTTGTGTCTAGCCTGATCTCCAGCCTTCTCTGAGAAAAAAGAGTTATGCCTTCCACTCCCTGATAAACATCCTCACACCTGGTCATACTTTACACATCCCAGTGATCCTGACCCCTTCTAAGTGATAATTTAAATATCATTCCTCATCCTCCACCACCTGATTCCATATTCACATCCCTCTCAATTTTCACACTCCAAAGTTCCAACCAAATGCCACCAACTCCTTCTCTTGTGCCCTCTGGAATGCTTGTGCCATAGATAACCAATTTCCCTTATCACTTTCTCTTCTTGTCCCTATATTGACCACTTCATGAGCCAATTTAACCCTACACTGGTCTCCCTATTGTATAACTGATTATGCCCTGGGAAGCCTCAGGCTTAGGTCACTCCCACCATTTTGCTCAGCCTTCACTCCTCCACACAATGAAGATAGAGAAAATCATACAACTGTTCTGACCAGGTCCACTACATACTTATGCTATATAACCTCAACTGGGCCCTCGCTGCTGCTAGACAATCCTACTCCTTTATCAACTCACCATTTTACTCTTCACGGTGGCTTTTCCAAACCTTTTCATCTTTCTTCGAACTTCTCTTGGCATCTCCCTTCCCTCCATACTCTCAGCTGAGAATTTTGCTTTATATTTTACAGAAAAGAAAATTGAAGCCCATTGCCATGAGCTCTCTTGTCTCCCCTCTTCCTCATCTAATATCACTCATATGCCATCTGTTTCCTCCTTCACACCTCTATCACATGAAGTCATAGCTTTACTTCTAACCAAGGCTAATCCCTCTTCCTATACAAACAATCCCTTTCCATTTTGTCTCCTCCAATAAATTTTACCCTCAATCATTCCCACACTATCACTTGTTTTCAATCTCTCATTATCTATTAGTTCCTTCTCTGCTGCCGACAAACATACCCATGTCTCCTCCATCATCAGAAGATTCTCAGTTGATTTATGCTAATTTTCCACCTGTATCTCTTCTGTCCTTTGTGGCTAAACTCCTTGTAAAGACTGTCTTGGAAGACTGCCTCCACTTTCTCTCCTTTCACTCTCTTCTTAATCCCTTACGAACTGGCTTTTGACATCATTGCTTCACTGAAACATCTTGCCAAATTCAATGGCCTTTTCTCTGTCCTCATTTTAATTGACCTCTGCAGCCATTGACACTCTAGACCATCCTCTTTTCCTTGATACTTTCTTTAGTCTAGTTTTTTGTGACACCACTCTTTCCTAGTTTTTCTCATACCTATTAGGCCACTTTTTTTTGATGCTCATCCAGTTCAAACCATCTAACTGTAGGTATCCCATGAGATTCTGTCCTAGGCCCTCTTCTCTTTACCACTTCACTTGGTGATCTCATCAGGCTCCCATGGATTTAATTACTACCTCTTTGCTGATGATTCTTAAATCTACCTATCCTGTAGTAATCTCTCTGTTGATCTCCAACTCAGTATGTTCAAAACTGAACTCAGTACTTTTCACCTAAGTCAACCCCTTTCAGCCTTTTCTTTTGTTGTCAAAGGCAACACCATACTCCCAGCACACCAGGCTTACAATGTAGATCTTCAAGAACTCTCACCTCCCATATCCAATCTGTTGTCGAGTTCTGTCAATTTCAGCTTTTCAATATCTCTTAAATTTGCTTCCTTCTCTCTGACAGCTGTCACACTACTGCAGTTCCTCATGACCTCTCACCTAGATTATTTCCATAGCCTACTGTTGGGTCTGCCTGGCTTTCTCTCCTCACCCCAATCATCCTCCATTTAACCAACAAGTTGGTTTCAATAAACTCCACTGGTTCCCTATTGCCACTAGATTCAATTACAAAATCTTCTGTTTGACATTCAAATTTCTCCATAACTTAGGCCCCTCCCATGTTTCCCTTCTTATATTTTGCTCCCTGTCACCATGGTTTTCAAGTCAGTAATACTGGTCTCCTTGCTGTACTACAAATTAAATATTCCATCTCTCTGTTCTAGTCATTTTCTCAGAATGTTTTTGAATGCATAAAATAAAATATATATGATTACAAAAGAAATAAATTATATTGAAATAAAGTTATCAAAATATTTTTAAACTGTTCACAATCCAAGGGGTAAGGATTTCTTTGGGTGAAATTAGCTTGGTACCCAAGTCTGGACTTTTAAATATACAGAGGATGTGGCTACATAGAATGACCTGAAAGGGACTGGAAAGACTGTCTTGCTCAAAATGATACTCTTTAATTTCCAATGAGTTAGAGATTTATTTCTTCGGGTCAAGCACCATAATATCCTGTACTAAAAATCAATATTAAAATAATTATCTGTTATTAATACTGTCACATGAATTTATTTTATTGGGTACCTTCCAACATAACAGCTGCTGAGTAGTTTTTAAAAGGATGCGGAGGAAGAACTTTCCAGAATGGATAGGCTTAGATGATACATCATTCTATACAAGAGAAGAAAAGAAGAAGATATTGAATATTAAAAGAGAGTTAATTTGGATTTCTGTTACAAAAGTGACTAAAATACCCACTCCCTTCAACCCAGAAATCCCGTCACTAGACATATAACTCAAAGGGGTCAAAGTAAAAAAAAAAGTGCCTGTGTGTATACATATATATGTGTGTGTGTATGTATGTGTGTATATATACATATATGCATATATTCATATATGTATTGAGTATGTATGTGTGCATTTAGAACAGTTCTGTTATCAGCAGCAAAGAACTAGAAACAAAGTGGATGTCCATAAATTGTGGAGTGGTAAACAAATTGCAGTATGTGAAAGCAATGGAATAATATTATAGTGTAAAAATAGAGAAAACCTTGATAATATGGTAGCACAGTGGAAAGAACAGTAGTCAGCAGACTAACTTGGGTTGAAAATTTTACTTTAACACTTCTTTTATAAGCTTGAACAAGTGTCATTTATCCTCCTTGGATCTCAGTTTCCTCATCTGTAAAATATGAGGGTAGAACTGGATGGCCCTGGAGGTCCCTTCTACCCGTGAATTTATGATCCCATGAAGTAAATCAAATCCAGGGAAACAATATACATAATGATGACCACAATATAAATGGAAAGAACCCAAAATAAAAAGAAACTGAAGGCTATATAATCATGATGAACAAACTTGTCCTGAAAGAATTGCAAAATATGTATCTTCCTCCTTGAAAGAGGTGGGAGACTTTGATGTAGCATTGCATATATTGTCAGACTTGGTTGATATGCTGGTTAGTTTTGCTGAACTGCTATTTTAAAATTTGTTTTATTCTTTGTTATAAGAGATAGCTCTCTGGGGAAAGAAAAGAGGGAGGGATGCATTGGGAAATGAAGTTGATATAAAAAACAAAAGTTAGCACTTTTTTTAATAGAAAAGAAAGAAAGTTAACTCTTCTGGTTCTATTTGTGTAACCAGCAGGGAAGTGGGTCTTATCTTACAGAGAGCGTCTGATAATACTGAGGCCTACAGAGGTAAATGCTTCTTTTAATGGGCTAGATTAGAAATACCAGAAAGTAAAACAGTTGGCTACTTTTAAGGAATGAAGACATCTATTTATAGGGAGAGGGAGAAGAGTAATGGAAAGGATCTTCTATGTGAGGATATGAAGGAAAAAAATGAGACTTTTACCCTTGAGGATACAAAATTTGTAGTTCTCTAGTCCTTAAACATATAAAAGCTGTATGAAATTTAAATTCATCAATCTAGTCAACTGAGAATTAATCCAACACATACGTAACAGTGAATAACTTCTTCAAATTTGTTTCAAATGTGACCTGAGTTAATTTTCTTTATGTAACTCAGGGTATTAGGCATGGTTTGCCCAATGTTCAAATTCATATGTCAGAACTAATAATAGAATTTGATTTCTTACAAAATGTTTAAGGTCCTTTTGTTCTTCTTATTAAATATAGATGGGAAATGAGAAAAGTGAAACAAATAGTATTCTCCATTTTGCCTGTGGAAATGCTTAAGAAGAGAGAAACTGAGTAATTATCATTCTCCAGAATAAGCATTTCTTAAATGCCTACAATTATTAGGTTCTGTGCTTAGCAGTGGGGTTACAAAGAAAGTTAAAAAAAATCATCCCCGACCTCAAGGAACTTTATTATAATGTGAGAGAAAACATGCAAATACCTATGTACGTACAGATACATGCAGTTTATATGAGAGGTAATTTTGAATGGAAGAGTTAATAAATAATTGAAGTTTATCTAATCCATTCACCCTTTACCACATATAAATCGCTCTTAGATGAGTGTCATATGGAGGCTCTGCATCACACTTCACTGGGCAATAGAGGGCAGACAGCTGAAGCACTAACATAACATGTAGACCTATAGGAAATCAGCCTTCCCCCTCTTCCCCTCCCCTGCCCCATATCTATTTCTGAAATGTTGTCAAGGCAGGTCTTTCCCTGCCTCCAGCAACATTCCTCACCCCTCACCCTGGTCCCACACTTGACTAGTTGATAATCTGGAGAATATGGTGACCTACTCACCACAAAGATGGCAGGCTTCAAAATTCTATTTGAACAGACATGAGCAACACATTTCTGTAATTTTCAGCTAATGTTTGCATCCATGGAAATGTTTGACCCTCGCAAGACATCAGTATAGAGCCTTCACTAGGAAATTTGATTGTTGTTCCCCTAGGGAGTTATATAGAAAGTAAATCTGGCCTTGATGTATTTTTTATAAACGATGAACTGCTGTCTTTGCTAAATTACCAATTTCCTGGGGGGGGATGGGAGAGGGTAGGAGCCAGTACAAACTAGTCAAACATAAGTATCCTCTAAGCAGTTAGTGCCAAATATGCCCCATTTCTTTCATAAACTTTGCTTGAAAATGCCACCAATGCCAAATGCTGACTGCACAGAAAAGACTTCTGTTGAAGCTTTTGGTGTATTAGTTTGCAACTTGTATCCCAAAGGATTATGGGTTAGTTTGTTTTCTTTTTCTTCCCATAGAAAAAAGCTGGCTATCAGTAAAATCCTAAGAATCACAAGAAATTTAATGTTTATATAAAGAAATGAGAATTAAAAAAAAAAAAAACTAAGAACAAAAAATTTCCCATTTAAAACCAAGCCTCTGATTAGAGAACATTTAGATTTTTCAAGGAATCTAAGAAGATGAATTTATTTGGTGGTTTAAAGAAACTATACTAACACACAAAAGTTGAAGAGATTTTGGGGGGACCTCGCTTTTCCTCTCTTCCTGTACCCAGTTGGATGCATTTCATCATCCTTAATACTCCAACTGCTGCCCTTAAAAATCCACTTGCATTTATTTTGTATATGTTCTGTAAATATTTACATATACACACATATATACACATATATACACACATAGCTGTACATACATATATGTATACACACACTTATATAGTCTCTCTGATAGAATGTAAGCTGCTTGAGATTAGGGACTTTCATTTTAAAAGTCTCTGTGTCAAAAGCATGTAGTACACATGACATAGTAAAAACTTAATAGATGATTGTTGATTTATTTGTGGATTGATAAGAATGCAGAAAAAACCCCAATAACTTGTCATATATGTACTTCCTCAGCCCAAGTCTCTATCAGTGCCTCAATTACAGAAGCTTCTCATGCCTAAGGAACTTTCATAGAATCGAGTGACAAAACTAAGAGGTAACAAGGACTCTTACCCAGACCGCATTACAAAACACTAACTTGAAATTTGAACTTCCTTTACAAACCTGATCTACTTCTCCCATGAGACCTTGCTTCCTGACAAAGTGAGCTGTGAGGCACACCTATGATTCTCTAGGCTCGTGTCTGGGTATTGTTCATGCTGCTGTTCCTGCAATGCTATACTTCTCTTTAGCAGTAATAACAAGAAAAGCCACCTAGAGCTCAAGGCAAAGTGAGGAAAGGAAGACCGAGGTTCAGATGAATAAGGTCACAGAATCTTTATTTCATGCCACCTTCAAGCTCTCCAAACCCCTGGGTTGGATATGCTGCAGCAGTAATGAGATGAACATATGTTTCATTTGCTGCTGTGCTTGAATTTGGTGGTGCATCAAACAAGGTTTCAAAGAATTAAGTATTTACATGTTTACTTGCACAGTCTGATTCCTTTCAGACATAGCCTTATTTTGGTCAAGCCCTGGGCCTGTGAGCCTAAAAAAGAATTATTTAATAATTGTCCTTGTTTTGATGCAGAAAAAGAGAGAGGCAAACCAAAACCTATGCTAGAATGTTTTTGCTCATTTTGGGATGATATCTGGAAGTATATGTAATTCACATTGACATATAAGATCAAAAGCCATTCCCCAAGAGATATGAATAGTTTATGAAAATAATTTCAAACCATTAATAGCCTAAAAATGAATGCTCTAAATCACTAAGTAAGAGAAAGATAAATCAAAATAACCCTGAGGTTTCACTTTGGACCTAACAAAGATAACAAAAGATGAGAATAGTTAATGATGGGGTGGTGGTGAATCAGTCACTAGGTATTTATTAAGTGCCAACTATATACTAAGCAATGACCATAGGTTCCCAAACTTATTTGGCCTACCACCATCTTTTGAAAAAAAATTTACTCAGTACTCTCCTGTAAATCTTACAAACTAGGAAAGAAGTCTCAGATTAAGTGTACAATTGTACCTGAGGTTACTACTGCACCGCTTCCCCCACCCCCCACAGTGTTCCAGGGCCCCCAAGGGGTGGTATCGCCCACTTTGGGAATCTCTGGGTATACAAAGAAATTCAAAACAAAGGTTTTGTTCTCAAGGAACTCATAGCCTAATGAGGGAGACAACATAAAATACAACCATGGATGTGCTGGTAAATATTTAACAATCATCTCTCCTGAAAAAAATATATGCATAACACATTTTAAAATTTTAATCTGCATTATTAACATTTTCACCATCACATTCATAAGTCTAATCAACACAACAAACGAAACCTTGATTTGTATGATTTGCAGACTTTCAAAGTATAAATACTCACACTGAAAAATTTAACAATCAGCTCTTGTGATTCAGTTCAACTGCCTTTAGTAAAATCCTAAATCAGCTATGTACTGTGATTTATAAATAGTTCAAGAAACTTAATTTCTGGGTAATTAATCATTTTATTAATCATGCTAGCATATATTTAATAAAAGAGGTCAGTGAAACTCTTGAATGCCAAAGACCCCTCATGGAACTCACTCAATGCTTATATGTCCTTGGAAGAGTGGGTGTTCATGAGGGTGGCAATTGATTCTGATTGATCAACCAGTAATGTGAGAGAATGAATATTATAATGAAAGGTGGACTTAGTGTAAGGAGGGACTGTGGCTATGACTCTGATCACCTTATTTGCTTCTAAATCACCCCTAGCCCAGAGCAATCTAATCAAAGAATTTATCTCTACCCAAAACTGAGTAGAACACAATGGGTTTCCCCACCTGGGTGGGGTCTGAACAAAATTGAGGAGAAAGTTAATCCAATCTTATTATTAGATATGTCTTTCAGAAGCTGGTTTGGCCTAGTTGAGTATGGTTTCAGAAAGGGGTAAATCCTGTGTCTCCCCAATATTAACAGTTAGCTATTTAATAGTCATTTCTCTCAGTACAAACAGGGTATCGATTTTCTATTTATCTATATCTATGTATGACAAATTAGAAATTATCAATAAGCATTAAGGGAGATGAGGAAAGGTTTATCATAGAGTACAGAATTTTAATTAGGACTTGAAGACAACAAGGCAAGCCAGGAGGTACAGATGAAGAGAGACAAGTACTAATGCATTTTTGCTGGAGCTATAAATTAGTATAACCATTTTGGAAAGCAATTTGAAATTACGAAAATAAAACAGCTGAAATGCCCATAATTTTGACCTAGAGATTTCTTTGCTAGGAATATACACCAAGGAGATCACTGATAAAAAGAAATGCTCATATGTGTAGAAAAAAAGCAATGCTTTTTATGGTAGCAAAGAATAGAGAACAAGTTGGCATCAAACATCAATTGGGGATAAGCTAAATGAATTGCAATATATAAATGTAAAATGTTGCTATGCTGTAAGAATCAATTAATATAATGAGTACAGAGAAGCATGTAAAAACTTATTTCTCTTCTCTCCCCTCTATTCCTCTCCCCTCCCACCTCCCCCTTGTCTTTCTGTTTCTGTCTCTCCCTCCTCTTCTTCTGTCACTCCCTGTCTCTTTCTTATATGGGATGAGGCTCTGAGAGGGGGAGGGTAGGAATACTGGAAAGATTATGAAAAGTAGAAATAAACGATATGGCTAAAAGTCATTTAAAAAAAAAGAATGTAAGTTCCTTGAGGGCAAGGACTATTTCACTTCTGTATTTATATCCTCAGTTGTTCATTACAATGGCTGCAGGCTACCTCTGCGTTTACCTTCTTTCAAAAAAAAAAATCCCGCTATGCATACATAGTGAGAGAGAGATATATCTTAGTTAAAAGTGTTGGAAAGACTAAAGTAGAAGAAATTGTGGGTAGCTCCTTTTAGTTTTCAAATATTTTAGTCCTGCGAAAGATCCATCATCTTTTATCCATGTGGGTATTTTTTCTACCAATACAGGTGGTGCCATTCATCTGTTCATATGGTTCATATAATTTATCACCTGGTGGCCCTCTGGTGATAAGCAAGAACCTCTCTCACTCTCCCAATTTAGTCTGGTCTTCATACGCAGAGTTGTAGCTATAAATCCTTTTAGCATTTGAGCGGAGTTAAGAAGCAGGGGTCATCATGCAGAAGACAGTTTGGCATGTAGAGAGGAATAGAGACAGTGACAATGGACATTCTGAAGGCAGATGAAATTGCATGGGGAGGAAGAGGGTAATATGTTCTCTAGAAAATCTAGTATGTATCACTTGAGTAGGTTGTGGGAAGACCTGGGTTCTGGGGAAGGAGCAGAATGGGCAGTTTGGATATGTGTGAGCGAGTGGGTATAACATTAAATAGCATAGGACAATGAAAAACTATGAAGTGGGATGGGGTGGTTGATGGGATGATTTGTGGACTATGGTGGAGAGGAAGTACCTCTCTGGATATCAGTATCACAAGTAACAGACAGACACAGTTGTGTTGCCATAGTTAATGGCTTTTCATAGACTTGAAGCCTTTCTATCTTGGAAGGACCTACCAGGGCATCAGCACTGCTGTATACTGCTAGAGAATTCATATTCACTTCTATGTTCCAATTAAGCATCAGAGAAGGACATTTCAAAACAATGGACCTAAATGATCAGGAAAAAGACAAGCTTGGTTTGAAGTAAAAGGAATTTTTTTCTTGATAGTGTTTGTTTTTAGTTTTCCAGGATGTGAAAAAAAATCACAGAGTGTTTTGAAGAGTGGGAAGAGTTTAAAGTCTCGGTTTGAAGGCTATGGACAAGGCATTTAACCTCTCTCCACCTCCATTCCCTCATCTCTAAGATGCAGATAATAATTTTTACACTATGTATCTCTCAGAGTTTTCTTGAGGCAAACACTTTCTAGATTGTAAAGCTATGAATATTTTACCTTTTCCCACTGGGCTCATGAAGGTTTCCCTTGCCTTTTTGATGATTGAAAATTGAGTTCTCTCTACTTAGAAAGATGGCAGATGCTACAGCAATTCAGGCATAATTCATACTAAAGCATTTCAAGGATCCACCACAATAGTGGTGACTGACACGTATTACTATTTATTTTCATTTATATATGATTTATTATCTATTCATGATTTAAAACTTCAGGCATCGCTACTGCCTACTCCAATTACAACTTCCCCATGCATTAGTTGAGTTGTGAATTGCTCTGGCCAAAAAAGTCAGCTTCTCATTTTAAACCTTTTAGAGATGAGCCTAACCTAAGAGAACCAACGCTTTGATGAGAAACAGTCTTCACTCAGCATGCACTCGAACCTTTTCTAGTCAGCTAAGATATTCCAAAGGTGACGTTACGTGTACATGGTCTACTTGAAGGGCATGTCCATAGAAATAGCTCACATTATGCTTGGCTAAGTATTTAACATACATTATCTCCTTTGTTCTTTTCAAAGATCATGATGAGTAGGTGCTGTTATTTACCTTGTTTTACTTATGAGGAAACTGAGCATTAGAGATGAAATAGCTTACATATAATCAGCCAGCAGTTATATAGGTCAGAGGCTATATTTAAACTCAGGTCTCTCCTAACTCTAATACTCATACTCTTTGCACTAACCTATGTTGCTCCAAGTCAAAAGAGTAAGATTTGTCAATCTGAGTTAAGATGTAGGCTTGGAGAAGTTTGACATTGTCCTTTAACTTGAGAAATAAAAAAAAAAGCAAAACATTTTCCATTTTAGCTCTCCCACCATATAGATAGGATCATAAAAAGGCAAGAAACATCTGAACAGTAATACCATTTTATAGCATTAAACAAATTTCGCTTGTCAAATCAGTATCACACCTCATCAGAACAGATGGGAACCTAGAAGAATATATTTGGTGATGAAAATTACTACTATTACTTAGCTCTTATAGAACACTTTTGAAATGATAGATCTGAAACGAAGTTAGAGAAGATCTAACCATTTAGGATTTTTTTGCAGGTGCATTAACTCTCTCATACCACTAGGTTTCCATTTCACCTACTAAAAGGAATAATTTAGTAAATGTATACAAGTGGCTTCTGAAACAGTTTGCCCTGCTGGAGAGGGAAGAATTTTTTTTCCCCTTTTTATCAGTAGGATGAAGATCACTTAACGATTTACGGTTATTAAAATAGTGTATTACTCTTAGAATTTGAGGGTCCTATTGTGTCCAAGAATATGTGATGACTGCAGAAAGAACTTGGAAAAAAATGTAACATGACAGCAAGCAAACACCAAAGTTTGCACATTAAAAAGGCCCAAATTAAATGTAAGTTTCTTCACTTGTTCTGGTTTTCCATCTGGGAGATAGCACTGATAATGTGCTGCTGGCTTCATGCATTATTAACTAATTAATTAGTTCCTAGACTTTGAAAATCTTTGAAATTAAACCTGCTTATGTAAAAGAGCTAAATTTGCAGTTTAAGGGAAGAAAGCACCCAGACCCACATTGGCATTTGCCTTTGCTTTCGCTATAATTATAGCTTTGATCCCATTTAAATTTCAAGGCATTTACACAACAACACACTCATACATCCTTTGGAAAATGTCCCCCTAGGAACTGAAATGTATTTGTTACTATACACTGTCTTTGAGGAAAACATGTTTTGAACTTAATTTACTCTTATAAGTCATGATCTCCACCAGGGAATGAATGTTAGTAGGTATGGAAGATTTGGGAATCATGATGTCATATCTATTCATGCATTTATAGATAAATCAATTGACTATAAAGGTGCCTTGTATACTAAGGGACAAGCTTTCTTTAGAAAAGCTTTTCTAAAACTTCTTTTTAGCTATCTAACAGGAGGAAGAAAACATCCAGCATTGCTAATGTTAGTTAACTATAAGAACACATAATAAGACCAACTGGAAGACAACACACTATTATGTTTTAAAAGCTTATTACATGATCAAAGAAGGCTTTGTCCTGTCTCTGCTACTGGAATTTCAGGTTGGCATTTGCAAGAACTTGACATGCACGTATAATTATGTCTTTTAAAACAAAAGCAATAAATCCATTCCTAAGAGTTAGGAAAAAAAACAATATATGCTTAAAACCAGTTGTTTAGACAAACTATTCTTCCTAATTAACAAAAGAACCACAAACCACATTAACAAAACCGCAGCCATGCAATAAAGAAAATCTGTGATTCCTAGTGCCCCTAGGGTCGTCTTCCAGACTTCTCCAAATCACTATAATTAAGAATCAATTGACAACTCAACTTCTCATTGGCTATTATTGCCTTGCAAAAATTATTGAATCAATTAACAGGCCTAATATAAGGCTCAAATTTAAAGGGGACATATAAAAGCGATTGCACAAATCTCCCTGAAAATGATGGTATTTTGGCAATTAAAAGAAAAACATACATGCACACCAAGCTTATTAAATTGCATTACCCTGGATATTTCTCCATTTTTACTGTAAAGATGTAAGAGAAAATGGGCTTAAAATGATCAATGAAACCTACATTTTGGGAAATGGCCAATTTGTTACCTGGACTAGGCCTTTTTGTTGTTGTGATTGTAAGTGTTATATGTGTTTGTTATACAATTATGAAGGTTTCTGGGGCAGTGAGTGGAAGAGACAATAAAAAAGTTTGTGTTTATACACACACATATGTGCATGCATATGTGTCTATGTAATATGTATATATATATATATATATAAATATATATATATATATGTATATATATATATACACATGACCACATATATTCATATCTGTACCTGTCTCTTCTCTTTCTCTCTTTCCTTACAGCTTGCTTCATAACACAGCTCAGATATCACCTTCTCTAGGGGCCCTTTCCTGATTGTTCTCATCTCCCCCTAATTGTTATGGCTCTCTTCCTCCTAGATTTACTTTCCATTGCTTCACATATACTGTATATTTTATATAATTATCTAGGTATGTGGTGAATATGCCCCAACACTGCCCTCCATACCCAACAAGGTAAACATCTAGAAGGCAAAGACTTTTGTTTTTCTTGCTTTTATTATCATTATTACTATATTTATTCTCAGAATCCAGTATAATGGCTTGCACATAAAAGATGTGCAATTCATCTTTGTTGAGCTAATTTGAATTTCTGGAACGACTTTATATAGTGGCAATTAGAGCTCTTGTACACAGGGACAACTGGTTGCAAGAATATTCATTCCATCATCTCATCATCTGAATTTGAAATGTATTTGAAACAACCTGTGGGAAGCTAAATCAGTGACAATATGAATGCTTGCTAGTTTAAGGAGTAGCTTCTTGGTGCAACTTTGCCTCAACCACTCCTAAGAACAGAATTGGATTTTCTACCAAATAAAGCAGATTCTACTTTTTCCTCCAGAAATCTTTTAGTTTTATGCCTCTAAATTCTTCCTTCTAACCTAGAAAATATGGGATAGTTGAAAGTGAATTGGCCTTGGAGTCAAGAAGTACCTGGGTTCAAATCTCACCTTGGACAATCACCAGTTACATGAATCAATCATCAAGACACTTTCATTAAGTAACTGAACTGTGTCCTCAGTGCTAGGGAAACAAATCTATGAATGAAACAGTCCCTGTGCTAAGAAAGCTTACATGTTAGAAGATGAGATGCGTATTTTTTTCTTTCTTAATAGTATTTTTTCCCCAATTACATGTTAAGACAATTTTTAGCATTCATTTTTACAAGATTTTGAGTTCTGAATTTTTCTCCCTCACCCTCCCCAAGACAGCAATCAATTTCATATAGGTTATACATGTGGTGTCATATAAAATATATTTCCATGTTAGTCACAGTTGTGAAAGAAGAAATAGATCAAATGAGGGGAAAAACACAAAAAAAGAATAAAGTAAATAAAGTATGCTTCATTCTGCATTCAGAGTCCATCAGTTCTTTATCTGGATGTGGATAGTATTTTCCTTTGTGGGTCATTTGTATTTGTCTTGAATCATTGTATTGCTGAGAAGAGCCGAGTCATTCATTGTTGATCATCCCACAATGTTGCTGATACTGTGTATGTTTTCCTGGTTCTGCTCATTTCACTTTACATCAGTTCATACAAGTTTTTCCAGTTTTTTTTTCCCTGAAATCTGCCTGTTTGTCATTTCTTATTGTACAATAGTATTCCATTGTATTTATATACCACAGCTTCTTCAGCCATTCCCCAATTGATGGGCATAACTTCAATTTCCAATATTTTGCCACCATGGAAAAGGCTGTTATAAATGTTTTTGCCCATGTAGGTCTTTTTCCCTTTTTTATGATCTCTTTGGGATACAGACCTAGCAATGGTATTGTCCTTTGGGCATAGTTCCAAATTATTCTCCAAATTATTAGTGTCCCAGTTTTCCCACATCCTCTCCAACATTTATCATTATCCTTTTTTTTATCATATTAGCCAGTCTGATTTATGTGAGGTGGTATTTCAGAGTTGTTTTAATTTGCATTCCTCTGATCAAAAGTGATTTAGTGCAGTTTTTCATATGCCTATAGAGAGCTTTGATTTCTTCATCTGAAAACTGCCCCATCATATCTTTTGATCATTTATCAATTGAGGAATGGCTTGTATTATTACAAATTTGACTCAGTTCTTTATGTATTTGAGCAATGAGGTTTCTGTTTTTAGTTTCAATGAATTTTACTGAATGTAGGAACCTGTAGCCAACTTGTTCTCTGGGGCTACGGAAATAGTAGCATGCAAGAATTTATTTTCTAAGTCTATGGGATATAATATTTGTTCTCAAAAGAATTTCTTTCCAGGAGATTTATATCAGCATTTATTGTTGGCTTGCTTAACTAGACACACTTTGAGGAACATTTCCCTGGGGGGGGGGGAAAGGAAAGGGCCAAAAGGAATGTGACCCCAGGGTATATAGGCACACCAGGTCCATGTCTTATAAGCAGCTATGGCTGTCACCTTAAAATAGCACAAAAGGTACCTCGGAAAAAAGTCATAAATCCAGAACTAGTGGAATACCAGAGGCCATCTAGTCTACTCCTCTCAGTTACTTGATAAGGAAACTGAACCTTAGATATGTTTGCTTTGACAGGAGAATGTTTGCAGAACGTATATAGAAGACTGTGAGATGACAAGTTTTGATAGAAACTCTAAAAAATTAAAATCCACCCTAAGGTTTAATTTCAGCAATCTACTCTGTTATTTATTTTGGGGAAATATAATGTCTAACACTGGTATAATGGACATAGTTTACAAGTTTATATATCAGGAATACATAAATGAATACACAGTGATTCAGGGACGGGATTGATGAACATAGTATGAACTCTTTGAATAATAAGTGGTTTAGAGAAGTAATCTAATAAAACCCTCTTGTTTTATAGATGAAGAAAGCACCAGGGGTAGGTTTTAAGCTTTGGTCCTTTGACACCAAAACAGTGTTCTTTTTACTGTATTACATTGATAAAAAGGAACTACAGACCAAGGAAGAAAGTACATCCAACACAGGGAACATGGTGCTGGTTCTGGTATGGTATTGGAATTAATGTGAATATACCAAGGAGAAGTGAGTAGGTCTACTGCAGCATTGTAGAAATGATGAACAAGAGAATAGATAGAAAAAGAAGAGTACTTGATAAAATGAAATTAAGGTTCATTGATTAATGAAGGCTGAAGGGCAAGAACCTACTTGCACTCTTTAAACTGATGTGGACTTACTGTGAAGGGAGATGTGTTTAGGACATTTGGCAGAGAAGATAATTTTAGCTGCAGTAGTAGATTCTAGGAAAGGAAGACAGGACATGAGAAGGCTGAGAGAATTATAACTATCCCTATTAAAAGCATTTAGGATGTGAATTATAGCTAGAGAAAAATGGATTTGGTAATGACTGGCTTTGCACATAAAAATGTAAATATAGCTGCCAGACTCAGAAATAAGGGAGAACTGGATTCAAATCCTGCCTCTGACTTAGACTGGCTATGTGGCAGTCACTTGACTTCTTTTTTTTTTTTTTTTTTTTTTGCTTTTTGGCAGGGCAATCGGGGTTAAGTGACTTGCCCAAGGTCACACAGCTAGCACATGTGTCAAGTGTCTGAGGCCGGATTTGAACTCAGGTCCTCCTGACTCCAGGGCCGGTGCTCTACTCACTGCGCCACCTAGCTGCCCCACTTGACTTCTTTTTACTTCCATTTTTTCAGCTATAAAATGGGGATAATAGCAACACCTACCTTGAAGGATTGTTTTGAGGATCAAACAAAGTAATATTTGTAAGGCACTTAGCATAGTACCTGGCAATTATAGATCTATATAAATGTTTATCTCCCACCTCACCCCACTCCTCCAATGGAAAGTGTTTAACCATGCCACCTTCTTCCCAGATTTATCAATATGGAAGCATCTAGACTATTGCTGCAGTGATCTAACTTATTCTGGTACATGGCTGAGGCATGAATACAGGCCATTCAGGTTTATCCAGCCAATTATCCAAAGGCAGATAACCAAATGACTGAGGTAGCAATATTTTAAAAAGTGTTGACAGATTTAAAAAAATGTTCTTAATGTAAACCAGTCCTTATTATCCTTCATTAATAAGAAAATCCCTACAAACCACAGAGGCAGTATTCCAAAAACTCCATTATGAACAGCGTAGGAAAGTTAACAGCACTGAAAGTTGCATGCATCTGCAAAATCATCCCTTAAGGACCTTCTTCTTTAATATTCCAACTCATCAGGAAGCACATTCCAAGAAAGAAAGAAAGAAAGAAAGAAGGAAAGGAAGAAAGAAAGAGAAACAAAGAATAGAAGAAAGAAAGAAGAAAGAAAGGGAGGAAGGAAGGAAGGAAGAAAGGAGGAAGAAGGGAAGGAAGAAAGAGAAACAAAGAATAGAAGAAAGAAAGAAGGAAAGGAAGAAAGGAAAGGAAGAAATGAAGGAAGGAAGAAAGGAAGAAAAGAAGGAAGAAGGGAGAAAAAGAAGAGAAACAAAGAGAAAAAGAGAAAGAGACAGAGGCAGAGGGAGAGAGGAAGGAAGAAAGGAAGATGCCTTCTGTAACTTGCAATTCCACCCAACACAAAACTAAAGAATGTATACACTTATTTTTGTTTCTGAACCCTCTTTCTGAATGCCATCCTAATCTTAGAATACTGGATTAATCCAGAAACCAAAATAATATAATGGCTTAAGTAATTTCTCTAAATAGCTAATGCAGGGCCTAAAGGTGCTTAATTTGCCCTTGTGATAGAGTTTAAATGTTTGGAGAATCTGGTTCATTATATTGTCATTTAAATTTGAAAATCTTCTGGGACTAACTTTAAAGAACAGGAATTGGGAAGGGAAGGTGGAGTGCCAGAGCCTATCTAGTTTTATATGCAAGTGAATCAGTTAATGCTTAAAACTGCAAAGGGTCCCTGCATTTTGTGGTTTCTGATATAGTTCTAAATAACACTGATTTCAATTGGAAATGCAGACATGCACTAGGGATGCATTAAGTAGACTTCTGAAATAAAAGCATACACTATTATGATTTTCATTTAATATAACCAAGCTACATCTCAGGATCCTGAAAAACTAATGTATATTCCAGAGGCATTGAAGAAAGGCTAGGAATACATGTGGTAAGCAAGCCAATACAGGACCATGATAAACTACTAAGTGTGGTTTATGGCAGCCTTGTATAGTGTGGTACCAAGTTCATTCACTTTAATCCAATTCAATACACATTTATTAAGTGCCTGTGATTTTTCAGGCACTTTGCTAAGGTTTGGAGATATAATCAATAAAAAGAAACAGTTCCTGCCCTCAAGGTGCTTACAATCTTAAGGGGAAGATGTTACTATGAATAATCAAAGCCTGAATATATAAAGAGTCAGGACAGCCTGGCAGGGAGGACACCAAGGGTGTTCGAGCTGGGGAGGAACATATCCCACCAAACTGAAACCAGCTAGAGCATCAGATGCAAAGTGGAATGAACATAGATTACAATTTCTGCCATCTATAAAGGAAGGCATTGGGAGGAGTTTAGTACTCTGCATTGCAATCCTCTAATCAGAGGGGAGAAAAGACTGAAGGAGGTGGTGTCAATTAGGGCTTGCGTTAGCAGCATGGTGGTGAGTTGAAAAGTGATGAGCTGTTTCAACAATTTGGCTAGCAGCTACTGTGGCTGTGTACAACTTACAACAACCAGCACACAGAATGCTGCAAGTCCAGGTTCTTTGGAACTGCTTTACAAAGGAAAGCAACATTAAGGGGTTAACAATCTTACTTTAATCCAACATACAAATATCACTCACTCAGCTCAGGGGGAAAAGCCAGCACCCTGGGCTTCAGAGCAAATACAAACAGAGCAAATAAACATGAATCAACAGACAGATTTCTGTCTGACAAAATTGCAATATACAGTTACCAGAGAAGAATCAACATCAAAGCTGGGGAACTAATAACAATGTCTGGCCTAGAGTCACGCACCACTCCTGCTGTGGCTCAGAGCTCCAAAAAAGAAAGCCAAACTCTGGTTTTACATGTCTTATTCAGGGTCAAAGGTGAGTCACACATGCAACTCATCCACATGACCTAAATTCGTCACAAAAATGCGACTTAAACCCACATGGTCTAAAAGTCTCTGATGTCACAAACATGTCACTCAAATGCATGTAAACTAGGCTTTTCCTTGAGGCAAGGAGGTAATCAAGGACTCATAATTTAATCAAGGAAACAAAGGCCAAACTCTTCAAGGGTGCTTGGTTCAATAAGTGCTAAGAGCCCATCTTGATTCCCAATACATGAGCTTATCCTGGAAGGGGTGTTTTATGCATAACCAGACCCAGTAGTCAGTGTGAATTGTAATGTCATGATACAGATGACATCAGTAATTGAATTTCCGTATGTCACTGTTCTACTTGATATACAGGCTATAGCAAATTGAGCCATGCTTTATGCTATGATAAACTTGGTCTTTCCTGCAAACTCTGCCTAGATTCAGGGAGGTATGGCTCATAATGAAGAAGTGGCAATTAAAGAAAAAAAACAGAAGTGGAAAAACTCTCCTAATCACTTACTGTTCATCCTCTTCTATTCTTTCTACTGTCTCAAGAAGAAGGCATGTCTGATTATCTGATAGTACGATGGTCATCATGGAAGTCATATGGAGTCAAAAGAAGAAACACACATAAACTGCTGTAGAGAAGAACTTAAACAGAAATGTCATCAGAACTCAGGCCTTTTTCTTTCTTTTTTTGTGGTTTTTCTTACTAGAGCAGGAAGAGTATTAAATTTATAACATATTGGGCTGATTACCATGAGCTGAGTTTGAGCTTGGCTGTAGGAGCCTTATTATATTGCTGCTGCTTTGATTGTAAGGATTTTTCTGTTCAGATAGGAAAAATCCATTTCAATTTTATTTGTTACTTTTTTAAAAAATTATATATCTATATGTACATATATGTATATATGTATATATGTGGGTATACGTATACCCACATATATGAGGGATCATTGTGCAATTACTGAAGTTTTCTAGGAAAAGAGGTAAAAATCTAGTCACTAACCTTACGAACCCAAGAGGGAGAAGCAAAGTAAGATTATATTACATGAAGAAATAATAACTAATAACAAAATAATAGCTAAGACCTATATGGCTTTTTAGATATCTTTCAAAGTTTGTAACAATTCTATGAGGTGGGTGGTATTATTACGCCCTGCCCCTTCCTCCCCATTTTACAGATGGGGAACCTAAGACAGAGATTAAGTGACTCGTTGAGGGTACATTGCTTGTAAATTTCTGACGGAGGATTTAAACTAAGGTCTTCCTCACTCTAGAGGAAGCATGGTATATTGACTACAGAATCTATCTGGAAGTTCTTAAGATCTAGGTGCAAGTTTCAAATCTGACACATACTGGCATTACAACCCTGGGTAAGTCCTTTAACCTTTCAGTGCCCCAGGAAAAATCTGTAAAACTATGTTGTAGGGCAATTTCTGATCTGCATTGGTAGAGGTGGTTTACTAATGCAGGAACTCCTGATACATATGCAATTATCAGTCCATTCCCTATCACCTATGGTTGCCAGACTCCAATTCCAAAACACTACTTAGCTTGATGTAAAAGAAAATGTTGAGTTGTCAGAATGTTTATATAAAGGCTAAAGAGATTTTGATTTGTAAAAAATCTAGCTTTAGTTTTTCTAAACTATAAAAATAATTAGCTGATAGATGTCAGATTTTTCTTTTGAATGAATAAAATGGTGAGGAAGGGGAGGATCAGAAAGGAATGAATATAGTTATAGAAATGAAAAACCGTGCTCCCTCCCCACTCCATGTTTATAGAATAAGACAGTGCTTCATAGTTTGGAGAACAATAATTTGGAGAAAATCCATTTCTCTCATAATTGTAAGATGTTTTTTAATTCATATTGACCATCTGTGATTCTCACTTAGAATAGTAGGACTTTACATTCAATATAATGCAGCATTTCTTGATTTTTGTTCAACTATCAGATTTGGCTAGCATAAAGAAATCTGTTACATAGTCAATGAGAAACTACAATTGGAGTTCAGAAAGAAAGATTGTCCCAAATGGTTTTGTTGGACCACATTATATAAACTGTAATTTTAATTACTTACCTTCCATTCAGAGCTAAGTTATGCTGAGTGCTTTTAGGAATGATTGTTCAGAGTTCTTATCAAGCCAATATTATATGTGTGTGTTTGGAATTTCATCTCAACATTTCTTTTTTTTTCTTTTTTTTAAATGACTGTCCTGGTTTCACATGAAAAATAAAAAAAATCTTTTCAGTAGTTTTAGTTTTTAAAATTCATCATCATAACACTTAAGAACCTGTGGATCATTATCTGAATGTTGGTTTATATAAAGCAAATACTGCTTTCACATTAGCATCTATTCTGCTTACTTTTGTTGTTGTGGATATCTCAGTATGCCCTCTATTTGCTCTTGTAGATGGAGTGGCAGCTGAGATAATATAAGAAAAACCTATAGTTAACCCTCTGTCCTTTTGTAAGAAAACTTTGAAAGTAGGAGCTTTGCTTGGATGGCTGATTTGAGTCAGTTTGAAAGGTCATATATTTTATAACTCGTGTGGAGTGAGGTGCAAAAAGGAATTGAGGGGTAAGGAATGATGGGAAAAGGGACTAGGTTCTCAGCATCTCATGTCAGGTCTACACAGCATGCTTTCTTCATTATGATGTTAGCAAATTCCCAGAACATCAGAAACCCACTCTCAGACAAATGTAAACACAATCACCTTGTTACAAAGCAGCATGTAAATTATTTTTTGATATATTTTTAGTTATCTAAACTTCTACCTTTCTATGTTACTATGAATAATCAAGGCCTGAATATATAACACAATTTTTTCCCTCCTCTAGTAGTGAAGAGCAAAATTCTACACTTTTCCTTATACCAAATGGGAAGTAAGAAAGGAGAAATCCCAGATTTAAAAAAAAAAGTAAAAATAGATATTTTACATGTGATATTATCTTGGTCAATTTCCTTCAAATTAATAACCAGATCTATTGTTGAGTCATTGTGAGAAGTCTTTGGTTTCCCCTGCTTCAATTTGCCCAACACTTTCAGAGTTTTAATCTATGTACCTGAGGTTTACCTCCTCACTGCATATCTACTTCTGAGGCCATAGACCCAAGGTAATATGGAAGGCTCCACTCCAGGAAAACCTGTAGTAATTTTAGCTATGAAGGAACTGACCAGGTAAGAAAAGGAATTCAAGAGGAGAGGAACCCACAACAAACCCATATCCTTGAGTACTATTACATTTGTGGAGAAAATGTCTCTCCTTTCCCCTCAATATTTTTTACATTCTCCTCCTCTTTATTAGCAGAAGCCAAGGTCTCAGTAACATTGGAATTATGGGAATATATAGTTTTGTGATAAAGGCAGGATGCCCCTGAATTACTTCCTGGACTCTAGTCATACTATCGACCTGTCCTCGAATTGGCATTGTCTTCCAATTTCTTCAGCAATAAGAAGTTTGAGGGAAAATAGGTTAACGAAGCTGAAAGGGAAGAGCAGTGTGCATGCGTGCGTGTGTGTGTGTGTGTGTGTGTGTGTGTGTGTGTGTGTGTGTGTAAGACAGAGGGAGAGAGAGAGAGAGAGAAAGAGAGAGAGAGAGAGAGACTGACAGAAGAACGATTAGCAATGATAAGCTACGCTTAATATAATGATGATGATGATGATGATGATGATGATGGTGATGATGAATCTTCCATTCTATGCTAGTCTAGCCATTAATGAGAATTCTAAAATTATGAATTTAACTATACTTATTCATATTAACCATGGTTTTTGCACACACATACATACATATGTACATGTGTGTATATAACACACACATATGTGTATATACACACACACATATATATATGTATATATATGTATATATATATATATAAAATGACAGAACAGTGCTCACTATATTTGACATTGTAACAGGATGTTTGAGGATTCTCAGATCTCCTAAAGATGGAAGGGAAATCTTAGATGATGTAAACACATTCCAGAATTTTATTTGAACAGCAATAATAGGATCATAGATTTAGAGCTGAAAGGTAAACAAGAAGTCATCTAGTCCACATGATCTATTTTAAAGATAAGAATAGATTAGAGAGGTTAAGTGAATTGCTCAAGGACACAAAAGGAATAAGTGGTAGAATTGCAATTTGAATCTAGATCCTTAAATTCCAAATTTATCATCTTTTACTATGCCAATTCCATTAGGTTTCCCATAATATCATAATGCCTCCTCAAATAGCCCAGTTAAAAGATAATGAGGATGATGATGGACGAGGAAGGGAGAGTATGGAAATATGATTTCACTGTTATACAGAATGTGCAGTAAGGGTAATCCATCTATCAGTACAGATTAGCACCTACACGTCCATTTTTCCTCATAAAGATTTCTCTTTTCTTGAGGTTATGTGACTAGCACAGGGTTCCACATTTAGTATGTGTTAGAAGTGGAACTCAGCCAGATTTTTTTTTCAGACTCCTGTCTTTCAAATAGTTCATTAAATTGCAGAAAAGCATGAATTCCACAATTATAACCCAACAATAATGCAAGAATCATCTGACATTTTGTTTCAAGTAAATTATTTTAAATGGCTTTTACCATTGAGAACATTTGAAGAAAAATGCCTTTTAAAGGATTATTGTATTTTTGTCAAGATAGAATGTTAACCTAACATAATTAGAGAGGGGGTATAACCGAAACAATTAAAAAAGTCTCAAATTTGATGAAATAAGTCATCTGAATATAAATATAAAAAAGTATAGTCGATAAACATTTATTAAGTGGCTACTATGTGCCACAGTGTGATAAGTGCTATGGATACATAAAAAAAGGCAAAAGACAGATCTTGGTCTCAAGGAATGTAGGGTCTGATGGAGGAGACAACAGGTTAACAACAATACACAAACAAGTTTTATACATGATAAATAGGCAAAAATCATCAGAGGGAAAGCACTATAATTAAGAGGGATTGGGGAGGGCTTTCTATAGAAATCAGTATTTTGGTTGAGAATTAAACGAAATCATGGAATCTGAAAGGTGGAAATGAGGAAGGAGGGCATTCTGTGCATGGGATACAGTCAGTGAAAATGTGTGTTGTTGGTAGATGGTTTATTTTGTTTGAGGAGCAACAAATAGGCTAGTGTTCTTGGTTCAAAGAGTATGTGAATGGGTATGAGGTAAAAGAAGACTGAGAAGGTGGAGAGGCAAGGTTACTAAGGGCTTTAAATGCTAAACAAAATGTATTTTTTTTTAATTCTGGAGGTGATAGGGAGATGATAGAGTTTATTGAGTAAGGGGGCAGATGACATGGTCAGGCTTGTACTTTAGGAAAATTGCTTTAGCAGCTGATTGGAAGATGGACTGGAGTGGGGAGAGACTTGTGACAGGCAGTCTCAATAGCAGACTGTTTCCTCATGGATGAAAAGATGAGGACCTCCACCAGGAGTGGTGTCAGTATTAGAGAAGAGATGAGGGCATGTGAGAGAGATGTTATGAAAGTAAACATGACAGACCTTGGCTATATGCTCAAAATAGAGATGAGAGAGGAGTAGATAGTAATGCTTATTAGGCTTTGAGCCTAGGGGACCAAGAGGATGGTGATGCCCTGAAGAGTAGTATAGAAGTTTGGAAGGGAAAGATAGTTTAGTATTAGACATGTTGATTGTTAGGTGTCTACAGGACATGTTAATGTAAGGGACAGATAGATTTAAGGTATAGAAAAATAAAGAGTTTAGTATTGGACACAATGATTTGAAGGTGTTTACAGGATATTCAGTTTGAAATATCTAATAGGCATGTTGAAATGCTAAACTGGAGGTCAGCAGAGAGATTAGGGTTAAAAAAGCAGGTTGAGAATCATCAGCATAGTAACGATAACTGAATCTGTGGCAGCTAATTAAATCACCTAATGAAATGATACAGAGGGACAAAAAAAAAAAGAGAACTGAAGGTAGAGCCCTGATGGGCATTTATGGTTAGCGTGACCTGGATGAATATCTAACGAAGGAGATTGGTAGGTGAAGAGTTGGTAGGTGGTTTTAGTGGTGGTTTGTCCTTCGTTTTTGAAGAGGAGGACCAGGAAAATAATGTCCCAAAAACCTAGAGAGAAGAGAGTACCAAAGGAAAAGCAGTGATCAGAAGTGCCAAAGGCTACAACAGAGGTCAAGGACGATAAGGATTGAGACTAGGCCATTAGATTTGGCTAAGGTAGATATAAACATAAAATAACTTCAAGGTTGTTAGGTTTATGGACATATCATCACCTAACCAATATTTTTGTTGAAAAGAGGCCATAGGCCACATATGTAATGAACAATTCAAACCTAAAATGTTGTCTCCAAAATTCAGACTAGCAAAACCCTGTCCCTGCCATATAGCGTGTCAGTAATATTCCCCTAAACTTTCAATTCTTTCTATATTGTCATGTGTGGCTGTATATTAAACAATATCCTAGAAATATTGACTACGGTATTACCTTTAAAATGGGCTTCCTAGGGGATCAGACTAGGGTAGAACAATTAGCTTTGTTCAAGCACCATTCCTCAAACACTGCCAGAAGAGTTATTTCCCAGGAGGAGGCTTCTGAAAAGAGAGGTAGTAACCTCTTTTGCATCTGTGTGCCTATTTGATTCCCAGAACTCTGGGTTTTTCATTTTGAGTGTTATAGAAACTCCCCCTGGCTTTACCTGTCTTATAGTATTTCTTCTCTTTCAAAATTTCACTGGGGACTTGCATTTAACATTCCCTAGATTAAAAAATCATTTCAATTATTTTTTCTTCATTTAAAACAATTTATATGACATCTATTCACTGCATCTGCTTACTTTATATGATGAGGAAAACAGTGACAGGCAAGAGAAGATGGAATGAAAATAATAATGATGATTTATTGAATGAATAAATGATTCTCCATTTAGAGAAATGCAATTATATTACACATTGAGACACAGTATGCAGAACAAAGTAGCATTTCTTAGATTTTTATCCAACAGGGGAGTCTATCAGACAAAATTCTCAGTAAAACTATAGTTTTGAATGAAAAAATTAACATGTCAGCCAGTACCAATACATAAGGCAATTAAAGCATGCCTCAGAACACATTATTACAGAAACAAGAATATTGCCAACTTATATTATGAGAAGTATGAGGACTGTGTACTTTGGTAGTAAAGGGGTAGCAGGCATAGTATACACTAAAGTTTTATTCCCTTGCTTAATCTTGGTGTGGAGGTAGTCCTACCTTGTCAAATGTTCTACCTGCATGATATAAACTGTAGTATTTCCCCTCAAGTTGTGAGGGTTTCACCAAAAACTATAGAATGCTTAAACCAATTGAAGTAAGTGAATATAAAATAGTGCCATTACCCTTTTAGGAATGATTGATATGAAAATTCAGAGTGGGAAGATACACGATTGCTCCAAAGCATTGAAGCAAGCAGAACCAGGAAAACAACATACAGAATGACTACAATAATGTAAATAGAACACTTGCTCCCTCCCCGCAAGATTCCAGCTGAGTGCTATGTAGTTGTGATGACCATTCTTAGCCATGGAGAAGAATAGAGAAAATGGCGCTCTCTCTCTCTCACTTTCTTTCTTTTTCTCTTTCTTTACAAAAGTCAAGAGATGATGGTTTTGAGATGTTGTATGCCATTTCAGACTCAGCTTATGTGTTGGTTAGTTTTATCAAAATACTTTTTTCTTTCTTTCTTTTTTGTTCTTTGTTGTCTAAGATGGTTCTCTGGGGGGATAAATAAGTTTGGATATGAAAATTTTGTAAAAAAATATACTGATATATATATTGAAAAGGAAAAAAAGTTATAAAGCCTTTACTTATAGAACAGTGACAAAATTAGTCTATTGTCCTGAAACTAGTCTAAGTAAGCTGGGAGATGTTTATCATTTGGAAGACTCTCTGCTGGTCAGTAAATATTTTTGGACAAATTCATTTCAGTGTAGTAAATACTTAACAAATATTTATTATAGGTTCATAACCATTGGATCATCAATTTAGAGCTTGAATATGCCTAGGAAGTCATCATGTCCAATTCTCTGATTTTACAGATGAGGAAACTAAGACTAAGAGTACATAAATGATTTGACCAGTGTCATAAAAGTAGCAATTAGCATAACAAAGCCAGATTTGACTCTAAATGTTGTACCATGATCTCTCCCTATGTATATGGACTTATGCTAGATGTTGGAGACTGAAAAAAAAGTGAAAATAAAATGATCTTGCCCTTAAGGAAGCAATTTAGAAAAAAAAGCAAAATAAAACAAAACACTGGACTTGGGAAGCAAGGAGATCTATGTTTGAACCCCACCTCTGATACCTAGTGTGTGTGGGACCATGTATACAAGTGTAATAACAATGCTACTTGCAGGTACTGTGGAGGTAGGAGGCCAATAACACCAGCACACAGGAGGGCTGCTAGCACAAGTTCTTTGATCTGCTTTTCTAAAGGAAAACAACTTTAAAGGGGTCAGCAATCTTACTTTAATTAAACATATGTATCATTCACTTAGTTCAGGGGAAAAGTCAGCACCCTGAACTTCAGAGAAAATACAAACAGAAATTACAAGCAGAAATTACAAACAAAGAAATAAAGACCAAAAGACAGGGCTTCTGTCTGACCAAGCCAATACATACATAGTTACCAGAGAGAGAAACACCAACATCTGGGTTTTTCAAAGCTGGGTGGCTCCTTAACAGCTACTCAGAGTCTTGCCTTGCCAAATCAGATGAACACTCTTCCAGTGAGTGAGCCCCAAAGCAAAATGCTAACCTCAGAGTATATATACCCTTTTCAGAGGCAGAGGGCACCACAACCCTTATGACCCAGTGCCTAATTAGAAACTAGCAAAAAATGTGAGCCTTTCTACAAAACAAGTCTCCCCTAGTCAAGTTTCCCTTAATGGGCTCCATGTGAGGCTTATTAATGTGCTGGGAAGATCTTCAAATATCATTAACATTACATTGAGTCACTCAACTTGTCCCAGGTCTTAGTTTCTTCGCCTGTAAAAAAGGCATAATAACTTTAAACCTAGCTCCAGGATCATTATACTGATAAATGAGATGAGGCACATAAAGCAATTTGTAGACCTTAAAAGTCTCCATAAAAGTGAAGCATGGAAGGACTTGTGGTCTGTGCCAATAGAACGTGTACTTACACTTGTGAAATTACAGGTCTTTTGAAGTATTGCAGAAAAATGGAAATAGGTGGCAATGTGATACATAATAAGGAAAACAAAAAATTTCCCCACTTATTAACTCTCTCAAGCGTTTGCATGTACATTATACAATAAATATTAAGTGTCCAGTTGTTCATGGTTCTCTGTCTACAGCAAAAAGAATATAGCAATTTAAGACTGCCATGCTAATAATTCAGATCAGCATATTGTTTTAAGTATCTGGGTAAGGTGGTTAAAGCTCTTGGTTGCTCATTTCTTCAATTTACTTTGTAGGTATAGATGGTTTTAGATAACTTAAAGATCAGTTATTTAGAATGGGCAAACCAATGTTGGCAGCTTCATTAATGATAATTAAATTTGTTCTTTTAATGAAACATAAGGGAAATTGTAAACTAGAGTGGATAAAATTAGACTCAGAGGCCAATCTGGATTCAAATCTCATTTCTGTCACTTACTAGCTGTGTTGTTCTGAACAAAACACTTAATTTCCTTGGTCCTCAGTTTCCTCATTTATAAAATAATGGCTTTATGTTGGATGTCTTCTGAGATCCTTTCCAGCTTTTGATCTAGGATTCTGTGCTCTCTCAGTCTGTCTGCAAAATGAGGGTAACACCTGTGGTATTTACCAGCGAAGGTCATTGTGGGGATCAAATGAGATCATGTGTGAAAAGTGCTTTGCACTCTTTATAGCAATATAATGTAAATGTTATTGTAATAATTGTTAGTATCCTTCATCTCTTTGATTTTCACCTTGAGTTTTCCAAAATAATTGTATGTGTCAAAGTAAAGAATGCTAAGAAATGTCCATCACAGAGAAGAATAATTAACCACAGTGTTAATTAAACTGTCTCAATTATAAAATAGACTTTTTTATAATTTAAATAAGTTCATATTCCTTACCTTGAAATATTGTATTAATGTTTTATTGGCTGAACTAGGCATTGTAATGTAAGATGAAAGATTTGTGAAATTCAAACCCGTTTCCATTTTCCCAAAACTAGCTTCATAATGGAGGCACACAATCCCTGATCTAACCACCAACGCCACCAGGAGGTAGGGAACTATGCATTTAATTGGTTTGACTGAAGAACTTCCTTTAAAATAAATACAATTCAAAACCACTGCCAAATATTAAACAATATTTCTATTTAAGCCCAATTTCATTGTGTTCTTCTGGTGTGATCACTAATATAAGCTCTTGGTAATTATATATAATTTTCCTCATTATTTCAAATCATCAAATATTGATTAAGTTCCCAATACCAAAAAAGGAAAGAAAACATTCAAACATACATGTCATTGTTTAAGGACAGAGAGACAAAAAGAAAATTAGATATCATCTCTGCCATCAAGATATGTATACTAGCACAGATGGATGGATGATCTGTGTATACCACACACACACACACACACACACACACACACACACACACCCCATAAAAAACAAGTTTATTTTTATTCCCCTAAATTTGTTATGCCTTCTGATTTAACTATAACTATAACTGTTAATGGCACCAGGATTCATCCATTCTTCCGTATTCAAAGCCTGGGTGTTATCTCTGACTCATTCTTTTTCCTCACCTCTCAGATCCTTAGCAAGTCCTGTTATTTTTTCTTTCACTAGCATCCCTCTTAGTTATTGTCACTCTCAACTAGTGTACAACATTATTAGCACTCATCTCAATTCATGTAATACCCTGCTAAAAGATCTTTCCATTTTCATGCCTGTCACTATCATAAACTTCTACCACAAACTGTTACTACCACAAACACAATTCTGTTAGACTTAACATACTTTTACATAGATTTAGCTATATAATTACTCAGCTCAAAAGCCTTTAGTGGCTACCTTCTATTTCCTAAGTGCAGTTCATCTTCTTCTACCTAGTATTTACCACTCACACAACTCCAACTTCCCAGACTTATTCCTTACCACTGTCCTCCATATATTCTATAGTCTATTTATGGGGACTACATCCCTCCACCACCCCCCTCATTTCCTCACCTACATGTCTTTCCTTATGTTGTTCCCTATTCCTCAAATTTCTTCTCTTCTCTCTAATCTGTTGAACTCCTACATATTTGTTTAAGGCTAATTCTGATGGTGACTAACAAAAGATATCTTCTTTGAGCCTCTAATGAGTAATGACCATTTGTTCCCTAGATCTCACAGACCACTTTATTTGTTGCTCCTGTATGCATGTAATAATATGAATTTTTTGTACTATAGTTATTTGTATATTTATCAAACTAGACAACTCTTACCTAAATGATGTGTTTCACCCGTTGCCTAACCAGGTATTCTCCACACAATAGGCATCTAATATTTGAATTAGTTATTGTTGAAAACTCTACAAGTTATATAAATGCTGTAAAATTAGAAAGACCTTTAGGTCCATGGAGTAAAGACCTGGTGGGACAATGGAGAAAGAACTGGGACTAGAGTCAGGAAGTCTTGAATTTCAATCTGACCTGAGATACATACTAGTTTTGTGACCCTGGACAAATCATTTCATCTCTGTTTGCCTCAGTTGCCTTAACTATAAAATGAGGATAAAATAGCACCTACCTCCCAGGGTTGTTGTGGGGATCAAATGTGATAATATTTGTAATAATACTTGGCATAGTGCCTGGTACATAGTAGGCTCTATACAAATGCTCATTCCTTTTCCTTCTCCCTTCCCTGGTTAGGCCCTTAACTATATACCCAATGTTCTTTCTACATATGCCAGCTCCCATATGTGTATAGGAAAGGTAGAAACAAAGTGGTAAGAAAATTCAGAGAAGGAAGAGACAACATAGTGGTGATGAAATGAGGCAAGGTTTTATAGAAGAGGTGGCATTTGAGTGAGTGCCTTATATTGGTTGCTTGATTACTGCAGAGAGTCACCCCTGTTCTCAATATTCAAATACTCCAATCAAGTTTTGATCTCCTCAGAGTGGGTATTCCCTCTCACAATGAAGATCCATGAATATCTATCCTGGGCAGCTCCTGTTCATGTCCTCCTATAAGTTTGCTACAGGAGTCCACACAGTTTACTGAGGACCTTCCATACTTTCTCTTGACATCATGAGGATGATAATAGAATACATGTGCTGTCCCATAGCCATCCCTTTTCCTGGTTCTTACAGCAATCTCTCTTATTTTTCATGCATAGATATTGCTTGGATGACATCTTTTATACTTCATAATTCTACAACACAGTGTGCCTACTCTCTTTGATTAATAAAATAGAAATAGAAACTAATTAAGGTTTCCATATTCTCTTTTTTCATGAGTATAAGAGATACTGCTTACTGTTTCCTGTGAATACCTTGCTATGAAATGGCTTTACTTAGCACTATCCCTAAGTTAAAATTAACTCAAGTTTTCCAATACTTTCTCATACCTAATTGTTATGACTTTGTGTCATAGAAGGTAAAAATGGGAAGGGATCTTATAGATAAGAATATTGAGGCCTAGAGGGATTATATGTTTTGCCTGAGACCTCATAGATGAGGTCTCACAATGGCAAAGCAGGAGAAGAAGAACCCAGGTCTCCCGACTTTTAGTTCAAGGCTCTTATCAATCCTAAGTCACATTAATAGGAATGATATTTTACATTAAAATTAGGCTTTTAAAATTCCCCCCTCTCCATTGCCTTTTGAAGTAGGTAGTACAAGTATTACTATGCCTGTGGTACAGATGCTCAGAAAGGTTATATTCCACAGCAAAATTAAATGAGTTGTTAGGGTTGGGATGGGAAATAGAATCCTGATCCTGAGACTCCTCATTCAGTGTTCTTTCTGCTATACCTGCTACCTCTGATAAATACTTTCTGTTAAGCTAAGCTTAGTTCATTTTCACTGCATTGTGAAGAATAAACCATGTATAAAATTCATGAAAGCAAGAACCATTTTGCAATTCTTTTTCCACCTTCAAATACATTTTCACCTTTTCCCTGATAGCCTCTAAAAGAGAATATTTATTTTATCTGTATCAATCTAGTTGGCAAATATTATTTATAAAATACTCATCCCATACATTCAGATTAAACTGTATGGTGAAAAATAGTACTACTACCACCCCTTTTTGTGAACTTTGAAATATTTAAATTCCACCACTTTGCTCTCATGCAAAGAGAAAGAAAATGGGTGCCCTTAGAGATAGCTGCTGTCACGGCTGGTTTTAGGAAAGTTCATGTCACACAGTAACACTTTCATATTATATTGTAATAGCTGCTTTCAAGAGGTATGATTGATTAGGGCTTACTAAAAATTCCAGTGTCAGTTGCAGCCTCAAAAGCAACAATTCTCTTGAATTTGTAAGAAAAACAGTCAAACGCTTCAGGATTCCATATTCTTTTTTTCTTTTCATGAGAATGAGAGGTGCTGCTTACTGTCTCCTGTGAATGCGTTGCTGTGAAATAGCTTTACTTGTCATCCTTAGACTTATCCTCTTTTTTCCCATATACAACTACCTCTTTTCACATCTTTCTGTCTCTATCTCTGTCTCTCTCTCTTTCTTTGTTTTTCTTTCCCTGTTTCCCTTTTTCTTTCTCTTTCCCTCTATCTCTTTTTCTAACTTTCCAAAGAGCTAAAGATTTTAAAATTTAGCTCTGAGAACTGTTTCTGTTTTTATAATTTTCACTATATTTGTGTTATATTAGACTCAAACATCATTTTATGAAAATTATTTTCAAAAACAATGCAGTTTTGCAAGTATCTTATATCCTTAAAATTCTGCAAATGTTTAATTAACTCAGCGAAGTGAGTATAAATCATCTCTGAAAATTATCTTTTGGCATTAATATTTTTAAGGTCATTTAATATATACATGAAGATAGTAAAGCTACTGCTGGTCATTAGAATTTTTTTTTTCATTTTAATCTAAAATGAAAGCTTTAAGGTCCTACTCTGTACAAGGGACTGTGTCAGGTACTGGGGATGCAAAGACAAAAAATGAAAAATAGCCCTTGCCTTCAAAGTATTTACATTCTTCTGGAAGAAGAAACATATAAAGAAACATGTCAAGTACAAGATAATTTGAGCAGGGAAAGGGCACTGACCACAAGGAATATCAGGAAAGACTTTGCATAGGAGATAGCTTTCTTGAACCATAAAGGAAGTGAAGGGTTTTAAAATATTGAGGTAAGGAGGAGGTGAATTGCAAGAGGATGTGCAAAAGCATAGAGGCAAGTGATGGAAAGCAGTTTGGGGAATTGCAAGCAGTTCAGTATTATTGTTGAACCTCAAACAATAAGTTTTGTTAAGGAAATTGTGGCATTATCAGCATAATCTCACACTTTACTTTTTGTCTTTATTTTTCATGGCAGGTTCAATGATTAATTGTATTCTGTAGCCTGTCACTAATTAAAACATCAGGCCAAAAAAAGTTGTTGGCTGGTGTAGAAATATATCATATGGTATAAGCCAAACCTCACATTTCTAATGTAAAATGAAAATTGCTAATAAGATAGCAGGTAATTTAGCAGAATGTTATGTACTGGTCTATTAGTGACTGTCATTGTGTATTAATGAATTTGATCACCAATGACATGATAAATAAAAGCTAAGAAGGCAAAAATTGTTAGTATGATGAAACAGAAAATTGCCAGTAGGATGAATCTGTCCCATTTAATTATTGAGTTTGATTTTTACTCAGGTGAAATAAAATTTGTCAAGACAATGAGACTTTTGGGTCAAGGATTTAATATACCTTATTTCATTAGAGAAAAAGCAAACCAAACCAAACCAAATAAGCCCAGAACAATCAACCAAACAACTCACAAGATCAAATACAAATAATTCAGTGGCCCAAAGAAAAGGTTTTGCTCCTCAAACCACTACAACAACAAAAACAAAAATTCTGAATTGACAAAGGTAAATCTTCCAGTGGCTTTAATTTATAAATAATGATGATAATAATAAATATTTTATACTAATACTGATGTCTTGAAGAGGTTTTAATGGGCTTAGGCCCAAATTCCTACCTTTGCCAGAAAAAGGAAACCCACTAAAGGACACTGTACTTTATATGAATTCAATAAATCATTTTCTAAAGGTCATTTCATGAGCTGAGGAAAGAAGCCTCTGAGGTGCTTGGCTGAAGAAAAGTGCCCTTCATGCCACCTAAGGATTAACTCCCCAAAAGAAGGAAGTTTGATAAAAACCAAATGTTGGTAAGCATCAGTCCTGACCATTATAAAATCACTGTTAACTTACCCTGATATAGAACATCTATTTATTAGTGTATCCTTTATTTATCAAAAGGTTATTATGTAAGGCTCTTTTAATGTCTGGGGTTACTTTAGAAATATCCTTTTAAATTACACTGTGACTCTGAATAAAAGGGATTGTTTGAAGTAGAAACTTGTTTTATTATTTTTCTTCAAATATGAAATAAAAAGGGCTCAAAATTCATGAGTTGAAAGTAAGTTCTTAGCTTGGAAAATTAAAGGTTCAGGTCTGAGAAATTAATTTCCATTCTATTTTGATCAATGAAAACATTAATTAAGTCTTTCAGATGGACTATCTGTGGCACAAGACTCAAAATTCATTTTGTATTTTAAGTAATATTTAGCATATTGTTTATGCTTAGTCAGTGTTTATTAAAAATCAGTTCAGACTGTCATGTGAAAGTAGTGTATGATCAAAGATCCTGACTGATTCTGGGTATATAGCACATTTTTTTTAATGAAGGAAATGCAATAGAAAGTAAGGAAGATACTAAAATTAATCTTGCCTCATAGGTTAAAAACAAACAAATAAACTTCAAAACATCTCAATGACTCATGGTATTGTTTTTTAATATGTATTTTACTTCAGTATAAAAATTACAGAATTAACACAGGACACCAAAAACATAGGGCTGCAGTGATAGTCATTCAGAGGCATCATGGTGTCCTGGATATAGCTCTGAAGTAAGAATTAGGAAGATTTGGACTGAAATCCTACTGAGATGCCAGAGAGTCAATAAGCTCTTATTAAGCACCTACTACTTGCCACATACTGCTAAGTGCTGGGTAAATAAAAAGACAAAAAAATCTCTACTCTCAGAAGTTAAGTAATTTAGTGTCTCTTAGCCTCAGTTTCCTCATTTGTCAAATGATGTGCTTGGGCTTGATGACCACCAAGGTCCCTTACCCTCTCAGGTCCCCAACACTAAAGCTTCCTTTCTATGATACAGTTTCTCTGAATGCCTCCTAGGCAAGTTATATTGAAGAGGGAAGGATTTCAGCCAAATAATTACAAAGGATGAAGATACTTTCCTTATGATGAGGCCAAAAGTTAAAAGAGAATGAATAAACAGACACTTAACCAGAACCTTTTGCTAGCAGACATAACAATATCCCCAGGAACCTTTGGAGTGCTTCAGAAAATCACTTTCCTTTTGTGTGAATATGTACCATGTAGGGCAATGGAATTTCAAATGAAAGACTTTAAGGACTGAGAAGGAGCAGGGTAGAAAAGAGTGAAAAAAGGAAAGAACTAGTGAAAGAGGAAGTAGCTACAACACAAGAACACCTCCAGTCCTCTGACTATATCTAAACAAGTAAATTCTTATATATTCATTTTCTTGTAGAGTTTATTCACTCTGACAATGTTGTCTATCACCATAGTATTGAACTGGAAGGAATTTTGATGATTAGTGTGTCCTTTCTTCTCATTTTACAGGCAAAGAATCCTATGTCTATGTCTCTGGATCTTAATTCCTGTGTAATGTCTCAGCTGTTATCTAATTTAAGGTTGACTGGGCCTGTGGATTTCTCCTACAATACCCTACATGTGCAGTCACATGGCCTCCGCTGACAAGACCTCCAGTAAACAGGTAGTTTCCTACCTTCTCACGTAGCTTACTCTACATTGCAGAACTCTTGTTAGAAAGTTTTTCTCTATATTGAGCAGAATTTTTCCTCTATAACTTCCACATTTTGCTCCTAGCTCTGCCTTCTAGGGTGAATCAGAATAAGCTGAATCTCTCCTCCAGATGCCAGGCCTTCACATATTTGGAGACAGTTTTCTTTCCTTCTCTCCTCCAGGCTAAGGACTGTTCCTTGAGGGCAGGGCCTATGCCATTTTTCATCTTTGTTTTTCTATCACTTAGAACACTACCATGCACATGTTAAGTGTACTTAATAAAAGTTTGTGAATTTGAATTCCTCCTAAAATACAATTTTCATTATGGCTAGCATTGGTGCTATCATTATATAGGAATAACCTGTCAAGGAGTATTTTATTCCTCCTTCACCTATTCCTATGATAAATGCTTAGCACAGTTCCTGGCACATAGTAGATACTTAATAAATGTTTATTGATTGATTGAATGATTCAATAACCAATAATTATTTCTAAGTACTACAGATACAAATAGCGAAGAAAGACACTCTTGGCCCTCAAGGAGCTTACAGCCCAATGGGGGGAGGGGATCAGGCAAATGACATATGCAAATGTTGGCTAGGGAAGTGTGTTTTCGTATGGGAAGAAAAAATCCTAAGATGGATTTACTTATTTTCCCCAGAGCCAGAAATGGAATAGGATGTGCAATATTCACAGTAGAATGATAAAGATGTATTGAGAGAAGCCTAGTCTAGATGGGGGTTGGGAGGTGAGGCAGGTAGATATAGTGGACTAGGTGAGTTCTTACCATTTAGGACAGCATGATATTAGGGCTTACTGATCTTTCCAATCAACCATCAAAGTCTTCTGATTTCTGCATATTCTGGAATTTTAGAACTGGAAGCAACCTTGGGAGATCAGTCAGTCTAACCCTCCTTATTTTACACATGAACAAACTAATGATCAGAGAGACTAAATTGCTTACCCAAAGTCATGCAGTTAAGTAAAGAGGGAGCCGTGATTTAAGCCAGTTCTCTTGACCTCTAATGTAGGCTAAGCCAAGGCTGCCTCCCCCCTCTGATTATATGTATTTTTTCTCTCCATTTCCTTAGTTACCATCCTTACTCAGTGCTTTTTGTGGTGAGTTATTGCAAAATTTTATTGTTCCATATGTCCAAGATTTTCCTACTCCATTTTTTCCTACACACAATTGCTTGAATAATGTTTCTCAACAACTCAGTACATATTAACAAGCACTTGCAAGTGCCTACTACATAGGGGCCCCTTTACTATCACATTTCATTAATAATCTAACTTGCCTCCAGATAGAACCTATTTGGTTAGAACTAATTCTTTTGGAAAGGCTTAATGGAAAAGACACACCCTCATTATACTATCAGCTCTCTGCCCCACCCCTTTTTTTTTCCTGTCCATCTGCTTCATTCCTTCCCCTTTGCTTCAGGTCAGTTCTGTGTTTGTTAAAAACAAGTTGTTGGCTTCATGTTGCTTGAGTATACTGGGTGTATACTTAGTCAATTTAATTAGAATATGTTTTACATTTTTGAAGGGAATAAAGGGGAGGCACCATGGTAAAATGGAAGGAGCAATGAGTGCTTTCAGAACACATGTATTCAAATCCCCCAGTATCTGTTTACTAAATCTGTGACTTTGTAGAAGTCACTTAAGTTCTCTATGCCTCATTTTCTCTTCTATAAAATGAGGGAATTGAACTTGATGACCTCTAAGTCCACCCCACCTCCTTTTTGCCCCTATTCTGTTCTTTTTTTGGGGGAGAGGGAGCTCTAGACCTATATTTTGTTGGTTTAGGAATTCTTTGTGCAGAAATATGGTCAACTGATATGACTCAAACTCATCTGCAATTTGAAATCTTAAAAGAGTTGCCTGGGGGCACTGAAAGGTTAAGAGCACCAGTGATCCAATGAATAAGCACATTGAAGAAATCACAGATCCACTAGAATAATTGGAGGTAGGTTAGTTGTTCAGATAACAAAGCCACCAAAAACAAACTGCAAAATCTTGCTTTCTTCTACTAGATTATTTTTAAACAAAGAGAAGGGGCCAAGAATGGATGATTTAAATACATAAAGTAATGTATTTTCCATGTATAAATATAAACTTAGCATCCAGCTTTCCAAAATATTTCAGCATAATTATTTTAAGAAACAAACAATCCCCCCCAACAATACCCTGACTGTTCAAAATTTGATCAATGCCTGAAAAAAATATTTTTTAAAGTAGACTATTGAAACAAGAACCTAATTACCCTTCAATGTGACCCTATAAAACTATGTTCATATTAATTTCATGATTTTGCATTAGCCATAGATTGAAAGATTACCCTTTGTCCTATAGTAAGGAAAAATGGGATCTTAAAAGTATATCTTTATTTATTTTTTAATTGAGTAGTAATACATATTTGTAAAGTATTTAGGTAACACTTGAAGTCTCTCAACATTATGAGTCATTTTATTATTCAACAGATATTAATTAGCCTGACAGTGATTATGATGAATTCATCAGCTATCCACATGTTTCCTGCCATAATTTATTCAAATCCTCCCTTAAACTCTATTACTTGATATAAATGGTCCATCTGAAGGAGTTTCACTGACTGAAGCAGGTGATTTGTACAGCCAGCACTGCCATAACTTTGGCTTTATTTGAGAACATAAAATAGATTAAAGCCATGCCAATATGCCACTAGGAAGAGAAGATTATATTTTATTTTGTTAAAAATTGGATCATATTGCTCCCACCATAGTTCTTTCCTAAATTTCTACCTAAATTCATAACTCTTCCTTCCTTCCTTCCTTCCTTCCTTCCTTCCTTCCTTCCTTCCTTCCTTCCTTCCTTCCTTCCTTCCTTCCTTCCTTCCTTCTTTCCTCCCTCCCTCCCTCCTTCCTTCCTTACTTCCTTCCTTTCCTTCCTTCCTTCCTTCCTTCCTTCCTCCCTTCCTTCCTTCCTTCCTTCCTTCCTTCCTTCTTTCTGGTTCCCCATCCCTGGAGGGATTCCTTATGTGAAACTCCTTCCAGTGCTATGATTTTGCCACTCATCTGAAACTTTATGTTTCGAAGTGTCCTGGGCCACTGAGAACTGTAATGACATGCCCATGGTCACAGACTGAGAATGTGTTAGAGAAAAGACTAGAACCCTGTTCTTCATTTTAAGACCAACCCTGTATCCACTTTACAAGGCTGTATCTCCTATACCATAGGGTCATGCAATCAAATATTTAGGAGTTATTAGCTTGTAAATCAAATTGATTTCATTGGCTGGGAGCTCTTGTTTCTACCCTTGCCTTCACTCTACTTCACTCAGACATCATCTTTCCCTATCTCTTCTTTTATACCTCATGAGACATGCCTTTTTCCTTGACAAGGGAAAGCTCTCTACATGTACCCTTGGTCTTCATATCCTGCCATCTTCTCAGATAGATTTATCTCTCTATCATCCCTATTCTCTCTAACTTTCAATTATTCTCTGTCTACTGGCTTCTTTCCTCTTGCCTGAAAATATAACCATGTCTCGTACAACCTTAAGAAATTTTCACTTAACCTGATCGCCCCTTCTCTGATATACTTCCTCCATTTTTCAATTTATCTACTTGAGAAATCTGTCTGTCTTAGGTGCTTTCACTTCTTTGACTCTCACTGTGTGCAATATGCCTTCAAACCTCATTGCACAGCTGGTATACGTCATATTCCTTTGGAATGGTCCAAACAAGCAAAATAGATAGTAATGTTGACTTTGAAGAGTAAAGTTATAGACAACCTCACAAAACAATCACTTTCCTTTTTCGAAACAAATCATTTACCAAAATAGTGTGAATATTAATACTCATTATATAAGAAAGAGGAGATCTGAACGGTATGGTGCATGCCTGTTGTCCGTAGTAGTGGAGAAGATAAGGCTGGTGGTTTGCTTGAGCTCAGGAGATCTGAGTTGCAGTGGTGCTAATGCTGATTGTGTGTCTGCACTAAGTACAGCACCAGTGTGCTTAACCAGGTTGCATGAGGATGGGTGAACCAGCTCAGGTTCTAAATGGAATAGGTCAAAGCTTTTGTGTCAATCATCTGTAGGACTTGGCTTATGAATACTCAATACACTTTTCAGCCTGGTAAGAGTCTTAAAAAAAAGAAGGGGTGGGGGAGAGAAACAAAGAGAAAAATGAAAAGAAAAAATAATATGGAAACTTGAGTTTTCATGATTATATTTTTCTAATCAAGGGGAACTTGGCATATATCTATATACAGGTTGAATAGAAACCACCTCACCTCATTTTAGTCTTGACCTTAAGATTAAGTACAAAAGTCTTTGATGAAGTGAAATGAATCCAGACAAGGAGTCTTTTTTGCATTTGATAGTTATTCGAAGGATATTTCACTATATTTTCTAAGTTTTGTATAAAAGTATTGTTAGCTGGAAAAGAGAATTTCAAAAACGTAAGCATGTGATGCCCTAGCACAACCTTGAGGAAGACCAATTGGAATAGAAGGAGAGTTTGGTCTTCAGCATTGGCTGCTCATTCCTACTCACCCCTTTGAATGGAAGAGGATCTTCAGCATTTGGTGGGTTTAGAGAATGTTGGAATTCTCATAGTCCTCCAAAAGAGAATGAACTGGCAGCAGCATTTGTAATTGGACCGAAAGAAAAACTAGACATAGATTCACGATGCTTAGGAGGGATTCCTTGAGGCCCTGACAAATGAGAAACTGATTTCCAGCAGCTAGGAGCTATGAGTTACCTCGTTCCCACATTCTCCAAGCTTCAGCCTGCTTTCCTCTGGGCTTTACATGTACTTATAGGAGAATAAGTTGCAGACATTTAGAGGATATTTTGAAACAACTGTCCTTAATTTACTACCTTAGTAAACATCCTTTTCCCAAAATACTTAAGACTGACTGAGTATATGATTCTCAATAATTGAGCTAATGGCACTAAAAAACCACCCCTGACCCCAGTGTGTACATCTAGAACCTTGGGGAGGAGATGAAGCCAGCCTGTTTCTTGGAACCTGACTCACCTCTGAGAGTGGGAGTTTGTTAGCACTCAGCACTTGTGTGGGCTACATATCCATTACATGAGAAAAGATAAAACTATAGAATAGAGTATACACTCTGCCATTAATAATATAGTGGAATACATTGGACAGAATATTGGATTCCAAGTTATTAGTACTTGGATTCAAATCCTACCTTTCTGTGGCCCTGGGAATATGACAAACTCTATGAGCCTCACCTTCCTTTTATGAAAGATGAAAAAAATTATGCTTGTAGTATGTATTCTAGTATTGTTTTGAGAATCCAATCAATAACGTAAATAAAGATTTTTTTGTAAACTTTAAAGGGTATAAGGAGTAGAAATGTGATTTTAATTGGTATAGAGAACTTTGATGTAAAGAAACTCCCTCTACCAGTATGTATATATACATACATATATATCTTCTCTGCAACTTGTAGCCTTAAAATGTTGCCTAAAACTCTAAGATGTTAATTGACTTGTATAGGGTCACATAGTCACTATAAGTCTGAGGCGAGACCTGAACAAAGGACTTCCTTACTCTGAAATTGGTTTTCTATGTATCATACTTTGTGGCCTCTCATACATATAAAAGCACCATGTAAGAGTTCACTATCATTATTATTCCTATAATTGGCTGGTTTCCTCCCTTATATTTTGATTCTGGTACCTAGATCAGTAATGACTTCATGATTCTCTATATATCATTCCTGACTCATGGATTGTCTCTAAAATGCTTCCTTTCCCCACACACCAAGTACCTTCATGTCTTCCTTCCTTTGCCCACTTCCACTTTTCAATGTCCTTTTATGCATTATTTTCCACTAAAATCTAAGTTCCTCCAGGGCAGGGACAGTCTTTCTTTCTGCTTGTATTTAGATTGCCAGTAACAAGCAAATAGTGAGGCAACTAAATGGATCAGTGGATAGAGCTCTGGGCCTGAAGTCAGGAGGACCTGAGCTAAATTCCAGCCTCAGAAACTTAATGCGCAACCCTGGGCAAGTCACTTGACCTCTATTTATGTTAATACACTGTTTCAACAATCGGGCTAGCAGCTGTTGTAGGGTTGAAAGACCAACACAAGCCCAACAACAAGCGTGCTACCAGTACACTGCAAACGCCCAGGTTCTTTTTATCTGCTTCACTAAGGAAAGCAGCGTTAGGTGGTTGACAAGCTTACTTTAATTCAGCATACAAATATCATTCACTTAGTTCAGGGGAAAACACCACCACCCTGAACTTCAGAACAAAATACAAACAAAGTACAAACATCGACAGACAGACCTTGTCTGATTCAAATTCCGATACATAGTTACCAGAGTTTAACAAAGTCCCAGCATCTGGGTTTACAAGCTGGAGGGCTCTTAGCTACAGCTGCCCAGAGTCTCTGTGAGCCACCACAAGTGAGAGCCCTAAACAAATTACAAACATCAACAGACAGACCAAATACAGATTCATAGTTACCAACATCTAGCTTCAGCCTGGGAGCTCATAACGAGGGCTGGCCCAGAGTCACTTGTGCCATCACTGCTGTGGGTAAGAGCTCCAAAGAATAGAAAGCCAAACCTTAGTTCTATATCTTTTTCAGGGTCAGGGGTGAGTCACACAGGCGACTCGAACCATGTGACCTAGAATCGTCACAAAGAGGCGACTTAAACCCATGTGGTCTAAAAGCCTCTGCTGTCCCAGACATGTCACTCAAACTCATGTGTAAACTGGGCCCTCCCCTGAGGCAAGGAGGCACCAAGGACACCCAAATCTAATCAAGGAAAAAAAGGCTGAACTCTTCAAGGGCACTTGGTTGAACTAAATGCTAAGACCCCATTTTGCTTACCAACACATACACTAGAGAAGGAAATGGCAAATCCCTCTTGCATCTTTGCCATGAAAACCCTGTGGACAGTATGGTGCATAAGGTCATGAAGAGTCAGATACAAATAACGAATCAACAACAACAAATATCCTTTACCAGAGGGAGCTAGATGGCCCAGTGGATAGAGTGCCAGGCTTGGAGTCAAGAAGATGTGTTCCTGAGTTCAAATCCCATCTCAAACATTTACTAGCTATGTGTCCCTGGGCAAGTCACTTAATCCTGTTTGCCTCAGTTTCCTCATCTGTAAGATGAGCTGGAGAAGGGAATAGCAAACCATTTCAGTATCTTTGCCAAGAAAACCCCAGGTAGGATCATGAAGGGTAAGACATGGCTGAAATGAATAAGCAACAACAAGAATAGCACATAGTAAGTGTTCAATCAGTGCTTAGCTTGACTTGGCTTGACTTGGCTTCCTGGAGTTTCCTGGCTTTTCTCCTGAAACTGTGTTAAGTATACTAGATAATATGTAGGTTGGGACTAGTAGGATCACTTCCCACTGTGATATTTTAAGATTCCATATTATAGTAATTTCAAATTAAATGCAACAGGAGAGTCTTTCCATAGTTCAGCTAATAAGTAGCTGAGAACAAACTCCCCAAATAAAAATGTTGTTTTCACAAGTTGGCATGAGTGTGGGCCTTGGGTCTGAATTTACAACATATTTAAGTGAGTTAAACAGAGAGGCAGCATATTTAGCATAAAGGTTTTGGACCTTCAATTAGGCAACCTGGATTAAAATCCTGCATCTGTTAGTAAATACTGCTTAAAGAATCATGGGTAAGTCTCATAACTTCTGTGAGCTCCAGCTTTGTCTTCAGGAAAAAAAAAGAGTTTAAAAACTGCTATGCAGTATCTACTGCAAAGGTTGTTGCATGATTCAAGTAAAATAATGTATGTAAAGCTCTTTGCAAAAATTCACCTGTTATATCCTTTCATTTGGAGGTTCAAGGGTGGGAGTTAAGAAGGGGTAGACCTTTGATGTCACTAGAATGCCTGGTGAAGAAACTATCTTTATCAATGCTGGTCAACAATTGCTCTGAAACTTATAATCATCAACATTTGCCATGGGGCATTAAGAAGTCAAGTGATGCTCAGGATTATAGAGCTATTATTTATCTAAGCTGAGACTTGAGCCAAGGTCTTTCTGGTAAGGAGGTTAGCTAGCATGATTGGTCATGGAGCCTTGCCTAGAGCAGTGAGTATACTTTATACTTCTGTTTTCTTTCTTGTAGTAATACATGCCAATTGGGAAATATAGACTTATAGGAACTAAGGGGATAAAATGATTGATAAAGATAGCTGCACAATAATTCTCTACAGGTTACTAAGAAAATTTATTAATGTTGTATATGCAAAGGATCAGGATGATCCTTGCCTTGTAAAGCACAAATCTTAATAATTCTTTAAATTCTAGGTTAAAATATTACATTACCAAGCAATATTTACGTATCTACTAATGCATATTAGACCATGACATTCTTATTATTTGCCCTATGTTGTAAATCCTAAAAACTGTAAAGCAAAAGCAACAAATGGAGGTTAGGTGTAGAAAATCATCCAAAGACTAGGTTAGTGTAAGATTTTGAAGCATTGAGAATCATAATAATTCAGAGTCAAAAGGAAAGTCAGTAGATACCTACAGGGTCTATTTGAAAGAGCACAGTGCTTTGGATCAAAAGTCCTAGGTTTGAATCTCATTGGCCACTTGCTGGAAGAGTTATGATATCTTAGGTAAATCATATCTCAGGTCTTTAGTTTTTTCATCTATAAAATAAAGAAAAATTTGGGCTGGATCTTTAAGGCTCCTTCTTGTTCTAAAGTTCTATGATTCTAGTCTAGGAGCATTGGTGCCAGCTTGGACCAGTTTGTGAGGGTCGATTGTTAAGTGTTCAGTGTAAGTATTTGTACCCTGAAGTAGGCAAACACTACAAATCTGGACTTGATTTATTGTTTTGTTGATTGTTTAAAATTGAGAAAGTGATAGAGAACATGTTAATAATTCAGATTAAATGGAAAGGTGCATTCCGTGTAAAATTTTTCCCCAGAGATCCAGTTGTTAAACATTTACCAGCACACCCCTGCTCATAGCTAAACAAGAACCCTCCCACAATATCCTTGGCAAATGGTTCTGCGGCCTCCACTTGAAGACCTTCAGAGATGAATAGTTCATTCAGCCTATACCATTTTACCATTTTTGCATAGCTCAAAACATTAAGAAGCTTTTTTTCCTCTAAGATTATTTCTGACTCTGTCTCCTTGTATCTTGTCTTTCTGTTTCTGTGTGTCTCTGTCTTCTATTTCTCTTTCTGTCTTTCTCCATCTCACTGTCTGTTTCTTTCTCTGTCTCTCTGCCTCTCTCTCAGTCTCTCTGTGTCTGTCTCAAATTTTGTCATCTTGGGCTAAATTTTCTATCGCTCGTGTGACAATCCAGCAAATATTTGAAGACTTCCTTATGTTCTGCAAAGTTTTCTCATATCCATCCTAACATCTTTAGGTTCTTGGTCTCTCACCTTCCTGCTCTTATATTTTTGGTCCCAATTCTCTAAATGTCTTCCATGCTGTCTATCCTTTCTAGAATGTGGCACCACAAAATTGAATATAATCATGGAAGTGATCTCTTATCATGACAGAGTATCTTATTCTGGGTATCGTGCTTATGTTAATGCTACATAAGATGACAGGAGTTTTGTGATTGTTTTTACTTTCTGGTTTTTTTGCTACATCATGCAGTTGACTCTTAAAGAGATTTCTAGTCTCTAGAACAGAATCTCCATCTTTTTTCCTGTGATCAACTGCCTATTCACTTCTCCTCTCTTTTACCAAAAATTATTAATAACAGTAGTAGCTAGCACATTACACTTTATTTTACCCTCACAACAAAATCTGAGAGAGAGAGAGAGAGAGAGAGAGAGAGAGAGAGAGAGAGAGAGAGAGAGAGATGCTCAGTATTGCCTCATTTTACAGATGAGAAATGGAGGCAGGTAGAGGTTAAATGACTTGTCCAGGGTCATACAACTAAAGTATCTGAAGCTATACGGAGCTCAGGGCTTCCTGATTCCAATTCCAGTGCTCTATTCACTGTACCACTTAGTTTCCTCCTTTAGGAATGAGAAAATAAGGAGCTCTGGATCTGCAGCTAGAAGTTCAAATTCTGAATCTGTGTCTCATAGTAATGTGTACACTTGGGTATATTATATAAACAACTCTTAGCCTCAGCTTCTCCCATGGCAAAATTGGAGGTGTGGAGACATTGTACATGATCTCTAAGATTTGATCTAGTTCTAAAATGTTTATCTGGACCTGATCCCCATCTGAATGAGTAATACTTACTCTAGCCCTATCATGACCTATTTTAATTAAAATCTCCCAGGCTAGAATTTTCATAATGTCTCTCAATAGTTTGTTATAGTTATGTTGAAATTCTGTCTCTGGGTCAAATTAGCATTACCCACTCACCCCGCCCCACCTCAAGGGAGGAATTCTAGGCATTTTATACAAATGAAACAGCAGTATAATAAGGAATAACATAAATGTTTGGAAAAATAATATTGTCTGAAGACGATTCAATGCTTTGCATTCTCTAAGGGGCTCCATCAACCGCTGAAATGAATCTGTGATCTCATCATTGTGGAAGTCCCATAGAGTCATGTGGATCATGCCTGACTTTTGTATATGACTACTGACTATGTCCTCTCCAAAGTTTATTGCAGGGGAGTCCACCCAATGTGCTGGAGGTCTTCCTCTCTTTCTTCTGAAATCATAAGGATACAGGTAGACCCCCAGTACTGTCCAGCTGTCATCCCTCACCCTCACCACAGGACCAGTCAATTTTCACTTCCCAGACTTTTCTAGCCATAGTTTCTACCCCACACATTTAGCTGATTATATCTTTTACTTTGTTTCTTATTTGAAATTCCTCATTGGTTACATGTTGTAGACAGACCCATATGCCACATGCCTTTTCACTGCCTTCTGGATGATAATTCATTTTCAATTCTTTGTAGATGTGGAATTCCATGTCTTGCAGCCATTCCTGGGTATATAAAAACACTGGTATATTTTTTTTAAATTAAAAAACATGAACTTTTAAATGACCTTATCCGTTAAAAAAAGTAATTTAGATAAATTGAATAGTTTATTTCAAAAATCACCATTGGTTTATTATACCACTTTGATCTATCATGAAAAAGTGGTGGGAATTCATTTAATAATTCATGTATAATTTACTTTTTTTTCTTAGCTCTCTCGTTAGTAACTCTACCCAACAGTATTTTCATACAGCTTTGGCTTTTTGGAGGATTTTCTGGATCTCTAAAGTAGTGTAATTCCTATTTTATTCATTTGATATGCTCTCTGCCCTTCATTAAATAGCTTTTCTTTTCTGAAAAGCCATGTCCAACTGTCCCTTACTCCCCAAAATTAAAATCTGAAGAGGTGAAATGCTGGCAGTACATTATCTTGCTTATAAACACTTCAGGACAATTCAATACACAACTTGCAATTTATTTTACTTTCCTATATTTAGTACCTCCTTCCCTTTCTGCCTTTTACAACAACAACAAAACAACAGTCATAAATAACATTTATAGAAACAATGATAATAGTAATAACTGATATTCAGAGCAATAACATCAGTATGATTATTATAGCACCTATATGTGCCAGGTACTGTGCTATGTCTTTCAAAAAATTGTGTCATTTGTTTCTCACAACATGGAGGGAGATAGGTGCTATTATTATGCCCATTTTACAGTTGAGGAAACTGAGTTAAACAGAGGATATGTGACTTGCCCAAGGCTCTAGGTCCAGGAAGTGTCTGAAGCTAGATTTTAATTTAGTTCTTCTTTGACTCCAGGCCAAGGGTTCTGGGAGAATGTTTTATTGAAGCTTTTTGTGTGTTATGCCACCTTTACTTCCCTATAGAGTACTTTCCCTATTCATCTTAACTTTATAACACAGAGAAAAAATATTAAGCAAAATCAATCAGTAAAATAATGGTCTGTGAAAACATATTTAATATTGCTCAGTACATATCGCCTTTGGTACCCTTGAGCCAAGATGGGTCATTACAAATGTGTTCTGTTGTCTCTTGGTTTTATTTTCATTTAAATCATTATGTTCATGTGTCTTATTTTATTGGTTCTAGTTACTTTGCTTGGCTTGAATCCATACACTTTCACCTGGTGACTGAATTCTTTATAATTTTGTATAGCACAGAAATATCATGTTATAGTCATATATCACAGTATATAAAACCCATTGCCTGATCAATGAATGTCCTCTCAGGATCATAAATTTAGAATAGGAAGGACCTCAAAAGCATTTTGTAGCTGAGGGAAACATAAAACCAAAGACAGGAAATTACTTATTAAAGGTCACATACAGGAGAGAGGCAAGATTCGAACTGAAGTCCTTTGTAATGTAAATGTAATAATACTCTGTCTACTCTAACGTACCCCCTCTCATTTCACTTCCATTTTTTTTGTTTGCTTAGAATGTTTTGCTCTAATTAAGACTGCTATTTTTGGCAAGCAAGAAGAACAAATGAGGTAATTTTCTTTTGCTTTGATTTTATGGAAGTTATGATTTTGCAGAATTTGAAAAAATGATACTAACTATTGGTTGAGGACCACCAATGTCCAGAAGATTATATTTGTTGGATTACAATAGAATATTCTCATTTATGATGACTAGTTAAATTTTGCTAAGATTATTACATTTGTATACATGCATAAATCTCATCCCTTATTTACCTATGAAAAGCTAGTTCTTTTGGTACAGTATTAGTATTATTAATCTTTATATAATTAACAAATTATTGGTGGGAGAAACTGACCTTTATCTTGGAAATAAAATAATAATACAAGGATAGAAAAGTTTAGCAAGAACAATGTGAAATATGCCACCTTTACATAGTTAAGATTTAGGAATCTGCCTCAGAGCTCTTTCTCCCACTTTTTTTTTTTACATATAAACCTCATTCTTTTTAATTTTGCACCAAATTCTTTCTACCTCCAAAGAACAAAGTGAAGCCTGAGAGAGAAAACCAATTAAATAACTCATTCTAGTTTACTTGAAAGACATGTGAGTTTGCATATGAGATTGGCTTCATTTCTTAAGGCATCATTTGAAAGTATATATTTTTTGTTTGTTTATTTTCTGATCCCTGGAAAAAAGTCCCACAATGCCAAGAAGTGCAGAAAGTGACTTGAACTAACTCCAAAGAACAATTGAAAAAAACCTCATAAATCATCTTAAAACAATTCAAAAAGAATAGTTTATCATAAGCAAAAGGATTCTGTCCCATTGGAGAGATGTCATAATTTTAGTGCATCATTATACAGTGTTGGTGAATGCCAAATATTCATATTTAATTCATAACTTTCAGAAAATCTTTAGAAAACAAGCTCTTGAATGCTGAAATTTAAATGCTGATGTAGATTTTGGCTAAGAGTAAGAATTCATTTTTAAATGGTTTATATGTTACTTGTACCCTTCTGACTTCAGATTAAGCCAATTCTTTTCTTTTTACTCAATAAAATGAATAACAGCCCATTCAGAGACATTGGCTGGAGAACCCTATTCTCTTCTTTTTCACCCACCCATATAATCATCACTCCTATGATGGTTGGAAGAAATCACAGGACTAATTCTACCATTCTATTATATTTCTTTGTTTACCTCTAAGAGTTTATGTCTGTTAAACCTTCAGTGAGTCAATTAGAGAAACAGACAAGCAGCATAGTCTAGAACTGTGAATTAATTAACTACGATTTATTATTTACTCTGTGAGGTCTAAAATTCAATAGTTTGATACTTCAATACATATTTCATATGATTTATTCATAGCATCGTGACCCAAATAAACTGCATGTTTGTGTGTAAAAAGAAACATATGTTTACATGCATATACTATATTTTTGCCATATGGACACACAGTTAAACGGCTTTAAAATTGATGTGTGAGAGAAGTATATAGACTTTGGAAAGCATGCTTTTGGAGAGGGTTCACGATATAGTGTAAAGAGTGCTCGACATCATGCAAAAAGACCTTGATTCCAATCCTGGCTCAAACATTTCACTTGATTGGCAGTCATTAGAAAATCATTTCACCACTCAGTTTCTCAGTTTTAACCCTGGCAGAATGAATATAACAATACTTACACTATTGACCTCTCAGAGATTTTGAGAACTATAAGAAGTAGAAATTTCCTTTTTTTTTTCCCTTCAAGAGATGCTTTCTACTTTTATAGGAAATACATTTCTACATACTTTAGGAGTCTACAAATCATCATCATCATCATCATCATCATCACCATCATCATCGCCACTGCCACCACCTTCACAATCATTATTGTTGTTATCATCATTTTACCTTAAGTTTAAGTACCAGAGACCATGTGGTAACAAGGAAAGAGTGCATTCCTGGTTTGGGTGAATGTTTTGTACTAACTGTTCTTACAATACCTTCTCAGTCATTTTCTAAAAGCTCATGGAAATTTGTTTATTGGTAATGCAGAACACACCTATAGGGGACTGTGATCAACAATACTAGAAACCTGAGAAACCCCTGAGGGTGGCCTTGAAAACTCCTAGGGAGAGTAATAGCATCCATCCTTTGGAACACCAAACGACAAATTCTAATGCAGTTTAAAGGATTGAAACTTAGAGGGTATTCCATATAACAATAAAATTTTATTTAAACAAAAATATCACTAGTGAGAACAAAGAAAAACCCTTATATGAGATTGAGTATACATATAAAAAGTCTGGGCTGGAGGCAACAAAACTTTGAGAGTATTCAGGGGTTGATTCTCTGTAAAACCAGTCAGTAAATGAAAGATCTTTGAGGCCCATTGAATAGGCTTCAGGTGGGGTCAACAAAGGGAGACTTCATTAGAGACAGGCCCACACCTTTTCACTAAGTAAATGTGATGTGAAGCCCTCAGGGCCCTAAGGAGAGTTGTAAAGACCAGACCCAATGGTATGTGCACTGTGTTCTAGTCTATCAGATGATGGTTAGGGACTGTATAAAAAGAGAGCTCAGAACTGGGAGCAGCAGAACTGGAGAGTGGCAGGATTCAGAAGCAGAGAGCCTGCTGAATGAGAGAGAGAGAGAGAGAGAGAGAGAGAGAGAGAGAGAGAGAATGCAGACTGGAGAGGGCTAAACAAGAGACAGTTGCAGAGATCAAGGAACTTGGAGTCAGCAGATCTGTAGGAGAGAGTGCCGAGCAGAGAGTTAGGATTCGTAAATGATCTTCTCATAGGAAGGCCCTAGAATTGAGGGGAAGCTACGGTATGGCTTGGTTCCTTGCTACAATATTTTGTCATAATTTCCTTGTTACTATGATAGGGTGGGCTTCTTGATTTTAGAATATTATTGCTACAATATCAAATTGGGGGTATTGGTCCTTGGATTTGATCCTCTGGAGCCTAAATAAGTGTTATACTTCCTCTGACTTCTACCTAGAGAATTCCTTAAACTTTGTGATTTGAACCACTCAGGCATGTCCATGGCCTTTTTTGGGGTCATGAATTTTGCCCTACTGCTATATTCTAACAATAAGATATCAGAAAGGCAAAAGGATACCAAATGCTTGAGAAAGATAAAAATTATTAATGCAGAAAACAAGGTTATTGAGAAAACATCAATAATAATCAACCCACATGTCTACTTTTTAATTTCTACAAAATCTTTTTGAGAATAGCCTACATATGCATCTGGATATGGTATGGTTCACAAGCACACAAGGAGGGGATGGGCAGAATTTTGCAAAGACCATGTCTTTGCAATGATTAAATACAATGATTAAAATGTTAAGAGAAGATAAGATCCCACTAGTTATTGTTTCTTGACTTAAAAAAAATATTGACTGGAGAAAAATGGTGTTCTCAAGATGAATGCCTCATGAATGTAATGAAATTATTTATTGTTATTGTTTAATCAATTAGTCATGTCCGAATCTTTGTGATCCTATTTGGGGCTTTCTTGGAAAAGATACTAGAGCAGTTTGCCATTTCCTTCCAGCTTATTTTACAAATGAAGCAAACAGGGTTAAATGACTTGCCCAGGGTCACATAACTAGTAAGTATGTGAGACCGGATTTGTATGCAAGTCCTCCAGACGCCTGGATCATTACTCTACCTACAGAGCCACCTAGCTGCCTTATGGAATAAATATGTAACATCAGAGAAAACTTAATTCAGAAATTCTTTGCTCATACGTATCAAGCAAGGCACAAAACAGGGAGACACGTGTTTGCTCAAGGGCCTGTCACTAGCTCAGAAGAAGTTCAGCAAAGAAGCCAAAGAAAAGAAAGATTCCTTTTAAAAGGTCAGTGCTTCCAGATAATCTTATTTTTGAAAAATTTTATGATATTCTCACTCAGTTTTTCAAATAAGACCTGCAATTATTCATGAATTCAGTCTAAAAATTCACACGGGGGGGGGGGGGGAAATGAGGATGAAGAATATTTTCTCTCTAGCCAATAATATGCAGTAGTATTGATTGGTCAATCATTCCATGTTTCTTAGACTTGAAGGCGCGTAAGAGGAGGGAGATGGGCTCATTTTGGGAGATTGGACATTGTTTTTAGAGATGCAAAGTCCCAACTTATTAAAAAGCATTTTACTTCTGGCAGTACTACATAGCTGTGAAACATGGACTTCATTGCATGGAATTCACGTGAATTAAAGTTGCAGGTCACCCAAAAGACAAGAGAGAAACACATAGCAGGTGTGAGTAGATTATAGTATTGATCAAGAAAAATTGTGTACAGAAAACAGAATAAAATAAATTATCCAAAAAGTTTTGGAAAACGAAGTGGGAAAGAACAAGGGAGAAATGATTTCCTGTCTGCTTTTGGTATCTATGTAATGCCAAGAGTTAGTTGGTCAATAAACATTTATTAAGCACCTACATTGTTCAAAGCACAATGCTGAGTGTTAGGGATACAAATAAGAAAAACAAAAGATAGTTCCAGTTCTCAAGGAGCTAACAATCTAATAGGGGAAAACAGTACACAAAAGGAAGCTAAAAGTGGGGGTATAGTTGGGGGATATAACTTTCATAGGGGCATGAGGAAGATAACTATATGTATGTATGCAAAAATAGCTGTTAAAGTAATTTAAATGTGGAAATTCGCTCCATCTATATGAGATCGATCTATTTCTATCTATCTATCTATCTATCTATCTATCTATCTATCTATCTATCTATCTATCTTTGGAGACCTCAATATGCACATTTCTGGCCCTTCTAACCACATATCACCACAATTTCTTAAACTTCTTCCTCTTCATAATCTCTAATAATATCTTTTGCACTTCAGCAACAAATCAGGCTTGTCTCAAACTGGAATTCATCATCATTTGATAGTGATCCACCTCCCAAAATCTTAGAACTCTGAAAATCTCCTTCAAAGGTCTTTCCAGTCATCACCAGCTCCCATTCTTCCCTGACATTCTTTGTCCTTATCATGGCCTCTGGTCCCTTGATTCCTTCCTACTCTTTGAGTCTGTTAAACTTCGCTTTCATCCCTTTCCAGTGTGAACCATGTAGTCAAAGACTATACCGAAATTGTTCTCTCTTCTACTCCTGAAACTTTTACCCTAGATCCTCTACATTTCCTATGATCAAACTGAATTCCCACTATCTGCCTCTTAAGCTTTGATCATGGGTCATGTTGCTGGAGAAAAATCACAAAATCATGCCGAATGTGTGGCTTCTATTCAATTCCACAAATATTTCTTAAGTAGTTCTCTACCTATCTGCTGGGTTCCCCCCCCTGCCCCCCAGTCATCATCCTAGGCCAGGTCTGTACAATATATGGCCCACGGGCTGCTTGCAGCCCACCAAAGTGACCTACAGGCAGTATGTTGTGCAGGCCTGTTTTATATCCTCTGCATTTTTTGCAGGCCTCCCAAAATCCTTTCACAAGTAGCTTGTGCACCAAATGTTGTGCAGACCTGTCCTTGGCACCTAGGATACCAGAACAAATATAAGTCTATCTCTGTCTTCAAGGAGCTTATATTTCTACTGTAAGGAAATATCATCCAAGCAGATAAGTAATTTGAATATATATAAAATAAATTTTTTTTTCAGGTGGTAGTACTATCCAGTGGAAGAATCAGGAAATACTTTAGAGTAAAAGGTGGTCTTTAGCTACTTAAGCTTTAAAGTTCTTCACAACTGGTCTCTTACTCATGGCTGCCAGTCATACTGATCTTTCGGCTGTTCCTACAAAAATGCGTCTCCTATCTCCATGCCTTTCCAGAGACCATATACCATGACTACAATGCATTCCTACCTCACTTCTGCCTCTTAAAATTCTTTGTTTCCTTTGAAACTGACAAAAAATATTACTGTATTAATGAAATTTTCCTAATGCCATTATATTAAAGTGGTTCTTCAAGTCCCTTACAACTAAATTTTTTGTTTGTTTGTTTCAGGTAAATATTATATTTATAGAATAAAGATTTGTAGTTCAGAGGACCCACACCCTCTACAGTGGCATCAACAATCACCTGTCAGTGTTACACTTATTTATTTTTACTTTTTGTACCGGGTCACCTCCCCAACAGAATGTAAGCTAATTCAGGGCAGTGACCATTTTTTTTTTGGTCTTTTTTATTCCACGCAGCAGGAAAATGTGTCCAATAAATGGTTATTGGTGGAGAACAATTTAAAAAAGAATTTATTTTATCTTGCTGCAACTAGAGTAGTTCTAGAGTAAAATTTAGTTTTTTTTTTCTCATTACTTCTCTGATATATTCTACACAATGGTTTTTCTAAAACTTTTATCTGTCCAAGCCCTCAACTATATTCCCTTGCCTCTTTGTTCTTAGTAGCTGACTTTTCCTACATATTATTAAGAATATGTAGCCATCCAACTTTAAATCTCTCACTTTACTCCTTCACATTTCCACCTCTCAATACCCTTCCTATTGGATCCTCTGATTTTAGAGTAGAAGGTTGTATTTTCCTTGAAAAAACCAAGGTGGTTTCATTCCTTTCTATTTCATCTATCTTAATTCAGCAACTATCCTCAGTTCATCTTCAATTTTTTTCTATCTGATGATTCTTTCCCATCATTTTACAAGCATACCAAGTTCTCCCACAACATAAAAATACCTTGCCTTGACCCTACCACATCCTCAAGAGTTTAGACTCTTCTTTACAGTCTATTACTCTTCAGACCTTTGCAATTTGGCTTCTAATCTGATCATTGAAAAGGTATTTTTCCCACTGAAAAAGATTTTTGAAGTCACTAAGGACTTTATTGAGAAATCCAACCATCCCCCAACCATCAGTGGCTCCTCATCACATACTAAATCACTTATAAAATTCTGATTGTTGTGTCGAAGGCTAAAATCTACCTTTCTGCCCTTAATTACTAATTCCTTCCACATATACTATTTTCAAATCAAAATATTACTATCTTCCATTTTTGTTTAGAATCCTCTAATCTTGGTGTCTTTGTTCACATGTCTCTTATGCCATCTACCCTGTCTCCAACCCTTCATAATATCAGAACCACTGACAAACACTGTCGAGCAGAAATCCTTCTGTTCCTTCACAGCCTGACTCAGGGATAACTTCTTCATGAAGCACTGGTCAGGGACTGGTTTTCATTTTTTACTTTTTACTTCTAATATGTTACACAATGCCTTAGTAGATAGTAGGTGCATAATAGAAACCCTTCTTCCAAGGTACTCCTTCCCTCCTTGTTAATGTTGTCCAGTTGTTTCAGTCATGTTTAACTCTTTGTGACCTCATTTGAGGTTTTCTTGGCAAAGATATTAGAGTGGTTTGACATTTCCTTCTCCAGCTCACTTTACAGATGAACAAACTGAGGAAAACACGGTTAAGTGACTGGCCTAGGTTCACATAGCTACTAAGTGTCTGAGGCTGAATTTGAACTCAGGTCTGGCACTGTGCCATTTAGCTGTCCCTCCTTTCCTCCTTACCTATATTGTTTAGAATTCTTAGCTTCCTTTAAGATTCATTTCCAATTCCACAGCTTATAGAAATACCTTCCTGCAACCTCTAGTTGATATTCTCTTATTTGTCAAATTGCCTTTGCATTTAATTTATCTTTTTATATGTTGCATCTCCCATTAAAATGTTATCTTTTTGAAAATAAGGGTAATTTTTTTAAAAAGCTGTCCTTGTGTCCCCAGAACAATGCCTTGCATATAGTGAAATTTTAATACATGTTTGCTGAATTGAATTAAACAGACTTGAAACCCCAACCCAAACCCCTAGTGTAAGTGACTTTGGCCAGGACTTCCTTTTGAATTTATCTCAATCTCCCTTTTTATCGCAATTACTTTTATTCCTTCCTTTCCCCCAGTTAGATTATAAAGTCCTTGAGAGCACCTAGCACAGAGACTTGCATATAGTGGGCACTTAATAAATGTTTGTTAGATGGGAAAGTGATTCAATTCATATATGACAGTTACTTGGCAACTAGCAATATTTTTTAAAGGGAAATAATTTAACATACACTTTGTTAGCAGAAATAACTAAAATATCTTTTTCACAAGTAAAATTATCTTACTTTATCACTTTGGATTGCTCCTTTCCCCCATCATACTCTCCTTTTCATTATGCTATCTTTGTACATATCTATTTATCCCTGGTAGCATATAATTTTTGAGGGCAGACCCTGTAATTTTTCATTTTTTGTATAACCAGGACTGGACAAAGTATTTTGTTCATAGTAGGTGTCGAATTGAATTTGTTGAACTGTATCTTAAATAATTACAATCTAGTTTCATTTTTAAAAAAATTTAGGTATATTGGGAGAGAAAAGTGGGGAATTTTCTGGTTTTCTGTCAATTACTATACTTTCAGTTATATATAGATATGTATAGATACATATACATATATGGTTAACATTTCTCCCAATAGCATATGTATACACATACACGTATATGGGTACATGTATGTTTAAACATATAGTCATACAAATATGATATATACACATACAAATATTTAAATTTGGGAAGTCAATAAAGCCCTGAGGGGGAGACCTCTATGGGAAAACTCAATATTTTTCTGTAACCCTAGACTTTGTGTACACGTCTCCATAAGACTGGCGCATTGTACCAATGTACATTGGGGACTTTTTGAATGAGGTAATATTTGATGAAAATAGGATCGAAATTTCAGGATTTAATAATTTTTAAAATATTTTTTCTCTCATCTTGATATAATGATGCTGATACTTCTCAGTATGTTTCAGATACCTGTGTATCTATCTTTGAAATTAGTTACTTTGAATAAAGCTCAGATTGCATATTCATTTGAAGTATGTATTGAGAGAATGTTGTCCACAATTATTATTTTAAGGTTCTCTAATGAAATCATTTAAACAACTATAAATGCATTTATACAGACTGTTTCCATTATGACAAATTTCTTTTCATGAACCTCTTCTAGTTAAGTATTACTTTAAAAGACCTTTGGTCATGTTTCATGGAACCTAAAATACATAATGCCTTCTTAGAGGGCACATTTAAATGGCATCTTAACCTCTGGGGCCTCAAAAGGGGGAAACATGTTATTAAATGTTATAAAATATGAGGTGCCATTTCAGATCTTGAGACTTTCAGAAGACTTGAAGTTCAACAACATTTTTCCAAACTGCAATTTTCTAGTATCTGTAAAAGCTTTTCTAATTGATTGTGGCTTAGCCAAGTGACCTCCTATGATGCCATGAACTTTTCCCTAAACAAATTACTTTGCTTTTGAGTTGATGTTAAAGAAATATCTCACCACTGTAATTAATTTTTTTGCATTTCTAAATTAGACAAAAATACTAGCTATTTTCTTTTTTATAATTTTAATAGAGATATACTTTGGTTAAAGTAGTGCCTAAACATTAACAAGGGTGGAGGAATTCTGTGAGTAAATTTTTGTCTGAAAAATAGATATAAACAACATTATTGAGGATGTATTTACACAATCTCTGGATAAATATATCAAAATTTCCATCTTTATTCATCCCATGTTCTATTGCTCTACAAACTAATTTTGCCAATTTATAGGTATGTAAATTGTTCACCTAGGATGGTGTATTGAAGATTGGGCCAGCCTAGGAGTCAGGAAGACCTTTGCTCAAGTCTTACCTATGACAGGTAACATGCTAGCTGAATGACCAAGACCAAATCACTTAATCCCTCAATTCCCTAGGAAATTTTCATGATATATCTATGTGAATGAGTTGCCAATCTATCTTGTGGAGGGAGTTTCCTTCAGCGATGAAATAATATATCTAAACTGGAAAAAAAAAAAACCTGTTTTGCAACAAGGCAACATGCATTTGTTAAACACTATGTGTCAGGCACCATAGTCAACACTGGCTTAAAATTCTTAATGACTTATGCTCTTGACAGATAAAAATAACGCAGACTAGAGATATGTAGAATAATATAGAATAGATGTTCTTAAATTGGTATTTCCAAGGGTACATGAACTTATATCTGGAAAAAGAACTTTATTTTAATATAATTGGTTTCCTTTGTAATTTTATATATTTTATTTTATACATTTAAAATATTATTTTGAGAAAGGGACCCTAGGGCTTCACCACACTGCCAAAGGGTTCAATGACACAGAAGATATAGAAAATTTTACTTCTTAAAAAAAACAAATCTTTGTTCTTATAATCAAAGATCAGGTAAAAATAACAATTCTTCCTCCTTCCATTTCACTTTAGAATGAAAAGAAAATGGAATAACCTTGTAAAATACCTACCAAAAGCTAATCACATCAGTCACAGGTGGTATTTTATATATTTTGTGATGTCAGCTTTTTTCCCCTCAAAATACTATTTCTTAACAAGTATCCTAATTACACTGGTTTTCAAAAACTATGTAGGTGCAGAATAAATGGAACAAGTTAAGAAAAAAAAATACCAGAACACTGGTTCCAATATGAAAACATAGGCGAGCAAGGATTGTAACAGCTTTAATATAAAGGTGACAGTGAGGATTGAAAGCAGACTCATTTTTCCCCAGTAATAGGCATATTTGATACCATTTTTCATACTGTACATTCAGAGGTATATTTTTCTTTTAAATTGTCAAATCAAATAAGTAAATTGAACATAAGAAATAATTTACATTACCCAAGCTAAAATTAGCAGTGGAGTACTAGTGTAATATTGCTTAGCACGGCGTGCAGTTAATGGAAAATATGATAATGCATGTATCTTGAGTGTCATTCCTAGTCTAAATTCTGTTTACTAAATAATAAGAATAACCCTCTTCTGTTTTCTCATCACAAGATTCTTTTTCGTTTGCTTGATTTTTAGATCGAGTTTCAAGCCAAGGACTTTGCTTGTGCAATTTGTAGAGGGGCATTTTTATGGGTGTTTTATAAGTAGAATTTGAATTCCCCTGCAGGAGAAAGCTGCGGCTCATACTCCTCGTCTGCTTGTGTGCTCATGTGTTGTACCTTCGAATATCATTTAACCACTTTTTCTTCAAATCCTCGGACTTGGCCAATTGAGCATTCTCCATGAGGTCAAATAGTGGAAACATGGATGATACAGCGTCTTTATGGTTGCGGTTATGTTGTCAGAATTTGAGTATAGCTCTAGAGACTGTTTCAGGTATCTTGAATGTCTTTCAATGAAGAATTACATTGTATTTCCTCAAAATAACATGATAGTGTTCATCATTTGTTTGTTTGCTTTTTGAACGAGAGAGGGATAAAAGAAGGGGTGGGTACATTGCTTTAAGAGACCAACCTTTAAAGGCTATGAGATCCACCAGTAGGATGGCAATTTACTTGTCAGGAGCTCTTAATTTAGTGCTTGTTTTTTTTTTTAGATAGCTAGTTTATATCCAGTGGCATAATAGTCAGACTGTGCTATATCTTGATGAGATCACATCTAGAGTATTGTGTTCAGTCCTGAGCACCATATTTTAGGGCAGACATTGACAAAATGGAGAAAATGAAGAGGAAGACAACCTAGATAGAGTTAAGTCTTGATATAATGCTATATGAGGAGGAGCTCAAGGCACTTAGCCTTCAGATTTACCCTGAGGAGAGAAGACTTATGGGGAGGATATCTAATCTATTTGAAGGGCTGACTTACCTGTAAGCATTAGGTACTAACAAGGACATGGAAGAAATAAAGGTATGCTATCAATCACTAGGGAGGCAGGTAGCTCAGTGGATAGAACACTGGGTCTGGAGTCAGGAAAACTTGAGTTCAAATCTGGCCTCAGATACTCACTAGGCTGTGTGACCCTGGGCAAATCACTTTACCTCAGTTTGCCTAACACTCTGATGAAGGAAATGCCAAGTCTTTCCAGTATCTTTTCTAAGAAAACTCCATACAGGGTCACTAAGAGTCCGACATGACTTAACAACTAAACAACAAATCAGTCACTAGAAGTCACAAGCCCCTGTGAGCTTTTTGAAAGGGACATAGAGATTTTCATCTGTATCTCAAATGCCGTTTCTCTTTTCCAGTGATTTGAACCAACAACATGAACTTCTGTTCTGACTTGTTATGATACTGGGAGTATCTGACCACATAAGCGTTCATATACCCTGAGACCAGCTCATGAAAGTATTGAGTGCTGGATTAAGTGTTCAAGAATTTGAGAAGGAAATGACTATCACTATGGAGCAACTGGATAGTGTGAGCTGATGATAGCTGGGTGGATTCCACTTTCCACTTGTCATTTAAGACCAAAAAATGTTTGACTAGGAAAAGCCTTTTTCTCTCTTTGTAAAAATAGATATAGAAAATGGTTTCTTGGGAGAAGAAAAGTCAAAGCCTAAAAATAACCATGGAGATCCTTTAAAAAATTTAATTTTGCTTCATTAAGTTAAATGTAAATTGAATGCCAATTTTATTCTTTTGGGTCATGCTGGAAAAGGAAAGCTAGATTAGAGGGCTGAGTGTTAATGGGGGTGTATGAGTTAAGAGACTTATGACATTACTTCAATATTCTCACTCTAAAATTTTAAACACTGAGCTGGGGAAAAACATTAGCTATAAAAAGTTAGAGAGATGTCACAATTTCTAGAAGTTGCTTGTGCATGCACAATACAAGTAAGTTGGTGTAGTTAGAACCTAGAATGCTAATTCAAGGACTGCAGGTACACATACCTAGATTCTGGAAGAAAGAAAGTATGGACCTGCTGATAAGGAATGGTTAGTAAAACTTAAAGAAAGGGGCTTAAAGTTGCTCTTCTTTGTCCCTGAGAGAAGAATTAGGAAAAAAGTATGAAAATTGCAGAGAAGAAATGTAATGAAATCTTTTCAGGACTCAAACTTAGCCAAAAGTGAAATGGGATGCCTCCAGAGAGGAGTAGGTTCCAACTCACTTGAGGTATTCAATTAGAGTTTGGATAACAATTTGTTGGCAATTTGTTAGAGGAGATTCTCGCTCATATGTGGGAGAGCATAGATGGCCTCTGAAGTATACTCCAAATCTAAGATGCTGTGATTGTGTGAAAAGCTTCTCTATCTTTAACTATTTTCAGTAAATTAGGTATTTTCAGGAAATACCTAAGAGCTAAAAAGTGATTCTTGGAATTGAAATCTGTAATATTTAGAACAGCATTAAGTCTTTGAATGTTCGATGTCCACTATTTGATTAAAAACTGTGTTAAGTGGGATTTTACAGTTATGGAAAGTAATAAATATCTAACCATTATATAGTACTTTAAAGTTTGCTGAGCACTTTGAATATATTTTCTCATTTGATTCCCACAACAATCTATAAGTTAAGTGCTTTTATTATCCCCATGTTATAGATGAGGAAAATGAGGCTAAGAGGCTGAATGCTTTGCCCAACATCACTTGGCTAATAAGTTTCTGAAGTAGCATTGAAAGTCATGTTCACAAGTTTTGCTCTATTTCTGATTAATCTCTTTTCTGTGACAAGAGCTCAACTTCTCTGCACTCACTTCTGTGGTAAGGGGAGATACAAGAACCTCAGTTAGGAAACCTTGGTATTGCTTTCAAAATAGCATACATTGATTTTCTTCCTCTCCTGCAGCACTGAATTGTTACTGACTTATGCTACATTCATATCCAAATAATATTTTTTTTGCCATTGACAATTCATTCTTTATTGTTTAATTTGTAGTAGTTGAGCATTTTATTACATTCTTTGGCATTAAATCTCATATCACATTCTATAATGTCCTGCTCTCATATTATAACAGGATATTAGAGTTAGATTTTAACTTAAATTCCTTATTCTATTTCTATTTACCTTTGAATTTTTGGTGCATTTTTTTTTCTGTTTATACTGAAGTTGTTTGAATTAGCTAAAATTTCTCTAGAATATTTTTCCCTGAGGACTACTTTGCTTTCTTTTTGCTCTGATGAATATTATCTAACATTTAAAAAAATTCTTGTGGAATATGTACTTTATGTGATTGCTTTGATTTCCCTTCACTCAATTAATTTTTTCCTCCTTTTTAATACTTGAACCTTTTTATGCAAATTGTTGTTTGTTTATATTGTATACCCTAAGTAGAATGTGAGCTTCTTGAGGATGTGGACTGCTTCAGTTTTGTATGAGTATCTTCAGTGCCTAGGTCCAAATGTCTTTAGCATAGTTGCCATTCATAAATAAATAAATTTAAATTTATTCTAATTGAATATTTAAAACTAATATAACAAAATTCTCATTTTTACGTAGACTTCCTGAAATTTGAAATCATCTTTTGTACTTATTTATACTGCTTACAGTTTATAGTTCTGACTATAACTCATGTGTTCAAAATACTGTTTAAATTTACTAAATATATAAGGTGATTACTGCAAGAAAAGGGGAAAAAATAATTTCATAAATTCTTTAATGTGTATGTATGTATACACACATATGCATACATATACACACATATATATGTGTAATGGTAGGAGGAAGTTGTGGCTTAGTCTAGCTCCTTAAGAGTACACTAAAATTGAGGCAAATATTGAAGTTGGACTTAAGACTTATTCATTCGATAAAAGATGAAATTTTACTGAGTTGCAAAGACAGATTGGCATATCTCCACTCTCTGGTCTTGGTACCCGTGAATATCTTGAGGTCTGAAATGATTAAATCATAAAATAAATGGCGAACTCATGCTGATAGCTTTTTTGTGAAAAGAGCTGATTGATATACAAATACAGCTTTCACGTATTAGGAGTGAGGTAGAAATGTTTGGATCTGTCCACTTGTAGCCATAATGGCTTTTGTTTTCTTTGAATGGCTCAGCTTGCCTCATTGAGCCTCTGGACACTGTGGCTTGCTCTTCCGGGGCAGGAGGCCCGGGGAGCATGCCGGGAGGCAGACGGCTTCCTGTGTGGGGAGTCATGGGGCTGGCTGAGGGGAGGTGTTAGCTCCAGAACCTGGTCTACCCTGGGGGGAGGAGCCAACTCAGGAACCAATCGGCCCTGGTCATTTGGGCGGAGCTTGATGATGTCAGAAACCCTATAAGAGGGGAGAGGACAGCTTGAAGATTCTTCCTCTCTTTCCTTTTCCGGTTGGAGCCAGAGGCAGTTACAACGACCGTTACAGAGGCAGTTACGACCGTTACATCGTCAGTTTCAGTTGCAGCTTCAGTTTCAGAAACAGACACAGCTGAGGCAGGAGCTGCCAGCAGCAGAGCTGATCTACGGGAGGAAGCTGAACAAAGACTTCAGTCCAGTGGGTAATCTTATTACCATCAAGGGGGAAACATGATTTTGCTTTACGCAATCATGTTTCTCTGTAGCCTCCTGGTTACTCTTTCAAGGCGTACCTATTGGGCCTGGAAGATTATGACCAACATATCAAAATGGGGCTTCTGGTTCATGGGTTGGTTACTGTGGAGCCTAAATAAATGTTTTGATTCTTCTGCCTTCTACTTTGAGAGTTTCTTCTATCCGGCGATTCCGAACCTTTCAGACATGTTTATGATCTTCTTTGAGATTATAAACTCGGCCCTCCTGATACATTTGGCGTCACGAACAGGATCGCTAGGTATAAGATCTCTATTTAGAAGCAGAACAATTCCAGAGGAGGAGATAAATATCCCAGGATGGGAGGATCCATTTTATTCCTCCCTAGCAAAAGAACTGGCTAAAAAAGCTGGACCCTGTGAAAACTGGGAACCAAGGCTACGGAGAGGAGATCCTAGGGATTTAGAAAAGTGTTTACGAGAAGTTGGGATTCAGTCAGGGGCATCACTATCTAGGCAAAGCTGGATAGTGTTATCAGCCTACCGGCTAGTATACGAAAGATTGAGATTAAGTGAAAGACATGGGGGCACTCCTACCCCACAGGAAGAAGGGGAATCTCAGATAGCAGAAGACCAAACTGACTCAAATGAGAACTTTTCTATTAATGTGGCTAAGAGCAACAGGAGACCAAAAAAGCCCAGAGTGCATTTCAACCCAGCCCAGAAAGAGCCGGCTGAGGCACAAAACACTACTGGGGTTCAGGATGTGCCTCACACAGAGAATAGGAGATGGTTAAATGATCAGACAAGGGCTCGACCCATACAAAGGAGGAAGACAGAAACCCGAGGTGAAGATTCAGTTACAAGGGAAATTCAGGAAGATTTCTCACCGCAAGAGGTCACAGATATTTTGAGTAGATTCAGCCAAAGAATAGGAGAACCATTGATATCTTGGATGGTAAGACTCAGTGATCAAGGGGCCGGTGGAATATCAGTAGATGGGACAGACTGCATGAGATTCATAGGTATCAGCCATGATCCTCTAGTTCAACAAGCTTTTAGGGAACATCATCAGCAAGGAGATGGTGATAGCAAGACTACTCTGTTGGCATTAGCCGCTGTGGGATGCAATAAGAGATATGATACTGATTCTATGTGGCCCACTGAGCACAGACCCTGGTATTCACTTAGAGATTGTATCATGAGACTAAAGGAGGAGGTAATGAAGACTGCCATTATGATAGGAACTGCAGACAAATATTACAATGATCCAATGGGACTGTCTCATAGGAATTTAATAATTAGGACAGCTCCCCCTGCTTATAAACAACTAATTTTGAATTTATTGCTTGGAGAAGTAGGGAGCCGTCTTACAACAGTGATAAATAAGATTTTACAGTTATATGACTTAGGTGACTGGGGAAGGGATAGATCTCCTCGAGAGAGAAGGGTGAATAACCAGCAAACTTGGCGCCAAAGGAGAGTAACAAGGAAAGAAATGTTTACTACTTTATTGAGAGCAGGGGTAGGTTTTGAAATGATAGATGGAATTCCAACCAATGAATTATACAGAATGTATAGAGGACTTGATAACACGAGAAATAGGGAAATAAGAACTGCTCCTGCAAGCCTACAAGCCACTCAGACTGAAGGTGACCTTGTGTGATTAACGGATGAAAACTTGTACATTTGGGGAAAGGCTGGGAGGACAATCTTAGTCTATATCTAGGGTGGGATCCTCTTGGCTTCCTCATTATGTTCCTTTTGAAAAGAAACATTTCCCACCTGACTTTGGCTCTGATGTTGGATCTTTGCATAACTGAAATCTCAACCAAACTTGAGATGATTTTGTTTGAAGAATTATAGTCCATACTTGTCTATTCTTTTTGTCCTTTGTTTTGGCTAACCTTGTTGCTAGTTTTGTTTCCTTCAGGCTTAAGCACCCTGCACTTTCCGGTGACTGCCTAAGCATGTAGCATTCTTGGAATTCCTGCCAGCTTGTTAAAGAAATGACCTCTGGAATGGGACTTTTTGGGGGCAGGGCCATCTCTACATCCAATTTCAGCATGAAGAAGCTATGGAAAATGAGACCTTCACCCCTCACCCCAAGATTTTGAGCCCCAATCGTTCAAGGGGGGTGGAAATGATGATAGTGTTCTGTTTACTTATTTTGTGTTATCCTTGCTGTGTTGTTTTATTGTTATGATATTATTGATCCTATGTAATGGATACAAGGATTTAGGGGTGGACATTTGAATTATTAATAATTATTTTGGGGATGATTGATTGAAGAGATTATCTTGCTGGGACCTAGGGGTGGATCGCATTTGAATCGTTAAACCAATGTTTAGGAATGTCACCAAATGATATGTTTTGCTTTATAATGAATGATATGTTTTAGTTTCCTTTGTAATTGAATCACAATGTATGTTCTAGGATACATGGCTGATTAGATTATGTATCCTATAACAAGGGGTGGAATGTAGCCATAATGGCTTTTGTTTTCTTTGAATGGCTCAGCTTGCCTCATTGAGCCTCTGGACACTGTGGCTTGCTCTTCCGGGGCAGGAGGCCCGGGGAGCATGCCGGGAGGCAGACGGCTTCCTGTGTGGGGAGTCATGGGGCTGGCTGAGGGGAGGTGTTAGCTCCAGAACCTGGTCTACCCTGGGGGGAGGAGCCAACTCAGGAACCAATCGGCCCTGGTCATTTGGGCGGAGCTTGATGATGTCAGAAACCCTATAAGAGGGGAGAGGACAGCTTGAAGATTCTTCCTCTCTTTCCTTTTCCGGTTGGAGCCAGAGGCAGTTACAACGACCGTTACAGAGGCAGTTACGACCGTTACATCGTCAGTTTCAGTTGCAGCTTCAGTTTCAGAAACAGACACAGCTGAGGCAGGAGCTGCCAGCAGCAGAGCTGATCTACGGGAGGAAGCTGAACAAAGACTTCAGTCCAGTGGGTAATCTTATTACCATCAAGGGGGAAACATGATTTTGCTTTACGCAATCATGTTTCTCTGTAGCCTCCTGGTTACTCTTTCAAGGCGTACCTATTGGGCCTGGAAGATTATGACCAACATATCAAAATGGGGCTTCTGGTTCATGGGTTGGTTACTGTGGAGCCTAAATAAATGTTTTGATTCTTCTGCCTTCTACTTTGAGAGTTTCTTCTATCCGGCGATTCCGAACCTTTCAGACATGTTTATGATCTTCTTTGAGATTATAAACTCGGCCCTCCTGATACACCACTGAATCTCAAGGAAGAAACCGACTGGATATAAACATTCATGAGTTACCAGCCTAGAGATAATCTTTAAATTCATGGTACCTGATAAAGTCCCAAGAGACAACCTAGAGAGAAAAGACTAGGGGGCTTAGGACAGAGGCTTGGGGCACAACCAAAGTTTGGGTGTATGACACGGACAATAAACTGCAATAAAATAAAATAAAAAGAAGTGATTGTGAAAGAACAATAAGACAGATAGGAGGAGAAACAGGAGAGAATTCTGTCTCATAAACTTGAAATAGGCCATCCAGGAGACAACTATGTCAATAGTGTCAAATGTAATGGATGGGTTGAGAAGGATGAGGACTGAGGAAAGAAGATTAGGTCTGCTAATTAAAAGGCTGTTAGTAACTTCAGTGAAGGCAAATTAAGTTGAACAATGATGTCAGAAGACATATTACAAATGGTTAAGAAAGGAGTAAGAATTTTGCATGATTGAAAAAAAAAAGAATGGGGTCAAAAGAACAGAAATGAAGCCAGAAAATGTGATAGCCTTTTCTAGTTTGGATGAAAAGGCCAAAGTTAAAGGGCAATAGCTTGAGTGGATGGAATAGTCTAGGAAAGGCTTCTTCCCCAAATATATACACATATTTGCTTTTGGCAAATGTGACTAACAAAAGTGGTTGTAGCAAGAGGAGGTTTAGTACCAGTAGGCCACATTAATATAGTAAAGCTTCAGAAATATCAAATATTTATATCACTTTAAAATTTGCAAAATTGCTATTTATATATCTATTGATCATCTATCTGATCTCTTTTTTGAAGACACTGATGAGATGGAAAACATGATTATATACTGTGGGAGTGGGTTTATTATTAAATTAGAAAACACAACCAATTCTCATGCAAGCCCTGGTGGTCAGATTACAAACCAGGCACAATGAAAATTAAGCTTTGTCATTTGTAATAATGAATGAGAAATAAGAAGGGAAATTAAAGTTGTGACTTAGAATTAAAAGTTATTTTCAATTTAATGATGCTTAAAATAGACATTCCACCATTATTAGATTAAAAGGTATGGTCACACAACTGACTATTTGGAAGGATATCACTTATTTGGAAGTATATGTTCTGATGGGTTTATGGGGGGGAGCAGTTTTATCTCCATGTAGACACCACTGGAACAGTATTTCTGCCAATCACTAGACATTCAGAAAATAGCAACCTTTTATTGATGTGAATACTGATCAATGAGAGGCAACTGTGGTCTCAACCAAATAGCATAGCATAACAGCTTGTTAGTGGTATATTCATCCTTTTCATTTTTAATAAAAAGAACATTGTATGCAGAACCAGGAATATTGTTTTAAGAATGACTTTGAGCAAATAAGTAATTTTAACTATTATAAATGCCCCTTTTAACTACAAAGGTTATATGAAGGAAGAGCCTATCTGCATCCAGAGAAAGAACTACTGAATAGCAATAGGTATACACACATACATGTGTATACATACATACATGTATTATTTATGTCTAATGGTAACCATTTCTATGGTAGGGGAGGGAGGGCAAAAAGGGAAAAAAGGAAATATACATGATAAACTTTATTATATATATTAAAAGCAATAGCAAGTTGTATATAATGGGTTTGCAGTTTCATGTGTAACCATATTTTTTGTTATACTATGCTATGGAAATACTTCTTTCTTTCCATAAATTAAAAATAAAATAAAAAAATTTAAAGGCATAATAGATGTGACTATGAGAAAGTATGAGTGGTACAATTTTGAGTTGAACCCCAATCTAGGGGTGATTCACATGAGTGCCAAAAAAATGTAAAAATAATACAGCAAAGATTGGGTTGGAGCACCCCTCATGGAGCACAGTTGAACATGGGCCTGGGGGAGTCATTGCATGAAGTATGAATCAAGCTGAGTTTAGTTCTCTGACCTGCTCTGATAATGCATGTGTCCTAGCTTCTTGCTGAAGTGCATAGAAAACAGAAACTCCTTATTAGTTCTGCTGTCTCTCTGATAGAGGACTATACCAAAGAGGATGGGACATGAAGAAGGAAGAGCTGCTCATTCAGAAGACTTCAAAAGTGGTTCTACCATATTTTGTACTCTCTTCCTGTCTCTTGAACAAGTTAGGACCCTTGAAGCCTCTCTCTTGGACTTCTATTGAAGGAAGAAGGGAATATATTACCGTTCTGCCCTGGCGGCAATGGAGGTTATTCATATATTTCAGTGACTAGTGAAACCTAAGCGTGCCTGGTCCTGGATCCACAATCCATAGTAGCCTCTTCCATTCTATTAAAGTAAATTCAGGATTCTGAGATGGGTTTTTCTAGCCTTGGCAGTAGCCTTATGAGTTAGAGATGTTGGAAGTCCTCAGTTTTAGTTGCTAGTTTCCCAACAGAAGATAATATCTGAGATAAGTTCACGGACAATGTGACTACTGACAGGAGAATAAGCACAAGCCATGCCCTAGCTTACCAGAAGCTAATCAGCTTGGAGGCAATGACTCAGACACTGCAGAGCTAAGTCAAGCTGAAGGTGAAATGCCTGTTCAGCAGTACCACAAGATAATTCATTATTTAAGGACCATCCTCCTGGGATAGTGTAATAGGAACGAGAGGTTACTGTATCAAGTATTTGTCAATGCATGTTTGTGAGTATTTTGTGTTAGAAGTATTTCTTTTGTGGTAGAAGAAATAAATAGCTCTCCTAATCCTGAAAAAAAGAAACTTGATAGTTTGGATCAAACCCCTGGAATGGTCATAAAAACATGCATGGCTATAGGCATGAAAATCATAAATCTTTGAGACTTTATATTTGCATCATTTTTTAAACAAATGGAGGTATCATTAGGTTCACAATCTCTTCCAGATCCTAACAAGGTGGAAAGATTTAGGGTATAAACACAACATGAAACTGTATGCCAATAGTGATATATTTTTCACTCATAGAGGCTCAAAAGGACTGAATATCTCTCATGAATGTTTAGAGCAGTTCGTGGAGTCAGAGGAAGTTAAAAAAAAAACCTTTATAGATTGATTTATCTCTCTCTACAGATGACTTTCTCAAAAGCAAATTGTAGTAAGTGAAAGAGTTAATTCTGAATTTCTGTGACTGAAGTTCAAGACTTTTTCCACTGTACAACATTTCCTAAATTCTAATCAGGATTAGTGGAGAGAGTGGCTACGATGGAGTATGGTGGTGGCAGTCCTTTTAGTTATATCTGATCCCATTTGAGATTTTCTTGATAAAGATCCTGGAGTGGTTTGCCATTTCCTTCTCCAGCTCATTTTATAGATAGGGAAAGTGAGGCAACAAGGTTAAGTGACTTGCCCAGGGTCACACAGTTGTTGAGTGTCTGGAAGGATTTGAACTCTGATCTTCCTGACTCCAGGTCCCGTGCACTATCCTCTATAGCACCTAGCTTCCTGGAGACCAGACTGGCATCTAGGCGGCACAGTGAATAGAGTTCAGGGCCTAGAAACAGAAAGATCTGAGTTTAAATCTGGCCTCAGACCTTTACCAACTGTGTGACCTTAGGCAAGTCATTTAACCTCTGTTTGCCTTAACCTACTGGAGAAGGAAATGGCAAATCACTCCAATATCCTTGCCAAGAAAACCCCATGAACCATATGGCTCATGGAGTCACAAACTTCTTTGTTTGCTTTTGTTTGTTTTATTTGAAGTATAGAAGTAATTAAATAGATACAATATGAGGTATATAGAGTAGTAGCATCTTAGCTTTAACTGCTATCTTAAGATTGTAAAACTTCCCAAAGGAATTGAATATAGTTGTTGGAAACAATTTTGTTTTATTACTAGAAAGCCAGGAAATACTTTAGAACATATTATCATTTTGCTCTATACAGTAGGAAGTGGTCATTTCCTGATACTATAATTATAATTAATTATTAAATAAATAAATAATTGTAAATCCTTGGTACAGTGTCTGACGTGTAGTAGGCACTTAATAAATGGTAGGCATTTAAGTGCCCATTCTCCCTTGTTCCCTTCTCCTTAAAAAACAAATTGCTATTTGCTGGTTTAGAAAGTCAGAGGCATTCCTTGATTTTTAGTATCTTCTTATTTTTTTCTTCAGACGTAAGATTTCTTTGGTATGCGATTACTTACGATGTGAAATTCTATCCATCTAGATCAATAACTCTCTACAATTTCCTACCTTAGAGAGTTGCCTGGAGCAGTGAGAGGTTAAGTGACTTTCTGGAAGTTATGGAGCTATTATTTGTCTGGGAAGGGCTTAAAACTAGCTCTTCTTGACTGCAAGGCTGACTCCCTTTTCTTAGGTATCTATTCAAATGAAATAAATCAAAATTTTTAACTGATATTTGTTGATAACTCTAGTGGTTATTTGTCTATAATGTTAACATTATTGGCCTCAATGAATTCATTTGGGTTTTGGGCTGGTTCCTTTGAAAATCTGCAATTCCTCAGAAATGTCAAGATTTGGAACTGGAATTAAATTCATGGTTATAAGCAGAGTTGCAGTACTTAAATCAGTGTATGAATTCTTGGCGAGCATTTCATCCTGACATTGATCTGAAATTAAAAAAAAAAGTTACCATGGTTAGGATGTATGTGACCAAGGAAAAGTTTCACTTTTTGATTCTAAGATTACTTAGGAGAAAAATTTTTAAAAGGCAGTTCAAATCCCAAGAGCATTTGCAAATGATATTTTCTGTTGCATTTTTCACAACTATAATCAAGTAGGCCTTGAGGGATATCCACTATCTCCTAAAATTCATTCATATTATATATAATCAATTAGGGGTTGGCTAAACAAGTTACGCCATATGATTGTAATGGAATACTATTGGGGTATAAGAAATGATGAGTAAGATGATTTCAGAAAAACTTGAAAAAACTTAAATGAACTGACACAAAGTGAAGTGAACAGGATGAGGAGAACATTGTACATAGTAAAAGCAAACAGTACCATGATCAACTGTGAATTAGCTATTCTCAGCAATATAATAATCCAAGGCAATTCCAAAGGACTCACGATGAAAATTAAATTCACCACCAGAGAACAAACTGATGGAGTCTGAATGCAGATCAAAGTATACAACTTTTCACTACCTGTATTTTTGTATTTTTTTTCCTTTCACACCATGACTAATAATTAAATACCTTTTGCATGATTGCGCATGTATAACCTATATAAATTATCATCTCAGGGAAGGGGTGAAGGGGAAGAAAAGAGAATTTGTAATTCATAATAAAAATATTGAAATTGTTTTTACATGTAAGTGGGGAAAAAATAAAATACTATTCAAAAAAATAAAGCATTGTCACATACAGGATAATGAACATAAACAGTACTTACCAAGAATCCAATCACCAGTGATCAATCTATTGTCAAGCAGATGGTGTAGTGACAAATGAGACAAAAGTGTAGGAATCATGGCAAGATTCTTGGAAATTCTACCAGATGTTTACAGTACAATGATTGTTATCACAGGCCACTTAGCAATTCAGGAAGGGAGGTGCCTTCTGTTTCAATGGGATATTTATTTTGTGAAAGGAGTTTTAATGTCTATATTGGTGTAATCAACACTAGCTCCCATGCAACAAATATGCATAATGGTGAGGAGTATGTTAAGAAAGCCTTTACAATTGGAATCCTTATACCTGTGCCTTATTATACTCTGTCTAATGTGTTTTTGAGGCAACCTAGCTGAGTTTGAGGACATGACATATCCCACAAATATTTGGTTCTTAGTAAAGCTGGGACAAGGTGGTGTTAAGAAAAAACTATATATTAATGGCATTGTACAAGTGAAGTGAGAAATATGATTTCTATTTTCTCATTCTATATGATAAACAAAGATGTATTTCTTTTTTGCAGTTATCATTCCCATAACCTTCAGAATTAACCAATTTTGGAAAAAACTTCCCCTTATTTCATACCTTATACATCAATGGTAAAATTAGCATTTGATAAACCTTAAGATATCTTATACATGTGAATGTATCACTTATTATTTACTCCTCAATGGCTTTATTTTTCTCTATCACAAAGAATTACATGCAATTTGATATTTCAAGAAAGCAATATCAGAGTTTGAAGGGATCTCAGTAGTAACCTAGCCCTGCCTAGATCCATAAGTATGCCAGGAGAGTGGGCTAGGTATGTTAGCACACATTGTGGGAGCATTACCCTTAGACCTCAGTGAAGGAGTAAAGGAAAAGGCCAGTGGTAATGCTCCCTGAGAGATGAGCCAGTGTTACTGTTCCAAACTCTCTGCGTGGTTGTTGCTATACTCAAAAATGTTTCCCAACTACAACATATCCCATGAGCAGTCATGTAGCTTTTGCTGGAAAACTTTCAGTGAAAGAAAACTCAGTAATTCTCATGGTCATCCAATAGTCTTTTGGATAGCTCTAATTGCTAGGATTTTATTAACATTAAGAGAAAACTTAGGCATCTTTTACTAAGACAAAGACTTTGTATTTGAATAGAGTTTTATACTCATAGACGAATAATGAGAATGAGTAAAAATGCCAAATTTTTCAATGGGTACAGATCTTGCTTGTCATCTATAGCATCCCAACTTCATCAGGAATTATGTCAGAAACTAATTCAAGACAAAACAAGTCAGAAATCAGTATAAGGCAGTGAATAAAACGTGCAAATTCAAGTCCCAGCTTCCTTGAGGCAGAGGTTAGATTGGAACACTTCCTTCACTAGTCTGGCCCTTCTCATCACTCTGTCTTTGGAATTTGCAGGTCATTTATTATTTTTGACAATCATTTGTCCTATAGTATGTGTTGCATTGTATTTTTAGTTATTTGCTTTTGTTTTTGGCTTGTCTGCACAATTCTCTTTCAAAGTCTCCAAGTATAGAAACTAGGTATCTGACTTTTTTTTTTTTTGCATTCTTAGTGTCAAGTGCAAAATAAGTAGAGGAGCTCTCATAGGATGTACTCAATACATGTTTGTTGTTGATGATTTTTATGTTCTCTTAAATAAAGGACTATTAAAATTAAAAGAATCATCATTATTGGATGCAATGTCTTCCCATCCCCACACACAATCGCTATTAGATGAGGAAAATGAGAATTAGAACTCATCAGTTCTTTGCTCATCTCCTCTACTCATTAGCTGTATGACTGTGGGCAATTAGTTTAGCCTTTTTGAGCCTTTGTTTTCCCATTTGTAAAACAGAAATAATAATATCTAGCTATAGGGATACTGTGAAGCACAATTAATGTTTGTAAAGTGCTTTTTAACAACTTTAGTGTCATTGAAATGTAAAATAGTCTTAATTTAAATTTTAAAAATATTTATGCACAATAATTCACTCAACAAATATGGGAAGTGTTATGCCTTTATGAATTTACTAGTATAAATTTGAATTACAATGTTAAAATACATTTTAACCTGAAAATGATCTTTTCTCATTTGTGACTTTTTATATTCACATTTATTTTCTCCTGATAGTGAAATTTCATGTGGTCCTCACATGTCAATAGCAGTAATAAAATAAATAGCAAGAAATGCCTAGGTTTGAACTCTGTACACATGATTAGTTTGCCATTACATACTTCTTTTGTCATTTATTTCAATGGCTTTCATTTGTAATTTCTGGAAAAAAAGGAATAATTATGTTTATTTCAATTTTATCCCATGTTTCAGTCAGTATAAAGTAATGTTACTAAAACTTAGCTTTAGAAGGAGGCTCCTATCCTGGGGAGTTCAGAGATCTGAAATGCAAATTTAAAGTTCATGCCGAGACAGAGAAGGGAAATATGATGAGGTACACTGAACAACCAAAAGAGTCAATGAATTAATAGGGTTGTAGTCAGTCAATGAAAGCAGAGTGATAGGGAGACACCTGAAGGGAGAAACTCTCAGCAAAATCAATGAGCTAGAAGGCAAATAAAGAGCTAGAGTCCCATGGTTCAGGCAATGTCAGGGGTTGTCATGAAGTTTACTGAGTGTGGTGTGGAGCTTCTGCAAGGCTGGGTTCTGGGAGCAGAATCTTTAAGTTGAGATTCTGATAGAATCAATTGGTGTTGAGATCTATTGGTTTTTCCTGCTACTTTTTCTTCTAATGGGAAGTGGCTATATTCACTCTTCATCCTTGATTCAGGGATATGTATACAGAGTCACACATTTAATTATAATATTGTAATATTATTTACTGTATTATTTATTTTTGTTATACATTATACATACACATTATATTATATATTACATATTTACTGATACATTGTGAAATCATGCAATATTCTTGTTGGAAACAAACACATGGATAAGTTGTCTATGAATCCCGCCTCTATATCTATTTATCTAAGCATATACATATATATGTACATACAAGTATACGTATATGTACATATGTATATATATGTATATCTAAAATAAATTCTAAATCAATACAGCCACATAATTAGAGGACTTATTAAATACTAGTATCTCTGTACTTACATGCATCATATGTGTGAAGATCTGTCGATACATCAGCAAACTGTGATTTTTGTGGTGATTCTTTGCACCCAAGCTGATTGCAACCCATCTATAACTTCATTGATACCTCTTATGTATGCAGTTGAGGTGAAGAGATTAAATGAAATATATTGGTTTACAGGGCTAGTAAGTGTCAGAAATGAATTTAGAACCCAGATAAGTAATCTTGACTCCAGATCCAGATCCCTATCCATTACACAAGCTGCCTTTGTATATATGTAGATATTGGTTCCTTTTGGGGAGTGGAGTGGGAAAGGAGATGTTTATGTGTAAGATTATCCATTTTGTAAATTATTCATGGTATGCCATTAAAACCAGTTTGATTATCCATTGGTAACTTGTATATTTCCAATTCTATTTAATCCATCATCAAATAGTATGTGAGCAGAAGGTACACCTAATTTTAATGACAACATAAGTCAAATGTAATTAGAAAGGAGAAAGGGAATAAGCACTTATATAGTACTTACTATGTACCAGGCACTTTGTTAATTTCTTTTACAAATATGATCTCATTTGTTCCTCAGAACAACCCTGTAAGGTACAAGCTATCATTATCCCTATTTTGTAGTAGAGGAAAATGTGGCAAATGGAGGTTAAATAAGTTGTCCATAGTCGTATAGCTAGTAAGTGTCTGAAGCTAGATTTGAACTCAATTATTCCTACTTCCAGGTCTAGGGATCTGTCCATATGCAACTAGTTATCTCTTTTTTTCTCACAAAAATAATATAATGCATTCCAAAGATAAGTTATTATTTTTAGTACAGTAAAGCTTTTCCATTATATCCCAACAATACAGAGTACACTGACTCTCTCTCTCTCTCTCTCCTTCTGTCTCTCTGTCTCTCTCTCTGTCTCTGTCTCTCTGTCTCTCTCTCTCTGTCTCTCTGTCTCTCTCTCTGTCTCTCTGTCTCTCTCTCTCTCTCTCTCTCTCTATATATATATATATATATATATATATATACATATACATATATATATATATCTGTGTTCATGTATACTTTGAATTTAGGTCTTTGAACATGCCTATGACTATGTTCAATTAATCTATGATACATATTCCTTTCAGAAGACTTTGAAGTAAAAAGGGGTCAGGAACCCAACTAGAATGCGGTCATGTTCATGTCAGGTACCAGCTTTTCAAATTATATTTCAAAGGGGATGGAAAATTTGAATTTTGATTATGTAAAATTCAACTCTAGTTCAACTTGGGGTAAGTAGATTTATGATGAGTGCCTCATCGTGGGGATAGTTGAATACTGTGATATCTATAAGGTAGTAAAGAAAATTCATTATCTATATTTTGTGTGTGTGTATGTGTGTGTGTGTGTGTGTGTGTGTGTGTGTGAGAGAGAGAGAGAGAGAGAGAGAGAGAGAGAGAGAGAGAGAGAGAATATGTTTCTGCTCTCTCATTTTGCTTTAACATTTAAGACTCTTAATAGGCAATTTTAAAAATCAAATTTTCCCATCTGAAACATACGGTATCTTAATAGAATACTTTTGCAGTGATCTAAGATCATGCTCATGGGTCCTAATTATTCATCATGACATTTAAAACCAATCTAGTAGCCTTGACAGCGACAGCATTATTCTGTGATCCACAGATTTGCTGTAGAAGACAGTTTTCCCCCCTTGTTACATTCTGTTCACAACCTGTCCAGTTTCAGGTAATTTTTGCTTTGATACCAATTAGGCAAATTGCAGAACAGCTATAATCTAATTGCTGACAAGTGAGGAGCAACATTAGTTGTTCTAATAAAGTGATATAAATCCCAAGTTAGAAAAGAACAAAAAGGATTCAATAGCATTGGAGGGGATGTTTGCTGTATGACTTGAACTTTACTTTTTTTTGCCATTCAAGTTTTTATGCTTATTGCCTCACAATATCCCTAATGTCAGTGGTTAAACTGAGCTTTGAACCTTAAATGAAAACCACGTGGAAAGTTGTGATGGGCTAATGATCAAAACTAGGATATCTTTTAAGTTGACCTTAAAGTATCAACATCAAACTTAACATTCTGTTCCACATTAGTTTTAAGAATAGTGGTTAATGTTGGTGGGATGAGGTGGCAGGAGAAATAAAAAAAAATCACCCTTTCAAATAATCATCTAGCTTGTCTTCATTACTTTTTGTCTTCTTCCCTCTCCAATCTATCATCCTGACTACAATCTGATTAATCTAATTCATAGATCAGGTGTTATTACTGCTCTGCTCAAAAACATGCAATGACCCCCTACTGTGACTAACTGTGACTAAAACCCACATTTTCCCACCTGACACTTCATTTGGCACCACCTTAGCACAAGAAGCATTCCACTTTATTTTTTTTTTCATAATACTGATTTGGTGTCAATCTTCAACAGAAATCTCAGGTACTGAGGTATAGTATAACAGTATCATTGTATCAGGGCTTGACTTGTGATGACCCTGAGACAAAATCTTCCATATTGGTTCACTGTACATTCTTAGGACACTATTATGTACCATATCCTAGTTGTTGTTATAAATAATGATTCACAGAGATTGTAAAAAAAAAGTTATTGAATAGAATTTGGCCTTTGATGACTTTTTCATTTTTTGTTCAGTAGAGAACAGAGTTATCGGCTGTTTTGTACTCTTTCCTTAACAATTACTGGTAGAGTTTTTGGTGATTTAGCATTTTTGGATTGTTATCTTAAAATGCAGATTTTCCCTGTGGCAGTTAGCTGCTTGGAATTTACTGCCTGGCATTAATAACAGGTGAAGGTTTTAGGACTTCTAATGCTCCTCCTTGTGCAGCTGGATTTATATCTTTTTGATTGTATTTCTTGGTTATTCTGAGCAATCCAACCCTCATGTTACAGGTAAATTGTGAATTCCATATGGTGCAAAGTTACACTTAAGACTGGGTCTGATATTCACATTTTTCCAAATTGAATGGTGATATCTTGGTGCTATAGACTGCATTGTTACTTTAAATTGATCCCTGCTATAACAATTGCCTTACACATCTGTTGCTATACAAAAGTATCCATATAATGGTGTTTTAAAGTAAAAGTGTTTTGAATTTTTTGGTGGCTTAATAAGTTTTCCTTTCGCTGGAAGTCTTGCTGACTTGTTATACTGTTAAAGTAAGAATCTGTTTCAGTGTGGAAGTATGCATATGTTTCCAAAATTCTAACCTGAAGAAAGGATAGGCTGATTCAACACCATGAAGTTCTGTAAAGTATCAGAAATTGATGAAACTTGTGAAGATCATAGGATTTAAAGGTAGAAGAGATTTTAGAGTTCATTTAATCGACTCCCTTCATTATATAAGTGAGAACACTGACTTTTAGTTTGATGAAGTTCCTTATGCAAGGTCATACAGGTACAAAAAGGAGAATTCTTATTAAAACTTAAGTTCTTTTACAACAAATCTACTGTTTAAATATTGAAATTGTTTTGTATGCTGATGAGTGCTAAATTCATATAAAAACAAAATTTGAAGAAAAAATAATTTTACCCACAAAACAAATACAACCTAGTAACACCCCACCTTCAATGTATAGATGAAAAAATCAAAGTGATTAGTGTTTTAAGCCAAGGCTGCTCCATTTAGGCTGTTTGGTCTATGGATAGCTATCTGTCTATCTATCTATCTATCTATCTATCTATCTATCTATCTATCTATCTATCTATATGTTTGTTTGTATTTGTGTGTGTATGCATGTGTACATATACACATATATCACATATACATATGTAAATGTCAAATTGAAGAGTAGAATGTAAAGACAGGAGGGAAAAGATAGCCTATTAGCATACATATTGGACACAGCCACAGTTTACAGAGATGGCACAATATTAGGACAAACAAAATTGATGTGGAGCAGTAATTTATAATATAGGAATAGACTAGAAAAACTGGTGCCAACAAGCCCAAGTGGCAGAAAAGGACAAAGGTAATAATAATGAAAAGAGAGATTGCAAAGGAAAAAAAATTCTTAGTGGGGCATCTAATGGAAAAAGAAAATAAGAAATAAAAGCCAAGACAGTGAGCCTATATAGTACTAAAATGTCATCATTAGCCAACAGGGCAAAATTGAATTAGCCATAGTTTATTCCATGTTTTCTAAAAAAGTGGTTATGCATGGTTATCATCAATAGAATGAGTACATACTCCCATTAGATGGAAGGTTTTTACATGACTTTACAAATCAGGGTGAGTTTGGGTGAAGAGTAGCTCACTAACAAATCATTGAAGTAAGGACAACTACATATGATCAATGGAAGCTTTAATAACTTTTAAAAATAATATTTTAAAATGTATTACTTCCTAGCACCCCAAAGGCAGCTGCCTTAGAGAATATGTGAACTTTTGCCTGACTATGGAAAACTGAAAAGAGTAAGCTTGAAAAAAATCGTGGTGAGAGAAATGAGAGAAATATAGTAGTAGAAGAGAAAGGCTAAAGAGGTAAGTCAACAAATATTTAGTAAGTGCTTACTGTGTGCCAGACACTGCGCTGAAAGTAAGAGGCAACAATATAATAGATGTTCATACACACATATACATATACATTGGTATATTTACACACATACATATATACACATAGGCATATATGTATATATAGCTGCACATATATAAAACATAAACATATAAACATAAAGTACGTGTGTGTGTGTGTGTGTGTGTGTGTGTGTGTGTGTGTACTTTTATGTTTTATGGTGGAAAAGAATTGGAAACAAAGAGCAACCCAACAGTTTGGGATATAGCTAAGCAAACTGTGGCATATGAATATGATGCGATATTATTAATTCATAAGAAATTGTGAATCTCAATGATTCAGAGAAACTTGGCAAGAAATGCATTAACTGCTGCAGAGCAATGCAAGCAGGATCAAGAAAAGGATTTACACAATTACTGGAATAATGTAGAACACCACAAGAATTCAGAATTTTGATCAATGTTGTGACCAAACTAGACTTCAAAAGAGTAGCCATAAAAAGTGTACTTCCCTCCATTCAGCAGAAAAATGGTAGAAATAGGAAAAAGAAAACCAAATAAAGTGGGAATTTGTAGAAATGAATATACAATTAGTTTAGTATTGGGAAAAAACCTAAATATGTTTTAGGTAGGAAAATAATTTAAAATTACACTTATAATACAATTATTTGACAAGCACGATGACACATATGAATAGAGTAAAAAGATGCAAATATAAGATGGTTTTCTTAGTATTATTGTGGCATTTCAAAGGAAAGTGAATAGTTTGCACAATGTAACAGGCGGGGAAGGAAAAAAAAGTTTCTACCACCAAAAATATATATTTTTGAATGAAAGGACTCATCAAAGTCCTGGGCATCAGCCCAAATGCACCACTATTCTTTAGTGTTTTAATTGATCCATGATCTTATCAATGAACATATTTCCGCCAACCATGCAAAACATATGAACCATTGTTTATTATTAATTTGTGTCATTCAATCTTATCTAAGTCTTGCCCATGTTTTCCATTAAAGCTTCTAAGCAGGGTACAGTCAGAATCCTTGGCTTTTTCTTCTAGATTTCTTGACATTGTATAGATATCAGTGACGTACATGGAAAGCTCATTGGTTATCCTTTTCTCTTATGCATGTAACCAGCACACTTTTCCCCTTTATTCTTGCATTTCTTTTGTGAGGGAAGGGGAAGAGAATAACACACATAGAACAGTAGAAGCTCTTATTATGGTCCAGGCACTGTGTTAAGCATTTTTACAAATATCTCATTTAAACAACCTTATATAGTAGATGCTATTATTATCCTGTTTTACAGTTGGGGGAAATGAGGTAGACAGAGGTTAAGTGATCAGGGTCAAAAAGATAGTAAGTGCTTGAGGATGTATTTCATCTCAGGTCTTTCTGTTCCAGGTTCTGTGTTCTAGCCACTCTTCCAAACTGCCTCTACTGACATCACTTATCCGTGCCATTCCTGATCCATGTTTTCTAATATTCTCTGGCCCACTATGTTTCTCTGTATTGCTCTTTTGGTGATTATAAGTATTATAATTAGATAGATAGATAGATAATGAACCAAAAAGAAACAAAGCTGACATTGTTAACTACATTGTTATCTACAGAAAATGGAAGAGGAATAACCATAAAGGATTCACAAATTTCTGGAATTATAATTGAAGTCAATGTGGGAAATGTTTCCATTTACAATAACAATAATTCCCATGAAATATTTGAGTAACATATCTATGTGGATAGAAGATGCATCTGAACCTCTATGCAAACAATGCAATTTTATTATGATGGCCACTTAGTTCTTGGTGTCTCTTTTCCATTTAGTAGATTTTCTTCAAAATGATGGAGTGATTTACCTGAAATACAATTCTTATTTATAAAGGGTATAATCATGACTCCATTGAAGCAATTGCTTATGATATTTGAGCTAGAATTCATCCATGCACTGCCACTGATTGCTTGTTTTGGACTACTCAAACGAACCTGAGATAAATGTCATCACATTAATGCAGTTGGGGTGCTTGAAATTTTATTAATTAGTTGTATCTGTCACTTATGCAAAAGATTCTTCATCTTCTATTTTTTTTTAATGACTGGTTCAAATACATGGTTCTTTTTTAAGTTACATTTCATTTTTTCTAAAAATTATACTTTTAAAAACGTGGATTCCTGTCATTACATTTTATGAGTACTATATTTGTTGTACATCTTATATACATCTTATACAGCTTTTAAATTTTATCAGTATTATGTTAAAAAAGCTTCCCTATTCATTTGCCCATACTGGGTTTCTAGAAATATCTTTGAAGTAAATTCATGATCACATATATTCAGAAAGGTTTTCTTTCATATTATGAACAGCTGAAAAGAATATTGTAATAAGGATTTTGTAAAAATTTTTTCTAAATATGATTTATGCTAATTTTAGGTACTTTACAATTCTATGATAACCTTTTCTGCTCCCTATAGGTGGCCATGCTCAAATAATTAATCATCTGTTATCCACCCTTCTCCTCATGAACCTGCCCATATTTTGTTGGGTGCCTCCTTAGATGGCAGATACCGTGTGTGATTGGGGATATATCTGTATACTTGAAACCTTTATAGTTTGGTAGAACCTAACAGATTTCTTGTTCTGTTCAGAGAGTTTTAACAAAACAAACTTTTGTGCAGGGTAGATCCTCCGCTGAGATTGGTACAGTGGTGTGTGAATTGCTTGAGTCAAGCAACAATTTTGACATGGTTTCATTTTGTGACATCAGTGACCATGGCTATACACTTTCATTGATACTTGTTAGCTTTGAGTCTGATAAAACTGGATTGAGCTGATTCCTCTCTTCCTGCCCCCTTCCCTTCCTTTAGTTAGTTCACTATTAGTTGAGGACTATATATTTTGCCATAAACGTTTCTTTCTTTGCCCTCTTTTGTTGTATTTTTAATTCAGTGTTTTTAAGGGATGGAAATTAAGGAAATGCATGAAACCAGTAGCTCTTAAACAGCACACTTTAATGACTCCTAGAAATACACATATGGTTAATATCCACTGTGGTAAATAATGTTTCCACTGTAAAAAGTAAATATGTGTCAAAATCTTGTGAACTCAGTGTAGATTCATTTAAAACAATTTACTTCAGCTAGAGGAAGACATATTCCATATTAAAAGTTTTCTTTTAAAATTATAAACATGTTGTAAGGTTTATTATGTAAGTCAGTAAATAAATTTATTTTATTTTGCTCTAGTTAATACACATAGAACAGTAGATTCTCCATGGAAGATTTATGGGAGATATACTCAAGAGTCACAAAGGATGAGAAGATATAAATGGGTTATAATTTTGTATTATTGGAGGCAGAGCACCCATGAGTTTAATTAATATTCCTATGCAGATAATTCCCAATCTATATTTCTCATGCCAGTCCCATGTCAGTGAATGGCTATTGGACAATCTATACTCAATGTCCTATGTCTTAAAATGTCTTAAAAACCATCATGTCCGGGGCAGCTAGGTGGCACAGTGAGTAGAGCACTGGCCCTGGAGTCAGGAGGACCTGAGTTCAAATCCGGCCTCAGACACTTGACACGTGTACTAGCTGTGTGACCTTGGGCAAGTCACTTAACCCCAATTGCCCTGCCAAAAGGCAAAAAAAAAAAAAATTAAAAAAATTTAAAAAAAACCATCATGTTCAAGATAAAACTCATCATTTTTACCCCCAAATCTTTTCCCAAACTTTCTTGGAACTCACCATCTTTCTAGTATCCCAGGTTTGTCACCTTGACATGAGGCTTGAGTCCTCATTCTTTCCCTACAAAAAGAATCATATTCCAAATCTTGCCATTTCTACCTCCATAAAATCTCTTATGTCAAACTCCTCATTTCTTCTTACATAGCTACCACCTGACATCTTACTTGGTCAGTTGCCACAGACTTCCAATTGATCTCTCTACCTGAAATCTTTCCCCTCACCAATTAATCTTCTTTTGAGCTGCCAAAGACATCTTAAGATCAGGTCTGATCATTCTCCTATTCAAATATACTCCAGTGCCATCTAGTACAAAATATGAATTTCTCTGTTTGACATTTAAAGTTCTTCACGACATGGCTCCAACCTCCATTTCTCATCTGGTTTTATATTACTTCTGTTTTCACAGAACACAATTACATATTTAAATTATCCTTCTTGAGGTTCCTTATCGCAATGCTCCATTTTATTTCTCTATGTCCTTACACTGAGTCTCATAATTAGAGTGATTTCCTTTTTCACCTCTTAGAATCCTTATAGTTTCTTCAATTACCAGTTCAAGTAACACTTTCTATATAAAGGTTTCCTGAATCTGCCAGCTAATGTGGTTGAGTCATTTCAGTCATGTATGACTCTTTGTAACCCCATTTGGGATTTTCTTGGCAAAGATAATGGAGTAGTTTGCCATTTCCTTCTCTACCTTATTTTACAGAAAACTGAGGAAAACAAGGTTAAGTGACTTGCTTAGGATCATATGGATAGTAAATGTCTGAGGCCAAATTTGAACTTATCTTCCTAAGTCCAGGCCCTAGCTGCCATGCCAGCTAATAGGGATGATATATTTCTATATGCACATTTCTCTTTCAATAGAATGAAGCTCTTTTTTTGGGCAGGGCAATTGGGGTTAAGTGACTTACCCAAGATCACAGGCAAGTACGTGTATCAAGTATCTGAGGTTAGATTTGAACTCAGGTCCTCCTGACTACAGGTCTGGTACTCTGCTTACTGCACCACCTAGCTGCCCCTATGATGCTCTTTTCTGGCAGATATTTTTTTGGGGTTTGAAACACCAGCACCTGGTCTAGCACCACAAAGTCAGAATGTACTAAAAATTCATTGATTAGTAAGATCATGTTTTCACTGAATGTTAAAATATAATAAAAGTCACAATGCCTACTAGGCTTTATTAGGTAATGTATTGTCTAAAAACTTTAATTATAAGAAGTGGAATAAAGTCAGTAAATAATAAATTAGTTTGCAAAATATCCATGAAATTATTATATTAATAGTGATATTCTTAATCAGGCACTCACAGTTTTGAATTACAAGAGAATAAACACACCCACAAATTTCTCATTAAATAAAACATATACATGTGTCTAAAAAAACCCATAGACAATGGTTGAGCCACTTCACTGAGAGTAATATTCAATGAGCTAATGTATTGGAATCATATAGTTTTTTAACTAAAAAAGACCATGAGAAGAAATCATCTAGTCTATATTCCAACCAGCACCATAAATAACTAGCTGCATCTAGGGCAAAGTTAATTGATGTGTGCTTTGGTGGTGGTGGTGGTGGTGTTGTGTGTGTGTGTGTGTGTGTGTGTCTGTGTGTGTGTGTGTCTGTGTCTGTGTGTGTCTGTGTGTGTCTGTGTGTGTGTAGAGGGTGCAACCAAGGGGAAAGTTTGGCTGTGGTTCCAGGAGTCATAGTAGGGACGGTAGTACAAAGGGAGAGACCTAGTGGAGTTGTAGTCCATTAAGAAAGTCTTATTCCACCTTCTCTCTAACCCCAGGTCTTCAATCTTGCTTGGACAGTTGCAGTAGACAAAGGGAGGAAGCATATGCTCTCTAACATTTCAGCAACATGGGACAAAGTCCCATTTGTCTTGTCCTCATTATGACTCTGAGAGTTTATGGTCTATGAGAGGAATTTCTCAATAGGCAGTTCAACTGGTGGTTTCCTCCTCCCTAATGTACATGGCAGGGGACTTCCCACTTAGAAACTGCCATATGAAAAAAGTTGGACAATTTGAGGCTATGGCAGCAGTAGCCTACATTTTTGAAAAAATAATTTAAAAAGAGTTGAACAAAAACTGACTTCCTACCATGATCACTTTGAAAAGGATAAGATTTAGCTGCTAATACACCAGGCTGAACCTTACCACATTTTGTCCTTTCAAATCCCTTCCATAGCCTACCTTCCCTTTTACTCAACCAATACATTCAACTATGTCTTTAAAGGGGAGCTGTTTCTCTTAAAGCCTTGGCTTCCCTTAAAATTATTTTAATTAGGATCAGCTTTTAAGGTACCTCATTTACCTTAAGTGAAAGCAAAAACTTGAAAGCAACTTCAGGGCCACTGGAGGGGTGGGAGTGGGTACTACACAGGAGCTGCGCTGAAACAGAGACCCTGTTTCTTCCTTTGAAGTCTGACCACCTGTGAAGTACTATTGATTGTGGGCAGCCAATCTTCAAAGGGATAAGGCTGCATTTCTCCCCCACCTGGCCACTGCATGTTACAACACTTTAGAGACAGCAGGAGCTGCTTTCAAATGAAGTTTTGGATTTAAAAGCTAAATTGGGAGTTGTGAATTGTTCCTAAGCTAGCTTTTAAAACACAAATGCTATTTGAGAATTGCCCAACAGTACTTTCTATACCCCCTTCCTTTGCCTCCTTGTCATCCATGGGACTTAAAGAGCTAGACTTCTTTCATATTAGGTTTTTTTTTTTTTACTAGAATTTAATGAAGTCACTAATGTGCTGGAGAGAGCATAATGGCTGGGATGTCTAGAATAATCAGGAAACTTGGAAAGTCAAAATATCTTTCTCACCTACATTTATTGATAATTAAAAATAAAGTCAGTAGGATGATGCTAACATTACAGAGAAAAACAACTTTGAAAGACATTTGAGTTCGGATTAATGAAATTTTAAACGATGAGTCCAAACGAGCGATGATGAAGCATGCCACTTACCTGACAAAGAGTTGATGAACTTAACATACTGAAAGAGAATAGATTTTAAGCCATGGTTAATGCGAGAATTTGTTTTGCCAGACTATGCAAATAATGTGTTGAGGGCTTTATTTTTCTTTTTAATTTGCTTAATTGGATAGGGGCATGGTAGTAGAAATCAACTTAAAACAAAGGCTTAAAAAATTCACAGAGCCCAAGTTAAGAACCTCTGTTAGGTAAAACCTTTCTTGATTACTTTAGCTGCCAGTGCTCTCCCTTCTATAACTATTATGTATGTATATATACATATGCATATATATATACATATATATATTCTGCATATATTTATATGTGTACATGCTGACTCCCTCATCAAAATCTAAGTTCCTTGAGGGCAAGAACTATTTTTACTTTTTTTTTCCATCACTAGCATTTAGCCTTACAGTATATGGCACAGAGTAAGTGTTGATTGATTTGGGGAGAGGGGGGAAAAGAACAGAAAGTAGAAAATCATTAGAGAAACTAGAATTTTTTTTCCTAGGCTGCTACTAATATGAATAAATTTGATTTGTTCGCAGATCAAAGTTGGTTGTATTTAATTGTCCTAACTTATTTAGAAGAGTGTGCAAATTTCATGGTCTTTTTATGGCCCCTAAGCCTTTAAGTAAAAATCTTCATCTCTTTATTGAATCTTAGTGAGAATAAAGAAAAGTAGAAGCAGAAAGATCATTTATTCAAGTCATTCTATATATGAAAAGATTAGCTGGTTATATTGTAGATAATTAGATAAAATTAGATAATTTTAGTAATTAGATAAATTAGATAATTAGATAAAACCTTACTGAAGAGCTGTGCACATATTTTTGAAACAGTGTGAAAATAGCCCATCTTTGAACTTTCCATTTATTAATATCAGGTTCTTGAAAAATGACTGCCAACATGACAGTATTGGTTTGAATGGTTATTTCCTATGTGGCTCATCATTCTCAGATGCTGGTCTTGTACTGCTAGCCACAGAGTACAAAAAGAGTCACTTAGAGCAACTATGGAATGAACCAGAAAGTCTAAATTACATTGATCTACAACAGGAACAGCCTGGGAGGAGCTTTACTTAGGCTTATCCCAAGAGAATACTTGAACCCTTAGTTTTAGGTCAGAGTTGGTAGATAATTTGTTTTATATTTCAGAGTAAACTACCTGGATGTTTAGCAGAGACACAATGTGGTCCTACCATTTAAGATTTGCATAGAACTAATTGTTAGAGGAAGACAGAGAAGAAAAAAAGGGGAAGGTGCTTAGGGGCAAATTCTTTTGCTTCATTCTTTTTCTTCCCTTTCTCTTTTTTCTTGCTTTCTTTCCTCTTTTTTTTTTCACACATCAAAGTACTGGAAAGGACACATTGAAAATTGAAGACATATTACTTAATTTGTAATCTGTTATCATTTTAATACTTATCTTTAGACATAAATGCTTAGACTGATTTTCAGGTCCCTCCTAAACTTTGCATAAAATGTAAACAAACTCTAAAGTTTTCAGAGGTGAAGAGCATGTCACTTTTATTCTGTGGCCATAGCCTTTTATTTTTGTGAACACCAGCAAATGTAAAATGAAGACTTCAATTTTATTGTCTTTTTTAAAAATACATCTTAAAGTTACAGGGTGATAAGTAATTTTTGCCCATCTTCGAATATAGTAACCTGTGCACATCACCAGCAGAAGGCCATTTTCATAAGTTCTTTCCTTAGCTACCATCAATAAGCTTTCTCCTGATTATGTATGGTAAGGTAAGTGACCTTGCCTGTCCTTTTCTGATTAAAGAAGTTCTTGGCAGCCCCGTAGGGCAGGAATGCCAGGGCTCTGTCTGTATTATATTTCCTTTAATCTGTGACCCTTAATTTATTGGTTCTCATTTATTGAAGCACAATCTTGATGAGAATAGCAGGCTTTTTAATGGGCGAAAGTTGCTGCCTAGAGCAAATCAAATTCTATTACCACTGAAAATGACAACAGCCCTTGTCTATATCATTGTGTTATACCATAGTCAAGTGCTGCCCTCCTCCCCCTACACACACAGTCAAGGCATATATTTAGGGCTGTACATTTTATCCTTCCTGACATCCACTTGGAATAAGACAAGTATTGTGATGTCCATCCTGTCATTGATTCTTCTCTCCTGATCTTCAACAACTGGGCTAATATGACTTATATTTTAAGGGACATATTCTTATTTTCTATGAGAGATTTCGTCTTCTTCATTTAAAAAAATATTTTGATAAAAGTGGTATAAAACTACCCTCACTGTCACTGTTACTCATTTCATGGTTTTCCCTATTGCCAAAGTCCAGAAAATTGTATTCCTATGCTGCTAAGGATTTACTGTAATGTCACTTTTTATTGTGCTTAAAGGTTTACAAAGCACTTTTCTTGGATCAAGTCTGTGAGGTAGGTAATATGAATAGGGGTATCCCCATTTCACAGATGAAGGAACTGTGCTTAATAGAGGTTAAGTACTTTACAAGACTCCTAAGTCTGATAACTGTTAGACCTGGAATTCAAGCCCAAGTCTCATGATAGCAGGCTCTGTATCCTTGCCTCTGAAGTTTGTGGTTGAAAAAAAAATTAGACTGTTGTGATATCTCCCTTGGCATACACAATGAACTGAGAGGCCAAAGAGAAGGGGATATACAGGTTATTTGAAAAATATCAGCCTGATCGTAAAAAACACATGATTCTCTCTATTCCTTTTTGTTTAGAATAAAGATCCAAATAGAAATTATTTAACAAGAAATAATCAATTAGAAAGGTTATTATAATCATTATTCCCTTTTAGGGAAAATTTTGTTGTGAATCTTTAGTGAAAGCGTATAGAAGCTAAAATCATCAAGGAGTAACATTGTTTTCACAAATCATATGCATAAATCATTATTATTACTAAATACCAGTGATTCAACATGAGTCAACATACAACATGGCAGCCACAACACTAAGGAGGTATTAATATGCATTAAAAGATTCACAGGCTCCCTGACTAGAATGGTGATAGGCCTGTTGTAGTCTGTCCTAGAAAGTTCCTATCTGGAATGCTAAATTCAGTCTTGGATGGCATATTTATTAATATTAACACTAATATTAAAAATGTTATAAATGAAAACATTAATACTTAACATTTATTACTATTACTATCTTTCCTTTATTTTTTTATTTTGTTATTAGCCTGTTCTCATTTTTTAAAAGAGTTCAGATAGAAAGTAGTCACAGAAAAAGTTACTATCCTGTTATTATTCTTTTATAATTTAGTGCTTTGTGGACTATCACAGAAATGGGTAAAACAACTTTTTGTATTTTAATAAACATTTTAGGACCTATCATTATAAATCCAGGAGCAGATAGAATTACAGGGACAATAGGTACCTCCTTCCCCTTCCACATAACTTTTGTACCATCTTCTAAGTTTCTGTATTTTGAAAGATTTTTTTGTTCCATACAACTTAGAGAATATAAGAATTCAGCATGTCAACATTTATTAAAATATTGTTCTTAAATTTTTTTAGGGAACATTGTTGTCTGGACAGATGCAAGCCACAGTGTCGAGTTTAATAATGCTGTGGTCTCAGTACATTTTATTTGCTGACTGCGCAAGGATATTTTAGGGTTTGTATTTATCATAGAGGGATTTGTAGTCTGTAGCTTATAGAGGCTAGATAGCAAGTTTTAGCAGTATAATTTTAGCCACCTAATTATGTCTTTCTAGGTACCCACTAGATGCTAACATTTTGCAATTTGCAGTGATATGCTGTACAGTTTGCTACTCTTTAGTAAATACACTACATTCATCAGTAGCTCTGGGCTGATCGTGGATAATATTTCTATAATTTCTGATGGTAATAAGATATAGAATAATGAATTCTATTAGGCTGCAATCTCTCTTAGTGTCTGAAGCCCAAAGCAGCCACTGAAGGCCATCTGTAGAAGGCAGGGATAGTACCTAAGAGAGGATAATTGCATTTTTAGACTAGGGGACAAAGATATCATTAGCTATGCAGAATTCTGTGATTATTGTTTGCTCATCAATCCATTGTGCTTAAGCCATAGCCCCCTCAAAATGATATTAAAACTTTTATTTTTTTCCTTGCCCTGCTTTGACTCCTTAATATTTTGGTTTTAATTTTAATACTTATTTAAGAATGATAAGTATTTCTGATATAATTTTATTTTCCAGATTCAATTATTCATTTTCTTTTTCATTGCCCTTAATTATTCAATAGGTTGTTTGGGTGTTTGGGTTTCTGTTTTCTTTTTTTGCCATGCATTGGCTGAATTTTTACGGTGTCCTCCAGTGCCTTCCTGCAGGTTTTCATTAGTTTCTCATGTTACTGAATTTGATGCCTTTCCTTAGGAATGTACCCAGACACCTAGATTATCATAGCAATGGCTTCAGCATATGTTGAGGTACACAGATCCTAGAATATTTGTTTCATACACTGTCAGATATTGTGGGGGAATAACTATGTTCGTGATGACTAAAGTAGATGCTAGATTTTTGGAATTATTTTGTTTAGGCATGGTTTCTCTACTGGTTGCATTTGTGCTATCAAACACAACGCCCCTCCCCCCCGCCCTTTTTAAAAATCCAGGGTAAGTTTACCCTTCTCTTTTTCAAGGTTTTCTAGATATTGACAGCATATTTGCTCTTTATTTCATTATTAAGTATCTCTTCTAGAGATTGTATTAAGTGTAATTTTCAATGTCATCTAGTTCTTCGATTTTTTTTTCTTTTCAGATTTAATTCCTCATTTTTAGTCACATTTCACATAATGTGGATTTAGGAATGAAGGTATTTCATCAATGCTCTGCACTCATGAGCAATGCCTTATTGTGTCATGTGGAGCTGAGGAGGTACTCAACAAAGAGCAGTATGAAGCCTTTGCCTAGAAATAATAAGAACTGTTAATTTGCTGTGATGTATCACTGCACATAGTACATAATACACAGCCTTCATCTCTTCAGTCCCTTTCATGTGCAGTTATGTTCTCCTCCTTTTGGCATTCATCCGCATCTGTATTCAAGCACTTCTTGGACATGGGGGTATTGATATTTCTTTTGGTTTCTTTTGTCTTCTTATGATAGAAGAATAGAAAGGGGTGACACTCATTCTTTCATCTTCTATGTCAGGCTGACCAGATTGACAATTTCAAACTTCTTATGCCACCCTATTTTTTAGATTACTATTTAGAATAATATCACCCTCTCTGGGGTAACAAGCTGACACATGGTTTCTACAGAGCCAAATTAGCCAAAATATCAGGGTTCCTGTCATGTCTTCACAGTTAATATGGTGGTCTCACAAAGTCCCTGGTAGATACGCCTTTATTAATATTCCTTTCAATTGGCATAGTCCCACTCATTCAATAGTATAAATGATGTCTTGTGTTTTTTGGGGGTTATTAACTTTTGATAATAATAACAAAACTAGCATTTGTATTTATTTAGTAATTCAAGGTTTACAAAATGTTTTGCTTATCTAGTCTCCATTGATCCTCACAAAAAAAAAAATCTTGTGGACTGGGTGCTATTATTGTCCTTCACACATGAAACTCCATCCCCTATATTCAAGCCTTTGTATAGGTGGTGAGTCAATAAATATTTATTGAGTGTCTTCTGTGATTCAGACACTATGCTAAGCACTGGAGTTCAGATTGCCCCTCATCTCTGCAATGAACTCCCTCTACATTTCTGCCTCTTAGAACACCCCTCCCCATACACGCACACACACTATAATATTGAGTTTAAGCTTTATTTTCTGTATGAAATTTTTCTTTGTTTTAACAGTATTTATTGTTTATATATTTTTTGTAAACTCAGACATGTACATTTCTCCCTCAATAGAATTTAAGCCTGTGGATGGCAAAAGATGTTTCATATTTTCTTTGTATCCCCAGTTGCTAGTATTACACCTAGAACATAAATAAGTACTTAATAGCTCCTTGTTGAGTGACTGAATAAACATTTGATTAACTCTATTTTTTTCTTTTGGTTGCTCATCTGTACTCCTCCTTTAAAGTATATTTCCTACCAAATCATGACAGAGTTATCACTAACTCTCTCTGGAATGCTCTCTTCCCTAACTTCTCTCTCCAGCTTTTCTTGCTTCCCTGCTTCCCTCAAGTCTCAGCTAAAATCCCATCTTCTGTTAAGAATACTTTCCCACTCCTCCTCTATGTTAGTGCCTTCCCTCTGAGATCATCATGTACATTGTATTCATAAAGAAAATTTACCATTACTTATGCTAACTAGTGGACAGAAAAAAAGTGATTAGGCTTAATGCAATCAAACTTTATAAATTGAAGCATGTATATGCTACCCTTGAAGAACAAATGACCGCCCTGACATTTTAGATGTTCCAATATGCTTTTCTCTTACCAGACTACAACGTTCCCTTTTTGCCCCGACAGAAGCAATGTATCTCTCTCCAAGGTAATCACCTAGTAAGTCTTTTATCATTCTGCACTGCCATCAAAACAAAAAGGGGGTGCTTGAGATTCCAGGCTGGTTAATGTAAGAGCTAGTTCTAAAAATCCTAAGAACAGGCTGATTCTTGGTGCTCTAGGTCGATTTTAATACTTTTTACTGTGGTGTTTAAAAAGTTTGAGAGACATAGTTTCTGGGTAATTAACAATTTTATTAATAATGCTAGCATGTTGTTAATAAAAGAGTTCAGTGGTACTCTCAAATGCCAAAGATGAATCATGGTAGTAGGCTCACAGTTTACAAGCTCTTAGAAGAGTGGGTGTCCCAGAGGGTGGAAATCTACTCTGATTGGTTAATGATTAATGATAGCAGTGTGTCATCATGTCACTTTTGGACAAAGGGACTACCTCTACACGCAGACCACCCACAGTCTTGGGCAACCTAGACAGAGGATCTATCTCTGTCCAAATTAGCTTGAGTGGAACACAACAGATAAGAATTTATTTTAGATTAGAAGTCTGATCTATTTGGGTGAAATAGCAATACCCAGGATGAGGAGAATGTTAATTCTATCTTCCATCAACCTCATCATTGAGAGACCAGGGTTCTGACAAGGAAATAGTATAGGTAAAAAAGCTTAGGTCTCCCCAATTTTAATAATTGGCTATTAATGAGAGATTAAAAACACTGAGGCACAAAATGGAGGTTTGAACGAAATTAGAGTCAGTTCCACTAAGTTGAAATATTTATTCTTACTATTTTATTAAAGTAATATAACTTATTCTCACTGAGGAGATTATTTCCAATTTGCCCAGTTTATAACTTTTATGTTCATTGTTGATTACGTTAAATGTTGTTAATACCAAAATGTAAGCTCTTTGAGGCCAAAGTTTTTTTTTGTCCTTAATACAGTAATTGGCATATAGAAAGCACTCAATAAATATCTTTTGAATACTTAATTTTCTGACTAGGATAAAAGAAGACTAACATTGACGGAAATTTGGTAAAATAAATTTTCACTAATGGAAACTTCTAGGGTCCCAAAAATCCTTTTAAATCTTTTTTCCCTACCATTATTTAAGATTTTACTTTTTATATATGTCTGCAATGTTTGATTCACAAAGCAGCTGAAGGTATAGTGAGGCTGACTTTAAAAGAAGGATGGGATGAAGGAGGAAAAGAGAGGAAAGCAGAGGACAGAAAAAAAGAGGAGATGAAAGAGAGTGAGAGAGAGAGACAGAGAGAGAGAGACAGAGAGAGAGAGACAGAGAGAGAGAGAGAGAAGGGGAAAAGATAAGGCAGGGGAAAAGAATAAAAAAGTAAGGAATTGGTAGCCTACTTACAATAAAAGCTAGGCTTCCTAGATCAGATTCAATACTTAATTTTACCAATCATAGTAACTTCTCTAAAATAGCAAATAGAAACTCAACATAGGCCCCATTGCCATGTGTTAGTTTATGACTTTTAAGGATTTTACTAGATCAGAAATACTGTTCTTATCACATTTGTTCACCCCATTATGATCAGTCTTGGTGTTTGTCAACTTTGTCATAATTATGATCATCAGGTAACCTCTTTTCTGTCATGCAGAGAAAGTGCTAAAAGATGAAACCACTTTGGATTGACATTGGCCAAGCTAAATAACACACTGAACTCACAGCTGTTAGGGAATTTCAGTTCTTCCCAATGGGTAAATGACTGCTGCCATGCTGTTTAATAGATTAATAGAAAAATAAAGAAATAAAGAAGATTACATTCTACCAAACTATTGTCAAAGGTGAAAAGAACTAAAAAGCTCTTCCAAAGTACTTTCCATGTCTTTTTTTTCTTATTTTTTTTAATGAATTGAGCTCAGTGAATATTGGTAAAAAAAAAGGATTCCATAGATTTAGTCAAAGAAATCCAAAAGAAAGAAGACCAGAATTTACATTAGAATAAGTGACCAGAGGTTCTTAATATATTTTGAGAAAGAAAATTATGTTTTCCCCATAATGCAAGCCAGGTCACTATGACAATGGGCTAATGGGATTGAACTAAAAAAAATTGTCAGTTGTATTTTCAGGGGATCACATGCAACACAAAGAAGTGAAGCCAAGCACACACTTAATATGATATAAAAAACAATGCTGGGGCAGAGTGAAGATGGCAGCTGGAAGGCAGGAACTTGCCTAAAGCTCTGTCCCAGGACCCTCCAAACATGTATAAAAATGGCTCTGAAGAAATTCTAGAACTGCAGAACCCGCAAAATAGCAGAGGGAAGCAGGGCTCCAGCCCAGGACAGCCTGGATGGTCGCTGGGTAAGGTCTATCACACTGTGCTGGCAGTGGAGTGGAGCAGAGCCCAGCATGAGCAGCACCCAGACCAACCAGAACAGGAGCCGGGTGGAACAGGGCCTAACACCCTGAATCAGTGAGCTGTGGCAGTTACCAGACTTCTCAACCCACAAACACCAAAGACAACAGAGAAGGTTAGGGGGAAAAGCTGCAGAGACAGAGTGAAAGGAGTTTGCAGTTTGGCCACTGCTCCTGGGATGGCAGAGGTGGTGCAGCTCTGAGGACAGAACTACAGCTGCAGTTGCTTCCAGCCCCAGGTCCACCTGGTGGGAGGAATTAAGTGGCAGATAAGAGCAGGAGTGCAGAGCCTGTTTAAGATCTGAGTTGCGTCAGGGTTGGCGGTTCTTGGGGGAGGAGGAGCACTGGTGTGGCAGAGCTTGCTGTGTAGAAATAGCCATGAAAACAACAGCGCAGACCCTCAAGCTTAGGACAAAGTACTCTCTACTCTACAAGCAGTCATACCTCAATAAAAAACTCAAGGGTCAAGTAGTTAGCTGGGAACATGGCCAGGCAGCAAAAACTGGACTCAGATTCAGACTCAGACTTTGGAACTTTTCTTTGGTGACAAAGAAGACCAAAACATACAGCCAGAAGAAGTCAACAAAGTCAAAGAGCCTACATCAAAAGCCTACAAGAAAAACATGAACTGGTCTCAGGCCATGGAAGAGCTCAAAAAGGAGTTGGAAAAGCAAGTTAGAGAAGTAGAGGAAAAAATGGAAAGAGAAATGAGAGTGATGTGAGAAAACCATGAAAAACAAGTGAATGACTTGTTAAAGAAGACCCAAAAATACTGAAGAAAATAACACCTTTAAAAATAGACTAACACAAATGGCAAAAGAGCTCCAAAAAGCCAATGAGGAGAAGAATGCCTTGAAAGGCAGAATTAGCCAAATGGAAGAGGAGGTCCAAAAGACCACTGAAGAAAATACCACCTTAAAAATTAGATTGGAGCAAGTGGAAGGTAGTGACTTTATGAGAAATCAAGATATTATAAAACAGAAGCAAAGGAAGGAAAAATTGGAAGATGATGTGAAATATCTCATTGGAAAAACCACTGACCTGGAAGATAGATCCAGGAGAGATAATTTAAAAATTATTGGACTACCTGAAAGCCATGATCAAAAAAAGAGCCCAGATATCATCTTTCAAGAAATTATCAAGGAGAACTGCCCTGATATTCTAGAGCCAGAGGGTAAAATAGAAATTGAAAAAATCCACTTATTGCCTCCTCAAAAAGACCCCAAAAAGAAAACTCCTAGGAATATTGTGGCCAAATTCTAAAAGTTTCCAGGTCAAGAAGAAAATACTGCAGGCAGCCAGAAAGAAACAATTTGAGTATTGTGGAAACACAATCAGGATAATACAAGATCTAGCAGCTTCTACATTAAGGGATCGAAGGGCTGGGAATATGATATTCCAGAGGTCATTGGAGCTAGGACTAAAACCAAGAATCACCTACCCAGCAAAATTGAGTATCATGCTCCAAGGCAAAATATGGATTTTCAATAAAATAGAGGACTTTCAAGCTTCCTCAGTGAATAGACCAGAGCTGTATAGAAAATTTGACTTTCAAACACAAGAATCAAGAGACGCATGAAAAGGTAAACAAGAAAGAGAAATCACAAGGGACTTACTAAAGTTGAACTGTTTTGTTCACATTCCTACATGGAAAGATGATGTGTATAATTCAGGAGACCTCAGTATTAGGGTAGCTGAAGGGAATATACATATATACATGCATACATATATCCATACATATATGGACAGAGGGCACAAGGTGAGTTGAATATGAAAGGATGATATATAAAAAAAATAAAACCAAATTAAAGGATGAGAGAGGAATATATTGAGAGAGGGAGAAAGGGAGAGATAGAATGGGGTAAATTATCTCATATAAAAGTGGCAAGAAAAAGCAGTTCTGTTGGGAGGTGAATGATAAATCATTAGAGAAGATCCTCCCTATTACAGTGTAAGCCCGCCTCTCCCTTCCCCCCCAGTGCCCCCCCTCCCAAGCTCCTGACTCTCAGGCTTGGAATAAACAATCAGACATTCCTTTCTGGCTAGGAGACTGGGAGGCCATGAATAAGAATGCATCTCTCACCATTCCTCTCTGACTGATAGGCCCTAAGACAAAAGATAGGAAATAACTCCTCTCTGCCTTTGAGACATACTCCTGAGATTGCCTAGCCAGTTCTTAGGAATGAGGGTGGGGGGATGGATGGGGGGGAGGGTGGGGTGGCTCCCCTTTTTAGTGGGAAAAACTTTCTTTGTTCAGGGTCCTATAAAAGTCACCACGTGGGACAGTCACAGTGGAACCTCACCCATGGAGAGGATGCTTCACCTGGGGCTATGTTCAGAAGGGACTAATCAAGGAGGCTGCCAGGGGTTCCCCAGCTTTGGATAAGCCTTGGTGTATGTGGGGAATGTATGTATGTTGTATGTTATATGTGTGTCTTTTTGTCGGTATCGCTGCATTTGTAGATGCCTCTGTGTGTCTGTGTCTCTGCCTTGGTTGCAGTGTTAACTGGGTTTCTTAGGAATTGTTGATTAATGTGGTTGTGGGTTTAATAGAGTTTTTTCCCTGTCTTTCAATAAAATCTTTGTTCTGTTGGGAGTGTGCCAACGTGAATCCGAATCCAAACCTAATTTAGCTTAATCGAACAGGAGGGAAGAGGGGGCAGGCGAGGGGGAATGAGTGAATCTTGCTCTCATCGGATTTGACCTGAGGAGGGAATAGCATACACACTCAATTGGGTATCTTACCCACAGGAAAGAAAGAGGAAGGAGATAAAAAAAGGGGGATGATAGAAGGGAGGGCAGATAGGGGGAGGAGGTAATAAAAAGCAAACACTTTTGAAAAGGGACAGGGTCAAGGGAGAAAATTGGATAAAGGGGGTTAGGACAGAAAGGAGCAAAATATAGTTAGTCTTTCACAACATGAGTTTTGTGGAAGGGTTTTGCATAATGATACACATGTGGCCTATGTTGAATTGCTTGCCTTCTTAGGGAGGGTGGGTGGGGAGGGGAGAGAATTTGGACCTCAACATTTTAAAATCAGATGTTCAAAAAAGAAGTTTTTGCATGCAACTAGGAAATAAGATATACAGGCAAAGAGGCATAAAAATCTATCTTGCCCTATGAGAAAGTAAGGGAAAAGGGGATGGGGGGAGTGGGGTGACAGAAGGGAGGGTTGACTGGGGAACTGGGCAATCAGAATATATGCCATCTTGGAGTGGGGGGGGAAGGCAGAAATGGGGAGAAAATTTGTTATTCAAACTCTTGTGAAAATTAATGCTGAAAACTAAAAATATTAAATAAATAAATAATGATTTTTTAAAAATGCCTAAAAATGAGGTGAATCATATGTCAGAGCCATTCAGCCAGAGTTGCATGAAAATGATTTCTAAGATATTTAAAAAAACCTTGTAAAAACTAATAATTCAAATACTTGCCAAAGTAGGACAAATAACAAAAATACCAAATATACATTAAAATATTTTAACTGCACCTTTTGTTCATAGCAAAGAATTGAAAAAAATAGATGTTTGTGGACTGGGAATAGCTAAACCACTTTTGGTATATGAATGGAATTTGGCATATTACTAATGAACTAAAAATGATAAATATGAATACATAGAAACATGGGAAGATTGATATATATAGACACAAACTGAAATAATCAGAATGGAGAAAAATTCACAATGTCTAAAACAATGTATATGTAAATAACAGCATAAATCAAAACAATTAAATCAAATGATGTTAAATCATAATGTAGAGGGAGCCAAGATGGTAGAGTAGAAAAAGCAACTCAGCTGACATTTTCAACATTTCCTGACAAATAACTTTAAAATATCAAGTCAAATAGAATTCTGAAGCAGCAAAGCTAATGAAATTGTGGGGTGAGATTTTTTCCCAGCCCATGACAATTTAGAAAGTAAGAAGGAAAGGTCTGTGACATCTAGGTGGGGGCTGATTCAGAGGGCACCACAGTAGCAAAACCAGGGGTGGGCCTTCGAGGTGACTGCAAAATCAGTAGCAACTTTGGAAGTTCTCAGTCCAGAGATGCTAAAGGGATTGGACGACTGGTCGAAAAAAGATTATAGGGGATCCTGAACTGGCACTTGGCACAGCACCAGGTGTTGTTTGGCAACTCCACTGTCTGCACATAGTTCTGGGTTGCAGTTCCAGGGCAGAGGAGTGGTTGTGGCTGCAGGAGAGCAGCAGTTCTGGTTGCAATGCTAGGGCAGAGAAGGGCACTATACTTCAATCTGCAAGGCAGCAGGGGCCTTTCCTGGATAAAGACCAGAGTGGAGATGATGAGAAGAATAACTATACCTTTAAAGAAGAATAACTACACCACTTCGGAAGCATTGAAAACTTACAGAAACCCAGAATTTGCTCTGAAAGTAGCAGCATGAAAAAGCCTGAAGCTTGGGAAAGCAACTCCACATCCTCAGGTAAGCAGAGCCCAACTTTAGCATAAAGTTTAAGGTCAATAGATAGGCTCAGGGAAAAAAAAATGAGTAAACAGCAACATCATCATCAACAACAACAAAGAACCTGGCCACAAAACTTACTATAGTGACAGGGAATTTGAAGACCCAAACTGAGAAGAAGACAGCCACATGAAAGCAGCTACAGGCAAAGCCTCAAAGGAAAAAAACACACACACACACACACACACACAAACTGGACATAAGGCAAACAGAATTCCTGGAAGAACTAAATAAAGAAATAAGAGTGATAGAGGAAAAAATATAGGAAAAGATATAAGAATGATGAAAGAAAATTATGAAAGGAGAATTAAAAGTTTGGTAAATAGATACAAAAATGGTGATGAAAATAAATCTTTAAAAAAAAGAACACAAACCAAAATTTGCCAAATTGTAAAAGAGGCATGAAATTCACAGAAGAAAAGAACTCCTTAAAAAGCAGAATTGGGCAAGTGGAAGCTAATGACTCCACAAGACATCAAGAAATAATAAAATAAAATAAAAATAATGAAAAATAAAAGAAAATGTGAAATATGTTACTGGCAAATTGAATTACCTGGAAAGTAGTTTGATGAGATACAATTTAAGAATTATTGGATTACCTAAAAGACCATTATCAAAGAAGAGACTAGACATTATATTTCAAGAAATTGTTACAGGAAAACTACACTGATATCTTAGATGAAGAGAATAAAATAGACAATGAAAGAGTCCACCAATCACCTCCTGAAAGAAATCCCAAAATGAAAACTTCCAGGAATATTATAGTCAAATTCCAGAGCACCCAGGTCAGAGAGAAAATACTTCAAGAAGCCAGAAAGAAACCATACAAATATATTTCAGCCATAGTCAGGATCACACAAGATTTAGCAGCTTCTCTATTAAAGGAGCAGAGGGCTAGCAATATGATATTCCAAAAGGAAATGGAGCTAGGATTGCAACCAAGAATAACCTACCCAGCAAAACTAAATATAATCATTCAAGGGAAAAATTGATGTATAATGAAATAGAGAACTTTTCAAGCATTCTTGATGAAAAGACCAGAGCTGATTAGAAAATTTGACTTTCAAAAACAACTCAAGAGAAGGATACAAAGGTAAATATGAAAGAGAAATCATGAGGGACTCAATAAAGTTAAACTGTTTACATTCCTGTGTAGGAAGATGATACAAGTAATTTCTAAGAAATTTGTCATTATTAAGGCATCTAGAAAGATTCTATATAGAGAGTGGACACAGGTTTGAGTCCATTATGTTGAGATGATCTCAAAGAAAATGAAGGGATGAGAAAGAGGGATGCACTGGAAAAAGGGGGAAAGGAGAGGAAGAGTAGGGAAAATTGTTTCATGTAAGAGTTGTACAAGGAAGAACTTTTGCAATGGAGAAGAAAATGGAAGGGTGGCAAGCAATGCTGAACTGCACTCTCACTGGGATTGGCTCAAAGAGGTAAGAATAGTCACACTTAATTGGGTGTACAAATCTAACTTATTGAAAAGGGAAGTAGGGAGGAAGGCGATGAGAGAAAGGAGGGTTATGATAAAATGGAAGATGGATTGTGGAGGCAGTGGTCACAATTCAAGCTTTTGAGGAGGGACAGGGTAAAGAGAGAAGGATAAACAGAAGATAACACGATGGAAGGAAATGAATAGTGATCATAATTGTGAATGTAAATGAAATGAACTCGGTCATAAAACAGAATCAGATAGCACAACTGATTAGAAACCATAATTCAATTATTTAAAAGAAATACACATGAAACAGAAAGAAACAAGCAAAAATAAAATAAAGAACCAGAGCAGAATCTATTATGATTCAGCAGAGATTTTAAAAAAAGGCTGAGGTAGTAATCCTGATCCTAGACAAAGCAAAAGCAAAAATGAACTTAATTAAATGAGATAATCAAGTAAAGTATATTTTGCTGAAAGTTACTTTACTCAGTGAAATTATATTAATACTAGGATACCTAAGTGGTTCAGTGGTTTGAGTACCAGCCTTGGAGTCAAGAAGACCTGAGTTCAAATCCACCCTCAGACACTTGACACTTATTAGCTGTGTGACCTTGGGCGAGTCACTCAACCCTGATTGCCTTACAAAAAACAAAAAAAAAACACAAAAAGTTACATTAATACTAAACATATATGTGCCCAATACAGAGCATCTAGATTTTCAAAGGAAAATGTAAGTGAATTACAGGAAGAAATACAGAATAAAATGATACCGGTAAAGGACCTCAAATTTTCCCCTCTCAGGACTAGATAAATCTAACAATAAGATAAATTATAAAGAAGTTAAGGAGATGAATAGAATTTTAGAAAAGTTAGATATGATAGACTTCTGGAGAAAATTGAATGGGTATAAAAAAAGAATATACTTTTTTTTCCTCGGCTGTACATGGCACTTTCACAAAAATTGACCATGGACTAAAATATGAAAACTTCACAACCAAATGCAGGAAAACAAAAATTTAAAATGTGCCCTTTTCAGGATATAATGCAATAAAAATTATATTAAATAACTTGCTACAGAAGAATAGATTAAAAATTAATTGGAAACTAAATAATGCAATCTTCGAGAACGGGTAGGGCAAAGAACTAATCATAGAAACAATCAATGATTTCATCAAAGAGGATAACAAGAATGAGACAATACACCAACCTTTTTTTGGAAGTAGCCAAAACAGTACTTTTTGTTGTTTAGTCATTTTTTAGTTGTTTCCAACTCTTTGTGACCTTATTTGGGGTTTTCTTAGCAAAGATAGTGGAATGATATTTCTTTCTCCATCTTATTTTACAGATGAGCCTACTCAGGGGAAAATCTATATCTCTAAACTCACACATGTCAATTAAAAATTGAAAGAACAGATTAATAAATTAGAAAATCAATTAAAAAATTAGAAAAAGAACAAAGCTACCCCCCCAATTAAATGCCAAAATAGAATTCCTGAAAATCAAAAAAGAGATTGATAAAATTTAAAGCAAAAAATGAAATAATGAAGATGAGGAGCTGGTTTAATTTTTAAAAATTCAGTAAAATAGATAAACCATCTGTTTATTTGATTAAAAAAAGGTAAAAGAAAACAAAATTACCAGTACCAAAAATGAAAAAGGTGAATGCCCCATTAATGAAGATGAAATTAAAGCAATTATTAGGAGATATTTGCCAAATATGCCAGTGAAACTGACAGTCTAGGTGAAATGGATGAATATTTCCAGAGATATAAATTGCCCAGATAAACCAAAAAGGAAATAAAATACTTAAATGATCATATCTTAGAAAAAGAAATTGAACAAAGCGTAAATGAACTCCCTAAGATAGAATCCCTGGCCCAGAGTATTTTCGAGTGAATTTTACCAAAAAATTAAAGAACAACTAATTCCCATAGTATAGAAACTGTTTGAAAAACAGGTAAAGGAGTTCTACCAAATTCCTTCCATGACACAGATATGGTGTTGATACCTAAGCCAAGAAAAGCAAAAACAGAGAAAGAAAACTATAGACCAGTTTCCCTAATGAATATTGATGAAAAATTTTAAATAATATTAGGAAGGGGATTACAGCAATACATATCACAAAGATTAACACTTTGACTAGGTGAGATTTACACCAGGAATTCAGTACTGGCTTCATTATTAGGAAAACTATAATCATAATTGACCATTTCAAAAACAAAAACAAAATGTATGATTATCTCAATAGATGCAGAAAAGGATTTTCACAATATACCACATCCATTCCTATTCAAAACACTAGAAAAGATAAGAATAAATTGAGCTTGTCTTAAAATGATCAATAGTATCTATCTTAAACCAAGATCAAGCCTTATTTGTAATAGAAATAAACTAGAAGCCTTCTCATTCAGATGAGGGGTGAAGCAAGTATGTCCATTGTCACCACTATTATTCATTGTTATATTAAAAATGCTTGTTATGGCAATAAGATCAGAAAAATGGAATTGAAGGAATAAGCATAATCACTGAGGCATCAAAACTTTTTGCAGACTATATGATGATATATTTAGAGAACCCTAGAAAATCAACAAATAAAATCTAGTTAGAATAATTAAAAATTTTATCAAATTTGCAGGATACACAATAAGCCCACATGAATAAATTCTTCTTCTTCTTTCAAATGTTGTAGAAATAAAAACAGTGTGAATGAAGGAGTAGGAAAAGCAGGAAGAGGAGGAGGAGGAGGAAGTAGAGGAGGAGGAGAAGGAGAAGGAGCAGCAGAAGAAGCAGAAGCAGAAGAAGAAGAAGAAGAAGAAGAAGAAGAAGAAGAAGAAGAAGAAGAAGAAGAAGAAGAAGAAGAAGAAGAAGAAGAAGAAGAAGAAGAAGAAGAAGAAGAAGGAGAAGAAGAACCACCATTCAGCTATGGGCTCTGAATCTTTGGGCTTCAGCTCAGTCAGAAACCTAGCCTTTCCACCTCCCTTTCAAATTCTTCTGCTATCATCTTTCCCACTGCTATCTTTCATGAGCTCCACTTGGTTTGTCTTTCAGCTGCTTTCTACTGAGACTGGCACAGTGCTCCAGTGTGTGGGTTTCCTCCATCTTCCCTTGTATTTGGTAGAGTGGCTTAGCAACATGTTGTTCAATGTGGGGCTATCCACTTAACAAGCTTTATACAGCTGACATTCTCCATAGGGGGTCGTGTCTCAGAGCTTATTGTTGCTCTTCTCCAGTTCTTCTGCATGCTTCCAGATGGGCTTTTTGTCTCCACTGACTAAGCCAAACTTCTCATCATGGGCACAAGTCAAGATCTCCTTATGTAGGGTTTTGGAGTTTCGGTGCTTCTCCTGCTTCTGATAGCAAGAGGCAAGTTATTCCTGGCCTTGGTCATGTTAGGGTCATTGGGCCCCAGCCAAGGCTTATACATCTCCAGAGTCAGCTACTAGTTGTACCCACCATCTCAGCTATGCCCTCATTCTGAAATAGCAGGGCCAGGTTATTCAGCTGCTTGGCCATATTTGGGTTGAATTTGACCAGCACCTTCTCTTGAATCTCTGGGCCCATTGCTTCCTTGTACTTGCTATTTTGTATAAATCTGCCAGGGTTTTCAAGGTAGCTGCCATAGCTAAACAGTCCTTCCTCAACATCTTCTCTCAGATAGCCAGAGAATCAGAGAAGATGGCTTCTTGGTATTTGTTCTTATTCCTGTACAGGAGAGCCAAGAAGTCATGGTGATCATGTCTTGAAGTTTTCCTCAAGTCTACTAGGGCATGCCTACAGAGGGGTATGGCTACTTCACAAAAGTCCTGGGAAGTGTACTGAATCATCAGGTTGTGTGAGGCTGGGATCTCATAGCCTCTGGGCTGGGCGGCTGCATTTCCTCTCCCAGGGCCCCTGGCCGGGTTCTGTTCATTCTTAGTAGGGACTAGATCATCCAGAGAATCATTAGAAACATCCCCCTTCTCTTCTCTAGGGAAAGTGTTCTCATCCAGCTTTTGGATTTGGCTCATGATGAACAGATGATGCTTTTATTTCCCCAGATGAACTATGGTTTGCTTGCCATCCTGTAGCTTCTGCTAGATCCCAGCCAGTTCTTCCTGCAGCCAATGGTTCTCCCACACCAAGTGGTGTACCTGGGCCTGAAGGTTTTGCTTCTCCCATTCCATAGCCCTGAGGTAGCCCAAGAATTTCAGGATCACTTGAGCTTTCCTGAATCCCAGCTCCATGGCTTCCAGGAATCAGCACAGGCATTCTGAATTCCTGGATCCACCTCACCAGTTTTGCAATTAGCTACATTGTTCAGCAGGGAAGCCAGAAGGGTTGAGTGCTTGCCCATCAAAGTCTCTAGCCCTTGAATGACGGTCTTGGTGCCCAATAGAATTTCATCCTGGGAGATCACCAGGGTGGCTATAGCTGGAGGGGATGGATGTGAGAGGGAGCACCTGTGGGCCCTGGCCTCAGCCTTGCCTCTGCAGCCGTGCTCTCCTCAATCATCAACATTTTCAAATTTTGCTAATAAAACATAACAGGAAGAGACAGAAAGAAAAATGTCAATTTAAAGAATTGTAGACAATGTTAAAATGCTTTGAAGCCTACCTGCCAAGAAAAGCCAAGGAACTATATGAATATAATTATAAAATAATCTTCACAAAAATAAAGACAGATCCAAACAATTGGAGAAATATTAATTACTCATGAGTAGGCCAAGCCAGTATAATAAAAATGACAATTCAAAATAATTACTTTACTTATTCAGTGCAGTATCAATCAAGCTAACAAAGAATTATTTAAAGATCTAGGAAAAATAATAACAAATTAACCTGAAAGAATAAAAGTTCAGGAATGTGAAAGGAATCAAAAAAGAATTGTGAAGGAAGGCAGCCTAGTAGTACCAGATTTTAAACTATATTACAAAGTAGTAAGCATCAAAAAAAAATCTGGTACTGGCTTAAGAAATAGAGAGGTGGATCAGTGGAATAGGTTACATAATACACAATACCAACTCTTGGTAACCCCATTTAGAGTTTTCTTGGCAAAGATACTAGAGTTGTTTGCTATTTCCTTCTCCAGCTCGTTTTACAGATGAGGAAACTGAGTTAAATTGTCTTGCCCAGGGTCACACAGCTAGTAAGTGTCTGAGGCCAAATTTGAACTCAGGAGGAGGAGTCTTCCTGACTCCAGGCCTGGAACTATCCTCTGTGCCACTTATCTTTTCCATTAATTAGGAATAGGTGCATAATTCACAGTAGTGTATGATAAACTCCAAGATCAAAGCTTCTTGTACAAGAACTCACTATTTGACAAAGACTGATGAAAAAACTGGAAAACTATTTGGAAGAAACTAAGCAAGGACCAACATTTCATAGTGTATACCAAGATAAGGTAAAGATGGGTATAAAATTTTGACATAAAGGGAGTTATCATAAGCAGATTAGAGAAGAATAGACAATTTTGCTTGTCAGATCTATGAATAAGGGAAGAGTTTGTGACCAAACAATAGAAAGAGAGGATCGTGGAAAGTAAAATAGGTAATTTGGATTATGTGAATAAAAAATTTTAAGTACCAAAAAAGCAGCCAAAATTAGAAGGAAAGCAGTAAACTGGAAAGAAATTACAGCAAATTTCCCTGATAAATGCCTCATTTCTCAGACATATAGGTAATCAAGTCAAATTTATTTTTTAAAAGAGTCATCCCCTAATTAATAAATGGTCAAGGGATCTTAACAAGAAAATTTCAGAATAAGAAATAAAATCTATCTATAGTCATATGAAAAATGCTCTAAATTGCCATTGATTAGAAAAATGCAAATTAAAACACATCTGAGATACCACCTATCAAATTGCCTAACATGGCAGAAAATGAAAATAAAAAATGCTGGAGGGGATGTGGAAAAATCGGGACACTATTGTTAGTAGAGTTGTGAGGTAGTCCAACTTTTCTGGAGAACAATTTAGAACTATGCCCAAAAGGCAATAAATTTGTATTTACCCTTTGAACCAGCAATGCCACTACAATGTCTATAGCCCAAAGAGATCAAACAGGAGAGAAAATGTACAAAAAATGCTTATAGCAGCTCTTTTTGTTGTGGCAAAGAATTTGAAATTGAGGGGATACCCATCGATTGTGTAATGACTGAACAAGTTTAGATATGTTATTGTGATAGGAAACTATTGTGCTAAAAGAAATGATTAGAGGGTGGTTTCACCAAAAGAAAAACAAAACAAAACAAACAAAAAACCCAACAACAACAACAACTGTGTAGACCTATATGAATTGATACAAATTGAAGTGCGCAAAACCAGGAGAATACTGCACAGTAAAAGCAATTCTGTAACAATGATCAACACTGAAAGACTTAATGACTCTGATTAATACAATATTGGGTCTGAGACAATTCTGAAGGACTCATGGATGAAAAATGCTATCCACTTGCATAGAGAGAACTGATGAACTTTGAGGGCAAATTGAAATATAACTTTTTCATTTTGTTTTTCTTGCTTTTTCTTTTCAACATGTCTAATGCAAAAATGTTTTTCATGATTTTATAGATATAATTGATATTTCTTGCCTTCTAATTGGTGGGGTAGGAATGGGAGGGAGGGAGAGAATTTGGAGTCCAAATTTTAAAAAATGAATGTTTAAAATAAATCATAGCAGCAACTAGGTGGCACAGTGAGTAGAGCACCGGCCCTGGAGGTGAGTTCAAATCTGGCCTCAGACTCTTGACACACCTTCTAGCTGTGTGACTGTGGGCAAGTCACTTAACCCCAATTGCCCTGCCTTCCCCCCTCCAAAAAAAAGATCCAACTAAAATAAACCATAATTTTAAAAAATTGTTGGGGAGGGGGATAAAGAAGATGTAAAAGCTATATAAAAAATCTTTTTGTAGAAATAAAACAAATTTAAAAACTAACAAAAATGAAATTTTAATGACCAATTTTGGCCCTAAAAGAGAGATGTGGCAAGTCAGCTAATATTTTAAAGATTTTTTTCAGTTGTTTTGCAGAAGTATGAAACTAGGGTATATACATTGCACATAATAGCATACTTCTTTGATGTGTTGGTTGGTTTGATGGATTTTTTTTTGTCCTTTTAAAATTGTTTAACATAAGATATAGCTCTCTGGAAGAGGTAATGGGAAGGATAAATTTTAAAATTTAGTTAAAAAGGATAAACTTTATTTTAAAAAATTAATTACCATAATAATAGTGCCTATATGTGACAGATACCGTGCTAAGTTCTCTTTAATACTCACAACCAGTTGGCAAGGCAGGTGCTATTTTTATCCCTATTTTACAGTGGAGAATACTGAGGCAAACAGAGCTTAAATGATTTGCCCGAGGTGACAACTATTATGTATCTGTGGCTTAGTCTGGATTCAGGTCTTCTTGATTCCAATCCTAATGCACTATTCACTGCATCACCCAACTTTTCCAATAAATTCTTTAGAGTCCAAACATTAAAATGTTGGATATTTAAAATGAATATTAAAGAAAATATCAAATTACATCATTGTCATTGTCAACCTACCATCATTACCAGGATCATAATTGTCACTATTAGTGGTTGTCATTTGATGACAGATTAGATAATGTTCATTGAAAAATACAAAAAGAAATTCCCAGAAAAGGCACCAATTTAGAACACATGTCTTTAATTTTACAATGGGGCCTCTAATCATATTAAGGCGATTCTCTTCTTACTAAGATTCATGATAATATGGCTGTTGAATATTTCTTCCAGTTCAGTAAGTGCATCTCTCTAGGAAATAGCAGAAAGGACAAATCAATATACCAAAACAATGCAAACAAATTTATTTGCTATGTCTAAATACCTGCAAGTTCTTAAAGAACCAAAGGAACCTAAATCAAGTTGTTTAATATATGATACAGATCTAGCTTGATAGTGTGAATAGGTAGTCTTTAGAGTGATGGAAAATGGATGTGAGATAATCTGCCTTTCCATCTTGTAGTATTGCTATTAGTTAATTTTAGAGGGTTCTATCTGCCCTCATAAATTTAAAAGTTTCTACAGAAGACACAAAAAGTCAAGTTATAATTCCATAGATGAAATAAGTACAATCAAGTTTTTGGTAATATTCAGACTATATATTTTCTTGGATAGAACTTAACGCTTTTAAAATATATCTATTGTATTGATAAGTAATTTGCCTTGTTTAAAATTCAGTTTATTATCTATTACTAAAATATGTATTCATTAAGAACATAACTTCATTTTCCTAGGAGTTTTCTTTTGGGGATCTTTTTCAGGAGGTGATTGGTAGATTCTTTCAATTTCTATTTTACCCTCTGGCTCTAGAATATTAGGGCAGTTCTCCTTGATAATTTCTTGAAAGATGATGTCTAGGCTCTTTTTTTGACCATGGATTTCAGGTAGTCCAATAATTTTCAAATTATCTCTCTTGGATCTGTTTTCCAGGTCAACGGCATAACTTCATTTTCATTCTAATAACCTAGATGTTATACGTAATTAAGCAGAATATGTAGTCAAAAGCATCTACTACCAATAATAGTTTACATTTATACAATTCTTTAAGGTTTACAACTGCCTACTAAAATACTTGGGACAAACTTCCAGGAGCCAAGATAGCAGAGCAAGCAGTAAATTTCTGTAACTCTCCCATATTCACCTCCAAACACATAAAATAGCACCCCAGAAGAAATTCTGGAACAGCAGAGACAGGTGAAAGATGGAGTGGAACAGTCTTTTAGCCTGGGAGACTTGGAGGATTAGCAAGAAAGGTCCATCTCTCTAGGGTGAGAGGGAAGTTCATACTGGGACAGGAAGAGTCCCAGTAATTCAGCAGCAAGCCCCACTTCAACACACCAGCAGGGGATCCTGAGCCCCAGTGAGATGAAGCAGGAAAATACCAATACCGGGACCCCCCATGTGCCTTAGCATAGCTGGGGAACTGGTACACTCCAGCTCCAAGAACCATCAGGTGATTTGGCATAGCCCAGGGCAAAAAGGCATCCACCCAGGGCCAAACTTCATGTGTTTTAGTGTAGCCCTAGAGAACGCAAAAAAATCTCAACTGGACTCAGCACATCCCAGAAAATACCGCTTGGACTCCACCTCAGCAACAGGTCAGCTGCCAGACCCCTACAGCCTCTATCAGTGCCAGCCAACCCCCACCTCCCCACCCCTCGACAGAGCCCCTGTGAGCCTCAGGGCAACATCATCAAAGCACCAGGTAAATAGCCAGGATTTGAAGCCAGTGGCAGAAGACTGAGACAGAACCCCTTCCAACCTGGGAGCAGAGATCAAATTTTTAAAAAAGAAGAAAAGGTGAAAAAAAGAGCAAAATAAACACAACAAAAGAATCCGATCATAGGAAGATATTATGGTGACAGGGAAGACTAAGACACAAACGCAGAAGAGGACAACAATGTCAAAACAGTTATGGTCAAAAGCCTAAAGATAAACAGGAAGTGGTCTCAAGCCTAGAACTCATGGAAGAGCTCAAAAAGGAGCTTAAAAATCATGTAAGAGAAGTAGAGGAAAAATTGGGAAAAGAAATGTGAATGATGCAAGAGAATTACCAAAAAAGAGTCAACAGATTAGAAAACTGCTTAGAATGTAGATTTGGCCAAAAGGAAAAGGAGATATAAAAGTCCACTAAAGAAAACAAGTCTTTAAAGAGTACAGTAGGCCAAATGGAAAAGAAAGTACAAAAGCTAGTTGAGGAAAGCATCACCCTAAAAGTTAGAATTGGGCAAATGGAAGCTAATGACTCTATGAGACATCATGAATCAATCAAACAAATTCAAAAAATGAAAAAAATAGAAGAAAATGAAAAATACCTCATGGGAAAGACAACTGACTTGGAAAATAGATGCAGGAGAGACAGTATCAGAATCACTGGACTACTTGAAAGCCATAATCAAATGGAGCACCTGGACAGCATCTTTCAAGAAATTTTCAAGGAAAATTGACCCTCTGCTTGTGTAAACAAGTATTTTGGGGAATGATACTGAATTATGTTTTGCTTAAGGATGTTGCTATGAACATTACGGTTTAGTTCATTGAACAATGATATATACAGTGTGAGTATTTGGAGAAATGCTATAAGATATACTGAATGACATGTTTTATTTAAGACTATGGGATCACCTTACTAATAAGTTATTATGTGATGGGATCACAAAGTATAGCACCTCTATTTGTTCCAGGATCCATGGCCATTTACATTATAAGGCCAAGGTTCCTGGAGAAGTGAAATATAATGGCAAACAAAATGGGACTTTTTGCTGTTTTTTTCTTTCGGAGTGCTTCTCAGGACTAAGGCAATCAAATGCCTTTGACTGAGTCTTACCTTTGAATCAGGAGTGTTTGATTGAATCAAGATTCCTTGATTGGAAATAGTATATATACTCTGAGGTTTGCATTTTGCTTGGGAGCTCACTTATTGGAAGAGTGTTCATGTGATTTGGCCAGACGAGGCTCTGGGTAGCTGTTAAGGAGCCTCCTCCCAGTTTTAAAAACCCCAATATTGGTGCTTCTCTCTCTGGTAACTATGTATATATTGCTATTGTCAGACAGTTACAAACCTTTTTGTTGATTTGTGTTATTTTCTCTGTTTGTAATTTCTGTTTGTATTTGCTCTGAAGTTCAGGGTGCTGACTTTTCCCCCTGAACTAAGTGAATGATATATGCATGTTCAATTAAAGTAAAATTGCAAATCCCTTAAAGTTCCTTTCCTTTAGAAAAGCAGATCAAAGAACCTGTGCTAGTAGCCTTTCTGTGTGCTGGTGTTATTGGCCTTATACCTCCACAGTAGCTGCAAGTAACGTTGTTACAATATCCTGGAACCAGAGGGCAAAATAGGCATTGAAAGAATCCACTGATCACCTCAGGAGAGAGGTCCCAAAATAAAAACCCAATGGAACATTATAGCCAAATTTCAGAAGGATGAGGTCAAGGAAAAATTCTACAAGTGACCAGAAAGAAACAATTCAAATATTGAGGAGTCACAATCAGAATCACGCAAGACTTGGAAGCTGCAACATTAAAGGACTGGAGTTCATGGAACATGATATTCCAGAGGACAAAGGAGCTAGGAATATAGCCAGGAATCACTTACCAAGAAAAATTAAGCACAATACATCAAGGGAAAAAAATGATCATTCAATGAAATAGAAGAATTTCAAAAGGAGAAGACCAGAAATAAACCAAAAATTTGACCTCTAATGTCAAGACACAAGAGAAGCCTAAATAGGTAAAAAAGGAAAAGAAAACATAAGGGATCTAATAGTACTAAAATGTTTACATCCTACATGAAAAGACGATACTCATAACTCTTAAAAAATTATATCACTAACAGTACAGATAGAAGTAATATACATACAAAAAGGATAGGGGGATAAGATGAATCTGAGGGAATGACATAAAAATTAAGGGATGAAAAAGAGAAATACACTAGATGCAGAGGGAAAGGAGTGGTAGAAGGTGGTAAATTATCTCACATGAAGAGATAAGAAAGACCTATTACAGTGAAGGGGAGGATGAGGGGGGTGATGGGCATTACTTGAACCTTACTCTCATCAATAGTGCCTCAAAGAGGGAATAATATTCACAATCAGTTGAATAAAGAAATCTGTCTTACCTGACAGGGAAGTAAGAGGGAAGTAGATTAAGTAAAGGGAAGGTAACGGCAGAAGTGAGGGTAGACCAGGGGAGGTGGTAGACAGAAGCAAAACACTGAGGTGAGAAAGGGTGCAAGGAGAGAGTGGGCAAATATGAGGAAGAATAGGATGGAGGGAAATACATAGGTAATAATCATAACTGTGAAAGTGAATAGGATGAAGTCTCCCATAAAACAGAAGCAGATAGCAGAGTGGATCAAAAATTGGAATCCTACAATATGCTGCTTACAAGAAACACAAGCAGAGAGACACACACAAAGTAAAGTAAGGGATTGAAGAAGAATCTACGATGCTTCAGCTGAAATAAAAAAAGGCAGAGGTAGCAATCCTGATCTAAGACAAAGTAAAAGCAAAAATAGAGCTAATTAAATTGAGATAAGGAAGGAATCTACATCTTGCTAAAAGGTAACATAGACAATGAAACAATCAAATTAGAAGAGCAAGAAATAATTTACCTCTAAGATCTATATGGAGGGGAAGAATTCATGAGCAAACAAGAAATAGAGAGCATTATGAAATGTAGAATAAATAAATTTTGATCATATTAAATTGAAAAGGTTTTGTACAAACAAAACA